>NC_080196.1:81463083-82088083 GCF_030028045.1 Hippopotamus amphibius kiboko | reverse complement strand
TAGAACAAGACCAGTTCCATATGGATAGGGAAATATATCTTCTGAAATATGCCTTCTGAGTTGTCTTTGTAGCAAGACTTGCAGTGTACTGGAAAATCCTACAAAATATCTCCAAATTAGCCTAATATAGATAATTAAGTTTCTTCTCCTGCTCAATCATTCAATAAGATGTTGAAGACGTTTATTAAAATGCAGCATCTTATCTGGGTGTGGCAAGCCCTTAGCCATTAAAAGCTATTAAATCCATTGCTAAAATTAGTTTATCTAATTAGCTGTTAATTAGCCACTAACAAACTTTTTTTCCTCTAAATTTTTTATAGTTTTGAGCAGAAAATACAACTGCAATAGCAGAACTCATGATGCATATACAACAAACTATGACAAATACATACATATATTTATATTATACATATATAATGCGACATTGTAGAAATGCATCAGCTGTAGGTCTCTCTCCATAATAAATACTCCTTTATTTCCTTTTGTAATAAAATGAAACTTATAACAAAGTTAATTTGGCATATTCAATGAGATACATGATTATTTTTGTACTGTGCAAAAGTGGTGGGAAGGCCATAAAAGTTTGAAAAATTTTCTCCTTTCTTATTTTGTTAGTTTCAAAAAAAGAATCTATAATCACTATCAAAAAATCTATAATCAGGAACCTCCATACTGTTCTCCATAGTGGCTGTACCAATTTACATTCCCACAAGCAGTGATACATGCAGCCCAATGTTCACTGCAGCACTATTCACAATAGCCAAGACATGGAAGCAACCTAAATGTCCATCAACAGATGAATGGATAAAGAAGATGTGGCATACACACACATATATACACACATATATATAAAATGGAATATTACTCAGCCATAAAAAAGAATGAAATAATGCCATTCTCAGCAACATGGATGGATGTAGAGATTATCATACTAAGTGAAGTAAGGCAGACAGAGAAAGACAAATATCCTATGATACTTCTTTTTTTTCCCTTCAGATCTTTATTGGAGTATAATTGCTTCACAATGTTGTGCTAGTTTCCACTGTACAACAAAGTGAATCAGCTATATGTATACATATATCCCCTCCCTCTTGAGCCTTCCTCTCACCCTCTCTCCCTCTCTATCTCATCCCTCTAGGTCATAACGAAGCACCTATGATATTTCTTATATATGGAATCTAAAAAAAAATTGATACAAATGAATATATTTACAAAACAGAAATAAATACACAGAAAACAAACTTATGGTTACTAAAGGGAAAAGGGAGGGGAGGGATAAATTAGGAGTTTGGGAGTACCAGATACACACCCCTATATATAAAACAGATAAATAACAAGGACCTACCATACAGCACATGGAACTATACCCAATATTTTGTAATAACCTATAAGGGAAAAGAATTTAAAATATATATTTTTACATTCAGATATTCAGTATATGTATATCTGAATCATTTTGCTATATACCTGAAACTAACACAACATTGTACATCAACTGTATTTCAATTAAAAAATCAAAATTAAAATTTATAATCAGTATTAACATTTTAATGCAATCAATTACATAATATCTAAATTTTATATACATAATATCACTCATCCTTGTTAAGAAACAAAGGTTTTCAATGAGGTTCCCCAAACCTGCCTGTTTCCTGGCTTTTGACAAACACCTGGAAGCAGGTACCCAGCATGACCAGGTGTCTTGGGTGTGGAGGAGCTTGATGCAAAGGTAATCTCTGCTTACAAAGTTATGGCTTGTAGACTTAGGGGTGGAAGGGGAGGTCTAACTGAGGATTGGTGGCATGGAGGGAGAGAAGGATTGCAGGGAAAAGAGAGGCTGAGTCCTCCAAAATCACGTATCAATAGCCATGAATGATGCGAAGGGACAGACCAAGCACGGGGAGAAGAAGGTGGACCGACAGAAGTGTCCCCCTGTTCCTGCTTACCCAGCACTAGAAGGCATCCCGTAAAGCCCAGGGCAAGTTTACACTCCAGCCTGAGCTGAGACGTCACTCGGTCCCAGGCAAGACAAAGCCTGGTACTGCTGAGCCCACATTGGTCTTGTCTCCCCACCATGAGGCAGTTTTCCTTTAGCTGTGAGCAAAGCCAAGTGAAGAGGACTGTGTGGGAACCCATGCTGTCTGCTGCCTGAGAGATTCAGCCTAAGAAATAACGCCGTGCTACGAAGTCAATTACTATCAGGAAAGAAGCCTCCAGTGCTTTCACTCCCCTTGACAAAACTCCACCAGAAGAAAGGGGCAGCAAAGCAGGCCTCCATGGGAAGGACAGCTGGAGCACGGGCAGATCCCATCCTCTATGGGACCAGCTTGGGAGTCAGGCAACCATCTCCCAGAGCAGGCAGGATGGCACAGAAGTCAGAGGCTCCTGTTCTGTCCCGAGCCAGCCTGCGTTCATGGGCACCCCTCAGGCTTGGTGAGAAGTTCAAATGCAGCTCTCTGCCCCCACCTCATCTCCTTTAGGGTCTTGAGAAACCAATGGAGGCTGCTGCTGTGCTATGAGTGGGGCTTTGGGGAAATAGACGGTAAAAACGATTTTTAACCACTTTGCTCAAATTTATGAATGAAATCGCTTCTTGGTCTTTTTGAAAATGTATTCAGATTTTTTTAAATTGCTTTGAATTGCTTCTTTTGATATCTGACTGGTATTTCTTTGGCATGTGATGCTGTACTGAGAACTTGAAGATCCAGCTTTATTTGGGTTACATGCGTAAAATGTAACTCCCATCCCTCTGGTGAAGGAGAAATAAGCTAAGTGTGTTCCCTGCCTGTGCATACAGGCTGAAAGCCAGCACGCAGGGACCACTGGGCTTGCAGGGCCAGGTGCTGGGTCAGCCCTGAGCAGCGAACGTTTCCAGGGCCCGGCAGCTTATCATATTCTTGATAAGTTATCATATTTCTCCCCAGCAGACCCAGCACGGCTTTCCTGCACCCAGGTGTTTCCTCTGTGGGGACCACCTTCCCGAGTAGACAAGAGAATAGTCGTGATTAGGTTGGAGGCCTGTCCCCACCTGTCATACATCACTGGATGTCCAGAGACAGGGCTTTTTCACAGCTACATTTCCAGTGCCTAGAATTGTGCCTAAATATTTGTTGAATGAAACCACATGGATAGGGGCTCTCCCTCAATGCCCTAGGTTTCACATAGGCTCTTTAATAGTACCTTTCAGTACATGCATTACTTCATAATAAAGACAAAATAAAAGCTGGGGCTGATACATCTGAATATTGCACCGGGTATAAACAGGCCGGGGGATAAAACGGTTTAGAGAAATAGATAGGTTCTTGAGAGGATTTTAAGCGGAGGAAGAAAGGGATCCCTGCCGTCTGCTGCCTGACAGATTTAGTCAAAGAAATATTGCTGCGCTGTGAAATTAATTACTATCAGAAAAGAAAGCCTCTGGTGATTTAAATTATATTGCATATATCTATGTAGTATATTACAGTACATTAAGAAAGTTAAAGTAAATTAAAAGCCCTAAAACAATCCACATATTATTTCAAGATCCCAGTGGCATGTTAATGATGCCTTCTGCTCTATTCGTTTTGTCTCTTTTGTAAATATAGGCAGCTTCAGAATTAACGCAGTCGATGAATAAGAGGCCCTTGCATAGAAACAGCCATTGGTCCTCTGACCCCTCACAATGTCACAAGGACTGCAGCCACCAAAGGTCCCACCTGCTGCTCACCCTACCAACACCCCAGAGCTGCTGCTTGTGGAGCCCTCAGGGCTAATTTCCGATCTCAATTTCTCCCCTTTATGCCTGAAGGCCTCCAGCATGCAGGTCTTTGGAGACTCTGAGCAGTATTCCATCTGTGTTGATTCCAACTGTGATGAATTAGGCTTTGGGGGTGAGCCTGAGAATGTGCCCACTGCTGAGAACAGCTGGATCAATTGTGACTCAGTGCAGCGTGATTAGTGAGGTTCTGGAGGCCTCAGACCACTTGTGTTAATTTCCAGCCCCTGACATTGGTTAAGGGTGTGCACTTGGACCATTCAGCAACCCTTTGCCCCAGTTTTCTTCTCTGTAAAATGAAAACAGTGGTTATAACTGACCTTATAGGTACTATTATGGGCTGAATTGTGTCCCCTTAAAATTCATAGGTTGCGGTCCTAACCCCCAGGACCTCAGAATGTGATGTATTTGGAGATAGGGCCTTTAATGGGATAACTGAGTAAAATGAGGTCCTATACTCATAGGGCCCTGATCCAATATGACTGTTTTCCTTATAAGAAGAGATTAGGACATAGACACATACAAAAGGAACACCCATGTAAAGACACAGGGAGAGGATGGCCATCTACAAGCCAAGGAGAGAGGCCTCAGAAGAAAAAAGTCTTGCCGACACCTTGATCTTGGTCTCCTAGCCTCCCGAACTGTAAGAAAACAAATGTCTGTTCTTTAAGCTCCCCGGTCTGCGGTATTTGGTTACGGGAGCCCTAGCAAACTAGCAATGGGTGCTTTTGAAGATTCCATGAGACGGTGCATGAATCAAAATATGCTCAACATCGATAATGTTTAGAGAGATGCAGATCAAAACTGCATTGAGGTCTCACCTCGCGCCAGTCAGAACGGCCATCGTTAAAAAGTCTACAAATAGGGGCTTCCTAGGTGGTGCAGTGGTTAAAAATCCGCCTGCCAATGCAGAGGACATGGGTTCGATCCCTGCTCCGGGAAGATCCCACATGCCACGGAGCAACTAAGCCCGTGTGCCAAAAAAAAAAGTCTACAAATAATAAATGCTGGAGAGGGTGTGGAGAAAAGGGAACCCTCCCACATTGTTGGTGGGAATGGTAGTTGGTGCAGCCACTACGGAGACCAATATGGAGGTTCCTTTAAAAACCAAAAACAGAGCGACCATGTGATCCTGCAATACCACTCCTGGGTGTATATCTGCAGAAAACAATAATTTGAAAAGATATATGCACCCCAGTGTTCACAGCAGCACTATTTACAATAGCCAAGACATGGAAGCAACCTAAGTGTCCATCAACAGATGAATGGATAAAGACGATGTGGTACATATGCAATGGAATACTACTCAGTCATAAAAAAGATGGAATAATGCCATTTGTGGCAACATGGATGAACTTAGAGATTATCATATTAAGTGAAGTAAGTCAGACAAAGACAAATATCATGTGATATCACTTATATGTGGACTCTAAATAAAATTATATGAAAGAACTTATTTACAAAACAGAAATAGATTCACAGACATAGAAAACAAACTTATGGATACCAAAGGGGATAGTGGGGATGGGGGGGAGATAACTTAGGAGTTTGGGATTAACAGACACACACTACTATGTATAAAATAGCACAGGGAACTGTATCCAATGTCTTATAATAACCTATGATGGAAAAGAATCTGAAGTGTGTTAGCACACATGAAGCTAACACAACATTGCAAATTAACTATACTTCAATTTAAAAATGCTTTTAAAAAAGCTTAGATAATGCCTAGCATAGCAGACAGATAAATGTTCACTCTCATTTTTATGTAGGCAAATATGTTGCTAATTCTAAATAACTTTCTTAGAATTAAGATTTAGATCACAACCTGTTCATACTGTGGACACTACAGTATCATGCAGTAGAATCACCTGGAAATTTGTCTTTGTTACATTAAGCATTCATTTGTTTATTCACTCATAAAATAGACAGGTATTCATTGCTGAGTTTGAGTCAAGAACTATGGTGCCAGGAGGACAGGAGGGGTAGGACGCAGCTCGTAACCCTTTCTTGAGGAGCTTATGGCATCTCAAATGGTCCAACACAGCGCTTGGTGTCATTAGCACAAGAGAGTAGTGGCTTCAGGCCAGTAGGCTTGAACATAGCAAAAAAAGGGAAACCACTGTCTGTCTGCAGGGCAGGCAGAAGAGGGGCTCTCTGGACCCTCTACCAGGATGCACTCCCTGGCAGAGAAGGGCTGGGACAGTCATTTATGTAATCCTTAGGGAGGCTGCCTGCAAAGCCAGGTCAGATATCTTTGCAACGTATTATAATGTCACTAATAAATTTCATAATTTCTTTATTTTCTTAAAGTACTTCATTCAGTTATAAGGAATGATATATGTTGATATGTAATAAAATATATATATATTTAAATTGTATTATTTGGTGTTTTGACATATGTACACACCAGCAAAACATTTGCTACAATCAAGATACTAAACATATAGTATATGCATTTATCCCCAAGTCTCCCCATACCCCTTAATGAACCCTCCTTCTCGCCCCTCCCCCTCCCCTTGCCTGCAGGTGACCCCGATTTGCTTTCTGTCACTGTAAATTAGTTGGCATTTCCTACAACTTTGTATAAATAGAGTCATACAGTATGTACTCTTTTTCATTTGGCTTTTTTCACTCAGTGTAAATACTTTGAGACCAGCTCGTGTTGTAGGCACGTATCAGTAGTTCCTTGCTTTTGTTTTGTGAATGGTACTCCATTGTATGACTATGCTGCTGTTTTGTACCCATTTCCCTGCTGAAGAGCAGGTGGGTTGCTTCCTGGTTTGGGCTTTTGCAAATAAAGCTACCATGAACAGTTTTGTCAAGACTTTGTATGGATATATTCTTTCTTTTCTGTTGGGTAGATACGTAGGCGTGGAATGGTTGGATCACACAGGTGTGTGTGTACCTACTTAAGAAACTGAGAACTGTTTTCCAAGGTGGTTGTCCCATTTTTCCTTCCCACCAGCAGAAAATGAGACTTCTGATTCCTCTATATCCTCTTCAATATGTTCAATCTTTTCTAATTTTAGTCATTTAGAAAGTTGTGAAGTGGTATATCATTGTAGTTTCCATTTGCATTTCTCCAATGATCAATGATGAAATGTTTCTTCAGCGCTTTTGCTGATTTTTTTTATGGGTTGTTGGTTTTCTTATTATTGTTTGGAGGGTTTCCTATATTTTCTGGATTCAAGTCCTTCATCAGCCATATGCTTTGCAAATGTTTTCTCTCAGTCTGCAGCTTAGCTTTTCATTCTCTAAACATTGTCATTTGAAGAGCAGACTTTATTTTGAATAAACTCTAATTAATCAATTTGTTCTTTTATGGCTTGTGATTCAGATGCCATATTTAGAAAATCTTTGCCTCACCCGATTTACAGTTTTTCACCTATCTTCTTTTCTAGAAGTTCTATAGTTTCAGGTTTTACATTTAGGTATAGGATCTGTTTTGAATTAATACCAATCAGGTCAATTTAGTTCATAATTGTGTTCAAGTCTTATAAATTCTTCGTGATTCTCTAATTGTTCTATCAGTTATTGAGAGAGGGATGCTGACATCTTTGACTGTAATTGTGGATGTGTTTATTTTCCCCTGTGGTTCTATCAGGTGAGGCTTTATGTATTTTGAAGCTCTATGATTAGGTGGTATTGAGGATTGTTATTTCTTATTAATAAATTGACTCCTCTATCATTATGAAATAAACTTCATTATCCCTCGTAATATTCTCTGCTCTGAAATCTACCTCGTCTGAAATTAACATAGTTACTACAGCTTTCCTTTGATTAACGTTAGTGTGGAATGTATTTTTTTCATTCATTTATTTTTAATCTGTCTGTGTCTTTATATTTAAATTCTGTCCTTTACAGGCAGCATATAGTTGTGTCTTGCTTTTTTATCCAATCTGAGAATTTTGGCCTTTTAATTGGAGTGTTCAGACCATTAACCATTTACTATGAATGTGGATTTGCATAGGTTTATATCAATCACCTTGCTGTTTATTTTCCATTTGTCTCATATTTTCTTCATTCCCCTCTTCTTCTTTCTTCTTTTGGATTAACAACATATTTTTATTATTCCATTTTATCTCCTTTGTTGGCTTACTAGCTCTAATTCCTTGTTTTATAATTTGTGTGGTTCCCTTAGGGTTTATAGTACACATTTTAACTATAATATACACATAGTAACTAGTACATTATCCTAGTTGAACTTCAAGTTATATTACACGACCACACATTTTGGCTTAGACAGTTTGAGCTGCCATGACAGAAGACCATAGACTGTGTGTCTGAAACAACAAATGTTTATTTCTCACTGTTCTGAAGTCTGGGAAGTCCAAGATGAAGGCAGTGGCAGATCCAGGGTACGGTGAGAACCCTCTTCCTGTCGTTCAAATGGCTTTATTCTTGTTGTGTTCCCACCTGATGGAAAAGAAAGAGACAGAACAAGTCCCCCTGTCTCTTTTTATAAGGGCACTAATCCCATTCATGAGGATGGACCTTCAAGACTTAATTACCTCCCAAATTCTCCACCTCCTAATATCATCACATGGGGGATTACGATTCCAACATATGAATTTCTAAGGGACACAAACATCCAGTCCATAACATATATGAGACATACAATAGTATATTCTCTTTCTCCCTGCCAGCCTGTGTGCTATTGCTGTCATATATTTTACTTTTGTATGTGATAAAACACAGAATGCAGTGATGAACTCATTCAGCTTTTGTATGTCTAAAAATATCTTTATTTTGATTTCATTTTTGAAAGATATTTTTGTTGGGCACGGCATTGATTTTAGGTTGACTCCTTTTCTTAAGAGATGTTTCTCCATTATCTTGTCTCTGGCATTGACTCTGATGAGAAATCTGCTGTCATCCTTAAGTATGTTCCTCTGTATATGTACATACATATCTTTTTTCCTCTGGATAATTTTAAAATTTTCTTTATCACTGTTTTTGAGCAATTTTATCTTGATTTCTCTTAGTGTAGTTTTATTCATGTTCACTGTGCTTGGAGTTCATTGAACTGCTTGGGATGCTAAGTTTATAGTTTTCATCAATTTTGAAAAATTGTTGACCATTACTTCTTTAAATAATTTTTCTCCCCTGCTTTCCCTTGGAGACTCCAATGCCATTTATATTAAGGTGTTTAAGTTGTCTCACAGCTCACTGATGCTCTTTCCATTTTTTAAAAATACTGTTTCTGTGGTCATGTGGGTAGTTTCTATTGTTATGTCTTCAAGTGTATTGATTTTTTCTTCTGCAATAGCTAACCTGCCACTAATCCCATTCAATGTATTTTCATCACAGACAGATTACAGTTCATATTTAGAAGTTGGTTTGGTTGTTTTTATATCTCGTATGTCTCTGCTTGACTTTCTGAACATACAAAATACATTTATAGCAACTGCTTGTGCTTGTCTGCTAATTCTAACACCACTGTCAGTCCTAGGTCAGTTTTGATTGAGTGATTTTTCTCTTCATTATGAATCATATTTTTCGGCTCTTTGCATGCTTGGTAATTTTTTTAATGGGATGTCAGAAATTATGAATTTTACCTTTTGGGGTACTTGATATTTTACATTCCTATTGGTTTTCTCTTGAGCTTTGTTTTGAGATATAATTAAGTTGCTTAGAAATAGTTGGTTGTTTTGGGTCTTGCATTTAAGATTTGTTATGTGAGACAAGAATGATGTCATCCACCACTGAGGCAAGAATCTTCTGAATATTTTACCCAGGTCTCTGTGAATTATGAGATTTTCCAGTCTGACTGGTGGGAACAGGCACTATTCCTAGCTCTCTCTGTGACTGTCAAGTATGAGTCCTTCTCATTCTTTAAGAGAAGAAAAGGTGGTTCTTTCCCCATCCCTGGGTTGCTTTCCTCACCTACACTTACTGATCAATACTCAGCTGAAGATGCAGGGGTGACATGCAGATCTCTGGAGTTCTCCCTCAATGCTGCTCTGTCCTCCCCAAAATTCTGTCCTGTAAACACTGACCACCTTCTTCTCCTAGATTCTCAGCTCTGTCTTCTCAATTCAGTGAGCCTCCTGGTTGCCCCCTTCCTGTGCTGTGCCCTGGGGACTTTCTCAAGGCAGTAACTCAGATGGTTGCAGGGCTCACATCATTTGCTTCCCACCGCTCAGCCATCACTGTCCTTCATGACTGATGTCCAGTGTCCTGAAAACCTACACATCATATGTATTCTTCACAAAAAGTATAGTGTCTTATGACCTGGCCTCAGAAGTGAGGCCTCATCATGTCCACAAAATCCTGCTGGTTAGAGAAATCAGCCCTCACCAATGGGTGTGTGCTGGGGAGGGGGCATGAATTTCTGAAGTCAAGGGTCTCTGGAGGCTGGTTACCCTCCACAAGTAGTGAGTGCACAAATGGGGGTTGCAGGAAAACTAGATTGGATGGGCAGGGTGGGGCCAGATGAGAGTACATCAGAAAGAGTTGACAAAAATAACCTCTCTGCTCTGTATTCTGTAGACACCTCTGTCTCCACTGAGCTTCCATCACACAGCTTCACCCTAATTTAAGTGCTATTCTCCTCCACTAACCCGAGAATTTGGGGGAGGAAGAAACTATTTCTTGTCTATCCTGGCTCCTCCAAGCTCCTAGTGTGACATCAGATTTAGAGCAGGAGCTCACCGTGATTTCTTAAGTGGAATCACACTGAATGGGCTGGAATAGCCCTCCAGGGTGGCCCCAAATGAAACCATGTTGGCCAAGCGTGCACCCTCTCCCATCACCCAGCCATCAGTCCACAGTGAGATGGGAAGTGACCTCGGGGGAGGGGCTCTGTGCGGCTCCAGGTACAATACCTGAGGGCTCAGCCATGGTGTTCTCAGTAACAGGGCAGCAAGTCCTCCAACGGGACATTTGAGTGACATAGCACAGAGTCCACATCACCACGAGCCCATGTCTCCATCTGCAGCCACACAGGTTAGTTATTGGGGTTTTCATCACCTTTCCCCTGAATCGCTGCAGCAGGGTCCTAGTTTCTCTGCTCACCTTCTTCACTTGTTTCCAACCTATTTTCCACACACCCTCTGTGATGCTCTTTCTCAACAAAGACCCAGTCCTGCCATTCTTCATTTTAAAACCACACGATGGCTTCTCATCACCTGTGAGGTTCATTCTGGACCTCCAGCACCCTACACTCCGGCCCTGACAAACTCTTCAGAATTGGTGCCAGCCTTTCACAGGTCTTCCGGTTCTTTCTCTGCCATTTACCTTCCCTCTCTGACCTGATTTTTTTTTTGCCTAGTTGACTCCTCCTGCCCTGTCCTTCCAGCCTCACCTCCTTTATGAAAACTCCAGGGCTCTGCTAGCCCAGGTTAAGTGGCATTTCAATGTTATTACAGCCTGCAGTATTTGCCTTTGTAACTTTCATTACACGGTGCTGCAAACGTCTGTAACCAGAAACTCATCTCATTGAGAGAGTAGATAGCTCTCTCTCTTTCCCCAACACGCAGAACACAGCCTGGCATAGAAGGGGCTCTCAAATGTTTGGACAGTAAATAAATTAATTAAATAATGGTTTGGGACTTCCTTCGTGGTCCAGTGGTTAAGCCTCTGTGCTCTCAATGCAGGGGGCCCAGGTTCGATCCCTGGTCAGGGAACTAGATCCTGTATACCGCAACTAAAGATGCTGCACACTGTCACTAAGGCACGGCACAGTCAAATATATAAATAAATATATACATTTTTAAATCTTAAAGAAAAATGGTTTAAAAAACACCCCAACCCAATTTTATTCTACTGGTTACCAACCACCCCTTTTGAACATCAGGTAGACAGTTTTCAAAAGCAGGAATCAGCCTGTGAAATGAGGCTTATTTGTGGATGAGCTGGACTTCCCAGTAAAAATATTGAAGTTTAGCTGCAGAGCTACTTTGGCTCATTATTGAAGCTCTTCCATGTGGCTGCTGAGGAAGGTGCTGGAGGGAAGGGAGTGGCTGAGTGCTGTGACACCAGGCTCTAACTTCCCCTCTTCTTCCTCCCTCTTTCACCCCATGGAGTCAGCCGAGGGGCTGGGAGGGACTGTGTATCTCTGCCCCTTCCAGGGGGCTGCCAGCTGTGTAGATGCCTTTTCTGCACTGGTTTCTGGGGTCCAGGTTTCTAGACTGACTGAGACGAGAAGGTGATACCTGAAGCAACCCTCCTGCCCCAACCCCAGTCAGTGCTGTCCAGACTCTACCCTCTCATGTCTTCCCTGAAACAAGAATCTAGAACCCTCCCAGCCACTCATCCTTGTTAACAGACATTCAGTGCCCACCTCACCGACGCATCACTGAGCTGTAGATGAGGGTCACACTGATGAACAGAGGTGATCCTATCCTCGAGGAGCTGTCGAGTTTTCCTGAAAGACCTCCGTGCTGGAGCTTAGAGGTGCTTATATGAGTCACAATGATCTTTCGATACAGTCTCATACCATATTCATCTATATTCATTTAGGATTACTTCTAAAAAGGATGCTTACACAGAATCCTGTCTTGCTTCAGATACCACTGGCTTTTGGGAAGCCACAAAGATGCTTTGGGAAACTTTAAATAATTTATTCTACAAGGCCATCCCCTGTCCTGGGAGGTTTTCATGTTGAATTCTATTAACCGCTTTCGCCTTTTGTTATAACGCATATGTGAACACTTAAAAGCCATTTAAAATAATTGATTCAATCCACTAAAGCCAACAAATTAATTAATGGATGCATAATTAATCAGGGCAGCAGGCATCCCTTCTTAAGGGACCGGAGAGGAAAGCTGTGATTTGTGTGTTCATGAACGGAGTAGATAAGAGTCAGCTGTGCTCTTGAACCAGATACTGATACAATCAGGGTTATAATTTAAGAGTTGAAGGTGATACTCCACGCTCAGGCCTGGAGTTAAGATGGACACAGAACTCCAGCTGTCAGAGCAGGGAGGGTGGGGGTCCTGAGAGCACGTCCCGGTCCGTGGATACACAAACCATCACACTCAAAGCGCCATCCAAGGAAGGTGTCCATCAGCGATTTGTTTCAGGTCCATGAGGAGATAAGTCCAGACATTGAGAATAAGTGTGTAAAAACTTTTGTAGGAATTTGACAGAGTCATTTGATGCTGGCTGAATCTAAGATTTTAAATTTAGGGCTTATATTTTTATGTCCCTTTTCATTTATTTTTTCTAGTAATTCATTTTTATTGCATTTAAAATATGTATCTGTATGCAATGGATAATAAATAATAAACAAAAGCAAAACAAAACCAAACTGGGCTTTTATTAAGATATTTCTAGAACCATTGCTTTGGACTATTGCAGAAATCTTTAAGTCCAAACCTTGCAAAATACTGTCTGGCCTGAATATGTTCTAGAGGATGTGATAGGAGCTCTACTATTTCTTTGCAACTGAGTTGGAAAACGGGATTGGCCTTGCCTTGTGTCTGTCTCTCTGGAGATGCTCCCATGTTCTGCAGAGCCAACGCCATCCAGACAAGAAGGATGTATCAAAGCCATGTGCGCTGTAAATATACAGCTGCACCGATGCTCATTTTGAACATGTGCCCGCAGAGAGGGTCATGAATTAACTGTGAAGAGTAAGATTATGGTACAATCACCAGCTACAACTGGGCATCAGAGCTCATTCCACCACAGTGAATGAATGGTCCTAAGTCCCACAGCAAGAATGGCAGCGGCTTAAGACCTGCATCTTAGGGCTTTTAGCAGTGAAATAGCAGAAAAGAAGCCCAAGAGGCATCCTTTGGGATAGCAGGACGTTGAGTTAGACTAGAGGTCGTGATTCACACCCGGGCTTTACTAGTAAAATGGAGTGAGTACAGCCACTTACTGGGACTGAAATGGACACTGGTTGGACCCGATTCGAGTTGTCTTGGATCATTGCCATGGGAACACCTTCTAGCAAGTTTACCTAAAGGCTTTTTTGGTGTTAAAGTAGTTGTAATAGTTTATGTGGCCTGTGGGTTGGGACTCGAGGTGGGCCTGCCTTGTGATTTACAGGTTATCTATATGAACATACACACGACTCCCCACAAATCCATGTATCACTTCCTGTTCCTTGAACTCCTACCACGTGTAAGAACTCTGACATGGGAATGAAGAGGGCTTGTGGTTTGGTTTTGATGTGTGAATGGCCTTTGAAATATGAACTCCGGACTTGAAAAAGTAAAATTGCTAATCTGAAAAGCTGCTTATTGCCAAACTGCTACCATAGTCGCCAAATCATAATAGAAGTGAAAATTCCTCCCCTTCTATTACAACACATGGAGATTGTACATGGGACCCACGGAGTCACATGAACGGGGACAAATCTGATGCACTGAATGAGGAGTATTACACTTCCAGAAACTGATGAGTTGCTTAGTGTAACATACCTGATACTTTTGGCATCACCTAAATAACAGTGGAAAGTATCAGTAGTGGAGAAAATCAGATAGAGCCAGGCTCAAATCCTGAGTTCTCTGCTTCCTAGCTATATAACTGTGGACACTTTACTTAACCTCTCTGAGTCTCAGTCTCCAAATCTATAAAATGGAGATAGCAACATCTATCTTGAAAGTCTAACACTGGCAGAACACGCCTTATACACTAGTGCCTGTACTAAGTATTTAGAGATTTTTTTTCACTTACTCTCACAGCAAATCTTCAAAGTTATATACTATGCTAACCTGATATCCAAGTCCAAACACTCAACCATTACAGCTTCAGAGATAAAGTATATAAAGGACCGAGGACAGTGTCTGGCACAAGTGTCTGGGTTAAGTACCAGTGTCTGGTACTCCATGAGTAAAGTTACTGGTCTATTACTATTATTATTGCTACCACTGCTCAGGGAGACAAAGGTGACATGGGAAGTGGAAACGCACACTTGGCTTTTGCTCAGAATTCTCTCTTCTACTGGGTGAACCCAAGGCTGCCCTGCTGGGAGGTGGCCCGGGACTCCAACCCAAGCACCAACCCGAGGTGCATTCGTAAGAGGAGCAGGTTGAGCTGCCGGGCAGGTTTTCGGCAGAGAATGATTTAAAAGGCGGCTACTAGAAGGCTCCATGATCCCCCAGGTGTCTCCCTTAAGGCTTGGATGTCACCTGAAACTCATTTCAGGAGAGTGCGGTCATTCATTCCGCTGGGATCTCTGGAAAGCTCCGCTCTGCTAATGCCCAGGAGAGGTTACACAGAAGTGTGAAGAAATTTCAGGCAAACAGTATAAGATGATATCAGGTCTTATTAGCTGTGCCAGAGAGACTTGGAGATGTAGAAGAGCAACGGTCACCTGGCAGGGGTTAGAAGGAGATGCACTTGAAAGAAAAGAGAGGCTGGCAACAATCTGGGGAGTGTCTCTGTTTGTACCCGGTTGACGCTGCTTATCTTCTTCTGTGTGCAGTTAAGTTGCAGGTTGTGAGGACAGGTAAGAAGCCTCCGGAAGGAGTCTGCCTGGCCTTCAGCGCAGCTCAGCGGGGGTACTGGGAGGAGGGGGGCTGCCACGCGGTCCAGTGCCTCTCCCTTCGGGCTGCGGGCTGGGGGTGTGGATGTACATCACTCCCTCCTCCCTCCCTCCCTAGCATCTTCCTGCACGTGGTGCGGTGGTTATTGGTAAAATCAGGCGGCCCGCCTTCAAATCCCAGCTCCCCACGTGGCAGCCTCATGACTTCGGGCAAGTCCTTAATCTCCAGGAACAGGAACCTCATGGAGACGCGTGAGGATGAAAAGATGCTGAGCTCTGCTCGGTGCCCGCGTGGGACCCGCAGGCAGGGACGGGCCGGTCGGGCAAGTGCCAGGCCACCCTGTCTCCTCAGACCAACCCTGCCCATCAGTGAGGAAGTGTTATCCTCTTACAGAGATGACACAGGTTCGAATGTTTCCCTTCTGCTTCATGGGGATACAGCCCAGTGAGTCATCTCCTTTACCTGAATGTGGGTCTTTAGGAGATAGGGGTTCTGAATGTCGCGTGTGATCTGCGACCCCGCAGCCACCCCGCTCATCCCTCTGCGTTGCCGTTTCCTCTGGATAAACTGAAGGAGGTGCTTGAGACAACCCTTCAGAGCCCCTCAGCAGCGTCTTTCCTGGGTGTCGGTATTATCCTGCCCGACTCTCAGTTTGCCTGTCTGCAAACCCCACTGTCACTGCCTGAGGACAGCTGAACATTAATGACCTTCACGTTCTCTTTGCAGCTCTCTCGAAGCATCCCTCATGCTGTGCTGCTCTCCCCGCAAGGGAAAAAGGGAAATGAGAGCTTTAACCAGCTTCCAGGGACTGTACATGGGCTGAACCTGTTTGATGACAAAACCAGGAAGGAAATTCACTCAATGTACTTTTACATGCAGTCAACAAAAAAGTATTCAAAAGATCCTGTGGAAGGATCACAGATACCTGCTGGGTACCTACCAAGTGCTAAGTTCCTTGGATACATTGAATTCACATCCTTGTTCTGAAGGAATTTGCAGTATATTATGGGGAGATAAATGCATGAATCCGAGTAACTCCAATTCAAGGTCAGAGGGGATAAATGCCACAAAAGGGATACAAATTAAGTATCATATGAGCTCAAAGGAGAGAAAGATACTTGCAGCTAGGAAACCAGGCCCCTCACGCTGGCACTGCTTGCTGTAGGAGGGCTTCGTGGAGGAGCCGGGGTGATGCTCAGAGAGTAGCTAGGTGGTCTATGAAGATGCGCTGGGTGGGGGTCTAGAGGATCATTCCAGAGCAAAGGCAGGAGCGGAGGTGGGTCCCTGGGCAGTGGGTGGCCCATTTGTTTGACTTGGTTCTGAGTCATGAGGTTATAAATGTTGGCTGAGATATCTCAGAAAGCCTTGAACTCTGGGCTCCGTAATTCCTGCCCCGTTCCTTAAGTTATTAGAAAATGTTGCAAGGTTTGCAGCAGGGGAAGACATGTAGGAGAAAATAGGAGGAGAGCTGGAGGGGAGAGGGTGCTGTGAGGAGAATCCATTACTAATGCACTTTAGAGCGGATGGTGGACCTGAGAAGCAGCGGTTTCAAGGAAGGACCCCACAGCCTCCAGACAGGCTGCCTGGGATTCTTGTGCCCTGAGCCTGTTGCTCTGGTGTAACTATTAAGACCTCTCTCTTTACAAGTGTACCGGTTTGCACAGTAAATAATAGGATCACCCTAGTTAAAGCTGAGTAACTGGAAAGGTAGGACAGAGAAAAAGAATCAGGTTTTGGAGGAAAATGAGTCTGGTTGTGGACAAACTAAGTTTGAGGTAGCGTTTGGGCTTCTAAGCAGGAGAAGATGAGACTAATATCAGTGGCCAGCATTCCCTGACTGCATGCGCTGTGCCAAGCTGAGTATTACCCGTTTATTCTCCACAATAACCCCGCGAGGCGGGCACTATGATTATCCTCATTGTATGGAGGATGAAACTGGGCAGAGAGTCATATGAGTAGTAAATAGTTGAGGAAAATTCAGGCATTGACCTCAGGAGAGAACTCAGAAGAGAGACAAAGCTCCAGAAATTATCCACCAAGAAGAGGTGGCACAGGCCGAGAGGTCCAGGCGGGTTGCCAAATAGAGGGAATGTGGCAGACAGAGGATGAGAGTCAAAGAACAAATATGGACATAGCAGGAAGCAGAGGAGGTCGGGAAGACCGGCAGGGAGCATTGGGTTAGGGAAGTGGAGACACCAAATGACAGCATGGCGAAAACCAGGCAAGAGACAAGAGCATGCCCCGGTCCTGAGCGCAGGATGCTCTGGAGAAATGGGGCAAGAGGGGGACTGAACAGAATGCTGGATTGGTGGCGTCTGACCCAGCGGCACACCCGTGAATTTCTCCATCGTCAAAAATGTTTCCCAGCTCGTCAACCCAACCACATAAGGACAGATGTCAAGTTCGTGGTGGTGTTCTGTGTGGTGGGGGGTTGCATCCTGGCCTCCTGCTCTGGGGGCCGCAGCCCGTCTGGAGGCTGCTGCTGGCCCTGACAGGTGGGCTGGGGTCACTTCTGCCTGGAGCTTCCATTGAACTAGGTTGTTAAAAAGAAAAATGATCAAGCGACTCCCTCAGAATGGGAGTGGATGAGAAAGAACTACAGGGCTTATCTCGCCTTTGACTATTGAAGGCAATTCCCTGACCTCCAAGGATAGAATTTCGCTAATCTGAAGGCCTAACTTGGCCTGAATCTCACCCAAATTAATGTAGGCTGTGTGTGCCAGGTGAGGACGAAATGACATCTCAGTGTCGTCATAGTATTGTGCAACTATTACTATTTTTTTTTATTTTTCATTTTCATTGAAGTATAGTTGATTTATAATGATGTGTTAGTGTCTGGTGTACAGTGAAGTGATTCAGTTACACATATATATTCTTTTTTAGATGTTTTTTCCATTATAGGTTATTATAAGATACTGAATGTAGTTCTCTGTGCAATATAGTAGGTCCTTGTTGTTTATCTGTTTTATATATAGCAGTGTGTATCTGCTAATCCCAAACTCCTAATTTGGAATCTTTGTCTTGGGTACCTTTGGAAGTAGGATACATTAACCTTGATGTTCCTTCTTGGGGGTAGATATAATCAGTGACTGTGCTGAAACTGCGGGTCCTTCCAAATCTGGACTGGGCTAGGATTTATTTTCGCTCTCAGTTTCCATTTATATTCTTCCCCATCTGCACCACCTTCCTCTTTGAAGAATTCACCCCTTAAATGATGAAACTATCTTTTGATTGAGGAGAGAAATGGAGAGATTCTCAACATCAGTGCCATCGACATTTGGGGCCAGATCGGTCTTTGCTGTCGAGTCTGATCTGGGCATTACAGGATGTCCAGCCACCTTCCTGCCCTCGTTCCAGTAGATACCAGCAACAACCAACCCCTCTCCCTGAGCTGAGACAATCAACAATGCTTCCAGACATTGCTACAGTCTCCCAGGAGCAGTCTTCCACGTTTGAGAACCACAGCAGTAAGCTGATTCAGACTAAGATGTTAGTGACTTAAATTTGTTATTTCTTAGATGAATATTTCCATGTTGTAAGTGAAACCAAGGAATAGTGATGCAGACAGGCAGACAGGTCGATTTCTCTTTTTTACTCTCATTCAGGCTTCCTAATGGCAGAGATACAATCCACGTAATGGATAGACTCAGTCACCTTCGGGATTGGATGCACTCAGTTCAGTTCAGCGTTCTTCGCTCAGTCTGGGGACGTTCACACAGCACTGTGATGCCTGTCAAGAAGGAAAAAAAAATTTTTAAAATAAATAAATAAGTAAAAAAGAAGGAGCAGCAGTGCTCATTGGAATTTGGTCCTCCTTGTGCTGGTACCCGTGGTGTCATGGGAGCATCCTCTTTGCTTCTCCTGTGGATTCATCCCTGCTGCATCCGTTGGATTCTACCATCACTTCAAACGGATGTCTCCACTTTGCATGCTCTTTGTCCTGACCACAGGCTCCTCTGGGACACAGGAAACTTGAGAACTTGCTCCCTGTCTTCTCTGAGACGGAGACAGACTCTCCTGGCCTGGATGAACCTTGCTCTGTTCCTGTCCACTGCTGCTGTCACTGGGTCCTTGTGCCCATCTGGGCTCTACTCCTTTCCACTACCCCCGAGGCAGGTAGAGGGGCAGCCAGCCAGTGTCCACCTCTCTTGTTTTTCCTCTCCCTCAGCTTATAGGAGGGAGAGGAAAAGAGAAGGATCTTGAACTTAAAAGTCAAGAATTTAATGCCTTTATTTGGTTCTGCAAAGGCAACGTACCCCTTAGACAGTGATGGATCACTGCTAGCTGCCGGAGCTGGAGGAAGGCCCTCGGGGGCCTAGTGGAGAAATTGACTGGAAAGAGAACACATGGCTTAATCCCCTCCCCCCTCCCCACTTGGCACTCCTTCCCTCCTCCCCTCGGCACTCCTTCCCTCCTCCCCTCGGCACTTCTTCCCTCCTCCCCTCCTCCATCTGCAGGTACCGCTGCCCTGCATGTACAGACGAGGCAGTGGTTTCCAGGCACGTCCTCCGTAAACCGAGTGACATTGCAATGGGTGACTTACTTTACCTAATTCCATCAGGCTCTTTGATGGGTGAGTATGGGCCGCAGGAGGTATGGAACCTTAGAGGATCCACTTCTCATCATCAGTCCTCAAGACTACATTAAAGTGTCTACATAAAGCATCCCTGCAGACCTGAGGATTCTCGTGGGAAATCTGGGAGAGTGACAACATGAACACAAATATTACTAAATGTGTGTGCTCGACCTCTAGAGAGTACTATTCCCCTCTATACTGGGGACACACAAGACCCAGTGAAAAATAGCTCTGTCTTCTCACATCTATAGTTAACAAGAAACAGCATCAAGCGTTTATCCCTTAGTGAAGAATAGCTCACGTGGTCTTATAATTACCAAGATAACTATCTCACACACTCTCTTTCTTTAAGCCTCCATCCTCTCCTACCCTATCCCTACCCCGTGATGCGCTTGCTTCCACTCTCGCTGAGAAGGTAGAAGCAGAGAGAAGGGACACACACGCTGTACTCTGCACTACACCCGCATTCCCCACCTCCCTCCCATCACTGTGGTCGGTCAGGACCAGCTCCCTTCTTCCCTCTGGACCCCACCCCTCTTCTTCCTAAAATTCCTTCATCTTCCTGGCTCTTTCCTCTCTTGTCAAAGCCTCTCTTATCCTCATCAGAAGAGGGAATATGCTTTCTTTCCGCTTCAATATCAAAGGAAAAGAAATAAACAAAAACTCTCTCTGGACCCTGCTTCCCCTCCACTACCAGCCGATTTCTCTCCATCCCATCATGGCAAACTCCTCAGCAGAACTATACATCCTCATCTTCACCCACTCACTCCAGTCCATGTTCATCCACCCCATCACAGAAACTGCCCAGGTCCAAGGCACCGTGAACTCCAGGTGTGAACACAGTAGTCAGTACTGCTCACTGCTCGAGAATGTCAACCATTTATCCTTTTTTACACACTTTCTTCACTTGGAACCCAGAACCCTATATCTTCTCTGGTTTTCCCACTCCTGCTCAGTCTCCTTTGCTATTTCCTCTTCTCTTCTCCCTGGATGTTGCAGCATCTTTGGATGCTTTTTTTCTTCTATCTTTGCTCACTCCTTGGAGAGCTCAGCCAGTGCATGATTTTAAGCCCACCTATATGCTGACGACACCCCAAATTTATATCTCAAGCCTGGATACCTCTTTTGGACTTCAGACTTGTATGTATATCTACTTGCTTGAAATCTCTGCTGGCTTACCTACAGACTTCCAAAATCTGTCATGTCCATTGTCGAGCTCCTGACCTCCCATCCCTCCTCTGCCCCACCTCAGTCCTGCCCCTCACCCACTCTGTCCTCCTCACCTCATCAACAGCAGTGCTATCCTTCTGGTTGTTCAGGTCCCAAGCAAGGAGAAAGTCTTGACTCCTGTCAATCTACATATGGCCTAATCAGCAATTTCTGTCAGTTTTATCTTCAAAATATATCCAGAATCTAAACACTCTTCAGCATCCCCACGGCCACCACCCTAGTCAGCCTCCATCCTGTTATTGAAATCATTTCCTCCATCTCGACTCTACACATGAGGTCCATTCTTGGTCTCAGAACACTTTATATCCTTAAAAATAATTGAGGACCCCCAAAAGCTTTGCTACCTCAGTTATATCCATTGATATTTACTGTATTACAAATTAAAACTGAAAGTTTAAAAATAATTCATTTATTAAAAATAATAATAACCCACTGCAAGTTAACATAAATAAAATAATTTTATGAAAAATAATTTACTTTCTAAAACAAAAAAATTAAATGAGAAAAGTAACAGTATACATTTTGAAAAGTATATTTTGCACATCTCCCAAATGTCTGGCTTAATAGAATATAGATGGATTCTTCTATCTGCCTCTGCTTTCAAGCTGCTGAACATTATATGTTGTGTAGCCTCTAGAAAATGCCACAGTACACTTGCAAGAAGATGAGAGTGGAAAGGGAAAATTAAGTCTATACGACTATGAAAATATTTTAACTGTCCCTGGAAAGGTCTCAGGGACTCCCAGGAGACTGGAGACTATGCTTTGAAAACTGCTAAGTTAGATGATACCATGCTTCTGCTGGAACCTCACAGTGGCTCCCAGACACAGGAAGAATAAAAGGCAGGATCCTTTTATGGGTATCAGGGACCATACGATCTGCGCCATTCCCTCCCTGGTCCAGTCCCCTCCCTTCTCTGTCCTCACCACACCAGCTTCCTTCCTAGCCCTAAACCAGGTGCTCCCTCAGGACCTGTGCCCTTTCTGTCTCCTCAGCCCAGAAGCTCTTCCTCCTGGTGTCTTCACGGCTCACTCTTTCACATCCCTCAGGACTTTAGTCAGTGTCACCTTTTCGACGGTTGTGCCTGGCTGCCTCTCTAAAATTGCCAGCCCGTCTCCCCTCTCACTGGTCCACCGATCACCCTTATCCCCTCTCTGCTTTATTTTCTCTTTAGTGTTTATCTCCATCTAACTTTTGACTTACTTTACAATTTGTTTTTGTTCACTTCTCCTCTACTTCCAACCACATCCTATAGTTGTTTATGACCTTAAAATAGGAAATATTCTAAATATCTAACAGTGAAGGGTAAGTTAAATAAGTGATGTTGCCTCTGTTCTACACGTCCCCACAAGAAGGCGGGCAGGGATTTCTGTTGTTCTGTTCACCGATGTCTTCTCAGTCACCAGGACAGGACACCGTGCCTTGTAGGCTGTCTGTGGAGCTTGAAGAGTGAATGAGTGAAGGAGCGAGTGAGTGAATGGCTAACCCTATTATGATGACTGCATCCCAGTTGGGGAAGCAGAAACTTAGTGAGGGTGAGACTTTCTGTGAATCATGGAGCTGGTGAAGAATGAGCCTTGGGCGCAGGTCAGTGAAACCCTGGACCCTCCCAGCCCTGCAGCCCCACCATGCATGCAGGGTGCACCCTCCATCCTACAACCAGCCTCCAGCCCACCTGGAGAGGAGGCATTTCCAGGTTCTAAGTGTGCCTTCTGCTCTGGAATAGCCCTCAGGGACGGTGGGATCCAGCATCATCATCCCACAGGTGAGACGATGGCCCAGAGATGTGACACATCTTATCTGGAGTCACAGGCTCCAGGGATGGAAGTGGAACCACTGTTATGCCCACCAAGGACATGTGGGTCTCAGGGGACTCAGTTTAACTCACCACAGTGGTTAGACATCCGGCCTTTGCAGGATGACAACGTTACAGTCACATGGATGGTCTGGCATGGTTTTGCTGCAGAGACATGCACCAAGGTGTCTGTTTTCATGGAGACAAGTCAGGACACATATTGGTGCTGTAGAACCACCTTCCTCAAGGTCAAGGCCAGGCTGTTGCTCAGCTGCCCAGAGTCTCTGCTTGACCTGCTTTCCCAAGGGCAAGACCTTAGCATGGACCACGCGTCTCCTCGGTGCCAACACTGTGCTTGCTGTCTTACCCACCTTCATGGTCCCATTTACCTCCTGAGACAACCCTGCAATCTGCTTGTTATTATCATTTCAACCCTCAAGCTCAGAAAGGCTAAATAATTTGATTAAGTTCAGAAAGACAATGAGTGAGAAATTACATACCTTATAAAGTAGGTGTGCAACACCCCTGCCATTCTAACCTCATAGGAAAAGCAGGAGACTTAACTTCCCTGAAACCAGCACCCCTCAGAGGGGTCAGGATGAGACAGAGGAAAGGAAGGAAGTAGGTCTTATCTAGTGATCCTTTCTTACACTTCTCTTCCTGTGTCTTAGAAAGAATTCAGAAAGTGTCATATTTGATTTAAAGTACTTTAGGGAAACAAAATGTGTGTGTGTGTGTGTGTATGTATGTGTGTTGGGGGGAGAGAAAACAGATGAAACAAGAAGAACAAAATGTTGATAATTTTGAACATAGGTACTGGGTTTGTGTTTATTATATTATTCACTTTATTTTGTGTATGGATGAAATTTTCCATAATAAAAAGAAAAAAAAGGAAAAAAGATTCAGCTAAAAGAATGCTCATCCTATAATTATTTACAATTGCAAAATATAGGAAATATTCTAAATATCTAATTATAATGGGTACATTAAATAAATGATGTTACATCTGATCTGTGCATCTATTATGAAATAGACATAATTTGTTGATGTGGAAAATAGCCACCATGTGCTAAATAAAAATAAAAATTAATTTTCAAGAAAAGACGTATATTAAAATTTCATTTTAATTGTATATTTATAGTTTAATGCTTCTGTTTTTCTATCTGCATTGAAAAAAAGTCTGGAAATATTCTTTGAAGACTTAACTTTACATACTTAGATAATATATGAGCTTTTGAAAGAGTATGTATCACCATTGCGATTAATTAAAAAAAATTTAAAGCAGATCATAAAATAGCATGTATAAGATGATTATTTTTTCATTTAAGAAGAAAAAAAAAGGAAGGATAAAGGAAAAACCAGAACCTGGATGTAGGATGCAGACTAGGTCTCAAAATTCCAGGACAAAAGCCAACCAGCTGGAGGAAAAGTTTGGGTGAAAAACCTGGGACCAGCTACATTGCTGGTCGCACAGAACACGAGCACCTCTCCACCTCAAGACTGAGAAGGGAGTCTCGTGCCCAGAGCAAGGCAGGGCCCAGCCAAATCTTGTTAAATTTGAAAAGCTTCTCTCTGCTCTGCTCTGTGCATTCCTTGAACAGAGGGGGAGAATGAAGTTCATTATTTCTTAGATTGAAAAGTTCTGATGGAAGGAAGCCTCCTTTGAAGAGAGAAAGGCAGCAAGGAATAGAACAGCAGGGGAAGGCACTGCTGAGAGCGGTCCAGGCATCTGTCTAGTGACAACTCTGCCGAGGGATGAGGGGCAAGGGGATGGACCCTGTCGATGCACTTTTACTCCAAGGAACGACGGGGTGTGAGGTAAACAAGTGCATTAGAATGCGGTGGGCACTCAGAGGGGCCGTAAGTGTAGGCATAATCGGAGCTGCAGATTCATGTTTCCAGCTAAATGGAAAATCTGTAATTCAGACCATGAAGTCGGCAGCTGGGTTTGTTGCTTTAGTGAACATAAATCTAAGGTCAGAAATCTTACCCTGGTTGTGCTGCGGGTCAAGGTTCTCATCTGTATCCTTTAGCCATCAGCTACCAGGATAAGCGAGTATATCAATGCGATAATAATGGGGCTTCGTGGGTTCCATTACTCAAGTGTCTCCAATCAATTAGGGGTTTTAACTTAGTCATCGCAACATAAATATCCTTTAATACCCAATTAAGGCCACTGTTCATCATCGTGATGGCTTTATCATGGTACGTGGGTTTTTAATGCTGCTCAAATTTTAACAGCGAGGAAGACATGACACTGCATTTATTTTATTTTTTTAAATTTTATTGAAGTATAGTTGATTTACAAAGTTGCATTAATTTCTGCTGTACAGCAAAGTGAGTCAGTTATACATATATATATTCTTTGTCATATTCTTTTCCATTATGGTTTATCACAGGATATTGAATATAGTTCCCTGTGCTGTACAGCAGGACCTTGTTGTTTATCCATTCTATATATAATAGTTTGCATCTGCTAGTCGCAAACTCCCAGTCCTCCCCCCACGCCCTCATCCAGGCATTTGGATATTTGTTAATACTCATTCAGAAGTTATATACAATTCAGATGCTATATACAATTATTCAGATACTTTTCTCAAACATTTGTATTGTACCCCCACCATAACAAGCTTTAAACCTCCTCAATAGATACACCTATGTTCTATATATTTACATGTGTGGTGCTAATATATTATGTACTTTATAAAATATACATAAAATATACATTTGCACATACTCACTTTAAATTAAACATAAGGTGCTGATATTTTTTTCCTTCACCCAGTCACCACATCCTCTATCTTTGGTGTACACATCTCCCTTAAAGGCGCTGGTTTAGAAGGTACTTTGTGCTGCCTGCTGGTGTGAGTGGCAATTCCTATATTCCATACTTGAACAGATATAAGAAATGAGCAGTGGCAGCTCTATTTTCTCATGGAATCTTTGTGGGGAAGAGATGCTTCCCTTGTGCTTTCAAATGCGCAGACAGTGTTCTCCTAAAATGTAAGGGCACAGTCAGCTTCTTGTCCTCCTAAGTTCAGGTGAACAGGTGCCAGGGCACCCCAATCAACAGGGCACTCTCCCAGCATCACGGGCTCCGAGGCGCGCTGTGGCGGCAGTCAGACAAGTGAGTCACTAGAGCAGCGTGCTGAGTGCCGTGTGCTGGGGGCACAGAGGAAGGGGCTGCAGGCCTGCCACCACTATCCTCCCCCAAGATCACTGGCAAGATCCAAGGTCAAATCCAGATGTGCAGTTAATGTGCCTTCGTGAACTGTTGCTTCTTTGTAAACCTCAGTGAAATCACACAGACTTCAGCACCAGCAATCCTTGAGAGAAAAACATACACCCAGAAGCGCATAGCCACTCAGCTGTCTTGCTACAAATCTGCTATCCACTCACTTACTTTGTCACCATGATCAGTGCTGAGACCAACATCCACTTCCCACAGCGGGTGGCTGGCGGCAGCTCTATACCAATGCATCCAACCCCAAAAATGAGAAACAGAGACCACCAGTGACTTGTGATAAGGCAGAGCAGCATGGGACGGCTTTGTTATCTCCCGGGAGATAAGGGAAATGTCATTCATTTTATTTCACCTCGCCCAGCACAGCACCTGGCACATAATGGAATTCCTACAAATGCTGAATGAGGCAGGTCCTCTCCGGGTTGCAAATGAGCTTTTAGGACAGAAGTGAGAAATTAGGTTGGGGACATCGAGAGACACTGATAGAGCTTGGAATGCTATGCGATGAGTGAAGACCTCCCTCAGCAGTGAGGACCTGAAGTGATGGAAGGTTTTGAAAGTGAAAGTGAGAAACCATGAAAACCTCTTGGGAGAATGATAAGAATGGTAATAGTCTCACCTGCTCTACTGGGTGTTTACCAGACCCCTGCACTGCCTGACTGCTTCAGCCTGGTCACCTAGGTTGATCTTAGCTGCAGCCTTACTAGATGGGTACTTTCCTTTCCACTGCTTTACAGATGGGGAAACTGAGGCACAGAGGATGCATAATGGGACACTAACATAGGATAGAGCACTCACACCGGCTCCCAGACCCTGCCCGTCACATCAGCCTCCTATCTGGGTGGGAGGAAGTCAGGTTAGAGAAAACAGAAGCAAACATGAGAAGAGTATGGGCTTCTAAGACTCTACGATGGTGGGGAATAGAACATTCTGGAAACGGGTGATGCGTTTAGAACAAAAGAGATAAATAAGTTCCCTTTTCTGCCCGAGTCCAGCTTTGCCGTCTGCTTAAGCAGCCTTTGTGCAGATTTTCCTGGATTCTCTGCACATCACCCGTAAGTCAGGACCGCATAAACACACAGCAAATCCCCCTCCACTCAGCATGCAGGCCAAGTAAACCTGCAAATCCATTGTCCCGTTTCCCTAGAAGCCTTCAACCACAGGATGGCAGGCCGCCTTTCTCCTGGAAGGTGTTTTGAATACAAAACGATCTGATTGTATCTAAATATGTTTTATCCAATTTGACCTCAGCGATGTTCTGCGGTAGAAACACTTGTGGGTGTTAGATGACACAGCAAACAGTCTATTTAGAGAGCAAGCAAACCATTCCTTCTCTCAGGAGATTTTCTTCTTCAGATTTTCCGGAGTGGATCAACATGGATTTTTATAGTTGCTGATGGAATGATTGGGAAACAACTTTGTATGCTGGTTCAGACAAGTGGTGAATTTTTTTTTTTGAGAAAAATGAAAACAACCTAAATCTATTTGTTTTCTTTTCAAGGGCTCTTAGGTTTGAAACCCAGCTTCTTTTTGTTACATATCTTCACTTTGTGTTCCTAGGGTCTGACATGCACATGACCACTGCAGACAGCTGAGCCCTGCCTCCGGTCCTGGAGGGAAAGTGCTCAGAGTGCGTGGAAACGACCAAGACCTCCACCCATGGAGGCCCCCACGCGCTTGACTTAGAGAGAGCCTTTGCAGGAACTTGGAGAGAACAGCTCATGTCTGGCCTCCCTTCTGTAAACCATGTCTTCTGAGACCTTGGGTCCCGGCAGGTTCCTCTTCCCATAATCGTTCCTCATCCTTCCTCCTCATCCCCACAATATGCCTCTGCTCCTCTAATTTACCTGTGTTTATGTCTTAGCATCTCTTCCTGGTCCAAAGTGAGGGCATTTTGGTCCACGCTTTTGTAAGCTTCATGTCACTACCCAGCATTCTTTGCTTTGACTGTTGGCCTTTTCTAGAAGGATGTCCTGGGCCAGTTGCCTACCAAGAACAATCGTAGCTATGTGACTTTGGTATTAAACTAGAAGTTGAGTTACCCTGCATTGTTAAGTTTACCTAATTTAGGAAATTATGTTATCATCCTTTAACTCAGTAGTACTACTCTCTTTGGAAAAGGCAGAAGGGTTTCTCCTCTTTGTGGCATGTATTAAACCCATCATTTCCTCGCACCTGACAGGGAAACATCACCTGACCCAGGTCCCTGCCTGCTCCTCCCTTCAAGGCTGCTCTGCTTCGGTGCCATCTCGGGCAGTGAGTATTAAGGACCCTCTTTTAAAAATACAAATTGGATTCTATCATTGCCCTGCTTAACCCTGGGATAGCTCCCCTACAAGCTCCTATGTGATTTCTTCTCTAAACTCACCTCCTCCACCTGCCCCCTTGCTCACTGGGCTTCTTTTGGCTCCTTGAACTTGCCCAGTGCTCTCCTGAGAGCAAGATTCCAGGAACATCCAACATCCAACCCCCAGGGGATTATACTAGACCATTCTGTCGGCTCTATTCCCCTTGTCAGGAAGTGGCTCAGGAACAAACAAGCCTATACCAACTTGGGTTAATGAGGACAGAGGGGAATTCAGCAGAGGAGCATTGGGGAAGGATGTCCTCATTCCTAAGGGAGAGGAGGGAGAGGTGGGTGTGGACATCCTAGCCATTTTCCCAGTCTTGCAGAAGAGCAGGCTTGGGATGAAATCAATGCTGAAAATGGCCAAGTAGAAAGTGAGAAAGGACCTCATCATTTTGTTGACCTGTTGAATCAACCAACCCTGATTATGGGGCTTAGCTCCGGGTTTCCTGTTATGTGAGAGGATACATTTCCTTATTATTTGAGGCTTTTTTTCGCCTTAGTGGAGATTTTTGCTTATAAACAAAGGCATCGTAAATGTTCCACTGTGTTCTCTCTGCCTCAGATCTGCCCATTGCTCACTTGTTATCATAATTCCAATTCCCTTTTCCAGACGGGCCACCTCCATCCATCTCATTTAAAACAGCAGCTCCTACCCTGCACAGGAACTGCTCTGTGACTTCCTTTAATGCCCTTCAGGGAATCTATCACCATCGAGATTACACAATTTATTGCGTTCTCAGTGTTCATCTCTCCTGAGACTTAAACTCTGTAATGGGAGACACGTGTTCCTGTTCACTGTCATACCCCACCCACTGAAACTGTGACCAGCACATAGTAGGTGCTCAATAAATATTCGTTGTGTCTTTTCCAAAGAAATACCCAAAGAAACACGGAGGATTCTGCCTGGTGCTTCACTGTGGGCCAGGGCTGGAAGGAACACGCAAGCACGGGAGGTATTTCTTTCCTATTCTGCAAGGTATTCAGAGGGTTGCTTGGATATTTAATAAATATCTGTTGAAAAGAAGTAAAAATCAGGAATTCCCTGGTGGTACAATGGTTAGGACTCCACACTTCCACTGTCAAGGGCCCAGGTTCGATCCCTGGCTGAGGAACTAAGACCCCGCAAGCTGCATGGCGTGGCCAAAAAAAGTAAAAATCTACAGCAGTGGACTATAAAGTGTTGTCATTGTATTTATTCATTAGTATTTCTGAAATTTTAAACCCACGCTTCCTTTAATTGACATAGAAATCTCCCGGCACTGCCTCCTCTGGGAAGCATCACACACACACACACACACACACACACACACACACACACACACGGGAGCTGGGGAGTAGGCAGTCCTTCCTGGGAACCCCTGAACCTCAAGAAGAGTTAGTGAGGTTTGCTTTTGATCATTTGCATTATAAATCTAATAGAGACCCTCTCTCATTTTCCCTTCCCTGCTCCAGATACGTCATTTGATTAAGAATCACTGCTTCTCAAGCCAGCCGAGGTTGGGGTGTGTATTCGGAACAACATGGGTTTCCAGTTTGGTTCAGGCGCACAACTGCCTTAGCCTCGCAGAGAATGTGGTCATGAAGCAGCAGAATGAACGGGACCATTTCTGGGTGGCTTGTGACTGCAGGGCATCGTGCTTGCCTCTTCGGCTGCTTGATCTGATTTCATCCTCATAGAATCAAACGAGGTGGGTGCAGTATTCTAGATGCAGATGCCAGGTGCTCCCTAACCTGGCCAAGGCCAGGCCTCCCCCGGTCCTGAACTCACCCTCCCTCTGAGCCATTTCTCTGTCGCTCAAGCGTCACCTTGGGGCCCAGGTGGCCTCGCTGTCCACAAAGCAGAGCAGAAGCGCTCTCTGGAGGGAAGGAGTGACCCAGGTGTCCACTTTCCATCCCACACCCCGGGCTCAGCATCTCGGCGTCCCAGCCTCTCGGTGGCAGGTCCCCGGGAAGCTGTGCAGCGGCCTCACTTTGAGAATGACAGCAGGGTAGTTGAGATAAGAAATAATGCAATTCTCCAGGCAGAACTGCAGTCTTCCAGCCCATATAAATGATTCCTTTAGTAATTTTGCCAAGGATTATGTGTTATGTGTGCTTGGGGAACAAACCCAGCCCAAGAATCTGTCAATATTTCTAGAGAAGGGTGCATGTAATCAGTCAAGCATTCCAAAAAAATGTAGTCAATGATTTTAACAGCAAGTGGTTTTGACTGTGCAAGCATTTAAGTATAGTTTTCAGGTTTTTTTTTTTTTTTCTTCCTCTCCTTTTTCCCCAAGAATCACCCGGAGCAATTTCTTAAAGAATTAAAATGAAGTGTTTCTGGGGTAACAAATCATCCAGTATTCTGGCTCGGAGCTTTATCACTCTCCAGTTAATGGGTCTGAAGAGATTCAGACAATTCAGAAGATTCTCCAGACTGCCGTAGAGAGCCTGCAGCCACGAGGAAACACGGAGAGCTGCTGTCAGGACAAAATCGTGTGGGTTACAAGTCAGCTTCTTCATTATGCCCTGAAACACCAGGGTGGGGATGAACAGTGGGGGGGGGGGAGGGCTTGCAGGGAAGGGGGCCTGCACTCCAAGGGGGCCGCTTGATGCAGGATGAAGGGGTCTCGGGGGAGACGCAGCAAGTGGAGCTGGCGAGGCTGGGCGTTGCATTCATGCAAGCCCCTAATCTCTGCCCCGACCGTGCCCCCAGATCTGGCTTGGTGAATATAATGGCTGTCTTGGTATGGGGCCATTCATCATTTTGTGTAGAACCAAAAGTAGAGATCTGTCCTGGAAGTGACATTTTCTTTGGAAAAGAAGATATAATGATTTATTACCAGGTTACTGTGATTTGGACACTGGCTGAAATTTGCAGTCCTCCGGGAAGCATTACTGACAGAGCCTTACCGGCTTCTAAAAAATATCCGTGACTGCCTTTGATACAGGAATGATCTTTAAAGGGGAGAGAAGAGAAGGGTGATCACATGCTAAGGACCGAGCCACATGCTGCCCTGGGGACTGAGATGAAGTTGTCCCCAAACCACCACATTATGAAAGGAAGGGAAGGATGGATTTGACCTTGACTGAACCGTCTCAGGCGTCCCTGAGAAAGTCACCCACTGTGAGCCTTGTGGGAAGGGGTTCTGACCCCTCCCCCACAGGTTCCCAGGTGAGCTGTGTCTCTTCTCCATCTATCCTGGGCCTTGTCACATCTGTCCCAGGTGACCTGAAACCAACACCAGGTCCAAGTTCCTATCCTGCCCACCTGAAATTCTCCTTTGGTTTCTTATCAATTTCTATTGATTACAGAGTCCAAGGCCCTGGTCGGTTACAGGAGAGACTGTCTTCAAGTAACGCCCCCTCCCGCCACCGCCACAGGAGGAAGCAAGAATAGAGAGCGAAGGGATGAGAGTGGCTGTGTTGGCTGCCGGGCTGGGAGGAGACTGGGGTGGGAGCAATGGAGGCAAGAGATGCAGACTCCAGCATCAGCGTAGATCGTTGGGGGAGGAATCTTAGAGGGTGATGATGTGCCTGCCACGTTCCGTGGGCCCCTCGTTTAATTCTCATAAGAACCCTATGACTTAGGTACCATCTAAGACATGAGAAAATCGAGGCTCAGGAAGGTTAAGTTACTTACCCTGTTCAGTCAACTAATAGGAGCAGAGCTGAGAGATACACGTGAGGGCTACTCAGGGAGTGATGCCTGCAGCAGATGAGTCCCTCTCCTGACCCCAGGCGCACGGGTGCAGATGAAGGTCGTACTCAATGACAACACCAGGCATATTTCCGGATCTTCACTAGATTAGATGTTGAGTCTCAGTCTTGTACTTTCCAGCTGCCAGCTCTGGGTTGGGTAGGGGCAGAGAGGAAAGAGGGATGGAAAGGGCGTGGCCCCGAATCCATCTTTCGTTTCACTGTGATTAAGGCCCAAAGATAATAGCCTGTGAAACGTGTATTTTGAAAACTCAGAGTCTTGCCTATCCAGAAAGACTGAGCTTTGGAATCGAAAATAAGTGGATTGAAGCATTTTAGAGTCAAAAGGGAGAAAATTAATCAGCTTGTAACACAATATATACCAAGACACCTGCAGCATAAAAAGGAAGGGGAAAAAAAACCCAGGAAGAATTAACTCTAAATTTCCTAGGATACCAATAGATGTGAATTTTTTGAAAAAAAAAGAAATTCTTTGAAGGGGGATTCTATTTTGCCTTAAAAGAGGAATAGAGGGAGAGGGAGAGAGAGGGGGAGACCGTAATCATAAATGTGTTAAAAGCGGTTCTGGGGATGAGGAGAGTCAGGGGTCCATTTTCCTCATGCTCTTGTGTGTATCTGCCCAAAGCTTATGTGGGCGACGTGGCACAGCCTGGGGGGGGGGGTGGGCATCCGTGGTATGTAAGTGATTTCTTCATAATCTTTCCCAAAGCACGTATCAATGTTCATGATAGCGAACTGAAAGCATGTAATCTGCTCTATATTGGTATTTATATTAAAGGCACCAAAATTTGGGAACTACTAATGTGGACGGGATATGTAATTCAATGATTAAATGATACAGTGGATTTTACAGTGGAGAACGTATTTTCAGATTCTAATTAGAACCAAAATGAGCTGTGTGGATTCTTGTTAACTCACATGGAGTATCTTGTACGTTATAATATTAATAACACTCTTTTCTCGTGCCATTTCCGAAGGAGTCAGGGAGCCAGAGTGGGCGGTCAGAGAGAACGGGGTTTCTCCAGTGAGTCACCCGTCCCTGGGGCCTGAGGACAGGCCTGTGTGTGGTGCACACACAGCTCCCGAACCCTCACCAACAGGCAGGTCACTGGAGATGCCCGCAGGATACCGGGGATCAGGCGTCAGATGGGAGCTGGAAAGATGACCTTAAATTCCCTCACGGCTCCGTGATGCTCGGAAGCTGTTGTTCTTGAAGAGGTTATTCTGTGACGTTCCTACACGGGCAGCTCCCTGCTCCAAAGGCAGGGGCAAGACAGGACTTGCTGATTCTGCCTGAGACAAGGATCCTTTTAGGTGCTGAAAACGTGCCATCATCAGAATTGCTATTTACCCAGGTAATCTTCAGCCCAGCCACAGGGATTTCCTGGCTTACTATTCACACACTTTAATTTAAGCTTTTACAACAAGTCCCCCTGTGTCAAGACAAACCAGCGCCTCCGCTAATTGAGCAAGAAGACGTAACCAGCTTACCCGAGTCATTAGCACTAACCAGTCTCAGCTCCTCCTTGGCTCCTGCCTATCAGGAAAGGAGAGGAAAAGGTTCATGGCTGTGCCGTGAATCAGAAAGGTGGGTCAATCTCACCCACCTTACCCTTGGACCTTGAGCAAAACGTGAGTCAGGGAAAAAAGAAGAGAAAAGGGAAGTAGTACCTTTTTATTGTTGACTGACTGGCCCGATGCCACTTGTACATATGTCCTCTCATTTAATTCTCATGAAATCCTGACAGGTAAGAGTTGCCATCTCCACTTTACAGGTAAAGAAACTGAGCCCAGAGAGGTTAAGCAACAGGCCCATGATCACACAGCTCTAATTTAGAACCGATGTAGAGAATGGACCCCCATTCCATATAGGCCTTCAGTGGGTGATGTGGCTCTGCCGTTGTCACCTGTCCCCCCTCCTGAAGAAGGCTGCTCCCCAAGTCCCAAAGAGGGGGCCACTCACACTGATCGCGGACCTCCAGGAGCTGGAAAGCTGGCAGGCCTGTACCGTGGACGCTCCCGGCCCCCCTTCCTTCCTGGCCTCCTTCTCCATCTTTGCCCACTGCATCCACAGGTAAATAAATGATTGAGAAAACAAACACGTCTCCTGAAGTTTGTGTAGTTTCTGTCTCCGCAGACTGAGAGTGTGTGCATTGTTCCTCACTGCTGAAGACAGTTTTCATATAAATAAGGGTTCCAGTGTGCCTCCTTTCACCAATGTTAAAATTCCATTTAAAAGTAAATTGACTTCCTGAAATATATGTATTGGCAGCAGTGGCCACCACAGCTGGTCTTACATTTTACATTTAACAGAGTGCTGTTTGCCTTGACAGATTCCATATTTTTTCATACATAAATCAATAGAGCAATGTTTGAAAAGCCCGAATCCATCTCTCATCCTCCCCCCACCCCAACTCTGTGTTGTGAAACCCATAAAGAAGGAACTTTCCAGCAGGTGTCATTTAGTGGGAGACTATTATTTACAGCATTTGACTGTAACACCATTAACTGTAAACTCAAACAGGAAATGCTGGCAGGGAGAGCCAGGAATCTGGGTCTGAAAGAAAGCATTCTAATGAGTTTTAAAATAATTTGTGTGTATGTGTACATGTGTATGTACATGTGTGTATATGTGTGTACATGCATGCATGCTTACGTGTGGGGTGGTGTGTATGTGCGTGCCTGTGTGTTTTTGGGACTAATTCTATGTAGCTTTTCCATGACCCTCAGATCTGACTGGTGGCCATGGACATGGTGGGGATCCCCCAGCCGAGGCAGGAGCCATCAGGCTGAGGGGCTGAGGGAAGCAGGGAATGAGCAGTGGTGGGCAGTGTGGGGAGGCGGGTGGGAGTGGGAGCCTGTGTGATGGGAAATGGGGCCTCCGGGGGAGGTTCAGAGAGGGTGTGAGTTTGGCCTTGATTACCAAGCATCACCCTTTGAGATCAGCACTGGACTTGGAGAAGGAAGAAAGCCACTTAGGTCTCAAGCCTCCACCCAGCTCCTCCACTCAACCCCCAAGGAGGGCAGGTGTCCATCAGCTAATCATATTCTGGGCTGGAGAGTTGGTTCATTTTCTAGTGGGTGGAGCTTGGGACTGTACGGGAGCTGGTGCAGAAAAATGGGAGTCTTTCTGGCTCCATGTTTTAAAAATGTAGCAGGAAGTTAAATCTTTGGCTGGAAGCTTTTTTGTTTGTTTGTTTGTGAGACTTAGGACCCATCACTTGCTGTTACCATAGGACGATGTGACTCGCAGTGCTGTTTTCTAGAACTGGTTGATGGATAAGACAGAGAATAAGGCAGGACCTCTCTGGGGCCTTTTACTGTTTAATATTTTAGGCAAAGTCACAGATACTGAGTCATGATAGAGGCTGATGAGAAGGGGACAGAGGGTAGAGAGCCGGCATTTCTAGCCGGGAGCTGACCCTGTTGACTGTATTCGGATGGCCCAAAGGACAAAGTCAAGTCCAGAGCTGCTGCAGTAATTCTGATATTTAAGGACATTTCCATTAGTCCCCTCCCCAACTTGCTTTTGAAAAAAAATTTTTTTCTTTTATTTTAATCTGAAACATTCTGATTACTTGCTTATACAAAAATTCTCGGATTATTTGACCTCTTTCCCTGGACTTTGTAGTGTCTAGATTTTCACATCATTTATTCTTTTCAATAAATGATATTCATTAGAAAGTGAATCCTATGTGATTTTGGTTTTATTCCTTTGCCCGCCCAATGTCTTCTAATTTGCGGGTCAGAAACAAGGGTCACTTCTGAGACTTTCTAGGGGAGAGGTGTGTCCCTCCCCGACTCCACGGTCAGGAAAGAAACGAGCAGGGCCAGCGGATCAGGCCCCATTTTCAGGGGGGTCGAGCTTGGAGATGAGCATTATCTTACAAGGAAACGAGAACTCTCTGTTCCAGTTCCTATCTGTCAGGCATAGAGATATATGGCTTTTCTTTGTGGAGCAGGATAATCTGAAATTTAGGTTTGGACAGAGAGAAATGCGTCTACTTAGGCATCAGTCCTGGACAACTGAGTCTTTGCCAGGATACAGCCCAGCCTAGTGGAGTTCTGCCCTGGGATCTGGGTGAAAGCCAAAGGCAGTGCAAACGTTCCTTAGCGCTTAATATACTAATCATCATCCTTGAACCTCAGAGACTTGGAGTTGTGATCGTGGATGGGGTTTAATAGCCCTGACTCCCTGATTAAGTGCTCTCAGCATGCTATTCCCCAGGTAATGGCTCTACCGCCAGGTCCCAGGATACTGAGAGTTTGGGCATAAAGAGAACTCAGTCGACAAAGATGCCTGGCTAAGAACTGAATCAGAAGAACCCCGTTTAGATTCACTGGCGGGAAGATCACAGAGAGAAGCAATGTGGTGAAGGCGAAGGAAACCAAGTCAGTCGCATGTTCCCTAATGGAGGCTGGAGGGAGTGGGCTAGCACGTGGCCAGCTCCTGGCCAGCTCCCGGGAGGTCTCTGATGCATCTTTACATCAGGCACTCTGCTCTTCCCCGGTAGTAGAGCACAGAACATCCTCCACCACTGTCCAGACCGTACCCATCCCTCAAGATCCAGTTCAAGTCCAAAGTCTCCCCTACAGCGCCAGACCACAGTGATCCTTCCAGAATTATGTGGAACATGATATGATGGCTTCTTCTGTTTAAGGTTTTCTTTTTTATTCTATGTGATTCCTCTTCTTGACTAAGTCGTAAACATCTTGAGGGTTGTTGTCGTGGTTTATTTTTCTCTGTGCTCCACAGGGCCTAGCAGAGTGACCTGTATACAGCCTGTGCTCACATACAATTCATGACTTTTGAATGAATAGTCTAAAAGATCCAGGAATGCGAAACACTGCCTGGATTTTTGGTAAAAAGGAAAACGAACTCCTCACATCTTCATCTTCAGATCTCTTGTCACACAGTCACTGCTACCTCCTTACTCCAAACTGCACTTAAATTAGTTAGAAAATAATCTAGTTTGGGAAAGAATGTGTATACTGTATCCCATCAATTCAAAATGCACTTTTTTTTCATTTTTAGCACTGATGACTCTTATAATCGGCAGTATTTTCCCCTTTCTTAGTGTTATATAAAATAATAGTGCTTCCCGTCATGAATGATGACGTAAAGCTAATGGAATATGGTGTGCTGGTCGCTACTGTTGGTTGCAGGCACGTCTAGTAATTCACCTGCAACTCCATGCAGTGGCCTTCACTTGACGCATGATTGTGGCAGGCGTCCATAACTTACATCAAAATGTGACAGTCCCCACCCATTCCTCCCCCCTGGTGCTACTGCCATGCATGTTCGTAGATGTCCCCTAAGAGCTTTTAGGGTGTTGGTGGAGTCAGAATTAGGAGAAGAGAAGGTTGTATAAATAGAAGGAATGGTAAGGAAAGTGTATCCAAAGGAAGACACCTAGACCCAGCTGGACCCAGGCACAGCTGGACCCAGGCACAGCTGGCTCACTTGTCTACTTCCATTTCCTCCTCCTTTTATCATTTCTCTCTGTTTATGCAGCCTGAAACATCACCAATCTGTGATTTATTGGGATGTTGGGGTTAGAAATAATCATCTATGTTAAAGACACAGATATCTGAGTTAGTGACTTATCGACCTCAGTGTGTCTGAGTCTATCTAGCATCTTCTTACTGGTCAACTGAGATCAGCAACATCGATGTGGGGGTGGGAGGAGGGCATGGGAGAGGGAATGGTTGACATGAAGAACGGGGGGGGGGAGGGGATCGAATGGGTTATTCTGCACTAGGCTTCCGAACATGAGCTCTGCTGTGGACCATTCTAGCCTCTGTGAAGCCTGGGTGTGCTGACAGCTGGGATGCAGGGGAGAAAGGTGAAGTTGGAGGTTTCCAAGCTGGCATTGTCCAGGGAACAAAGAGAAAACACTTCTTCCCCTTGCTTCTTTCTGTAGCACAGGTGTGCTGAATGGGGGTGTTGTACCTGGCTGTCCAGCATCCAGACTCCCTCTTTTCCCCCTTATTCAGGTATTGACTGGTCCTTCCCCCGTCAGTCCTGGAGTTTCAGGGAGTTCTTACATCACCCCTACTCCCTGATTGGCTGAAGTCAATGAACACATCCCATCCCAGAGAAAGTGTTTAGAAATGGATTTGTGACCCAATTTGGGGCCCTGAGATGTGTGTTTCTGAGAAAGAATCTTCTCTCTGCTTCTGATGAAGCTGGTAGACGAAACACTTTCCAGTGGCTTGGACAGAGTGATGTAAGGCTCTGGTGTCCATTCTCTTTTACGGTTATATAGATTCTTGTAGGTTGACCTAGAAACCTAACCGACATATATCATCTTTATAATAGAAAATATTCATCTTGGGGAAAACAGTTGACTTCAAACAAACTTTTGGAAACCAACCTGTTCATCAATCCAAGAGTAATAGTGGCAATTTTTGAATAATAAGAGTCTTTGATATGTATCAAAGAAGTGCAGATCTTTCCTACAATATTTCAAAAATTCAAGAGTGACATTGTGTCCTGAAGTGATATATGAGATTAGAAGGGAATATGACATCCTGATATAAAAAATGCAAGAAAGGGAAGTAATTTATGAAGTGCCAGCAGCTAGCTTCATGTTAACTCCCACTGGGTGGGCACTAAATTATTTTGGACACTGTGGTGAGACGCTTCAGTAACTCGTTAGGAAAGTGCCAAGTTCAAGGAAGGTCCAATGGTCGAAGGTGGGCAGCTCTGGGGAAGGGGGGTCACCCCAGCATATTAGAGAATAGGTCCATTTCAGCTCAATTTGGTCTGAGGAGGGGACCCCAGGGCATCTGAAGGTTGAGATCCATGTGGACCTAGGATGGTCCTGAAGGGTCTGCTTTGTGGGTCATCTTCCCACCCATATAATAAATAAACCAAATAAAGATGAACAGCCCATGACTTCAGAGGACTTCCAGTTTGTAAGATGCTTTTACATTCATATTTTAGGTGTGGTCAGGGAGGTAGCCTTCCTATTCTAGAAAAGCAGCAAACAGGGAAGGGAGAGCTCGGGGTCTCACAGCAGAGCTGGGACCCCAACAGCTTTTTTTGAGTCCCAAACAGAAAACTTGAGTTCATTAACTAATCTAGATGTTTCCGCTACATCTTGCCTTGAGTTTCACCAAGAAAATTGAGACCACCCGCTGGGAATCCCCTTGTTTTCCATCTTCAGCATTTTAACATGTCTTCGCAATCATCTGTACTCTCTAAATTTTCTCTTGTCTTAACTAAAAGGAAACGACGCCCCCTCCCACGTGTAGAGTGAATTCAGGGGTCTGCATTTCTCCCTCCTCCATCTGCCCCGAGGCCATCTTTGGTTTCTTTGTCTCCTGCCTCCTTCCCCTTTGTCTCCCTTTTGTGTTAAACTCTCCTGTATACAAAAAACAAAACTTTTATCTGTGGTCTTGTTTATCCTTTTACTTCCTTCTCCTTTATTCCTTACCTTTTAGGAAATGCCGTCTCCCTGGGCACCTTCTCCCTTCCCCACACTTCCAGCCTTTCACTAAGACTTGTTAGTTCTGCCTCCACGGTGGCTCCAGATTTATTTCTTCTTCTCCACGCCCGAGGAGACCATCTTCATCCCAGCCCTTGTTATCCCTGTTATGCACTGAATTGTGGCCACCCCACAAAATCACAGCTTGAAGTCCTAACTCCTGATACCACACAATGTGACTGTATTTGGAGACAGGGCTTCTAAAGAGGCGATTAAGGTAAAATGAGGTCATTAGGGTAGGGTAGGCCCTCATCTGATATGACGGGTGTCTTTATACGAAGAGGAGATTAAGATACACACACACACACAAAGACCGTGTGAAGACAGACAGAGAAGACAACCACCTACAAGTCAAGGAGAGACGCCTCAGAGGAAACCAGCCATGCCCACACCTTGATCTCGGATTTCCAGCCTCCAGGACTGTGGATACCCACGTCTGTCTATTGTTTAAGCTCCCCCTTCCCCCTGTCTGTGATACTTGGATATGGCAGCCCTAGAAAACAAACACAACACGCAAGCTCTAATCAGCTTACTGGCCACTTTCCTTGTTCCAAGTTTATCCTCTTCCAATGCCAATGTCCTTCTGCATGACCAAGAATAATTTTCCTACACTGCCACGTTGACTATAGCACTACCCTTCTCAAGAAATTCTGACAGCCTCTTTGTACCCGTACAGAAGGTCTGGAGAGCTTCATCCTAGCGTTGAAGGCTTGCACTAATTTGTTACCACCTCCCTTCCCAGCTGCATCCTCCTGCCCTTCCTACCTGCATTTCTGCTCCTCACATACACCATTCTTTGCCAGACCCACCATGCTTTTCCCCAGCACACCCCTTCCCCGCGTCCACTTAGCCTCTCCATTTACGACACCTTGTTCCACATGCCAAGGTCAAGGCCAAATGGCACCTCCAAAAGAGCCTTGACTGAATTTCTCTTTTCTTCTACATTTCAGAGGAAAATAGCATATATTCTACTCATAGGACACAGAACCCTTGTCATCGTATGTCATAGTTTTGTGTGCCCTGCACATAACTTAATTCTTCAGCTAGACTCTAATCTCCTGGAGGACTGGATCAATGTTTTATGCCCCTTTTTCACATTCTCTATACTTCTTGCCAGAATGCTTTATACATAGCAAGTGATCAATAACTATTAATAATAAAGTAGTAAATCAAAGTTCAGGTTAAAGTGAGTCCCTATTGTTTCCTCTTTCCCAGGTAATAAAAATAATATGATGAAATGGGGGTTCCAGCTCAGTGTTCTACAATGGACCTTATTTATTTTTATATACCTATTGCCTTGGTTTTTATTTCTCTATCTCCTGTGTCTAACCTGTGGATTTTTTGTTTTTTATCTGCTTACGGAGAACTGTTGGTATAGAACACTGCTCTATTTCATTTGGGTTCTCACTTAATTACTTTTGCAATGTATTCGTTGCCTTATTTGAAGTAAGTAGCTCCTGCACAACTTTCATGATTGAGTGTATTCATTTCATGAAGATTAAAAACGGATAGCAAAGCATTTTTATTATCATATATGTGTGGTTAAGGAAAGGATGCTATTGCCTTGGAACTTTTGATTCAGAGAGAATTTCCCTTTGTTTACTGCGTGGCTGAATATCTCCCCTGCTCGCCACCCTGACTACTCTCCAAATAGCTCTGGCTTTGGCAGTGCTTGCTGGCTAGACAAATAGATCACTGTGATTGGAAAAATATCACAAGAGGGACGGTTCCAGGTCTGAAAATAGGGCAATTAGCTCTCAGCGTGAAAAGGTGTGTCAGATGTTCTGAAACCAAATGACAGATAATGTTGGCTTGAGCCAGACGTGATACCAACGACTGCAATGGCTATGGGGAAGCCCTCCCTGCTGGCTTCTGCCAAAGAGCATGACTTCTGACCTGAACTCCACCGCTCACCCCAGGAGAACTCGCCCGTGGGCGGTTGTGCAGAGATGTGTGGATACGGGGTCAAAAATTCACTCTCCTTGTTTCCTTTTTCCACAGGAGGAGGAATTTGCTGCACAAATGATGTGTTGCCTCTTCAGAGGCATCACCATCATAGACACTTGGGGTGGGTACCTTGCCCTGCAGAGCTGCTGTCCTCAGGTCTTGTTTCTGGTGAGGCTACCCATTCCAGTTCCCGAGAGCCTGCTGGAGACGCACAGCGCCAGCCCCGTCCCAGTGGCCGGTCACAGCAGTGAGCGTGTCACCCACACCAGGCCAGTGAGAGAGCTTTGGCAGGGGGAAGACGCTCCTCTCCTCTGGGGTTGACACAACATAAGCCTGGTGGTAGCAGTGCCCCATGCCAAGTGGGTATAAATTGTTTGGATTACTGGGGAAAGAGCAAGCCCACCTACCAAAATAAGCAATGACAAGATGGAGAGAGAGAGAGAGAGAAAGTGAGAGGGAGATGAAGAAAGAATGGTGACGTGATTTGCATCACTGCATCCAGCCTTCCTTGAGGCCGTTTCTCCCAGGGTCTTCCCAATCCCAGCAGAGCACAGTCATACAATAGATGCATGTATTAGGCTGAAGAGCTGCCCCTGGAGAAGTGGGTGTGGGTGGGGGCGGGAAGGGGGAACGCTGCCTCACAGGAGGGTTCCCTCTTTCCCTCCCCACACAGGAGTCATGCTTGGATCTTCCAGGGAACACTGGCGGGGGGTCAGAAGGGGCCACGCGGTGTCCTGGTTGGCCTCATGAGAGCTGGGCTACCAGGCAGGATAGCCACGGTGGTTGTGTGTGCTCAGAGTTTCTGTCCAAGACTCTTCCAATCTAGTCAAGGAGATGGGACAAGACACTCAGAGAAACAGAGAACCTTCTAGGGCACCTGAGTCAGACACCAACATGCATGGCTTGCTCACTGTGCTGAGGGTGCGTGACGGTTGTGGTCCTTGATCAGGGGCTTGGAAGCCTGGCTGGAGTTTGTAGTCAAATAGAATCCCAACTCTTTTTTTAAAATTCGTTTCCATTATGGTTTATTTCCATTACAGCATATTGAATATAGTTCCCTGTGCTACACAGTAGGACTTTGTTGTTTGTCTGTACTATATATACTAGTTTGCATCTGCTAATCCCAAACTCCCAATCCATCCCTCCCCCATCCACTCTCCCCCGGGCAAACACAAGGCTGTTCTTTATGTCTGTGAGTCTGTTTCTGTTTCGTAGATAAGTTCATTTGTGTCATATTTTGGATCCCACATATAAGTGATATCATATGGTATTTGTCTTTCCACTTCTGACTCACTTCACTTAGTACGATAGTCTCTAGGTCCATCCATGTATCTGCAAATGGCATCGTTTCATTCTTTTTAATGGCTGAGTGGTATTCTATGGTGTATATATGTGTGTGTGTGTGTGTGTGTATATATTTATGTCACATCTTCTTTATCCATTCACCTGTTGACGGACATTTAAGTTGTTTCCATGTCCTGGGTATTATAAATAGTGCTGCTATGAACATAAGGGTGCATGTATTCTTTTGAATTATACTTTTGTCCAGATACATGCCCAGAAGTGGGATTGCTGGGTCACATGGTAATTCTATAGAATCCCAACTCTTTAAGTGACAGGATAAAATTATTCTCTTCACCTTTTAGAATAGCTGGACATATTTTATTTCTGCTTTTTTTGGAATGATAGTTTTTTTTTTTTTTGGTGGGATCTTCCTGGAGCTGGGATTGAACCCGTGACCTCTGCATTGGCAGGCAGATTCTTAACCACTGCGCCACCTAGGAAGCCCTATTTCTGCTTTTTTTTTTGAAGGTTTCAGGTTTTACTTTTTGTCTTACTCTTTAATTGTCCCAAGGATTATCAGGGCCAGGCCAAGAGAGCAGGGCAGACTCTGCACTAATTCTGGTCTTGGCCAAACTGGGGTGCCTGGCTGTCACAGCTGCAGGGAAAAGCGCATCTCTTTCCAAAGTGGTCAAATGGGGACAGGCTACTACTTGTTCTCCTTACTTTCCAGTATTATTATGACCAAACAATAAGATCATCTGTGTGATAGCACTTAAGAAAAGCAAATACTAAGTATTATCAGTCAATGTCTCTCCCTCTGATACCAAATACATTACTCAGATGAAAGGACCATAGCCTTGCAGATTTGGTCCCCATGAGTCAGCACAGTCCTTGCTCAGAAATGCCATGACCAGACAGACAAGGGGCCTCCATCCAGACTGTTATTCTGGCCAGTGATGCTACCGGATCCTTCTACTATTCAGTATTTATAAGGAAAGAACTTATTCAAGAAATTGTGAATGGGAAATAGTAATAAAGCGTTTATTGAGCCCTCTGCAAGTTATACAATTATTTTCTATTTATAAACTCATAATACAATGCATATTCAAGACAGATTAAAACTAGAAAAAATGAATTAGTTGGAGATAGAGCAAAGAGGAAAAGTCTTTGTGACAAGGACCGTTCAAAATAAAGTTTCAGGGACTAAATGCTTTTCCTACAGATCAAGAACCCCTGGGAGGACAGAATTGATGTAGCCATCTCAGTCCATCCCACCTGAGTACTAACACCTTGAGTGAGATAGTGAACAGCTTTTAAAGAGATGAATCTTCATTCCGGGATGAATATTAAATATCACATTTCATAAAAGACTTGAGTCAGATTTACTGCATGAAAAGTGATGCTCAGTTAATATCATCCACAGGAAGGAGGGCACCCTTTGCTTCCTTCCGATTTGGATTGTCTGGTTCATACCAGCAAAAAAGGCAGTCATTTCCTCCTCATAGTCGCCTCAGCTGTCCCTTGTACATTAAAGGCACAAGAAGGATATTTTAAGTCTGGACCAGAAACAAGAGGTTTCTGAAGCTATCAAGATTTGTCCAAACCTAAGAAGTTTGGTCATCAAGAACTATAGCGAATATAATCTCTTTAGCTTCTTGAAACGTGTCCGGCTGAAACAGTGACATAAGACTAACTCATCAGAGAAAATGACTTTATCAAGCAATGTGCCTTTTGAACTGTGCTCCCCTCACACCTCTGAATCAGTATGAGTTTGCTCCGGAAAGTAGAGACCACTCAGCAGATCAAGCAGGAAGCGATTGAATAGAGGAAATTAGGTGCTTATAAAACCACTGGAAGCCTAAAGGAAGGGGAATCAGGCACCACCACAACTTTCGGATTTGCTGCTAGAGACCAAGGAACTGCCGTCGCCCCAAGTCAGGAACCTACAGAGAATTGCTGTGGGTCCCCTGTGCTGACTGATGCAAAAGTCAGGGCTGAAGCTGCTGATGACTCTTGCCTGCCACAACCATGGCCTCCAGAGGAAGAAACAAAATCACTCTCGTCATCCTCCCACTTGCCAAGCATCAAGTGAGCTCATCTCATTGATGGAATGTTAAACGCATGCAGAGCACTCCTGGCCAGGGAGAAGGGGAAATGCAGTTTCCAAATTTCTGGCCTATGAAACACAAGAAAAGCAGAAGGAGATGTATTGCCAACAGATAATTCCCAGCCCAATCTCCAGCTTCAGTATTTCTAGTTTGGTACCTTTCCTTCACCAAACACCCGCCTTCCCAGCTTTCGACCTCTGAACACTTTTGATTGGTACTTATTGTCCTTGATAAATGCATTTCCTGGGTGAAAAGCAATGACCAGGTGGTCTTCTAAATAATTCTCCATTCAATTCTATTTTCTCTCCTTTGGAGCCAAACCTCCCCAGTCCCTTCCACTTCTACTTTGCTATATTATTTTCTTTTTAATGCATAAGTCAACATTCTAACAAAGAATGGGAATGCCAATATGTGTCAAAAGGATTAGATCTGACAACAGATGTTACCATCATAATGAAAGCTGTTGAAAGTGTAGTGGCTCTGTCTAGTTTCAAAATGCATTAATTCAATTCAACACATCCATTTACATTTAACAAAAGACCCACAATGACATTTTGACATACTTTTCTTGCTCTTGTATCTGATTTTTGTGAAAAGTAAAACCAAGCTAAGGAAACAGGAGGATGTAATGATGGGAGGGAGGTGAAAAGATGGAGTGAGGAAATTTCACTTGAACCTTCAAGTGAAAGAGAGGAAATAAGTTATGTTAAATTTAGTGAAATTTTAAGTCACATTGGAGCAATAAAGGAAATGGACCCTGCTGGGCATCTGGCCTGAGCCCAGGGGGATGGGAATGAGGTTCGGTGTGTGTGTGTGACAGGGCTGTGCCTGTATACAACCCGCATCCCTCCTTGCGAGGCAGGGACTGTATTGGTGACATCCTCACTTTTGTGCCCTGGCCCCGACCTGCCAGTAGGGGGCGCCAGAGGGAGCTGGCAAGAAGGGAGGAGGAAGTGGGGACTTGATCCTTCCAAGGCTCCCCACTCCGCTGAGCTTCCCTGCTGGCTGCACGTCTTCACCCCCGCGTTGGCAATTCCTGTCCACAGCAGCAGCCGACTCCAGTTTGCAGCTTTCCTAACACGCACAGAACCGCTCTCATCACACAGGCCCAGAGCCGTGCACCAGCTGCGCTGAGACCCAGCAGGACTGGCCCAGCTTCCAGGAATGATACCGCAGCACCCTCGCCCCCTCCACCCCAGGGGATGGCCGCTCCTCCCATCACCCCACCCCCCACCCCCATGGATACTTTGCTGTTCTTTGTCTGTTTGGTTACCTAGTTAACAATGTATGCAGAGTTTACAATTCGTTACATGAAATTCTCTCTCTTAAAATAGCTGATGTGGTTTTTGTCTCCTGATTGGACCCTGAGTGATACAGCACTCGGGGAATCTAGGAGGCCTTGCGTTTGCTGAGTGAATGATTGCACGAACGTGTGAACGAACCAGTGCCCGGAAGCTGCCCAAAGGCCATGCTCATGTTCGATCACGGGGAGTGAGCACAAGTGCCTCCCAGGAGGCCAGCCTGCTGCCCCTGGGCATTGCCCCCAGCTCTCTGGCTTGCTTGGCTCCGACTCCCACCCAGTTTTCTGGAGAACCTTTTCCCTTGCCTCAGACAGGGGCGCAGACAGGCTCCACTCCCAGCAAACATGCCCTCCTCAAGAGCGGGTGTGCACGAGGCCATGTGGAATTCTCGGGACGGACACCCAGCTCTGCAGGAAAATACAGCACTTCCGTCTCTGCCACACCAGCACTTACCAACTCCGGTAAATCTGAAACCTCAGGCCCGGCTCTAGGAAAGAACACAGCCAGGGGAGAAGACGGGTTGACTATTACCCAATTGAAGTCACACAGTAGGAAGCAAATGAACCTGATTAAAGAAAATAGAGTACATTTCTGGCTTGGCAGAGGGGAAAAAATGCATAAATTTTTAAGTGCTCCTGAAATTTTCCGTGGCTGCTGTGGCACTTAGGAGCTGGAATCCTAAAACCAGAGCGCCACCTGCTGTCCATGGTTAGACCCTACAAGTCGTGCGTATTTCAAAGCCGCAGCCCAGAATGGTACCATCGTGGACACTCTATGTTAATGTTGCACGAAGCCGTACACACATGATGCCTACGTCACTTAGTTCCCACAAGATGTTTGGCTCAGCTCAGGTGAAGTTTCCACACGTCCAGAGTGATTCCAGGGGAGGCATGTTCTCCAGCATCTGGGTCTTTGAGGATGTGCCTCTCCCGAAGACTGGAAGAATGCCACACTTTCTGGCAAAACTCTTGGCGGATGAAACCGAAAATGAACAGTTATTGAAACAAAATAAATAGCTATGGCTGTGGATTAGACAGAATAAGAAGATTGCGGGAGCCTGTCCCATGGAATAGGTGAACTGCAGGATGTTAGAACTAGGGAGGACAGTTCAAGAACCATAGCAAGCCTCCAGAGTAGGTGATGTGATTGACAGCTTATAGATGGCAGTGTAGGGTCCTGGAGAGGATGGTGCTTATGGAAGAGCTTTGAAAGTCTGGAGTGGTCATGATGTTGATGATGATAAATGTTATTTGGTAACCCACTCCCTGGATGAGGGAAAAAAAAAAAAAAAAAAAAGACCACCGTCCTAATCAGTTTCTGAAAACCCTAAAAAAGAGACATAGCTCCTTTAGAAAAAAATTCAAGGCGAGGATTAAAATGTGAATACCATGGAAAACAAGAAAACACAGACTCATGTGTTACTCCAAACAGTAAAGGTTTTAAATTAAGTTCTTTACTGAAATAAGTTTTGGAGAGATGCGGGTGGGGTGGGGGGGTGTCTGGCATGGATGAGGTAGAGATTTTTTTTTAAAAAGGGTTGACAATGGCTATCACATCAAGGGGGCAGAAGGACGCACAGAAGCCTGGAGTGGCATCAGACCAAGAATGCGTGACCGGGACAGGTGCTTTCAGACCTGCAAGGTCAGGAGGGGGACAAGCCTTCCCCTTTCCTGCCAGCTCAGCCCTTCCACCCCACAGCCCAGAAAGTGAGGAGAGGCCATGGGAGCCACAGCCCTGCTTACAAAGCCAATGACCTGTATAGCCTCCAGATAACTTGATGCTATTTTCTCCAATGTAAGAAGATCTTTTTCTGTGAGGGTTCAATGTTTCAGCTTTTTCCTGCTTTGTTTTTACTTTGTGTGGGACTTATTTCACAACTGGGGTTGGATATGTGATTTATTCCTGTCCTACCGCCGATAAGAGTCCCCATCATGGTCCCCATGTTTTCATGCCATCTCTCTCTGCTATGGACTAGATAATTCATCACAAGTTCCTGGCACACGGGCAGAATCAAGTGGTAGTCACAGCAGACACCGCAAGACCCCAAGGTGCTTCTGAACCATCAAAGGCTGTGTTACATTCAGTGAGATTCTAGTGTCAAGTATATTTTCCAGTGACCCAATGTCTTAAAATAGCACATTGGCATTGCAAAATGCGACATTTGGTGATTCCCTCTTAATCAGGATGTCAACTGACCAGAATTTCTCTCCTAAGTGTATTCACACATCATTTGCAAAGGGGGCCTGTAAAGTCAAGTTAATTTCTATGCTGATATGACATTTTCATTTCAGTGATAATTGAAGGCTTTCTGGGCCAGAGAAATGTTCCTTAAGGTAAATCTCAAAAAATTATTAAAGCATGTCAGTCGTAATAGATATTTTTATGATATTGATAACATTGACTAAGAAAACTGTTAGCCTATACTTCCTTAGACTGTGCTCAGCCGTCTGGGGAAGGAAGAGTGAATTAGATGGGGTCTTGCCTTCTCTGAATCCTTGGTCCAAACCTGCCTCCTTCTGCAACCACTGCACCCCATGTTACTATCTACACCGTTAACCTGGATTAATTTTTCTCCATAGCAGTTAACACTCTCTGAAATCATATATAACGGTTATTAAGCAGACTCATGTATTGGACACCCATGAACACACCCCTGCCATGCATGTCCTTCCTTGCGGGTTTTCTGTCTCTCCCAGGAGAAGGTAAGGTCCACGCAGGGAGAGAATTTCTTATTCTCTCCTGAGACCTCAGTGACTAGAAGCACAAAGGAAGTCTTCAATAATTATGTGTTGATCCCAGAACGATGATTGAACAAATCTACGTCAATATTTGAGTTTTTTTATACTGGCTTATTTTTTTCCATTTTGGGTTAAACCTGGATGTTTCCCGTTGATGCAAAATGATTGCTGACATGTATGAGGTGCCTTAATTGCTATGCATGATACATTTATAAAAACTAAACATTTTCTAGACCCTATATATCTTCCCAACTCATTCATCTCCTACCAAATTATGTGCCTCATGTGATGAAACTAATCCCTGACAAAGAGACGAGGTGCTGGGAGCAGAGGTAGGCTGGGCAGGTCTGCCAACCCAGCCCCTTGGGGGGACGTCATGCCCGCTAGCCCCTAAGGTCAAGCAGATGTACATCTGTCTACACATCTGGTCCCACCTTCTTCTTTTGCAGTTGTTGCTGTCATATTGTTTTCTCTAAATATAAAAGCAACATATGTTCTTATAGAAACCAACACATTCTGGCCCACCTCTTTTCAGTTTTTTTTCTAACATCTACCCGCATGCGTGCACGTGCAAGTATTGAAATTTGAATTGCACTGTGTATATAAAGTTCTGCATATTTTCCCTCATCCTTAAAAACTGACTGTTTTTTGTGGCTCCTTGCTAAGGTTTGTGTTTTAAGTTTTCTGTTAGTGCACGGAGTTCTTCCCGCTCATATCTTTCTCAAAGATTTGGAAGCCATCCTATTTGAAATCTAACAAGAACTTTCTTTGAAGCCATGAAAATATGACTTCACCTGTATTTCCCAGAGCGATTAGCAGATGGCCGGAGCAAATACCTGTCCATGTCACACGAAGCCAGTCTGGCCCTCGGTGAGTTTGCCGTGCTGTGGAAGGACTTCTCAGCCAGTGAAGGGGGCCATCGGGACACATGGACAATGTTTTTGTCTCCCTTAGAGGCGGTACTGTTTGATCATTGAATAAAAATAATCCAGAAATGGATACTGAGTACTTGATATATAAATTAATAATGGTGTCTTGAGTTGATTTATCTAAGCAGTTTGGTCTTGACTTAACAACGTTATTTATTGTTAGCCTGGGAATTCTGAATAAAAGCTTCTTCTTCTTCTTCTTTTTTTTTTTTTTTTTTGGCTTGTCTGCTGCTCAGCAGAAAGCTGAAAGTTGACAAAGCCTCAGCTGATCCCAGTTTTGTAAACAAGCAAACCAACTACCGTGCTGGGGAAGGCCTATTGTCTGTCTCCTCTGTTCACAGCAGATACCAAATTACAAGGTGGGAGATAAGAGGAGGTGCTTTTACCAGCATCCTCCGCCCGAGAAGGGAGCTTGCAGGAGGCCTGTGCAAATTCTCTCCATGAGGGGGAGAGAGAGAGAGTAATTTTAGTCTAGGTGTCCTTAAACCCATGGTTTGTTAATTGGAGGGGAGCACTCTGTGTTCCCTGAGAGGACTGGGAAAGAGGGACCTCCCTCCCTGATCCGGGGGGATCCTGTGATTCAGTGAGCAGCCTTCCAGAATGTTCAACCACTCAGCCTCTCATCAGGGGGTGCTTGGATTCACAAATGCAAGCATTCTAACATTGCTGGAGGGATTATTACATCGTGTTAAATATTTCATTTATCTGACATCACCCTACTGACTCATGGCTATCATTTATTAAATCAGCCTCCTTGTAGAAAGATTTGATCCTTTTTCACAGTGGGGCTCAACTTTCAATGCCCTCTTCTGCCACACCTGCAAACGTGTCTCTTCCTTTCTGTATCCACCTGGTGTCTATTCCCCAGGTGCACATGCACATGGGGAATCCCAGCTATGTGAGCAGAGCAGATGGACAGGTTGGGGCATCAGTGGGAAGAAGGCAAGGGGAGGTGGGGCACATCAGAAGCTGGTGTGGATGGACATCCGGTCAGTCTCGTGGACAGAGTCAGGACTCAGGCAAAAGGCATGGAAGTAATGGTCCACACCCAGGTCCAGATGTCTGAGCAGATGGTGATCGGACAACTCTGATCCTTGGAGCTGTTGGAATGCCCCAGTCAGAAGTCATCCAAATGCTGGTCCCGCTGAGAGCTTCTTGGTAGGGTATCAATGTACCTTTTGCCTCTCTCTTCCAAGATCCATTCCTGCTATACCCAAGAATATTTTTTCACTCATTTGATGACGGTTTACAGAACAATTACTTTGTGCGACTATTTACAATTGCCAAGACATGGAAGCAAACTAAATGTCCATTGACAGAGGAATGGGTATAGAAGATGTGGCACATATATACAATATAATACTACTCAGCCATAAAAGAACAAAAGAATACCAGTTGCAGCAGCATGGATGGACCTATTAATTATTATACTAAGTGAAGTAAGTCAGACAAAGACAAATATCATATAATATCACTTATATGGGGAATCTTAAAAAAATGATACAAATGAACTTATTTATAAAACAGAAACAGACTCACAGGCTTCGAAAACAAACTTACGTTTGTTACCAAAGGGGAAATGTGGGGGGGGGGGGGGGGCGGGAGGGATAAATTAGGAGTTTGGGATTAACGGATAGTACTATATATAAAATAGATAAACAACAAGGACCTGCTGTATAGCACAGGGAACTCTACTCAATATTCTGTAATAACCTATATGGGAAAAAAATCTGAAAAAGAGTGGATGTATGTATATGTATAATTGAATCACTTTGCTGTGCACCTGACACTAACACAACATTGTAAATCAACTATACTCCAATATACAATTTTTAAAAATGATGATCATTAGAGGCTGTCATACAGAGTGAAGTGAGCCAGAAAGAGAAAAATAAATATCGTATATTAACACATATGTACGAAATATAGAAAAATGGTACAAATCAACTGGTTTGCAAGGCAGAAATAGAGACACAGATGCAGAGAACAAATATATGGACACCAAGTAGGGAAAGTGGGTGGGAGGTTGGGGTGGGATGAACTGGGAGATTGGGATTGCCATACATAAATTATTAATAAAAAAATATCAAATTGTACACTTTAAATATATGCAGTTTATTGTATGTCAATTGTTCTTAAAGAAAAAAAAGTGATGGTCATGTCGTTTCTGGCTTAGTTCTTTACAGCTGGACACGTTACACTCCTCACCAAGTGGCACTGTTTCTTCAATTACTACTCCCTGGTGGTTTTCTGAGTGGCTTCTTTTGATTAGATCCACCAGGCTAGATTACACTGAGGAATGTAGTTTATCTTACAAGCAGTTAGTGGATCTGCTGTGACCTCAGAATAGAAAGGGAGAGAAATAAAGTTATCCTGTGACTTGCATCTCAAAAAAGAATGATCGTCCTTCCAATTAAATAAATCTATTTGAAACATTACATTTTCAACTATTTAAAAATAGAATAGCCTATCAAAGCTCGATGAAATAGATATAACAAAATACAAATAGCAGCTACTTCTGGATGTTGGGATTAGTGGTGATATTAACTTCTTTAGCAATAATTTTCCATTTCATTTAGTGTCTGGAGTGAGCATATAATGTTGTTATAATCAGAACAAAGATAATAAATATTTTGTTCAATCTTAATTTCTGAAATGTTACCCAAAACACTCACATTAAAACTACATCTGGGACTTCCCTGGTGGCACAGTGGTTAAGACTCCGAGATCCCAATTCAGGGGGCCTGGGTTCGATCCCTGGTCAGGGAGCTAGATCCCATATACATGCTGCAACTAAGAGTTCGCATGCCGCAACTAAGAAGCCCGCCTGCTGCAACTAAGACCTGGTGCGACAACAACAACAACAAAAACCCTGAATGTTATACATACATGAACTTCCTTGAAAGCTAGAGATGTAAGCTGACATCTTCATAAAGTCTGAATTGCAGACTTTTGTCTCTAGCACAATGGCCAAACCCAACTGAGTCTACATAAAACAGGAACAAATTCTGGGGATTGTATTTTAAAAAATTGTTTTCAATGCTGCAGTGACTTGGAAAGTGGGAATTTAGAGAAAGATAGGAATTACTGAAGCAGGTATTTTCCAAACTAAAGTATTTGCCAAAACCTAGATGAACTTGAGCTTACAATGTCCATAGCTATTTAGGACACGAGGAAAAGGAGACAAAGTCAGGGGTCTCCCCAAGGTGATGTCTCCCCACACCCCCGAAAGGAACTCAACTTCAACAAGATTGCCAGCTCTCAAGATAAAGGTGAACTGGAAAGAAACCCACATTCCTCTCCCCAGGGTAGAGCTAAGAAAATGTCCAATTTTAAAGATTTGAGCTAGGAAGAGAAAAAAAATTTCCACCTAGAATTCATAAGGACAAGCCAGGCCTCAAGCAGGCAGGCATTACAAGGTTAGTCCAAAACTTCAACCCTATACATTAGCTGAAAGCCATCCCTGGTGGCTAAGGCTCCCAGGAACCCACAGAAGCAAATCCAGATCCTCTCTGAAAGAATCTCCTTCCCCCACCTTTAACCTGGTTTTCAAAGGATGCTTTCAGTTCCTTCAGATAAAATTTCATGGTCAAAAGTCGTGAAATTTACAAGGAAGCAAGACCCATGAGCAAGAGGCAACAGGAAGAAAAATCAGCAGAACTGGAATAAGATACTAGATGTCGGATTATCAGACAATGGACCCTAAAATAAGTACATTTGATAGGTTCGATGACATGGAAAGAAAAAGGATCAAAAATAGTAATGAGGGAGCGATTAGAAAGAAAGACCTAGGAGACTGGATTAAGAACCAAGTAGGATTTCTAGAAAAGGAAAATATAACCATTGAAATTTAAAATTCAGTGAATGCTGTTTAACTGGTCAAGACTCAGCCGAAGAGAAATTAACGAACTAAAGATAGACCTGAGGAGATTTTCTAGAATTCAATCCAGAAAGTGATGAAAAGAGCGCAAGACCCATGATAGAAAGAGAAAAATATAACAAACACTGCCGCACGGTCTCTCTGGCAACTGATCGCACGTCAGGAGCAGTTTCAGGCAGCAGTGGGTTGTGCCAGGTAATTCACACGTCGCCCCATGGTGCCCACAAGGCCGCAAAGCTCCTGTCACCCACAGAAGGCACGAGAGGATCTGGTCACTCCATCAGATGGCATCTTTGGACAAGTGTCCCTCAGGGACACATAGCTTGGGCGCTTCTAGGACACAAGAGCCAGAGGCTGGGAACCCAGGTGATGTCCCTATACAGTACAGGGATTAGCGTCGTTGAAATACGTGATAAATATAGCGCAGGACAGGTGGCTCCACTTGGTGCCTTTTGAAATTAGAGGCACAGCAAGAGCCTAAGAGACGAGTGATGCTAACCCCCTTCAGCCACTTAACAAGGACGGCCAGGACCGAGTCTCACTTGCAGCTTGCGGGGATCAATGGTCCCGGGACCACGTCTCAGGAAGGGGGGAGGGGCCCCCACAGAGTCCTGGGCTCAGAGAAGCCAGTGGCTCATCTGTTCCTCCACAAATAAGGTTTCTCCCAGCAGAGGGAAATAACTTCAGAGGACTCTGCATGGAAACCAGAGCCAGAAATGGAACTAGGACCCAGTTCCAGGGAGCAGGGAATAAATCTCTACCTTATGGAGACTTCAGGGCATATGAGGAACGCCTGGGCCCTGGGCCTGGGAGGACTCTGCTGGTGAGACACTGCAGGCAGAACCAGTCTCTGAGAGGTGCGGGGTGGCCCCGGAGGATGTTGCAGTGGACCAGGTAGGGGGGTGGGGAGACCTGGCAGAGGTGTTGACCTCTTCATTGTTTGTCTTTGCCAGTGAGGGGCTAAACACGGAATAGCGTGCCTGGACTCCCATCTCTTACAAGGATATCCCGGGGCATGGAAGTTCCCATGAGATGAGACTAAACTTTGTCCGACATTAAATTTTTTTTTCTTCTGACTTAGAATACATAGTGCAAAAAGCATGCTTTGCGTAGCAGCCAAAGCGACTCATCTGGGACATGCAGGCTCCATCCATCACGTTCGGCATTTTGATCCACTATTCCATCTGAGGCTTGAAATGACAGAACTGCCACCATATGTGAAATCCGCCTTCGGTCTGTTTACTGTTTCATTTCATCCTTGATTTCCTGTCACTTTTCAAGGTATCGAACGCATTATTGAAGGGCTGAGTTGACGTCTACAGCACTCCTTCAACTGCCTTCGATTTTCTCGGCCAAATATTTTAACACACTTACTGCAACTGAAACCAGGGTGTAAAAATGTTTGCGTTCATTTATTGAAAACAATAATCAGTAAAATCTTACTACAATGTTTGAGTCAGAAATGATAGACTTTCTAGGGGGACACGTTGGCATTCGAAACTCTGAATGATGGAGGTACTCTGAAGCCCAGGATGCAGGGGGCTTAGCTAATTAAACCACACTGTTCAGCTGGACTGCAGCCAGAGAGCATGTCACAGACGGCATTCCACCTGGGAGACCACAGCCACCAGCCTCAGCCCAGCGTCAGATGGAGGATGCTTGTGGGGAGAGACAGGACAGGCCGCCGGGGCAAGGGCAGAGTCCTCTCTGCCAGCGCTTGCCCCACAGGAGAATTTCTTCCCTAGCAAACACCAGAGAAGTCAGTCTGGGAAGAAGGTGCCCACAGGAGCCAAGGATGCTCTGGAGCCTGGGGTGGGAAGCCCACACTGGAGGCACCCTGACTCCCCAGGGCTGCGAGTTTGGGCATCCACCACTAGGAACTCAAAGATCATCTTTGGGAGAAATGTGACAGGGTAGGGTGGTAATATGCACTCCGTGCAGCTAAAGGGCAAAGTCTGTCCTTGGAAGCTGTGACCGCAGGCCATGGCACAAAAAAACAGCTTTCTTAGAGGAGCTGGTGTTGGTCCCAGAGGGCCTGCTCTAACCGTGACAGCAGGGACAGTGCCAGTGAGCTGGGAGGGGAGGGGGAGGCCTCCCCAGGAGCATACGAGACTGCCCACAAGGCTCCTGGCCGGTGGCCAGAGGCATGAGGATGGGAAGGGGTCTGCCAGCCCGGCCAGCTTCTTCAGATCCATTTACCTGCCCCGCACCTGTGCCGGAAGCTTTGGCATCCAGCCCCCTCTGGTTTCACCCGCAAGGCCCACCCCTCCTTTCTCTTATTGACTCCAGCTTGGACTCACACTGACTTCTGATCGGCCCCACAATGGTCCCTGCCGCGGTGGCGCCTCCGGTTCACATGGGTCCTGACGCTTCCCTAAGGCAGCAGGGATGCACCCAGCATCCCAGGAGGCAAGGGTGGGGACGTTAGGGGGTGGGGGGATCAGGCATCCGCTCGCTCTAGGCTGGCTGCACCTGGCACATGACTTGGGCACAGTGTTTACCCCAATTTCCTCATTTATGGAAAATAACCAATTCGCAGAGTTGTAGAGATGAATTAGGAGATGTGAATCTCTATAGCGTTACCAACGGAGATCAGTTCGTAGATGAGGACTCACCCATGCCCACTTTGGGGAATTTGGTAGTAATACTGGTAAGCACTGTGGACAAGCTTGAATATTAATCCCCTTCTTAAATACACATTCAGGGGCACAAACGGAATTTAATCACCAGTAAACTCCATAGCTCTCTGCTCTCTACACTTCAGTCTTTTCTCATGAAGCTCTGAGTTAAGAAATCTTTTGTGTGCTATTAAGAGGTGATACCTAAGCAGCAAGGAAGGGGGCCCCTTGCACCCTCCCTGGGCAGGTCAGGGAAATGCACTTGAGAGATAACATAGGACACTGGAATTGGACAGACCTGGGGTCGATGCCCTGCTCCTTCCATTGCTAACTGACAAGTAATTTAAGCTCTCCAAGTGTCAGTTTTCCAACCTGTAAAATGGGGCCATAATAGTATCTATGTAAAAGAGATTTGATAAGCATTAAGTAAATCTGACTCAGAGTAAGTACTCAATGAATGTTATCTATATTTTTGACAATATCATATTGAATCATTAGTATTCATTCCAACCACTTCCAACTAAGAAACATATGTAACTAAACTGCAGCAACTAGGTAATGTCGTCCACCAGACAAACAGTGAATGGGATGATATGACCCACGGTGGCTGCTCTGTCCCCAAGCTCATCATTTATTCATCTAACTCATGACTGCGTGTTTAATTATGCAGGCACCACGAATGTTAGCATTCACCTAAATAAGTGATGACCACTCTCATCTATTTATTCTTTGCTTCTCAAGTACAATATTTTTTAATGAACGTAACTTTGTTTTCTGCCAAAAAGCACTTCTTCATCAGGGATACATGTACCTCATTTTACTTCGCTTGGTTAATAAAACAAATTTCAACTAAGACACAATTTCCAAATTAATGATTTCGAATAATTAGATATGAATGCATTCTGTACAATGCATTAAGTAGTTAATGTGGGCCAGAAAGTTATATGTGGGGCAATGCAGCCGTGAAATAAGTAGATATGCTGTGTGCTGCAATAGGGGTGGGAGATAGATCTTCACAAGTTGTACATCTGTATGTGTATATGTGAGATGACATGCATTTAATTACATGTGCAAACGATCACACACACACATGCATGTAATTTCAACTGTGGTAGGCACTAGGAAGGAAAAGTGAAAGGTCAGGGAAAGCTTTTCTGAGAAAGTGTGTTTGATCTGAAACCTGGAGAGCAAGCAGGTGTTAGCCTTCAAGGTCATTTCAAGGAGAGGGAAGAGTGTGCTTGAAAGTCCTAAGACAGGACAGTGTTCAGAATCTTCGGGAACTAAAGAGGTCCAGTATGGGTGCATGTTCAGAAAAGAATGAACAGAGGAGCTGGAGTTTGCAAAGCTTTGTAGATTGTGTTAAGGATTTTGGATTTTATTGAAGTACCTTTTGACAGGACATTAAGCAGGGGTCTGCCATGGTCCAGTTTGTATTTTTAAAAGTCCCGCTTGGTGCCTGTGCTGAGGATGGATGAAAAGGAGGACAGGGAATGAATATAGAGCCAGAATGAGGCCCAATGGTGGCTTGAATAGCACGGTAGGAGGAAATGGAAAGAGGACTTTGGAGGCGGAATCTCGGGATAGGGTGAGAGAGTAGACAAAGGATTAAGAGAGGGAGAAAGCCAGAATGCATCGCAGATGTCTGAGTGGGGGTGGGGGGGTGGTGCCATTTACTGACATGGAGAACAAGGAGAAGACGTATCAGGAGATCAACTGACTGGACCGTTTGCACATGGGCAAGACCCCTGTTACTGAAAGTGTTTGAAAATAAAGATTTTTTTAAAGATATGTATGGGGAAGAAATTTAGATGAGATGAATTTTAAGGTTCATTAGTTTGTTTGTTTGTTTTAAGGTTTGTTTGTTCTAATTCTAGAGTTTGCAATTATTGGTTGGATGTCAGCCTGGTAATATTAAGAGAAAAAAAACATAAATGCTTGGCCATCTCTTGACCTGCGGAACTGTGTATGAAGTATGGTGTTCTATTACCTTCGATACCAAAATAACTGACACTTTTCTGAATGATACAATATTGTTACATTATATAAAAATTTGAGTTTTAAAGATTTGAAATTATGTGGTGACATTAATAAAAATGCATTTTTGCACAAAATTCAAAATAATGTTAATCCTCTAGTTAAAAAAATCAAGAATTTTCCATCAACAGATGAATGGATAAGGAAGATGTGGTATGTATACACACACACACAAACACACACACACACACACACACACACGCGCGCGCGCGCACACAGTGTAATATTAGACATAAGAAAGAATGAAATGTTGCCATTTGCAGCAACATGGACCTAGAGAGTATACGAAGTGAAGTAAGTCAGACAGAGAAAGACAGATATTACATGATAGCACTTATATGTGGAATCCAAAAAAAAAAATACAAATGAACTTATTTACGAAACAGAAACAAACTCACAGACATAGGAAACAAACTTATGGTAACCAAAGGGGAAAGTGGGGGAGGGATAAATTAGGAGCTGGGGATTAACTGATACACACTACTGTATGTAAAATAGATAAAAAACAATGATTTATTGTACAGCACTAGGAACTGTATTCAATATCTGGTAATAACATATGATGGAAAAGAATCTGAAGAGAATTCACTTTGCTATACCCCTGAAACTAACACAATATTGTACATCAACTATAGTTCAATAAAAAAAAATCAGGAATTATAATTCCAAAGGTGATTGATCCTGTGAATTTTGAATTGTGTGTTACTTTCCTATGGCTGTGTCATTTTAGCTGGTAAACAGAAATACTGATTATTCCTTTCTCGCATGAATGATGAACTATGACAGTTTTGAATTAGGTGAGGTATAGAGGAAAACATCATCACTTAGAGTGAGATTCCTATAGTGTAGCTTTATAGAATGTGATATAGCCAGTAGAATTCATGAGTCATCTTTTCTTCCAAATATTACATATATTTTCTCAAATGTATTATTTTAAGTTCTTTCTTCTCTTCCCCTTTGTCTCTCATTTTCCTAAAGTATAGATTTAAAGTAAGTTGTTAGCAAGTATGTAGACAGTCTTCAAACTGCAGTGGTACGTGGGTAGAACAGCAAGTTTCAAATCAGAAATTATTCCTTACGTTTCTATTTCCCCAAGGAAGAGGAACAGCAAGATGGAAAAAGGCCTCTCATCATCAGAACATATGTGAAGAAAATAATTTCCCAGTGAGAAAATAAAATTCTGTGGGCTGTCTCTGCAGTTTGAGCTTGGAGCATAGGATCTGTTCAAAAAGCCTTGTTTTCGCAAGATGCGAAGGACGATGGGGTTATTGGACCAATAGGTGGGAAAAATGGGAGCACGTACATGCCAGTAGGACTCATTTATTGTTTTTCAAAACTGTTTGGCATTTTGTTTTATTTTCTTTCAAATATCCTGTGGGGGAAGAAAGGAAAACAATGAGGACTTCCTAGGTGGCGCAGTGGTTAAGAATCCACCTGCCAATGCAGGGGACACGGGTTCGATTCCTGTTTGTGGAAGATCCCACATGCCGCAGAGCAACTAAGCCTGTGCGCCACAACTATTGAGCCCATGTGCCGCAACTACTGAAGCCCACGTGCCTAGGGCCCGTGCTCCACAAGAGAGAAGCCACCGCAATGAGGAGCCCACGCACCACAATGAAGAGTAGCTCCCGCTCTCTGCAACTAGAGAAAGCCCGTGTACAGCAATGAAGACCCAATGCAACCAGTAAATAAATAATTTTTTTTTTTTTTAAAAAGGGAAACTATGGATCACATCCTGCATTGATCCCAAAAAGGGCATCCTTTCTCTCTGTGACTTGTATAAAACCAGATCAGAATGTATGGAGCAGTTTCTCTGCTTCACATGTAAGAATCATCATCTAAAACACTATCATTTCTCCTTGTATCTGACTTCATTGTGTTTCCATGCCTGTGGAGAGATTATGAAATGAGGCCAAAACAAAAGGTCATATTTAGAGTTCCAAAAGAAAGCTCTTTGGTTCTGCTTAAATAGGAGGGGCAAAGCAATTCAGGTCAAGAAAAGCAGTAGAATGCACAGGACACCAGAGAGTAACAGAGAAGACTTCTGGGCCCCTTGTCTGTTGGAACCTTCCAGATGCCACAGGGTGAAGCAGGTGTGTGCAGTGCACAGGAATGAGAAAATGCAGGGCCAACTCTTCAATTATATTTTTCACATTTTCCATTGTGTTTTATTAGAATGACAGATTGGAGTAAAAACTTCCTTTCCAAAGTTCAGAGAGGAAATCTAACGCGAGTGTAACGCGAGTGTTGGTTTTGTTCACCCTCTCCCTCGTTTTGAGCAAACTTAATCATGTTCCTTAAGATTGAAACAAATTAAAACACATGGAGAAGGCAAAAGGGAGAAGGAAGACAAATTGAGGCTTTCCCAACTATATTTCAGTGAATCTTGAGCAATACCAACATATCTGTCTCATTGATAACCAACTAAAATCACCTGCCAGGTAGGACAGTGTGGACGGTAATTTAGCAGAAGGAAGACACATGGGGCAGTGTCCACTTGGAACTTGCCCTTCTACATTCTAACTTCTATGTGACTAGAGAAAGCCTATCTTCCCGTTAACCCATCATTTCAAGCGTTTTCACAAATACAGCTCTGAGATCTAGATACAGTAACATCCCATTTATCCAGCTTACTGAGCATAGCAATTTGAGTACCAAAACCTAAGGAAAAAGATTCACCATTTTTGGCAGAAGTTCTTCACAATAGATACATTGTTTCCTGACTTCTTCCTGTGTGTTCTGCTGGTGATTCCTAAATTTGTCTCTGCAATGGACACCTCTCCCTGAGCACTAGAAATACCTACTTAGCAGACCCATTTGAAAATCTATTAATCATCTCAAAATTAGCATATTGATCTTCTCTCTTAAACACTTCCTCTCTCAGTAAATGACAATTCTACACTTCCAGTTGCTAAAGTCAAACACACTGAGGTTATTCTGTACCTCTCGCTCTCTCTCTCCTCGCATCCAACTCACCAGCAATTTCTGCTAGTGCTATTATCAAAGTATCTCCACAGTAAGATCCCCTCCACCACTTCCTCCCTGGTTTAAGCCACCATCACCTGTCAGTTGAAATATTGCAACAGATTCCTAACCAGTCCCCATGCTTTACTCTTGCCCCTACAGTCTATTCTCAACAGTAGTCAAAGTAACGCCTATAAAATATGTTAGCATGTGTTTCTTTTCTACTTAAAACCTCCAATGGACCTCACTCAGAGCAAAATCCAAAGTCCTTCAAATGGCCCAAAGCTGTCCACGAGCCACTCTGACACCAAAGTGACCTCAGGGCCCTCCCCCTGCATCCACCCCAGTCCATGGACATGCCAAGCACACTTTCGTCTTTCCACATGCTTTCTCTTCTGTTTGGAATATTTTCTCCTATATACATACATGACTATGTCCCTCACTTTCTACAGGTCTCTGTTCCAACAGGATGCTATTGGCAACTTTCCCAGCCAGTTTATAACAAATACCCTTCCTGTCATAGTCCCTCTCACTGCTTTATTTTTCTTCCATACATTTATCATCATATAACATAATATGGATGGATGGATGGATTCATTCATTCATTCATTCTTCCTATGGCTTAAAGTTCTCACCGATGAATAAGTGAGTAAAATATATGACATTAACTCAGGGATCTCAGCTATATTCTGAATAACTGAGATGGACATATAAATGACTTCCAAATAGAGTAGCATTATTCCACCTGGGAGGAAGTGATATGCCTAATACCTTCTCAGAGGTTTGTTTGAGGAATAAGAATTTCAAAAATGATGTGGCAGCTCTTGCTGGGCTACCTGGGCAAAGAGTGAGTGGGACCAGAGGAGGGGATGGTACTACCCTAGGTCGTTTTCTCTGGGACTGGTGACATTCATCCCTTGTAGCGAATCCATGATGCCCCCAAATTTGGGATGCTCTGCAGCTGGCTTTCTTAGACAACTCCCAGCATCAAAACCAGACAGGCAGACACCAAAGGGGTCTGGTTATTGTGCTCAGGATTTCTCTATAAAAAGAAAGAACTACACACCCAGCTTCCTGAAGGGCAGACGAGCACCAGGGCTGTAACATCTTTGCCCATTGTCGTCAGGTCAGCCAGGATGTGTGCAGAACCAGCGTCCTCTATCCCAAGTCCCACGAGTATCACTCTGTGAGGTCTAGAAGCTTCCCAGTGTCTCAGGAGAGAATATCAATCCACAAACAATCTCATGTACACCAGTTCTGGCCAATGGATCCAATTCAAAGCAGCAAGTGTATTTTGAGCTGTATAGCAGGAATTGTCAGCTGAATCTCAAAATCTATTCTTCCTGCTTTTTAATAAAAGGATTGACTCTTTAAAAAAAAAAAGAAGAAGAAGAAGAAGGAACTACAAGGCAAGCAAGTTATCTCCCAGGAGGGCAGACCCCACATATGGCCAGCATGGAGGAGGAACGCGAGGTCCTCCGACTTCCCTTCTCTTGCTTTCTTAACAAAGTCTACTCTTGAGTTCATGCTTTTTGGAGTCCCCAAGAGCACCCTCAAGTTCAACAGTTTGCTAGAAGGACTCATAAAATTCAGAAAATCTGTCATACTCATGGTTATGGTTTATTACAGCAAAAGGACACACATTAAAATCAGCAAAGATAAAAAGGAGCATATCCAGGCAGAGTCCAGGAGAGACCAGGCACAGCTTCCCATTGCCCTCTCCTAAGGGAGTACTTTGATGATACTTTATTCTCCCAGCAATGATACGTGATGTGTACAGAGTATTGCCAGCCAGGGAGACTCACCTGAGCCTTAATGTCCAGGGATTTTGTTGAGAGTGTGTCTTGGAGGCATGGAGCCCCTGTGGCTGACCTTAGCACTTTGGATCCCAGGCACTCCAGAGGTTACACAGATAATGTGTTGCCTAAGACCCCACCGTAAATCACACTATGAGCTCAGACTGTCTGGTGCGACCCACCCCACGGCCCCAGGTAAACAAAGATGCCCTTATCAGGCGTAACATTCCAAAGGCTCAGAGGTTATTCCCCAGGAGTTTGTTAAAGGCCAGACCTTTCTTTGAAATGTACAAAGTTTCAACACCCCAGACCTGCTGAGATAGCCCTTTACTGCACACATGTTGTGTGGTTTTGTCAAATGCATCTTTGGCCTTTGCACAATAGATGATGACCATGAAGAACCCGACCTCAGTGGCAGAGAAAAAGGAACCTGTTCATTCTGATCAGAAAGGATTATGTTCCCTCTTCAGCCACAGAAGCAAGTCAGCTAAAATGATGGTAGTGGATGAACCTGTGAGGCCCTGGCAAGTTCATGTACAAACTAAGTGGGTCAACTCAGTTATTCTATAACCAGCATATTACATGCTTAGATGAACAATTAAAATTTTCTGTAACGAATATATTATATACATTTCTGGGAGATTAAACAGATTTCTTAATTATTTACCATAGACATTTAATTGCCATAAGAAGAAAGTATGAGAGTAAAACATAAAGAAGACATTTATCCTTCTTGCTAGGTTCATAGTTTACACACTCTTGTGATTTCCAGAACGAAAATATTCCTGAACCTTCACTCATAAACCTTGGCTGAGGAGGACAATACTGGAACTATCCTTTGAATTTTCAAAGTACTTAATGGCAACACAATTATTCACGAATTTTTATCCAACACAACTGTAACTTGCTCTCCTAGAAGGGAGGGTAGTCAAAACCCAAATTATAGTCAGTAATTTCTAATTTCCACACTGTAGTTATCATCCCTTTGTGGCTTTGATTAAAACAGAGAGAGGAGCAATTTTATTAAAAATCAAAGAAACCAAAGGAAGAGCTGTTTTGCAGCTTTCTGTGTGTCTGCTTGCAGGAGCTGCTTTGGAAAAAAATTTATAGCAAAATTCAGGTTTGACTCACATGTGTATATGGAATGGGATGTAGATAAGGCATGACTCTTATTATAAGAGTTCAGCTCAAACTTTGGAACGCATTATGCTTTCTCTTTTATAAGAGAAAAGATTTCAGCTCTGTGTACCCAAATGATATTATTTCATCAAATCCAATTTGTTTTTTTTTAAGTGGGAAACAGATAATTAGGAATTCCTTCTCTTCCAGAAAGGTAAGAGGAACTTTAAATCTTTCAATCAACAAAGCCAAAGAGAAATACTCCCTGTGAGCCTCCGAGCCAATAAAAATTTAGAGATGGAATCCAGGCAATGTAGAGGTCTGCAGACTCCTAGATTCACCTTAATTAGGGCTTAGCTCTTTTCATATTTTTGAAAGCCAACCAAAATTAAATTATATTTTTATGGTACTTCAAGGAGATACTGATCTTGATCCATCTCGTCAACGTTTTTGGCTTTTCTTGAGTAATCGCAACAATTCTAAGCTCAGGTAGCTATTTACTGCGACATTAGACAAGGAAAGACACAGTGTGCGCGCGCACACACACACAATACAGTCCGAATTTCAAGGCTAAAAAAAAAGTTTAAAATGAGTTTACTCTAAAGTGAATTCAGTCGCCTCACTTTATAGAAAACGGAGGCCTGGACAGGGGAAGTCACTGGTACATCGTCATTCACTTTCTCATCTATTCGTTGCATACATTATGACTGAATCTCTTCCCTATGCAGGACTCAAAGATCCAAGTCAGCCAAGAAGACACAGTCCAGTGGCTTTGCAGTCAAGGGACCAGCGGCACCCAGGGAGCCCCTGAGGCTGGAATATGGATCTGCCCCTAGAGGCATGTCCTTGCTCTTCTGGGGAACTCAAGTCGCTCAAGACTGAAGAATATGGGGGATTCTGTGATGTCCCATGGGCGGCTCTAGCTCATTCTGTGGAAGCCAATAGTCCTGTAAATTTCATAATGTGTGTTTCTGTCAAGAGTGTCTGGAGATACTTTGACACTTCCTGGATGGAGACACTTTCATTTTCTGTCCTGTGCTGAAATAAGAAGTAAGTTTAAGCAGTGGGAGATAAGCTCTCTCCTTGCAAATAGATTCCTACGACACTATTAAAAAATCTGCATAGCAAGCTTGATGCTAATAGCTTTCAGTTATGCTCTCCTAACAATGCCCAAGCTCTTATAAATTCATTATGAGCCCTCTCTGCTTCCCTTTTATTACTATGCTGTCCTTTTTTTTTTTTTTAATTAGTGATGCTTTGGATTCAACATATAACTTGATGGGTACCTTCAAAGGAACACTCGTAAAAATTTCTTTTCTCAACAAGGTCAAGATTGTTCCCATTATTGTTTATAATAACTTCTTTCATGTGCCTCTGAATTTTATTTCATTTTCTTAAAATCTATGAAAAGTTGTATTTTTATGCTCTTGGATTAATTATAATTACATTGCTGGTATCGGTACTTAGTTGCTCATGTAATCCAGGCTGGGGATTTTGTGTTTCTCTATATCTCACACAGTGCTGAAAATAATTCTTTGGTGGGAGAAGAAGGTAGGACACACGTGGATACTTAAGGAGGTATTGATAGAGTCCTAGAGTAGTATCTTCCTATCAGCTAAATCTAACAGCTGGAATGTTTGCTTTTTTTTAAAGACCTTTCCTGGACTCATCTTCTATTTTTCACCGTTTGTAACAGAATCTTATTGACTCTGCCCAGATTTTCCCTTGCTGATGTATGTTACTGATGAGAGGTTCCCGAGGCCAGCCTTCAAGCCTCACTCACCCAGCTTATCTCAGGATGTTGACACCTGCATCATCTTCCGGTGACCAGGCCCACTGGGCTTTCATCTTTCTCTGTGTGTAACATATAGCCATATACATGCATATTCAGTCTGTGCTTTGCGGCATAGGAGATTGAATTTTAAAATGCAATAATCTATTCCCACAAGAAAAGGGGTTAAAGTATCCCTGCAAATAATGACAGCTTTCCCTTTCAATCTCTTTGCAGGCGTGCTTCGTTGTGAAGTACAGGTGCAGCCCGATTGTCTCTCTGGTTAATACATACAGAGATGTGGTACATTAACTAAAGCCTGAGAATGGAGCCCATTTCTACTCTTAACCATTTATTAAGTCAACAAGTAACTCATGACGACACTTCTTTCTAATGTGCAGCAGTTCCATGCATTTAGCAGTATTATTCCTTGAACAGATGTGTCTTTTCAAAGCCGTCTTCCTTTCCTAGGAACAGAAGATTCCTTCTTAATTGTATGCTTGTAAGCTGCTTCAAAAGATGTCTCTGAACACACCGCTGAGGTCGCTTCTTGCTGAGAGCCCAGTGACGTGCAAACCACCTCGTCACCAGGATGTGAACAGCCAGCTCCCCACATCAAGCCCCCAATTAGCTCGTATTCTTTGGCTAAATGTACTCGGCAGCCAATGCAGTCAGCCTCAGTGCTTTGATTTGGAAGCCTTAGAAATACCTGGGAGTTATTTGAATATGGCCATATCAGAACTACAGAAGATAAACAGCGAGCATTTCACAGCCCATCAGCAGACTGTAGGATTTGACAGCAGACACCGAGGGTTGCATCAGATTCCCTCTACCTTAGTGTTTTGAATAACCAAGCACGTTAACCAGGTTTTTGCTCAGCATTTCCCTTTGTCAATAAAAGGAAGCATTCACAAAGAATCAATATCTAAAGCCCATCGGGCAACTACTATTACATTTATGATATCCTCAATGTTGAGCTTTAACAAAGAAAACCTCGCTTCTGTACTCTGAAAGGCACCGATGGATGCCGGCAACCACATTGACAGCACTTTTTTCTTAAGAAGTATAATAAGCTCTTAGGTCACCTTCAAAATATGGTTACATTCTTTCCCTGGAGTAGAGTTATTTGGGGGTATCAAGTGACTGAAAAAGCCAAGAGAGGAAATAAAATGATTGCTCAGCAGGAAAAGCGCAATGGTGGTGTCCCAGTCTGCCTCTCCACCCAGAGCAAGGTCATGGAAATTCAGTGTGAGCCCAAGTGTGTCTTCGGCAGCGGACACCAGTGGGTGCGACCCTAGCACACGTGGTGTTTGTGTGACAGCTGTGTGTACGGGCTCCAGCTCCAGCCTCAGTCCTGCTCTGCAGAAGAAGGCGTGCCCTGCACTTTCCCACTGAGTCGAGGTCAAGGAAGAATTCCACTGATGTCTTTAAATAGTCTTGGCTCCAGCAAGTGAACGTGGGTGAGGTTACCGAGTGTGCCTGTGTGTGCCTGGCGGGGATAAGCAGTTCTCCGGTTGCTGCTGGAGGGGGATGTGGAGGGGACTGCAGTTGCCTCCCAGTGACACTGGTAAGATCTGCTTGCAGTGGCTCAACATGAGAGCTCACGCATGAAGGTGCTCGTGGAACGATGGTGTCTGATGATAAAGTCAGGAATAGGCTGCCCTCTTTTTTCTTTTTTTTTGTAGAAGAAAGATTTTTATTCTCAATATATGATGAATTTTGATGCAAAGATATTCAATCATCATCATAGTCCGTAGATGCTCACTCTTGATCTCACCCTATTTACCACTGGGAAAAGCTCTACTCTCCTTTATATCGTTCCCCGCTCCTTTTACTTTCTACAGATTTTAACAAATGTATACATACATATTTCCTGGAAAACAAATAACGTGGAGCAAGGATGTATTTTAGAAGATTTTTAACATTTATCTCACATCTCTGCACAGACCAATAACGAATACGTGAAAAATGCTGTGAAGGTTGGGGGTCACGGAACTGCCAGCCTTGATCTGGAGCCAGGTGGGCTGCGTCTGAATCCTGGTTCTGGTACTCATTACAGGCTGCCCTCTTTGATGACGGGAAATTGATGTTGGGTCTGTTGGGAAAATCACTTGTCCTGTGAATAAGTTACATGCGCCCCCCGCCTTGAGCAGCTCTTAGAAGAAGTAAGACGGCAGCTCCCCCCGCACCCCCATGCTAAAGCTGCCTCAGTCTGAACCTGAAAATGAGCCCCCACCGCCGCAGGCTTTGCTGCCCTTCCCAAGTGGGGAGGGAAGGGAGGAGGGGGAATTAGGGTGAGATGCCTGCTGAGAATGAGGCTTTGACTGATTCATCCTGATTGTGTCCTGTGGTTTCTGAAACCCAGGGCTCAGTCTGCTCTCTGCCATCCAGTGTGTTATCTTCGCTTCAGTCCTTTGCTTTAATTTCTCTTTAGTGGGAATCACAACTTGTCACATTGTGGAAACTCACATGGGTCTGTCTCTTTCACCAAACTTCGAGCACTGTGTAGAAGCAGCTGAGCCTTATTCCTCTCGAGGTCCCGGCCCAGGGAAGGTGCTAATAAGTATAAAGGTAATGGAATTAAACTAAGGGTAGTAAGCAGTTAGAGAAAGCCTAGCAGCAAGCTCCAGTCCTGTCTTGCTGTTGTTTGCTGTGTCCTGTAGACAAACGTGCCAAGAAACCTGAGTGCTTGGCCTTGGAGGTACTGTACGTTTACTGCCACCTTTTCATTCTAATTCTTCAACTGTCAACACACAGTGATGTCTCAGGGGCTCTTGGCTGCTGTGACAGCAGTGAGGTCCAGAGACTCTCGTGGCAGGAGCCCTGTAATTCCTCATCCTGATTCTGCGTTTAACTAACAGCTGTGTATTCTCAGAATTAAAAACACAACAAACAATATTTATACAGACCTTTTTGTCCAAAGAGCTTTGCCTGTCACTCAACTCATTTTTAAATGTTCATGTGTGAAAGCCAAGTGGCAAATACCACCCTCCTCTGAATGTGAGAAGGGTAATGACTTTTGGTGGTGGCCTATCTTTGCCTTATCTCCCCTTTCTTGCCTTTCGGCCATTTTTTTTCCCCCGACTATTAGCTCATCTCTGAGAGGGCAAATCTAGTAAGGGAGGAAGAGTGAAACTATTATAGGGTAATGTAACCACTGGCGGGCATCTCTAGAAAAGCTGAAGGATGTGACTGCGGATGCCAGAGGAGGATTGGGGAAGAAGGTGGACACTGAACGTTAATTTTGGTTTGTATTTATTCTCTGAAAGCCATCATGCTGTACCCCCATCGCTCACCACCAGACGTCAGCATGAGCGGCTAGATTGCTACCCAACAGTCATTTTGGAGCCAAAGTTCCTGGGGTTGTTTCCTCCAGGACTCGCGGGGAAGCTCTGCTGGATTTGGTCATTGCCGGGAGGGCGGGGCCCCAGCTTGCGCTTTGGTCCCAAGTGATGCTTGATGGTGGCAGAGGGGGGAGCATGTCTTGCTGTTGCTACCCAGCTGCAGGTTCCCAGTTCAGGGGCTGAAACCAGATGGTACCAATGCCCCTGTATCATACCTGGCCCACAGCACATACTTAGTAAATATTTCACTTTCGATTGACATTGAATCAGACCTGCCGTCCTCTTTTCCAAAGGCTGAATTCCACTGCTCCCCAAAAGAATCAGAATTATGTCTCTTTGGGGAAAACCCAAGTCCTTTTTCAATTTATGTTTAGAAGGAGACAAAGATAGAATTACGCAGGTTACTAAGAACATACAGAGATAAAAACAAACACCTCCCTAGAAGGGGCATTCTGTGTGATTTAGCAAATAGTAACACAAGCATCGCGACCCCCAAGAATAGGAAAAGGAGTAGGTTTAGATCCGGGAAGTACCCGGCTGAGGCTGTCAGGTGTGTTTTCTGTCCTTCAGGTAGCTGAAGAGCATCTCCAGACCGCCCTCCAGCAGCTCGGGCAGAGGTTTGGATAAAGGGTTGCGGGAAATGTGAAGCCCTTTGTCCATGGGGTTCCAAGCGATCCTGGTCAGTCTGCACAGCAGGTAGAGTTCCTCGGGGAGAGTCTGGATGTCGTTGTTGTTCAGGTTCAGCAGCTCCAAGCTTGTGAGCAGGCAGAGGGAGCGCGGGAAGGTGTGGATGTTGTTGCTCTCGGCAATGAAGATCTGCAGGCTGGCCAGACACTGGATGCTCTCGGCGATGTTCTCCAGGCGGTTGGAGCCCACGTGCAGGAAGTCCAGCTCCTTGAGCGAGAACACGCAGATGGGGATGTGGGCAAAGCGGTTGTGGCTGAGGTTCAGCTTGCGCAGCCGGGAGAGGTCGGCCAGGCTGGCTGGGAGCTGGGACAGGCAGTTGTGCGACAGGCTCAGGACCTCCAGGTTCCGGCAGGCGCTCAGCTCGGCTGGCAGCTCCGTCAGGCAGTTCATGTGCACAAACAGGACCCTGAGGCTCTGGAGGAGGCTGACCTCCCGGGGCAGGGTCTTCAGGCGGTTCCCGCACAAGTTCAGGACCACCAGCCGCGTCAGTTTCCCCACCTCGGGCGGGAGGACCCTGAGCTGGTTGTGGGACAGGTTGAGCTTCTGCACCTCCAACAGGCCCCACAGGAAGTCGGGCGCATCTGTCATGCCCTTGGTGACCAGGCTGAAACTGACGTGCCGCAGGCCCCGCTTCAGCAGACACCGCGGGTCCCTCCCTGAGAGCAGAGCATCGTCCCATGGGGAGAACGTCTGCCTCCTCCGCAGGAGCCCCCGCCCCAGGGGACCCTTGTCCTTGCAGCGGGCACTGGACTGCCTGGCCCCCATTTACCTGCCTTCCTCCTGCTCTTCTGTCGCGGCAGGTGGGGGTGGGGTCCTGCCCAGCTGCTAAAGCCCAGCAGGGAGCCAATCGGGTGATGGGAGCCGTGGCAGGTGGTGCCGCAGGTGGAGTAGGACTTCGGGGTGGGGGCCGTCCCAGATGCCTGGCTCTCAGGGTCCCAGATGCCCGGTCCTCGGGGTCCCAGATGCCCAGCCGTGCCGCCGAGAGTCGCCCGTCCCCCAGGCTGTGTTGAAGTGCTTTCTCTCGGAGCAGTCGCGCTGTAATGATACCCTTGTCCCCGAGGCTGCGGAACTGAACTGCTCGGGTCCCTCTGAAGGCCACGGGGCAGCTGTCACTGTCATTCTGCCCACACTTTATTGGCCTGGTGTGCGCAAATAGGTCACGGGGAGGCCGTATCTGACTCTCCCCTCTCCACTTTTCTGGGGTGTCACAGCTGAGCAGGGCGATTAACCAGCCCATCTCCAAAAAGAAGCCAAGGGGAGAAATAAAGCCAGGGTGTGCACAGGTCTCAGGCTCATCCGGACCCTGGAGCGGGGCTGGGCTGAGTGCAAGTCTCAGAGCTATGTTCCCAAAGCTAAGGGTCTGCAGATGTAACACACACCACTTCAACTGCGGTGAGTCACGTAGTTGTGAAAAAGTAACAGAAGGAGCCCAGGCACCTGGAATCCTTCAGAATAGGGTTTTATACGGTGCTGGTCAGAGGTGATTCTTGGGTCACGTGTTCTACAGAGAGCTCTAGGTTTGGTCAGGTGCTCTGTAAATGTTTGGACAGCACCTGACTGGAAGCTTAGAAGGAAAGCACGGTGCCCGTTGTCCTGGAAAGTAGTCTGAAGAGGCCTCCCTGGGTACACACCTCTCTCTCTCTCCCCATCTCTCTCTCTCACGGAACAAGTTAACTTATACCCTAAGTCGGTGCAGTCAGTTGTTGGCATCATGGGCTGAACCGTGCCCCTCCCGCAAACTTCCAACCAGGAAATCCTCACTTCCAGTAACTCAGAATGGGACCATGTTTGCAGACAAGGCCACATGAGGACACGAGGAGAAGACAGCCGTCTGCAAGCCCAGGAGAGAGGCCTCAGAATCAGCTTACCTGCGAACACCTTCTCTTGGACTTGCAGCCTCCAGAATTGTGGAAAATAATTTCTGCTGTTTAACCCCCCAGCCCCGCCATCGGCAGAGCTCGGCGTGGTCGCCCTGGCAAACTCATCCAGCTGGGGCACAGGTGGACACATGCAAAGGGGGAAACATTCCTAAAAGTAAGTCATGGTTAAGGGGAGAAGAGATATCACGGTTGATGACCCAGGTTTGGAGCAAAGGGCTTTAACGGCTGTGTGAGGGCCGGCTTGGCCCTGAGGCCTGTGGCTTTGGCTGGCACAGCAGTTCAGCCTCCTGGACAGGAATACGGGTCCTGTGACTGTGGTCTCAGAGCTCTCAGAGCTGTCATCACCAAGCCTGGAGCTCGAGCTGGGCTCTGGCTGGTTGCCACCCCCGGGGAAGCTGCAGGTGCACCAGCCGTGGTGGAGCAGCCGGGATGTGAGACAAGGCCATGTCTGCCCCACTCGCATCTGACAGCGCCCTGACCCCCTTCCACTGAGTAATCCCCAGGCATTCCCAGGCAAAGGTGGACACTCTGGAGTTTTTTTATGGTATAGTTGAGCATTCTAGCTATTAATTTGGGGGAGGGGAGTAATGTAGCTATATTTGTACCCTAGGTTTTTGCAGCAGATCACACCTTATATATGTACATTTCATGTGACAATAGAATTCTGCTGCTTCCCTGAGCCTGAGAAATTATGCTAGAATATCTGAAATGTGGGGACTAGCAGGAGTTGGGATGGTTTGAGAAAGAGTCACGGCTTTCTTCTTTGTGACAGTTCTCTTTCCCCTTAATACATTCTTTCCAAGTACTTTTCGAGCACTTATCAGTAGCCAATATTGATTGAATAGCTACTATGTGAAATGCACTGTACTAGGCACTCTACATAGAAGATGAATATTAAAATTATCTCCATTTTGCAGATGACGAAACGAAGGCAGAAAGAGGTCAAGTTACTAATGCAACATCAAGTCACTCTCCCAAGTTCAAGTATCTACTCAATGGCAGGACCAGAATTCAAACCCAGTTAGTCTGACTCAACAGCCCCCACTAGAATCATAAGAAAACTCTGGGCTTAACCCTATACAGAGATGGAATAACTATGGCTAGGAAATTGTTTTCTGTTGCAAGTTTCTATGGAGTAGATCTGGAGAGAACATAGGTTAAGAAGTGACTATGTAACCACATAATAGAAATAACCACATAATTAGGCATTAACCTTACTTTCTCTCCCCCAATACAACTAGGGGAAGCCAAAGTTAACATACCATTCCAGAATATTTTGGCATAATGGATTTAATCCCTTCTCCAAAATAGTTCAGTTCTTTACCGAGATTCTCATATGTCAAATGCACAAGCTGTGTGGATAGCTGACTGCTTCTTCTAAGTTTCTGAAACGTGGCTGCGGCTGCTTGTTAACCATGGTGACCAGTCGGGGAACCAGTCAGAGCAGGTTCATGAGGGGACGGTCATTGTCTCTGGGCCGTGTCCCTGTCTATGACACGGGCCGTTTGTGGGCAGTGATTTCCAGGAGCCCCCTCCTACTCTGCAAGTCAGATTCTCACTGCCAGTGAGACTATTGTAGGGATGTGCAAGTCAGACTTCACCTCTTTCTGGTGAAAGCAGACAAAATCCCAGGCAGCTTTTATCTTGCTTGCATTAAGCTTTGTTTCTGGGGAGTAAACGGTAACAGCAAATACTGTGGAGCTTTGGGATTTACTATGAAGCCCCCACATCTGACTTTTGCCAAGAGACTCTTTGAGGCTGAGTGGATTTCAGTGTGGTATAAGCCGCAGAGCGCAGCACTGTTGACAAGTTTTTGAAATTCCAGAGCATGTAAGTAATTTGACTGTCTTTAAAACATAAAGAAGTTGTAGAATTATGAAAACACATTTAATAAGCCTACCATGTTAGCTACATCGTTATATATTCCAGGTGATCCTTGTTCAACATATGAAAATCAACATTTCTTATTTCTTTAACCCTAAATAAAATAAAACTGAAATAAGTAGAGTATAAAATAGTAGATTATGAAAACATCCAGAGCTACTCCTGAACTTACTCTGACGGAACAGCTATTGAAAATCTCTTTATCATCACTATGGCTTTTCAGCTTATGTCTACGCATCACATCTGTTAATTTTGGAAGAAAGAAATGTGCCTGTTTCAACCATTTATTAATATAACCATTTTACTGATTTAAAGTTTTTAAAATAGAAAATATAGAAAAGGATGGCAAGAATCCAGTTAACCTTTTGCATATGTAAATTTCAGTCTTTTCCCTATACATATCTACTTCAATGTATTCTCTTTTTTTTTTTTAGTTTTTATTTTATTTTTATTTTTTAGGCTTTTTATTGGAATATAATCGCTTTACACCTTTGTACCAGTTTTTGAGGTACACCAAAGTCAGTCAGCTGTATTTATACACATATACCAAAAAAAATTTTCTTTTCATCTGTTTTATCTCAGGTTTCCTCAGTAGCAGAGCTGGAGGCAGAAGCTCTGGGGCTAAGCTGGCTACATCTTTGCAGCAAGCCCTACCTGTTTCTCAAACATCTGCACAGAGGCTGGACCACCCTGCCTCAGAACAGTCCCTGGTTAAACATCTGTAAAATGCGTATAATGGTGAACCCCAACTACATAACAAAATGCCCTAATTCATGGTTATTAATGGTACAGTGATGGTTCGTGGTGACCTCAGTAAATGACAGTTGCCCCATGCACGTCAGCATTATAGACACAGACCACTCCCCCCACCCACGCACACCCCTAGGTCCATTTACTGAACACTCCCCCACCTGTGATGCTCATTTTATCCTTGTTTATGAACTTCGCACACTCGTCAAGGGCAATCAGATCTGTGCCTATGAAGCATCTCTCATTGATCTTTCACCTTCTGTTTACAAAGTATTTACTTAATGCCAGGAGCTGTTTTAGACAACGTTATATAGTCTATCTGATATTCAGAAGGCTTGTGATGGCGATATTGTTAACCTTATGTTAAATACAAAGAAGCTGAGAGTCAGTGGGGTTAACTGATGCAGAACTAGTTACTCTTAGAGTTCCGATCAACACTCAGTCTACTCATCTAAATCCTGTTCTCTTTCTACCGTGGGACTAGCCGGCCTCCTTCTGCACAGCTTTTCTTCGTAGTAAAGAGGCTTATTACTACTTTGATTAGAGCATGCCCCACCTGCCAGCTCAGAGCCCCCGCCGTGAGAGGCAGCTCAGCCTGGTGGTCAACGTCGTGAGCCCCGGTTGCCAGGGCTGAGCTTCTTGGGTTGTTATCCTGGGTGTATTACTGAAAGGCCGTGTGAACCGGGGCAAGGTACTTAGCTTGTCTGTATTTCCATGTCTTCATATGTGAAGTGGAAATAATCACAGTATTTTATAAGGGTGCTGTAGGAATTAAATGGCTTAATACAAAGGAAACACATAGGCCCCTTCGCCACAGGTAGCCCATGAACAGTACTAGACAGAGTACAGGGAAGACAGCCAGTTGCATGGCTGCCTCGGGGCTCCAGTGCCAGGAATTTCACGTGTGCAGGGCGAGCCTGGGCCTTTCCTCTCCTGGACCTCCCTGTTAGCCAAGCTGTGCCAATAGTCAGCTCTCTGCAGGGCACAGCACGCTTTCCTGGAGAGCAGGGAGTCCTCAGGCACGTCCAAATGCAACTGCTTTTCTAAGCCAAGCTCCTCTTCCAAACCCGTGTACCTGCAGGTTTGTTCCTTGTCTCAGTCTGTTCCTTCAGCTCGGCTAGATTTCAAGCTTCTTATCTCCCCAGAGCCCTGGAACAGTGCTGAGGACACAGTAGGTGCTCGATAAATGCTCACTGAAACAAGCAAACATCTGGGTCCTGATGGAATCTGATGTGAGGAAAAAAACAACAGAGAAGGCCCTTGACTTTTCTATTTATTTATTTGTGTGTTGTTTTTATTCATTGATTGATGTATAGTTGATATATAATATTATATGTTACAGGTGTATGATATGGTGATTCATAATTTTTAAAGGTTATACTCCATGTGTAGTTATTATACAATACGGGCTATATTCCCTGTGTTGTACACTATATCCTCGTAGCTTATTTTATACGTAGTAGTTTGTACCTCTTACTCCCCTAGCCCTACATTGCCCCTCCCCCCCACGGGTACTCACAGCTTGTTCTTTGTGTCTGTAATTCTGTTTCTTTTTTTGTTATTTTCCCTAGCTTGTTGTATTTTTAAAATTCCACATAGAATCGATATCATCCAGTATTTGTCTTTCTCTGACTTATTTCACTTAGCATAATGCCCTCCAAGGCCATCCACGTTGCTGCAAATGGCAAAATTTCATTCTTTTTTATGGCTGAGTAGTATCATCCCATTTGCTTTTAATCGCTTCTCTGTTACTCTATTTTGACATTTGTCTGCTTAATACATCCCTCCATTTACCCGCGTCCTGTGTGCATGGGCTCATCACACAATCCAGACTTGTTTTTATTGAACTGTAATTGACATATAACGCTATATGACTTTCAGGTGTACCATGTGATTCAATATTGTATATAGTGTGAAATGATCTCCACATTGAGTCTCCTTAACCCCCATCACCATGCACAGTTACGGAATTTTGTTTTCTTGTGAGGGGAACTTCTAAGATCTACTCTCTCAGCAACTTTCAACCATGCAACACGGTATTAACTCTAGTCACCATGCTGTCCATTTCATCCCCAGGACATTTATTTCATCATTGGAGGTTTGTACCTTTTGAGCCCCTCCACCCTCACCTCTGGCCACCACCACTCCGTTCTCTGTATCTATGAGCTCGGGGTGGGGTTTTGTTTGTTTTTTGCTTCTTCAGAATCCCCAATTTAACTGCCATTGCAGCGGCTCCTTGAACCCTTGTTCAAGCTTTGTTCCACAAGCTGAGTCTAGTTCACCTCTCAGAGGGGGCCTTGGTGCCACCTCAGGAAGGCCCAGTCCAGTCCTCCTGTGAGCTGCAGAGCACTGGGCAGGTGAGGCGCGGCCCTCCACGTCCCCGTCTGTAAATGGTGATCACACTTCCTCCTCACAGGTCTGCAGTGAGGATGGATGGGACGATGTGAGCAAACAAGTAGCAGGGCACCCCCTGCTGCCCTCCCGGAGCCCGATGGGGTCCGTCCACTCCCCCAGGCCTGCCCGACCTCAGTCTCATGCCCCACCCTTCCCCCCAACACACACACACCTGACCTTCCAGCAGCACTGAGGCAGCAACCCGTGGCCCTGCACACCCCTTGTGCTTGGGGAATGTGGTCCCTGGTTCACACTGGTCCCTTGCTTCGCATGCCAATACCACTCACGCGTCACACGGGAAGAAGGAGCCTCCTGTGCCCACCCACGTCTCCCTGCCTGGGCACCCCTCCTGGAGCACCCCGCGCTTGCCTTTGTCACACACAGCCCTCACCCCCTCCATGGAAGCTGTTCGCCGCTGGGACAATTTTAGCAACATCGGGGGACCCTTGGCAGTGTTGGGGATGTGTTTGGTTGTCAGCTGTGGGGGTGGTGGGGGTGCTCCTGGCATCTGGTGGGCAGAGGTCAGGGATGCTGCTAACATCCTACAACGCACAGGATGGCCTCCGGCAAAGAGTATCCGGCCCCAAATCTCAACAGTGCCGAGGCTGAGAAACCCACTGGGGATCACAGCTTCTGGGCCCGTCTCCTCGTTAAACTCTGTTTATGCATCAGAACTGAAGCTAAATCTTCTCCATCATTGTTTGCCCTCCTCCTGCCTAGGACCTTAGCCAAGCACAGCACCCATTCAGGGAGCCCTGACTCCTCCCCCACTGCATCCCCTCCTCTGTGGGTCAAGCCCACTCTATTCTGAGAGAGTTACTGCCCCTCTACTACTATGCGACCCATGGGACCAGAAACATAAAGAAAACCTGCCTTGTTTGTCAACTGGTGTCAGACTTCTATTTATGCCGAATTACTCTGCTGGCATTAGTCCTTCAGGAAAAGAGAAACACAAGGCCCTTTCCCTCTTTGGAACCTGAACATCAGTAGCCCCAGCCGGTCCCAGAAATAAAGCACTGGTGCAGCTGTAAGAAAACATCCAGTCTACCTTCGCTGGTCAGCTGCATAGACCTGCATCACCTCAACCAATTATAATTGAGCTTTTAAAAGGGTTGCCTCCAGAAAGAGACTTTTTCTTCTTGGGAAATCCCTCTATTGGGAGAACACGAGTTCTCCCAACTTCCGTTTTCCATACATCTTCCTGTTCGTCCCCATGGAGCTGAGTAACCAGAGAAGGTTTTTATAGTCCTGCTCATTTGGGCCTGACCATCAAAGCACACGTCATGCTTAACAGCAATGAAGGAAAGAGGAAATAAAAAGATGCTTTGATTAAAAGTCGAGAGACTAATTAAACACCAAGTCAGCATCCTGCATAAGTTTATATCAGAAAGCAAGGTCATGAATGTACGAACAACGAGGATCTATATAACATCCTCTGACCAAAGCAGAGCTTCGTTAAAGATCAAAGTTTCATACTATTGTGAAAATTTAGGATAATAAATTTTTTAATGGAAAATAAAAAATAGAAGCAAAAAGACAAAGTTCAGTAAAGGGAACCGGATAGCTCCATCTGAGGCACCTGCTTCCGACAGGAAGCTTACAATATGCATGGTGTGTATTGAACTTACATGTTTGATTAAATTATAAATTGGAATCTCATTTTAAAACTCCTCCAATGACCGATTACTGTTTTAATTTCAGATTCGGCATGAACTATGTTAGCAGAAAGAAGTCCCCCTCCCTGTCGGGGTAAAGCCCTGAGGTGGAGGAATTCCACATCTAGTTTCAAATCCTTGGTTACAAGTTGGGCTTTGCAGTCAGAGAGCTTAGGGTCAATTTCTTCCTCTGTCACTTTCTAGCTATGAGACCCGGGCCAATTACTTAGCTTCTCTAAACCCCATTTTCCTCCTCTGAGAGGTGGGGATAATAATAATCTGGGATTGCTGTGAGGATTAAATGAGATGAAGCAGGTAAACTGTTTAGCTCAGGTGCTGGCATAAAGTAATCAGTAAGAGACTTCCCTGGTGGCACAGTGGTTGAGAATCCGCCTGCCAAGGCAGTGGTCACAGGTTCGATCCCTGGTCAGGGAAGATCCTACATGCCCTGGAGCAACTAAACCAATGTGCCACAACGACTGAGCCCTCGTGCCACAACTACTGAGCACACGTGCCCTAGAGCCCCGGCTCCAAAACAGGAGAAGCCACCACAATGAGAAGCCCACGGACCCCAAAGAAGAGTGGCTCCCACTCTCCACAACTAGAAAAAGCCCGCATGCAGCGGCAAAGACCCAACACAGCCAATAAATAAATAAGTAAATAAATTTATTTTAAAAAAGTAATCAGTAAGCGTTAGTGATGATGGGTACTATCACAATTACTATTCTACTAGTTCCGTGACTTGGTTAAGCAAGTTTTCAGCCTGGCTGCATTTTTTCTGGGGATTAGAAGTAGAATACGCATGACAGTGGCCGCGAGGTAGGCTCCGGTAAGTGGTAGTCATCACCATCACCATCACCAGCATCATCACCACCATCGCCATCATCATCACCACCATCACCACCACCACCATCACCATCACCATCACCACCATCACCATCACCATCACTATCACCATCACCTCCATCACCATCACCACCATCACTATCACCATCACTATCATCATCACCACCATCACCATCATCATCACCATCACCATCACCATCACCATCACCGTCTGCCTTGGTGCTTACTTGACTTTCCAGTGATCTCACTTAGGCTGAAAGAAAGGAAGTTAAGCTGCCTCTATACATAAAGTCAGAAAGAGAAAGACAAATATCTTAGGATATCACTTGCATATGGAATCTAAAATATGACACAAGTGAACTTGTCTACAAAACAGAAACAGACTCACAGACAAAGAGAACAGACTTGTGGTTGCCAAAGGGGAGGGGAAGTGGGGAAGGGATCAACTGGGCGTTTGGAATTAACAGATGCAAACTATTACATGCAGGATGAATAAACAACAAGGTCCTACTGTACAGCACAGGAAACTATATTCAATATTCTGGGATAGACCATAATAGAAAAGAAAATGAAAAAGAATATATATGTGTGTGTGTGTGTATATATATAGTCACTTTGCTATACAGCAGAAATTAACATGATGTTATAAATCAACTATACTCGAATAAAATAAAAATTTTTTAAAAGATGGCTCTATACTTAAAAACATATACGTAAATTATTTCAACCATGTGAAAATTATATATACTCATGGGCAAGAACTGAAAGAAAGCAGGGGAAAATAGAAACCAATTTCTGCTGTCAGGTGTGTGGTTGAAGGTTTTTACTTTTTCTTTGGTTTCTATTAATGTTATTACTGTGTGTAATAATAGTGCTTTAAAAATGTTTTATTATATAAAAATACCGTGAATCCCCATATGCCTATCAGTCACCTTCAACAATTAATAATGCTTTTTTTTATCATGAAGGAAAATTCAAGTTGGTGTAGTTGCCAATTGTAATGCCTTCCACAAGTTAATGACCTGGAATTAGGGGTATGAGGAGTTGGGGACAGGAAATAGAAGGGTCTGGCCCCACTGAAGACTTGAAGTCGGCGGGAGCAAGTCCGGCTGTGTTTACGCCACCTGGTCCTTGCATTTATTCAGCAAGCATCTATGAAGCACGTGCTCTGTCCCAGGCCAGGTGCGAGGTCCCAGCAAAGCAGAGAAAGGCACTGGGGAAACAGCAAAATGAAGACCGACTCCATGTCCTTAGTGAATTGCTACTGGAAAGCTAACATCATTTCAACACTTGGTTACAAGCGCTATGAGAGAAATCTGTCTAAATTTCAATGAGAAGAGACAGAGGAAGGGAGATGCTTTGTGAGAGGCGGGGACAGTGGGGATTCAGGGGCTGCAGGGGCTGAACTTGGCCTCGTGGGAGGTGGGGCTGAGCAAGGAAGAAGAACTAGCAGGACCAGGAGGTGGGATTGGGACTGCAAAAACTTTGGCAAGATGGAAGGAGGGGATGCAAATGGGCCAGAGAGGCTACAGCAGACGCACCAGAGACGGTAGAGAGGCTGAACATCACAGAAAAGAATAAAAAGCACAATTCCTCTGCATCACTGTTCTCAGAACAGATCATCTTCAAAGAGTTCTTTGACTTGAGCTAATGACTTACTTCCTTTAACAGTGATTCTGTGCAAAGTGAGTTTGAAGAGGATGCTATTGTTCTGGTGGGTGTCATACTTTTACAAAAATTCATGCCTTTGGGTATGAGTCACCAAGGGTCTATGTATTTAGGCATTCCCGAGATTCAGTGATTTAATATTGCAATGGATTTTAAATATCTCTTTAAAAACAATTAAAAGGAATGGAAAGAAATCTTAAGTACTGGAAATGCTTTAAAATTTTTGCACTTAAGAATTATGTCCAACCAGGTCAACTTTATTTCCATGTTAGCAAGTGTCCTGTGGTTGTATAGTCTTATCTCTTGTGTTTGTCCCCTTTGCAGGCTCCAGGCAGGCACCCAGGCCTCTTCTCAAGGACCCAAGCAGGGCCCCTGTTCCACTGCTTGGAGCTCTGGTCTTTGCAAATCCCTGTGCACTGCTTACTGCCCCAGCTAAGTTCCTGAGGGAGGGGCTTGCTTGGGTGACTGGAAATTGATGGGATCTCAATCCCCCAGTCTGGAGGCTGGATTTACAGAGAGCAGTTGCCCAACTTCCTGTCTGGCTGCCCTATGAGGTGGTGAAGTGGTAAATCCAACAGAGAACTCAGAACCAAGCAAAGGGCAGGGAAGGAGAAAATTTTAAAATTTGGTTGAGTTTAAATCAAAAATCACTGCAAAATCTCTGATTTGAATTGCATTTATATGGATGCTTTTGTGTACCTTTTCCATTTCCAGGCAGCTTCGAGAGCTTGAGATAGACTTCAGTTTAGTTCTAAGAAAACAAGAAAGTTATTTTTCGTACAGCTCAATTTGGTTAAAAATCACGCATGTGCCACTCCAGTGCTTTGTAGGCTCAAAAACTAAATTAATCAAAACATTATGGGAAAGAAAGCAAAACATGTTCGTTTGTTTTATTTTGAAAGGGAAAGAAAATCAACCTTTGCCGTGGTTTGTGGCTCTATTAAAATTTGTGTATTTGGATTCACTTTGTTCTGCAGCACAGTAAATTGAAGCAGTTTGTTTTGGCTTTTGGTTCAGTTTGCATCTCTGCAAACATATTTACCCTTTGAGAAGCGAATATGCTACCAAAGAATGGATCTAGGATGGTACCTTATACCCTGCAAAATCTCCTCTGTCAGCTTGTCAGCCTATAAAATACCCAGGTGTAGAGTCAAATGTTCTTCCAGAAGCTTCTGTCTCTGTGTGTAGACTTGTGGTCTCAGGAGAGCCCAGTTTGGGTTCTCACCCTGAGATGTTCTCACGAGCTCCCAGGCAGAGCTGGGTTCAGTGTGAAGCTAGTACGTTTAACCTAAGGGCCCCTCACTTGCCCAGGGTGCTTCCAAGACACTAGGGTGAGTCCCTAATGATGTGTTTACACTGTAGCATTTAAAAAAATGAAATATACAGAAGTAAGGCATTTTAGCTACAATCCACTTGACTTCCCCTCCATAGCTCGTCCTCGAATGCGATGGGAGTGGCTAAACATCGTGGGCATCCAGATGGGAGGAATTTGGACAAGGAACATATCTTGTTTGGAAGATTCCCTGTCAGTTCCGTGGATAATTCAGTCATTGCTAGCCTTCCTGGGGTCAGAACATCTTCCAGGACAATTCTTATCACTGTAGTGTATTCCACAGTTGGTATCATGATATGAAGGTGCAGAACTGGAGCTCATATTGAGACACAAATGTGTCCTAGGGCTCCTGGCATCAGAAGAAATTTTTGGAAAGTTCTTTCAGCTATTAGACATGGTGGTACATTGTTTGCATGTTTGGCTGTGATAACTCTTCCCACTCTGCACACTCATTCTCTTACACTGTGTCTTTGCTGCACCTCCCATGAAGAAGTAGCATCTAATTCCCAATGCCTTAAATCTGGCTACACCTGAGATTTAGTTTGACCAATATAATATGGTGGAAGTGATGGATTTAGTTTCTACAGGTCAATAAGTTGTTTAGTTGAGGGCATTCAGCATCCACTCTCACCCTATTTCTACCTGTGAGGAAGTCCAGGCTGGCTTCCTTGAGAATGAGAGTCCAAAAGAAAAGACATGCCCAGCTGATGGCCAACACCAACCACCAGATACGTGAGTGAGGCCGCCTTAGCCCCAGTGGAGCCATCAGATGACTGCAGCTCCAGGAGTGATCCCAGGCAAGACCAGCTGAGCCCAGCTCAACTTGCTGCCCCACAGAATCACAAGCAAATAAAATAGTCATTGTTTAAAGCTATGACGTTTTAGAGCGGTTTGGTATACAGCAACAGATAACTAATACACATGTAAAGTTACACACAGCGGATTTGGCTCTCCTCCATGTGTAGTGAAAACAGACGTGGTCTTCTGTCAGGGATGTTCTCAGTAATGCAGTGTGTAAAATTATAAGTGAGTCACACATTTTCCTTTATTACTTTCCACCCTTCCTTCCTTCTTTCCTTCTCTCTCTCTCTCTTATCATGGGGATGACATATTTGACAAAACTCAAACCTTTTAAAATACAATTTGGAAAAATGCTTCAGAAATTCTAGTATAACGAGTAAGAAATCATAGACTTGTGATTTGAATGTATGGGATGAGAACTTTCTTTTGTCATCTTTAACTTTACTTACTAAAGAACATAGAGAAAAAGCAGGTTAAAAACAATAAATAGCAAACCCTAATGGAACAACATTTTGCAATGACTTATACTATTCAAAAATGTCAAGATCGTGAAATAAACAAAAAAAAGACAAAGGAATTGTTCCAGATAAAAGAAATCAAATGACAACTAAATGCAATGTGATGCTTTATTGGATCTTGAACCAGGAAAAAATAATTTTCTTACTTTATTATGAGGACATTAGTGGGATAATTCTGAAATTTGAATAAGGTCTATATATTTGATTGTAGGGTTGAATCAATATCAATGTTATGCTTTGGAAATCATTTCATGGTTATATAAGATAAGGTTATTCTTTAAAAAAAGAAATACACACTGAAGTATTTAGGAGCAAAGAAGTATTATGTCTACAACTTACTCTCAAATGGTTAGGAAATGTTTGTATATTTTTTAAATATAATACATATAAAACTGAATAATAAAGCAAAAGAAGTAAAATACTATCATTAGGGGATTGTGAGTTAAGAATATGTAGGAAAGCTTTGTACCATTTTGAAACTTTTCTGTCCAAAATTATTTCAAATTAAAGTGTTTAAATTTTTTTTAAGTAATGGAACGTGAAACAAAAGTGGTAAAGATGAACAGTGAAATAAATTGGAATTATTCTCTCAGTGTGAAACAAATTGTAAGAATTATTCAGTGGTGGGTCGGTAAAAAGATAGGAAATTGAAGTTTTAAATGGGAGTGGACATTTTTTAATGCCTAAAATGAACAAAAGATCTGAGGAATTTCCACAAGTTGTGTTTCAGTGGTAGGAAAGGGAAAGTATAGTTAAAGGCAGCAGTTGGAGAAAATAAAAACATTTCACTTTTGTGTCTGAGCTCAGATTGTTCAATTCGTGAGTCTTGCCCTTATGACCTTATCTGGAATCTTGGAAAAATCATGAAAGCAGAAGGGCTGCAGAAAAAGAGGATATTGAAACTATTTCTTCACAGGTGTTTCTAGGAGAGGGCAGTATGGTAGGGGGGCTGCTGCTGTCAGGAGTCGGGGTGCCAGTATTCAAGTTCGGCCCCTGCTTTCCTATTGGCTGTGTAGCTCTGGAAGTATCACTCAAAGGCACCAAATCTCAGTTCAACTGTCTATAAATTCAGGGGTGGTAAACCAGAGACCTGGGAGTCCTCCGCACTTTAGGGGCTAGGTTTTTGTTAAGCATCTTGTATGTTCGTTGTTGATGTTTAGACCTTTCAGCTGTTTTGGGTTATGAAATTAGAATCAACAGTGGAAGAACACAGACTTCTTTTTGCTGACCTACTTCAGAGAGTCTTTGGTGTTTGCTGGTTAAAAATAATTTGCTTGGCTCCAAAAAGAGAGTTGTGAAACTTTTTGGCAGGAACTTATATGGAAGGACCCGACTGTGGTTAGCCCATTTCAAGTGACGCTCGCTGAAGCTGCTGAAGTCAAAATCTTTCTAGAATACTCATGTAGAAGAAGAGGCTGCTGTGTCAACTTGATTCTGAGTGCAGACGTACTCCTACAATGACTTTCAAAGACAATAATCTTCCCAAATCCCTCCAGCTCTTATTCTCAGTAGTCATCAAACCCTATGTCCTTTTCATGTTTACTCCATGAGCTTTCTCTATTTTCTTCTTTCCCTCCTACTTCCTCCCCACCCCCTGCTTCTCTCCATCTATTTTCTATTCCATTTAGTTTCACTGTCTATTCTACTCTTTGGAAAGACACCTAGGGCTCAATGTCTTACAGATTTTTAGTAAACAGAAGAGCTTTATTGTGTCATTGGGGCTAATCTAGCCAGTTGATAGAACTGCTGAATCTGTTAAACCTGTAAAATGTCATTCTTGGGATTATAGGAAGCCCTGAAATAAGTTAATAAAAGCCATTACACTGCAAAAAGTCTATTTGGCCCAGCAATTGCATCTTCAATTTCCCACCTGCCCTCCCCCATCACCCCCTCCCCCTTCTGGCTGCTGCTCAGGACAGGGTCCACATCCTGGTGCTGTTGCCATAGCAGATGCCGAAGTGTCTGATAATCAGCAGTGATACTGGATTAAATAAGAGACAGAGGACTAGAAACACTAGGCGTGTCATATAGTAAATACACAAAGGCAGATTGGAAAGGGAAGAGTTAGAGAAGGCGAAACAGTCTCAACTCCTCTGATGCCAACTGCCTAATTTTCCTAATGTACTTCCTGAGTTCCTTTCCCCTCCCCCTCCCTCTTCCCCCCTCCTTCTCCTCCTTTCCCCTCCTCCTCATTCTTCTTCTTCTGCTTCTTCTTTTCTGGCCTTTGTTAAACCACTTTTCAGATCTTTTCTCTAGGCTGTCTCATGTTTCCTTTCTACTCTGGGTCTTCCAGTGAGTTTGCCCTTCCCAGCCCCACCCCTCCGCAAGGCCTCCCTCTCCATCCTCCTCTGCTTGGATAACTCTCACGGCCCCTGCAGCTCTCCCCATGCACAAGGATGTTTGCATTTTCAGTTGGGTTTCCCTGACTTTGTGATCTTTTTAGAGACCCAGCCACCAAGGAAAGGTGATCTGTATCTGAGAAATCACCCACCATGATCCATCTGGTTTGGATGAAAAGTTGTAATGTTTTATTGGTTTATCCGACAGCTCTTGGTATTCAGTTTTTATTTTATGTCATTATTTGGTAGCGTTACTTTCTAATATTCCTTACTGGCTTAAAAAACAGTTAAGGGATTTGGAGGTATAAAACTGTGGTCAGAAGTCAGTATTTTTAAAAATTATGACATGGAAATCAGGAAGAGCATAAATACACAGTGGCAGATGGTGGAAGGCTAGAAATTAGAATGATGGAGAAGAGGACAAAGCAATCCTAACCCAGGAAAAGAAGGATCTGTGCATATTCAGTGTCTTAATTCGGGTGAATTCTCTGGAGTGTTGGCTGTGAATGAAACAATGGAAGCTAGATGTCCTCAGACAAACACCACTAACCATCAGGGAAATGCAAATCAGAGCACACATTTGCTAGAATGGCTGTTATCAACAAGACAAGAAATGACTCGTTGGCCAGGCTGTGGAGGAAAGAGAACCCATGTGCACTGCTGATGGGAATGTAAACTGGTGTAGCTACTATGGAAAACAGTTTGGAGGTTCCTCAAAAAACTTAAAAATAGGAATACCCAGCAATTCTACTTCTGGGTATTTATCCAAAGAGAATGAAAACAGGATCTTAAAAAGATATCTGCCCTCCCATGTTCATTGCAGCATTTTTCACAATAGCCAAAATATGGAAATAATCTAAATGTCTGTCAGTGGGTAAATGGAGCAAGAAGATGTGGTATGTATCCATACAATGGAATATCATTGTTCAGCAATGAGAAAGGAGGACAACCTGCTGTTTGTGATAACATGCCTGGACCCTGAGAGCATTACGCTAAGTGAAATAAGTCAGAGAAAGACAAATACTGTATGATATCACCTATACGAGGGATCTAAAAAAGCCAAACTAAAGATCTAGAAATCTTCCTAGCCAACTCCTATGGAGAATGTGATGAACTATCCAGCTCTTTTTGTCATGCTTCTATTTGGGAGGAGTTAACATATGTATAGCGTGACAGTTCAGAAAATAGCTTGAAATGATCTTCTGGTTTCATCCCCACCCATTAAGTCTACTTTTGTGTTGAGGTCGAGCTCCGTTCCCACCTTTGCCTTATCACCTTCTCAGGTCCTTCCATCTCCTAGTGACCTATCCTCGTACTTTGAACTCTGATGGAAAGTGATGGAGCAGATTTATTCTACCAGAATCCCCAAATCACTTGAAAATCTGCTTGGATTAAAAGTGAGATTGAAAAGAATGAATCAGTAACCAGAGATAGCCACCAGCTGCCTTCTCAACAGGATGGGACTGCTACCTGGACAGCTCATAGTTCTGCTGAAGAAGAGTGACTAGTTGGGGGTGCAAGTTTGGAAGGCAGTTGCTGTACAGAGCTGAAGTTCTTTCCATGATAGAAAGGAAAGGCATTTGAGGGGAGGGGGGCCAGAGATACTGATGTAGGGTAATGGGAAGAAGAGAGGCCACGTTGCAGCTAGCTCTCTGGCTGAGAAATCACTTTGGAGAACATCAAGGTCAAGGTAGGACGTTCACATTCTTTGCTGAGGAGCACGTGATCTAACCCCCCTCCAATGTCCCCACCACCCAATGTTCACTAAAGCTGGCAGTGCTCATGAGGGCTTTCACCTGAATTTACAGAGCTGAAGTGGGAGTCTGGGCTGGTTCCGGGGATGGAGAAGACAGCTGTGTGCAGACAGACACCAGGCAGGTGAGGGGTGCCATCTGGGTTACCTTTGATCAGTGCTCTGTGGAAACCACTGCTCTGCACCTTACCTGTCACCTAAAGCCACATATTCAGGTCTCAGCCTCACGGAAGAGCCAGACTAGGTGCATAAACACAAGGAACACAATCAAAGATAGCATCCTAATCGTAGCTATGTGTGACGAAATGGGGGAGGGAAGAACTTGCTTCTTGGTACCTTGGTCCATGCACTTAGTGGGTTCTCACTAACAAATGGTTGTCTCTCCTCCTTCTGAACATCTTCCTAGGCTTCTCTTTCACATGGAAGGGCACAGTTGAATATCACACCTACCCCCACCGGGAAGATATTGTCCTTTCTTTAGCTAAGCTTCTATTAAGGAGAAATTACTATGTTTAAAAAATAAGCAAAAGTCTAAAAATCAACTCATGTCAGATTTGGAGTCTGCAGAGACCGCCAGCATCCCAGTAAAAGTTGGTAGCACCATCTCGTGAAACATTTATTAGGATTGTGGTTTTGCAAATGACAAATCAATTTAAAGTAATGTTTCTTCTGGTAGACGGAGAAGCACAGCTGAGCCTCACACCCATCACGGGCTGACATTTCCTTGAACCCCCCAGCTTCAGCCTTCCAGTCTGTCACAAACGTGTGACACAAATGTAGCAGAACGGAATGCTCCTGCAAGGGCACCAGCCGCCCCGACAAGGCCAGTACAGCAGCCTGCGTACCCAACATAAATAAAGCATCAGCAACTGCAGGACAACGGAATGCGTAAATGAACTGAGACGCGGACAAGAGTCAGGTTTTGTAAGATCATCCCTGAGTGGATGCGGCTAATGGCTTCCTCGTTTCTTCTCAGATCAGGGCTGAATGGTTGAGTAGGAAGCCTTAGGAAGCCCCTAGCAACAAGGGAAGGATCACAGATATGCAGAATTTCCAAGCAGCAAACACAGCCCATCTTGCTGAGGAGACAGCTTTCTAAGAGGCTTTGAAAATGAATGGAGGGAGAAGCAGAGAAAAAAAAAAGAAATGGGTAGGGGTATCCTCAGTTTCAAAGAGAAATCATGAAGTCTCAGGAAACCTGTTTCCTAACTGCATTCAACTCTAAATCCATAGGGGATATGGCTTATGCAAATGTCTAATACCTGCCTGGCACAGATGGGAGGAACCCAGAGAAGGTATTAAACTACTTCTATGTTTAACTTAATTCTCTGTTCTTTCTTTCCTCCAAACCCTGGATTCTCAGTTAACGTGACTTTGGATTCACAAAATCCTAACATCTGATTAGAAGTGGAAAGGCAAACAGAAAAGATAGAATAGTAAATCGAAATTAGTGTAGATAGTGAGAATTTCACTTCTATTCAAGATGGGACGTCTAAAAAAGAACACAAAATCCATGAAACAATGATTTTCAGACATTGGACATAAACAAAGGACAGTGATTGCTGAGGTAGGAGAAGCAAATGAGGTGAGTCCCACCATTGCCTGGAGGGGAGGGCAACCAGGAGGAAGTGGGCAGCCTCCCTGAGCTCAGGAGAAGATGCTGGGAGGATGAGGAGGTCAAAAGGGTTGGAGTTTTCAGGGCAGAGAACCAGAGAGTCAAGAGTTCCATGGAGAGAGCTCCAGAAATTTGCAACCCCCTCCCCCGCCCCCGCCGTCCGCAGAGTACCAATCAGCACATGAATATTGTGAAACTACCCGAGGCCAGGAAAAGAACCACCGGAAAGGATTACAGACAACAGCTGCTTCAACTCACACAGGACCAGCCATCGTTTTTACTCCAGAGTGGAACCCTTGCCATTTATGCTACATCACTTAGGGGAGTGGGGGTGGGATGGATCAGGAGATTTGGGTTAGCAGATGCAAACTATTATATATCGAATGGATAAACAACAAGGTCCTACTATATAGCACAGGGAACTATGTTCAATATCCTGTGATAAACCACAGTGGAAAAGCATATGAAATAGAAAACACACACACAGACACACATACGCACAAGGGTGAGTCAAAAATCATCCGCACTTCAGTTATAGTAAAACTTCTGCTGGCCACACTATCTCATCAGCGCTTTCTGTTCAAGGCTATGTCTCCCCAGTCACTGCTGTGCAGGTGTGAACGTGTTACATCAGTTCATTTGTAACAGCAGTGTGAGCAAAAATGGATGCCTCACTTGTGATTTGCACAAAAGAAGAGCAGTGTGCAGTGATTTGTTTTCTGTGGTCTGTGGTCTGAGGGTGTGCATATCCGCACACTTCTGCCCACACTGTCAACACGCTGCAAAAACTTCGTTTTGAGGTGTTAAAGTATCCTCCCTAGAGTGCTGATCTTGGTCCATCAGACTTTCACCTGTTTGGTCTCCTGAAAGCAGCCCTATGAGGACGAAGATTCACTTCTGATGAAGAAGTGAAGACAGCGGTGCATTCGTGGCTCGCAGCTCAGCCTAAAACATTTTTTAATGAGGGAATATGAAAGCTTGTTAACAGATGAACAAAGTGTATTGAAAAGCAAGGAGCTTATGTTGAAAAAATGATGTATTTGTCTTTTCTAAAGGTTAATTAAAATAAATTCTACAGCCAGAGTGCAGATAATTTTTGACTCAGCCTCGTGTGTGTGTGTGTGTGTGTGTGTGTGTGTGTGTGTGTGTGTGTGTGTGTACATATATATAATTGAATCACTTTGCTGTACAGCAGAAATTAACACAACATTGTAAATCAACTATACTTCAACAAAATAAATTTTAAAAATATATACTACATGAGTTTAAGGACTCATGTAGTATTGTCTCAGTAGTGGAAAAACTTCAAAAGGAGATCTGCTTGTACCCGGTCAACAAACCTGCAAGCAAATCACAAGAGGATCCAATCCTTTTCAAGAAAACAAATGGCATTCGAGAACAAACCTCAAAAATTTTTATAGTAACACAAAATATCCAGACTCTAACAAGGTGAAATTCACAACTTTATTGTTATCCAACCAGAAAATGCTAGGCAGGCAAAGAAGTAAGAAAATATGACTCAGCTGCAGACTGGAGGGGACCGCTTTGCAGATCTAACACTGAAGGAAGAAATACCAGTTCTATACAAACTCCTCAATGAAACTACAGAGGAGGGAATACTTAACAACTCATTCTATGAGGCCAGCACTACTCAGAAACCAAAACCAGACAAAAGTATTACCGGAAAGAAAACTACAGACTGATAACCCTCAAGAACATAGATGTGAAAATCATTAACAAAATCATAGCAAAATTAATCAAGCAATACAGTAAGAGGATAATATAGCATGTCCAAGTGGGGTTTATTCTAGAAATGCAAGGTTGATTTAACATTTGAAAATCAATCAGTATAGTTCACCATACAAACAATGTTCTGGAATTATAATGTAATAAAATTAGAATTTTGAAATAAAATCCTTATCACTCAGAAAAAAATCAATCAGTATAGTTCCATATATTAACAAACTAAAAAAGAAAATCTATGTGCTCATCTCAATAAATTTAGAAAAGTCATTTTACAGAATTCAACATCCATTGCTGATTAAAAAAAAAAAAACTGTCTGCAAGCTAGAAATAAAAGGAAACTTCTTTGACCAGATAAACAGCATCTACAAAACACCTACAGATAACATCACACTCAATGGCTACAGATTAAAGTTGTTCCCCCTAAGGTCAGAAACAAGGAAAAGATGTCCACTCTCAACATTTACTAAAGGTCCTTGCCAATGCAATGAGAGAGAAAAGGAAGAAAAGTCTTCTAGATCAGAAAGGAAGAAGGAAAGCAGAGAGGAGCAAAAATTACCAATGGGTATGAAGAAACTTTGGGGTATATATATATATATACATGTATACACACATACACATATACATATACACACACATTATATGTGTGTGCATATGTTTGTTTGCTGGTGTGTGTGTGTGTGTGTGTATGGGTAAAACTTTTCAGACTGTACTTTAAACATGTACTGTTTCTTTTACGTCTATTATACCTTAATAAAACTGAATAAGTAAATTAATTTCCCAAGTTGTTTAAATAGGAAAAATGTTTATTTGCGTGTGTGGAACCTCCTGGTTTTCAAACAAATACTACTTTCATTTTCTGACTTTCACAAGAAGCTTATGGAGTTGGGAGGTGGAATAGTGCTATTATTTCCATTATTTATAGGATGATTCTGATCTCAGAGAGATGAAGTATCTTCTTGAAGTTCCCACTGCCAAGCATGGTAGAACCACAGTTAGAATCCAGGTTTTCTGACCCCTGGAACAATCACAATACCTGCTGTATTTAGAATAGAAGTCTCAGGGGAACCATTGCTGTGGACCTGTTGGAGATTCTATCAGTCGAATTCAACCAACAAATCTCCAACATCATTGTACTTTCAAGTGATACTAGATTTGGAATAAAACCAAAGTTACAAGTGACAATTTGAGAGGATTTTCAATCACAAAATGCAAAGTGCATTGCATTCCAGTCACCCCAGGTGAGTTATTGGACAGTTTATTGATCGATCATGCTGGGTAATCATTGTAAATCTGGAAGCTGTAGGACCAGGAACTGTGTAATGGCACTCAAATCATTCCCAATAAAAGAAGGAGTCCATAAAGGAAAGGTATTTTTTGAATAACACACTCCCCTCATGACTCTCAAACTCCTAGGGGATGCTCTTTTTCTTACTTTCCTCTCCATGTGTATCTTTGAGATTTTTCTTTATCAAAAACTTCTAGTAGCCAGTGAAGGACATGGAACATCCCTGAAGTTCAAAGCTCTGCACTGCAAGGTTTGAATTCATATGGAAAACATAAAATCCCAAGTCCTGATTTACTCCTCCCCAGCTAGGTATCTGGGACAAGACTTGCACCTGAGCACCAACTTTCAAGTGGTATCAAAAGGCAGATTGCTTGCTAAGTAGGGATCTCTGAGAACAGAACAGTGTTGGCCTTCCAATCAGTCTTTCTAGAAAATGAAGAAAAGTGGGTAAAGTATCACTCACAAGCAGTGCTTTTATTTTCAATTTCCTACCTGAAACTCATCTATTCAATTTGACAACTAGACAGAATATCCATCCCTTCCTTGTATGTGCTTTCAGCTGCATTCACCTCCACAATGACTACTCTCTCCTCTGTCTGCTCCGCGTGACTTCCGGCCTCAGCCCCACCCCCGAGAGCCTCTCCTCACCAGGTGCTACCTAGAACCACCCACCCCACTGCAGGCACTCTTCCTCCACGCCTCATTTCCAAGGGCCACCACTTTTACAAGTCTTCTCTGATCACTTACTGGGCCCCATTTTGCTCTCTGCCCTCTCCTCTCACTTTATTTGATGTGCAGGATTCCTAGCTGCTTCTCAGTTCCTACCTTGAACTTTAGCTGTTCAAGGACACATGTATTTCCTTCACTGCAGAGTAAGCACCTTGAAGGCAGTATTGCATTTCCCTCAACTTTCTAAACACATAAACCTCTCTCCTGGCTGATTCACAGCACTGAGCAGATACCAAGATGTGCAAAAAGAATTTGCATCCAACACACAAATGTGTGCCCACAGCTTAGATTAAGAAATGATGAATTACCACGACTTTGGGAATCCCACCCAGGTCTCTCACCAGTCCCACGGTTGACATATTATTTAACTTAACCAAGTTTAAAGTCAAATAATAGCTTCACAGTTTTGTTAAATGATACAAGGAATTTGGAACACCATAACTCTGCTCCTTTTTTTGTAGGGCCTTTCTCTGCCTTGGTTTTATCTCATCCGACAGGGTTGATTGATATTATTTTATACAACCAGTGTTTGTGTAGATCTACCCTTTCTCAGTCTTCCCTCTTATATCTCAGGTCTATATTAGGGGTCCTTTTCCTTTTCATGAAACTCTTCCTTCAGAATATCCTTAACAAAAGCTATTGGCTGGAAAAGTTTTTATTGATCTGAAACTTATTTTATTTTACTTTCATTTCTGATAGATATTTTTTGCTAAGAATACAATTCTCAGTTGGCATCTATTTTTCTGTAAGTGCACTAAAAATAGAGTTTCACTCTCCTAGGCCTCCCACAGTGAAAAATAAGATCACAGAATAAATCTCATGCCATTGTTGATAATCTGTGTTTTCTCTCTAGCTTTTGAAAAGATCACTTTGTTTCACTGGGATGCAACTAAACGTAGATTTCTTTTTCCTTTAATTGTGTTTGGAAATTGTTGGGTTTAAACCTTGAATTGAAATTTTTTTATTAGTTCTGAAAAATCCAGTGCAATTATCTCTTCAAGTGTTCCCTTTGACTCATTCCTGTGGTAGGAGACCCTATATATATATATATATATATATTTGAATCACTTTGCTGTTCACCTGACACTAACATGACATTGCAAATCAACTACACGTCAATTAAAAAAACAAGGGGGTCTCCTATTAGATTCTCCTTCTTGGACCAACCATGAAAAAATCAAAGACCACGGCACCAGGTTTGGCAAATGAACTCAGGGCTAAAACCTGCTTGCCATCTACTTTTCATTTGAGGTTCCACTTTCCTTTAGTTTTTGGCCTTAACTTTTTCTTTTTAGACTTGTTTTTCTCTTTTTTTAATATATATATATATAATTTTAAATAAATGTATATTCTTTTTCAGATTCTTTTCCCTTATAGGTTATTACAAGATATCGAGTAGAGTTCCCTGTGCTGTACGGGAGGTCTTTGTTGTTTATCTGTTTTACATAGAGTCGTGCGTATCTGTTAATCCCAAGCTTCTAATTTATCCCTCCTCCTTTCCCCTTTGGTAACCATAAGTTTGTTTCCTGTGTCTGTGAGTCTATTTCTGTTTTGTGGATAAGTTCATTTGCATCATTTTTTAAAGATTCTTATCAGTTTATCAATATATTTAATTATTTTGTAGCCCAGCAGACTTAGTTTACGTAAGTGGAAGAATTGGTCAAAGTATCTCGCCCAGACTGCTGGAATCACAAGACTTCTACTGTCTTTTCACTGTTATCTCAACAATGATCACATTGTGTCAACATAGTCTCATTTACAATGATTGAAAAGACGCTACTTTTGGAAAATATGCTTCCTTTTCTTGTCCCCATAGCTAAGTTTTTGAGAGCAAATATGTAGAGAGGGGGGAAAATGACAACAGAATCAAAGAACCAAGGTCACCAGGGAGACACAAAGGATTAAAAGCAGGCAGATGGGAGACAGGCTGTATTAACTCCTGAGCCGGAAACAGCGAGCTCCCCTCACTTCCAGGGATTTCCGTGGTCAGGACAGGTGCATTTGAAGAGGCTTGGGAGGATAGAGAGGCCCAAATAACCCCTGCTGCACACTAGCAGGGCTCCAAATTTAGATCCCATTCCAGAAATTACATCCATTTAGATGGCAGTTTATGAACCATCAGATTCTGTTAATGAAAACTAATTGCTTTGAAACTCATTTTTCTAGGCGTCTACATCAGAAACTCAATACCTAACCATGGATTATTAATTTTTAAAAAATTGGGGTATAGTTGCTTTACAATGTTGCATCAGTTTCTGTGGTACAACGAAGTGAACCAGCTATATGTATACATATATCCCCTCCCTCTTGGGCCTCGCTCCCTCCCACCCCCTCCGTCCCACCCAACTAGGTCACCACATATTTCTCCCTGAAAATCCAAACAACTTTAAACATTTCTCTTCCTGCCTCAAAGTTTGAACTTCTCTTTGTTCTTTTCATTGAATGCCTCTAAAGGGTGGGTTAATAGTAAATGTTAACCAACCCTAGACAGCTTGCACTTAAAAATTTAATTTGATAAGAGCTTTCCTCTAGCCTATTAAGTGAGTGCATGTGGATTGTGAATGAATTCCGTGAATACATGTTCTATTCAACAATTAGTAGAGTCTGAAAGAAGTAATTTCTTCTCTGTCAAGCCTTTTCCATTTGGTTATCAAATCTTATTGATTTGACTTCTCTATGCAATCTGTAGTTCCACGTAATTTTGGCCTTTGTGTCTCTTTCCGTTTAATTTTCAGATTCTTCTGGGAATCTCTCCTCACCTGTTGTGCATTAGCTGAGAATTAAGCAGAATAACTTTCCGTTTAGATGAATGGAGCAAGTAGGGAAGACAAGTCATGAATACGCCAATCTCTACTAAGCATTGTTCACACCTGAAGAAAAGAAAAATTGAATATGGGTTTCTTTCTTGGCGTTTTATAATTTTCCCCAAATATATTAGTAGTGGCAGTTTCTTAACCATATGTATTAATTTCTCATGAAAATCCAGTCAAAATAGTTTAGTCCTACCAGTAGTCTATCAATATTTACTATTCTTTTAATAAGCCCTTGTAATTATCTTTTGAGACGCTAAAATGAATGACTGTTCTGAGATAATTAAAGTCACTTTTATCTGCTTTTTCAGATTTCAGACTATGTAAATAAGTGCATAATGTTATCAAGTCTTTCAGTTACAAATAGAATAATTGGTACATTTAACTTATTTCTAACTGATAATCAGAATTTCTACTGACAGTTTTTGATTCTACCTGTGAAGATCTGCAATAGAAAGAGGTTTAATCTTGAATTTGTGCTGATTTAAGGGGGTTTTTAAGGTAGCTCCCAGAAACGCCTAGTACCCCTGTTATTTCACTAGGGGGAGCTGTTGGACCTTCATTGCTCAGTAAGGCAGCCGTGGCTCTGCCCTGTCTGTGCAGCTCCTTTTCATCAAGTGTTTCATTACCACGTCAAGCTTGGCACAATTATGAAAAAGCTCTCTAATCATTCAGAGAGGCAGTAAAGAAGCTGCAAAAAAGAAGCTGATAAACCTTGAAAACTTCTAAAAAATGTTCAGCTGGCTTCAGGCCCATCATTACATACTAACTACTCTAATATAGCAAGTAAAATTATGAAAATTCCATACAAGAAACTCATTTCATTAAAGTTGAAAGGAATGGTAGGTCAAAAGGGACACGGTAAATGGTCTCAGTACTGCCTATTAAAGAACAAACGGTCATGAAAATGTTGTCAATTAACTTCCTTTTTTTTTTTTACACTTTTTTTCTTTTCCAATCCAATTCAAAGACTCTGGATAGTCCTAACCCTCACAGCTCGAGGGTGCGAAAGAGGTCACATTATCACCTAGATGTGAATTTTCAGTGGCTTGCTAGACCCATTTTACCACCATGGAATCTCGGCCCCATTGGGAAGAATCTGTTCTTCCTCGCTTCTAGAATCTGAGAGCCCCAGGCAGTCTCTCCAGGTGCAGAAAAGGCTCCCTCTATTATGGTTCTATCTTCTGGGCTCTGCCTGATTACAGAAGCAGGGAGCAAACTCTCACTGCTGGCACAGAGCCTTTCCTCCCAGGCTGGAAAAGTGCTGCAGGACCGGGGCATCCGGAGCCCAGGTGAGCTCACCCACATTTACCGGAGGCATGTCCGCTCCCAGGGGCCCAGCTGTTCCTCCTGCAAGTTGGTTTTGTCAGCCTCCACTCCTCAACCGGCTTGCCAGGCCTATCACAGGTATACGGATGTCCACGTAAACTAAGGAGGAGAAGACTTTGCAAATGTGAAACTAAAGGACTTCTCATCTTTCCCCTGAAAATCGTGCCCCACGGTCACCTTTTCCCCATTTTGGAAGGAGGATTAGTTGAGAAAACTCCCACCTGGAAAGGAAAAGGAAGTAGGCAGGGGGTGCTTCTGGCCCCTGGGGATTGGAAGAGAACAGAATGGAACGTGGCGGAAACGGCGGAGAAGGGCTGTGTTCTCAGGCAGAATCGTGTCCACCCCCCCCCCCAGTTTCATATGTGGACATCCTAACACCCAGCACCTCAGGGGGTGACTGCATTTGGAGACAGGGCCTTTAAAGAGGGGATGGAGGTAAAATGAGGTCCTATGGTTGGGCCCTGATCCTGTATGACTGGTGTCCGTATAAGAAGAGGCATTTAGGACACAGACAGGCACAGAGGGAGGACCAGTGAGGACGCAGAGGGGCGATCCCTGTCTGCAAACCAAGGAGAGGGGCCTCAGAGGAAGCCAGCCCTGCCCGCACCCTGCTCTTCAACTTCGAGCCCCCGAGCTAGGAGACAGTAAGCTTCTGTTGGCTGAGGCCCTAGTCGGTGGTAACAGACCCCGGCATCCCACCGCCGGCTGATGTTTGCAGAAGGAGTAGGTTGAGGGGAGACTGAGAGCAGGTCATTTGTTTTCTGCACATTCTGGGATTCTGGGCGGAAAACCCCTGCAAGGCCTTGATCCAGCATGGAGGTCCAGCCTGTGTGCCGTGAGTCTAGAGCTGAGCTGGAAGGACCACCGCCTGGAGGGTCACCTGCACTGTGTGGTCCCCACGGAGGGCGGGGCAGGCAGCCCCCACACCAGAGGACAGACACCCTGGCTGGGTGGAGGAGGCCAGACTCTGTAGTAAGACTGCAGAGTGGACTCCCTACAGGGGGCGAATGGGAGTCAAGGTCAGACCTTATTCCTGGGAGAGGACGGTGGGGCCAGGCTAGCAGGGAGCCCACCAGGCCCAACTGAGCCGGGGTGGAAAGTGGACAGCAGATGCTGGCAGAGTGAGCAGGGGCCGTGGCTGAGAGGCTGTTAAGGCCCCAGGTGCAGCCCCAAGAACTGAGCAGGCTCCCCTTGGCCAGACGGACAGCATCTTGGGGAGGGAAATGCAGGCTGCGGAACCTGAAACCCTGAACCTCTCCTGTAAGGAGACGGAAAGACGGTTCTTCAGCAGATGCAACTTTCCCTTCCACCTGGTGGATGGGGAACCAAGTTCAAGACCTTCCTACAAAGGTCCTGTGGGGGCAGAAGGCTCAACCCTGGGGTTCCACGTAGCTCCCCCCCAACTCCTGCTGTCCACCAGAGCCTGTGTTCCCCGTGGGCCAGGGCCCCAGAGTGTCCTGCTGCTGCCTGAGCTGGTCCCCTGGTCCCCAGTGAGATGTTCCTACTGTCCTTCTTCTTTCTCTTTTCTTGTATTATTTTTTATTGGAATATAGTTAATTTACAATGCTGTGGTAGTTTCTGCTGCAGAGCCAAGTGAACTAGTTATACATATACATATATCAACATCTTTTTTAGGTTCTTTTCCCATATGCTACTAAGGACCTACTGTAGAGCACAAGGATCTCTTACTTCTCTTTTCCTCTTTTCTTTCTGTTATCAAATCCCACCTCCTCAAAAATATCACCCAAACCATCTGCTGATAAGCAGACTGAGAGCCCTGTTTATTCTTATTGTGCAAGGCTGGGGTTGGCGGAGGAGACCTGAGCGAGGAGACCAAAGCTGGGATCCTTGCCGAGATTCTAAAGGCTGGTTAAGGTGGGTTCTTGTGTGAAGGAGCCTTGGTTAAGGCAGGGTGAGCTCAGGGCTGTTGGACACAGTAAGGCTGTGATCTAGAGGCAGGGGTCGAAAGCGTCTTGAGGTGTAAACGATCTTTGATGCTCTCTATTGAAAAACTGACGGGTCTTTCTGGAAGATTTGGGAAGACAAAGCAATCTGTAACGTTCGGGGCAAGAGTTTCCTGGACTAGTAAACACTTTGGGGAGGACCTTGGAGTCACATTAATGCAGAGAGAGAGCTGGCAGGTAGAGACAGTTCCGGCTCTCAACCCGTCGGGGGGAGAGTCTGGTATGGAGAGAGCCCGGTGCCCACCAGGCCGTGCGGCTCCCAGGGCGCTGGCTCTGCACTTACTCCACAAGGGATCTGGGGAAGTTACCAACCTCAGTGCCTGGGAGATAACGCCTCCTTGCTCTTCACATTATCAACTCCCCTGAGCCCTCAGAGACCTCCGGCATTCCTGGAGTTGAAGGTCACATAGAAGAGGCTGGGTTGGGGAGCAGGAGTTTCTAGAAGCTCCGGGAAGCAGCAGGTCAGTGGGCTGAGCTTTAAAGGAAGAGGGGACGGTGGGACGATGGAGGGGCGTCTTTTCATCCCAGGGGATTTGGGGTGAGATCATGGCTGTCGCCTCCACAACTCTTCCCTCAATGGTCCCCACTCCGGGCATTTCCAACCCTGCCTTGTTCCCAAACGCAGTCGTCTGATAAAGTCTGATAAAACAGGAACTGTAGCAGGCCTGGAGCTGAGGGTGTCGGGCTGGCCTCCCATCTGATCCTGGCATCAGAACTGAGTGTGTGACCTTGGGCGAGTCACCTAGCATCCCGCCTCTCACGTCCTACCTGTGCCACCAGTTTACACTGCACGAGGCTGCCCCTGTGATGGAAGGACAAACTGTTCTGTCAGAATCAAATCCTCTGCGAATGAGAGCATCCTTACAGGGCCTACCCTGAGCTTTCCTGCCTCTCCTCACCCATGCTCTCGCACTCCTCCCCACCTTACCTCCCCTCCCCACCCACCTGTCTCCACTTGGGCCTCTAACCCTTTGTGTGCCTTGGGCTTCTTTTCAAGGTAAAAATCTTTGCTCCAGGCCTACGTTTCCTAGTTTCAGTTGACAACACTAAAGACACATATCACAGATTACAAGCACTCCAGGCGGTCCTGGGAAGAGCTCGGCTTTGGAAGCAGCGTGCTAGGGTGAACCCTGGCCCCTCCCTTTACCAGCGGTGTAAACTGAGGCAAATCATTTCAAATGTCACTGACTCTGTTTCCACATCTTAAAAATGAGCCTAGTTTCAAAAAATTTTTTAAAGAACGTAACGTAGGCCACGTAGAGATGTTTTTTCAAGTTAGCCAGGACGGGTAAATGAAAGAATGGCTCCCTCACGTCCCCAGGCCTCTGGGACAATAAGAACCACCTCAAGGAGGGCCCAATGCTCCTTCCCCTCCAGACCTCTTAAGGGAAGGGGAGCCCGGTGCCTGAGAGCACAGGGTTGGGGCCAGGCTGTCGGTGTTCAAGTCCTGACTCCACTCCTCAGGAGGGACCAGGGTAAGGAGAGTTAGGCCCTGGCCTTGGGCACAGAATTGAAGGGGACTCCAAACAACTCGCTAATCAAGACAGATACTACCTTAATGCGGTAGTTTAAAAAGTCATGTTAACAAACCATGGCCCCGTCTTTTCGTAAATAATGTTTAATTTCACGGCTGGGATGAGAGTGAGGTAAGTGAGTCCAGGTTGTACAAACACAGGATCAAGCCCTCTTTTTACTTAAAATTTTAATATTTTGGTCATCAGAAATTTGTATGTTAATTGTGATTTTTGAAAATATTGTATTAAGATATTGTCTTGATTACTAAGTGTTTTCAGTGTGCGTGTTTTGCATGCACGTCTGTACGTGTTGTATGTATGTGTGCTGTGTGTGTGTAGTCTGTGTGGTATAAGCTGTGTTGTATAGACATGTACGCGTGTGCGTGGTATGTGAGTGTTCGTGTGTGTGTGGCCTGTGTTGTGTTGTATATACACGTATGTGCATGCGTGTGTGTCTGTGTGTTTGTGTCCGCGCACTGGGGGTGGGTTGGGGGAGACTGCCTTCTCCGAGTCTCAGCACAAAGCGGGAGGGCTGGCAGGAGGTGATTGGAGGTCTCCTCCAGTGAGAAGTCTGTTTCCAGGTGTATTTCCAGCATCCTTTAGGGCAGCGGTTATGAACTCTGGTCCCCACTGGGGCGGGCTCCTGTCTGAGGAGCCGGGAGGCCTGGCAGGGGTCTGGCAGGGGGTCTGTGGTGGAGGTGGGCTCCAGGGGGAAGGGTGTGGACCTGAAGAGGAGCACTATTCCAAAATGCACCTGGGTTTATCTTCCCCCACCGCTTTCTGAAGCTGGAAAATATTACACGGATGCTTTAATCCTCCCCCACCTCTGAAGCTTATAAGCATTGTCCCACCCACGGGGTGAATCTTGTTCTCTTTAGCAAAACTAGAGGCTTGCAAGCCGGACTGTTGTCCTGAGAGAGGAGTTTCCAAATTCCTCCAGGCCTGTCTTAGCATCGAACCAGCCGGGGCCGCCCTGCTGCTGGGACCCGTCCGGGCTGGTGAGCCTGGGGGGCGGAGGCGGGGCCCAGTGCCTGGCGTCACCCAGCACTTGGGCTGCTGGCCTTGGTTTCTTCATCATAGAAAGGAGGTAATATTGGACGACTTCGTAAGATGTTTGTGAAGGTTAAAGGAGTTAATACACGTCCAGAGCTTAGAACAGCGCCTCCCCCACCCAGCAGGTAGTGAGCCCTTAATAAACACCAGCCCTCCTTACGTGAGGTCAGGGAAGGCACTGCTTTAACCACGGGGGAGAGAGAGCTTAGCAGAGATATCCTGAAGGAAGTAAAAAGAAGTCTCCTCATTTCCTCTCCCAGGAAGCAAAGCGAGGAACTGTCAGTCTCCACCCACTGCTACCCTCCAGGAGGGGTGGGGATGAAGGTTCCAGAAGGGCACTGACAGTGGTATCAGTGGTATAATCTCCAGGCTGGCATGGCCTTCATGGCCGCTCCAGATGAGAATCCGGGGTGGTCTTCCAAGGAGGCTCTGGCGTGGCAGTGCTGAGTGGCCTGTGTGGGCCCAGGGCCAGAGCGAGGAGACCCCCTGGAGGGGCTGGAGGAGGAAGTGCCAGGACCCATGCAGGGGAAGAGGGGCCCAGGCCCCACAGTGGGGAAAGGCTGAAGACCCCAGGGTCATCGGGCATCCCCCAGGCTCCGGGAGACAAACTTTGTGGGCCTCAGACGGCCCCGGCAACCCAGGGACCCTCCCCAGGGGCAGCGCCCACCAAGAACCAGCCTGAGGCCAGAGGTTCCCCCACCAACACCTCAGACCTGTGTCCCCTGAACCCACATCAGCTCGACTTTGCCTTAGGTTGCCACAATGCCCACAGCCTCCAGAATGCCACCTGATCTTATGGAAAGTTCTGGAAAGGACACGTTAGGAGTGAAAAGATAGGATGCTCTTGACCCATTGCAGTTAAATAATCTTAATTTTTTCAGTCGGATATGCCATTAGGACTGTCTGACAATAGTGCAGTTCCCTCTCAGGCCTCCCAAGGGACCAGAGGGAGGAGCCTGCAGGGTCGTTACCTCTCCAGGTAAGTCCTCCTCTGCTGGAAGAACCAGAGCATAAAGGGAAAGCGGCGGGTGGCGGGGCGGGGGGGGGGGGGGGGGGGTGAATTTTCCTCCCAGGTAAACCTCTGCTCATTAAACTCCAGATCTGGTCTCTGTTTAAAGGAAGGATTAACTACTTTGTTTGAAACATAAAGTACATAGTAAACAGCCACATATTAATGAATCCAAGCTTGCTTATAAAACCCTCACCATCAAAAATTAGATCTGGGGCAGGTTAAAAACAGTTATCTTCAAACATTCCCTTGGAAGTGACATGTATAGAATATGAATCTCTACAACCCCTGACCTTTCAATTCTGGTCGTTGCCTATTTTCTTTAGTCTTTCTGACCTTTTGTCACTGAGCAGGTTATTGCTATATTTTTTTTTTTGCTTTATGGCATAGTTTAAAAAAATTTTTTTAAACTACTCTGCGGTAGCATACACAGAATATCTCATAATGGTTTCAGAGCACAATCTTTGGCAAAAAAAATGTAGGTTAATTAAGAAATTTAGAAAATTATCCCACAGACATCTCTGTGCCCTGAGAGGAAGGGTTATAATTAAGATAGATTCAGTGTCATTAAGATCATTTAAGATGCCAACTCTTCAAAAACTGAAGATAATAAAGTCAGTAGGGAGAAAACGCTCTATGTGTTTAACTTGTTTATTGAATGAACTGACCTTGTTTGGAACAAGAAAAAGGGACCTTTTCCCCCTCTTTCCCAACTGACTTCCTACCTGCAGGGTCTGATCCCTATTTCCAAGGCCCGAAAGATGTCCCTAAGATTTTCCTGTCACTTTCTAGGATTAGAACTGTCTCATTTTCAGACCTTAAGGACTCAAGACCCTTGTGACTCAAAATATACGTCTGTTCTTCAAGTCAAATCTTCCCACAGCTCAGGCCTCACCTCGTCTGTTTGGGAACTCAAGGGTCAAGGGCAGGATGGAGTCTGGAAGGAGGAAGGGGCTACTGTGGGAAGCCCTCCCTCCCCGAGTGCGGCAGAGGTCCCAGGATGCAGACTAGTCCTGTGGCTGCTCTTGTGGGTCCTTTGGGCTCTGGAGCACACATCTGGGACGGACGTCTGAGGCTGCTGCTCCCTGAGGGGACAGGTGGGCTTTCAGTCTATCCCTGAAGCACGCATAGGAGAGCAAGGAAGGGGTGAGGCCAAGGTGAGCCTTCTAGGCCAGGCTCTGGTGGCCAGCAGACATGGCAGTGACCTTGTATTCACTTCCTAGGGCTGCTATCACAAAGCACCACAGACTGGGGGGCTTAGAACAACAGAAAGGTATTTCCCTGCAGGTCTGGAGGCCAGAAGTCCAAAGCCAAGGTGTCAGTGGGGCCGTGCTTCCTCTGATGTACAGGGGATCCTTTCTGACCTCCTGCAGCTTCTGGTGTTTGGGGATAATCTCTGGTGTCCATCCCTTGGCACGCAGCCGCAGGGCTCCAGTCTCTGCCGCCTTGTCATGTGCCTGTGTCTCTTCTCTTTTCCGAGGACGCCAGCCGTGTTGGGCCTCATCTTACCTTAACCGATTACGTCTGCAATGTCCTTCTTCCAAACAAAGTCACATTCAAAGGGACTGGGGTCAAGACTGCATATCTTTTGAGGGAGAGACACAGTTCAACCCATAATAGACCTGGAAAGCCTTTGCCAGCTCCTCTTAGCTCAGTGTTTAGGTCTCTGTCAAAGGGGCACTCATGTGCATCCTCAGCTATCCCTCCCGTCTTACAATCAGCCAGCCTCCCCAGCCTCCCCCTGACTCTACACTCAAGCTGCAGGAACGTCTTAGTCGGGCTGCATGGGATGGCCTCTGCGGGCCTCCCCATGCCTCCCACCCCTCCGCTGAGCGAATGCTGCCTGGTTCAAGCATCACCTCCTCTGCAGGACCTTCCTTCAGCCTTCCAGCATCAGGAAGAACGCCCTCCACATGTTCTTCAGAGCCCTGTTACAGTGTGATACTGTCAACTGGTTGTCATTCCTGTCAATCACCCCTTGAGGTTGGGGTGGGGGCTGACATAGTAGGAATGTTAGGGCCAGTGGCTGGGTTCTTCCCCAACCCTCCCCCCACCCAAACCCTTTTAATCCCTAGTCTAGTGGAAGTAAAATGCTGCATTTGACAACTGGCCAAACAATGCTTACCCGAAGGAAAACTTGAGATGCCAGGACACCTCCCTCCCACGGGGTAGTGGGAAGGAGCTGAAGCCCGGCTCCAAGTCTCTGATGGTAGCTTCCAGAGTCAGGCCAGGTGTTAGCAGGTGGCCCTGGCTGGTGGCTGATGAAGGGTGTATGTCCCTAGGATGAGGGGTCAAGGGCTTTGGCTATTTTAGGACAGCAATGGGGTTTTGCAGAAGAGAGAGGTAGATGGGAGAGAAGGAAAGGAAGGAAATTCTAGGCGTCTACTTAACTGAAGGGGAAGATATTTCTTCTGCTGTTGTCCGGGAATCCTCAGGAAAAGGACCCAGAGTACAGATGGGGTTTGATAGTTGATTGTTCTGTGTGCTACCCATTATCAGGAGGTAGTGTTTTTTGTTTAGTGACAGTCAGGCTATTACTAAAGACAAATGAAATGGTAGACTTACTTTGTGATCTCCTCCAGAAGTTCACACTTGTTACATTTGAAAAAGACCTTTGGAAACCGGCTAAGAGAATGCGGGTTTCTCCTGGTGAGTGGATACGCAGCGCCATCTAGTGGCTCCCTGAACAAACTGCCCGTGGTCAGGTAAGGACCCACGTCCTCTTTCCCATCCAAACTCTTCTGCTCCCTGTGTTCAGCATAATTTATTCCAGGTTAGGATATAACTGTAATGAGAAAAGACTTGTGTGTGTCCATAATGCTTTTCATTTAAAACTGTTCAGAGGAGTGAAGGGATCTCTGGCCGGAACAATATTTCATCATTTGACGAATATTGAATGCCCACTGCCTACCAGACCCTGGGAGGTGGGGTGGCGGCACAATCCTGCCCTTGTAGGAAATGCATAGTCATGTTTCATGTCCTCATAGTTCAGAGAATCTGCTTCACACATATGCATTCTAGGAAATTATAGGAAGAGAATCTTGAGTTTATACAATTTTCTAGAACACAAAATTCTGCGTTTTTTGATATACAAGGAACATCCTCATTTTTAAGTTTTTAGTTTTGAGTATTAATAACTATCATCTGTGCCATCCCAATGGCAGGCTTATTTCTGCTCCTCCCTCCTCTCCTGACTGCGGCTGCCCCCCGGGAGCTGTCCTCAGCCCGTGTCCCTCTAGACCCGCGACTTTAACTGCTATGCCAGTGGCTCATGTACTACAGCCCTCCCCAGTCCCTGCACATTTTCTGATGCCTACCAGTCATCTCCCCCACCCCCCCACCCCAGATGACCTGCAGGCACCCCAAACTCCAGCAGTCATTATTGGGCCAAGAGGTGACCTTCAAGAAAGAAGCCTCAAAGGCAGGATGATGGAGCAGAAACATTCTGAAGACTTTCTGGAATCTCCAAACCAGTCCTGAACTGGTTGCTCCAGAATTCCCTGTGAGAAAATACGATTATTTTGCTTTTTCTGTTCTACGAAGTTGAATCTGATGTAAACAGATGCAGGATCAAACAGAGTCAATGATGGACAAAAGAGGAAGTCTGGAAGGTTTGTGCACAAAAGGCAAAGCCGTGAAGGCATGATCAGGTAAGAGACAGACCATAAGGAGGGGGGTGTTTTTCATGTCCATTTCACCAAGTGTCTGTCCCACCGATGCCCTCAAATCTTCCTTCCTTTGAGGACTGTTCCTTCAAGACACATTGAAATGCGTCAGGCCCAGACCAGGAGCAAGTCTGGGCCCTGCCGCCTCTTCCGGAGCTTCTCTGCAGGGTTCCCTCAGGGGCCCTTGGTCACTTCCTGTTCAGGTTCCTGCTCTCTGAGGAATTCTCCTTGGATCCCTGTGTCACCCACCCCACCCCCCCCCCCCCCACACACACACACATACACACTGCCTCCTCCCTTGGTCTTCATACGCCTCCTTACCCCGGACACCACCCCCTTTCCTCACGCCACAAAGCTCCTCTCCATGGAGCAGTCTTTTCTGAAGAAAAAGCCATTTTAGCAGGGTTTTTTAAAAAATTTACTGGAACACATCACCGTTGTTCTGTTTCTCCAAAATTACAGAGAGACTCTCCCCCCATACTCACTCCCTCGTGGCCCTACCTGCCACCATTTTGCTTGGATGCCCGTCCCTGCATCCCTGCCAAGAGCATCTTTGGGATGTAAACACTTCTTGAATGTTTGTCTTCTCCCCCCAGAATAGGTAGGAGGGGGATTGTCCTGCCCCCTGCATTTTAAGCGTCTGTGTGTCAGCAGTGATTCTTCACAGCCATCTACTTCCTCGTGTCCTGCTGGCACTACCGCCAAAATCTCCGGTCTGCCATCACCCGGCCTGCTCGGATCTCTTTCCAAGTTGCTCCGGGGTTTCATGGCTGTTTTTCTCCTTTCCCTCGGGTATTGAGAAATAGCCCCCTTTAACCTATGATGACTCTGGTGATTTTTCTGTCACATTGTCCACATCACCTCAAGCAGATCTGTAGACATGTTTCAACCAGTTCTGCACATAATGGGAAAAGAAGTTGCTTTGTTAGATTAGGTTCTTAGGACAAGCAAAGTCCAGCGCCTTCATAGTTTGCCAAGCATGGTTTTTTCCAAAAAAGGAATCAATTATATTTTTGACCATCCCTAATGTAGAAACCAAGAGGATAACAGTAATAACTTCCCAAATAAAATGTTTTATGCTTGCTTTCAAAATGTGAGGACTCTCTTAGGATTTTTCCATCAATTGAAATAAATAAGCAATAGCAGCAGAAGGATGGATATATATACATATACACACATATAAAATATTATAACATTAATAATGTAATGTTAATAACATATACTATTATATTATTAATATTGTATTATATATACGTATAACCTATTGTTAGGCTTATGTTAGAAGTGAAAATATAATTATGACTAAACTTGTTATTTGGGAAGGTTTTGCTCTTTTGTTTCATTTTGCTCCCTCGTTTCATCTAAATTTGCACAATATTTAATAGAATGTGCCAGATAATGGAGTCAGGGCCTTGTCAGAGTCAGTTCACTTATGTCACCTCATGTTTTGTCCCCTGCAGACATTCCTAGAGAGATGCAGGGTGTTTCATGGATTGTAAGACTTACCTTTATTAATGTTGATTCTCCTATAGTTTTTTCAGAAAAAGACTGCTCCATGCTAGCCAGTGTTCAAGGAGCTTTGTGAAGTGAGGAAATGGGAGGTACTCACTTTTCCTGTGAATCAAAAAGTGTTCTAAAAATGAAAATCTTTTCATTTAAAAAATAACTATTCAGAAAATGAAAAGACAAACATATACCAGTCGAAAGTGTTTTTAAAGCCTATCTGCTAAAGAACTGATATCCAGAATCCATTGACTTTGACAACTCCATATTAAGAAGATAAACTGAATTTTTTAAAAAAGGTAAATGATTTGAACAGACACATCACCAAAGAAGATGTACAAATGGCAAATAAGCACGTGAAAAAATGTTGATTATCATATCACATCATTTGCTGTCATTGGTAAATGCAAATTAAACTACGCTGAGTCCCACCATTAGAATCACTGGTGTTTAAAAGAGTGACAACAAAGGGAGTTCAACTCGATAATGGATGATGCCTTAGAGGACTGGGACGGGGAGGGTGGGGGGGAGTAAAGGGAGGGAGAGAATACAGGGATATGTGTATAAATACAGATGATTGACATTGGTGTACCTCAAAAACTGGTACACGAGTGTAAAGCAATTATATTCCAATACAAAAAAATTAAAAAATAAAAAATAAAAAAAAATAAAGAGTGACAACACCGAGTGTAAGCGAGGATGTGGAGCCACTGGAAACCTTGGAAATCATGAATTGTTGATGGGATGCCGTTTTGGAAAGCACTTTTGTAGTCCTTAAAGAGTCCTCATATACCTGCCTATGACTGAGCAATCCCCCTCCTAGGTATTTACTGGAGAAATGGCAACACATGTCCACGCAAAGATTTGTACATGGGTGTTCACAGCAGCTTTGCGCGTATGAGCCCAAAATCTGTCAGCCAACCAAACTGACGAGTTGTGGTACTAGAGGCATCCAGGGGAGAGCCACTCAGCCACTCGAGGAAGAAGCCATTGAATCACACAGCATTGTGGAAGAGTCTCAGGGCGATAGGTTAAGTGGAAGAAGGTACACAGCCCCCACACTGTACAATTTCACTCATGTGATGACTTAGCGAAGGCCAATGCATAGTGACATCAAGCAGAGCAGTTGTTCCTAGAAGGTGGGGAAGGAGCTGACTGCACAAAGACAGCAGGAAATTTGGAGGGGGCGGGGGGGGGGTGGGATTAGGAAAACGTGTGTCGTGAACGTGGCAGTGGTTACAGGACTGTTTACATTTGTTGATCTTATCAAACTGTACACTTAAAAATTGCTGGATTTTATTATATACAGAGGTATATATCTCAATGATGCTGATTAAGAAAAGAACTAAGTCACAAGCCTCATCTAAGCCAATCCCTGGAGAACAGAATAGAATTCCCTGAGCATCTGGGTATATCGAGCTTCACGCCCTGGGGTGGGGAAGGGCTCACCTCCCTTCAAACACAGACCATCTGAAACCTGGATTAACTGGGGCTTTGTTAGCAAGAAGGAAGGTGGGGTTACAACCAGCTGTTTCTTCTACCCAGGGTCAGATATACAAGCTTCAGAGAACGCTAATCAGCTCATAATTAAAATCCAGCCTCTCGTGAATGGGTAATTACCTGATGAACCCTTCCTGAGGACCCAAAGTGTGTAGATGTTACTGAATAAGAGCTGTTCAATGAAAAGACACATTTCAAGTAAGTCCTCCAGCCCCACGAGCCGGCACTTTAGGAAAGAGTAGATTATAAGCTCCCCTTGAACGAGCTGTGACATTGTGACCGGCGCATGTGGTATGTGACCCTCTTTAAACTTCTTTTCCTTCCCTTTATTTGGGTTATTTTGTTCTCAATCCTTGGCTACTTTGCTTGTCCTGCTGGCTTTGAAGGGAGGAACTTTTTGGCCAAACTCTCAGAGAGGAAAGACATAAATGCTGCCGTGCTCTTGAAATCTGTTTATTTTTCCCCACTACATATGTTTTGCTTCCATTTCTGATATCTGTGCTGAAATTTAAGAACCCCGCCTTGCACCAATGGTTCTCATTAAAATAGGCCTAGGCAGGTCCCTACTATCTAGATTTCAGGAACAAAGCTCTTTATGGGTGAGTTATAGGACTATGCATACCTTACGTTCTCTGCGGGTGATGCATTCCTCGTAGGTGTCAAAGAATTCAGGCAGAAATTGACTGAGATCTAGTACAGGCTCAGCTGAAACATCTGCTCTGTAAGAAAGACAATCTAGTAGAAAAATAATCAGTGCATTCTTCTACTTTCCTTAGGTCCTAAATACCTTTGGAATGTAGGTAATCAGAAACCAAACAAACATTATCTCAAGAGTCCCTTTCCTTTCTAAAAGCCCTCCCCGAGTGGCAGATGTGACACTGTTCCCTGGACACTCCAGCGGGGGAATATAAGAATCTCTTTGAATAGCACTGTCACTTGGAAACCTGTAACAAAAAATACTGTCCGTTATGCCGGTAATTCACAAAGAATAAATTCATCCTGGAATGTATTTACACTTAAATGTTTGTCTTTGCAGGTAAATATCGATGTTTTATTTTATTAGAAAATGAAAACCATGTAGCTCGGGGCATTTCCATTTTTGTGTTTGTTGTTAAGAACCTTAAAGTTAAAACCTTCTGAAGAACTGTAAGGATGAGCCCAGCTTCGACGCCTGTTAACGGCTGATGTGTTAGTTTTTTCCAATGGTCTGGCATGTGCACAGCCTTGGAGACCTGGGCCCTGGGGATAATTTGACTCTGGTCACTTTGGCTACTTAAGGCCTTTCTTGTTCCTAGTGAAATTCTCACCTCACCCTTGAGTTGATAATACTTTATCCCAGGGCAGACTTGGAGAATGGCTGGACCAAAAGGAAAAGAGTCTTATCCTAACAGGGAATAGAGCTTCCTGAATAGGGGAGAGCACAGGAGAACCCCATGCTGCTCTGAGAGTAAGCTTCCCTGTTTGCAGCACCCTCCACCTGCACGGCTGCCTTTCGGAGAGTGACCCTGGCTGTGCTTTGATCCTGCACCCCCCTCACCCAGCATCACCATGCAGCTCTGTCTCCCTTGCTTCCCATTTCATTCTACACACTCAGCCAGGGTCCCTAGCCTCTCCCTGGACTACACCACGCTTGTGTTCTAGTTATGTGTCTCAGGTAGGAGGAGAATCAACAAGAAGTTCTCTGTGGTTGTCATTAGCAGCTGTTCTCCAAATATTTCTGGTTCTCCTGTGCTTACAGGCACATGGTAAGATTCCACGGAGGCTAATATGGCCCGGTGACTCGCCTTGGCCAGAAAGATGTAAATGGAAACTTTAAGAACCAGCCTGGATTTACCTCCTTTGTGGCCTCAGTGATTATGGAAGCAGCTGTTGAAATGAAGCTTCCATCAGCTGGGAACCTGAGTTACAAGGGTGAACAGAACCCACTGCTAGCCCAGCAGGGTCAGTCAGGAAAGATGCCTTTGTTATTTTCTCTTCTGAGGTTCAGGAGTCATTTGTTACTGCAATACAGCCTGGCGTATCCTGACAATACATCCTCTCCTGTGTTTATCTATTATTTTTTTGTTTCACAGTATTGTATAAACTTTTCACATCCTGTATTTTACTGGAGCGTTCAGGACGTGGTTTACATTCTTGTTTTGTGTTTTGCCTTATTATCCATCATCATTCTTTTTGACTTCAACCGCCAAGTTCATGACCTTCAGCATCTTCAACTCATAGTTTTACTCTCTTTACCTTTAGAACTTTTTTCCCCCTTTATGTTAGTCCACATCCAACAGGCTCATGTCCTGAAATTCATTATTGTAAGACATCTACACCAAGGCTGAAATCACTCAATCAAAGCTTTCTTCCAAATTCCAAACTCCTGACCCCTCTGCCTGGATTGATTTTGGTTAAGCCACCCAGGCATTTTGTGCCTGTTTCCTCATTGAAAGATAAAGCCGGATAGGGTTGCTTTGGGGATTAAATGAGGTCATGCACAAAAGCCCTGGGAGCAGTGCCTGGACCACTCCAAATGCTCAACAGCCTTTAGCTCTAATCATTGCTGTTATTACCATATGCGGTAGGCAACTGCTCTCCACCACACATTAGGTTCGCTCTCCCTTCCTCTTATTTTGGATATTTTGTTCTCATTCTAATTTTATTTATTCTACATTTATTAATTTCTAAGTCACGGAATCTATTAGCATCCTTGGACCATGCCGTTCTTCTGTGGTTTAGTTCCATGCATCCCAAACGTGGCACCCCCTAAATCACCTAACTCCTTACCCTGGTGTTGATGGCAGACTTGTGAATATGCCCAGAGAAGGCCAGCAGGAAGAGCTCCCCGCTAAGACAGACCACCTGACAACCCACAGAATCGTCTGAAGGAAAATAAATGATTATTGCTCTAAGCCATTACGTTTGGGGATGATTTGTGACCATAGCAAAAATGAACTGATAGACATTTTAGCTGTGTGACTTTGAGCAAGTTGGCTAACCTCTCTGAGCCGCTTATTGTCTCACCCTTGGAATGGACATACTATTGATTTTGCATGTGAAGATTAAGCAGCAGGCATCATGAATGCTGGTAAAGTGGGTGTCATTCACCTTCCCTACAGCTTCCTGGAGTGCTCACCATAGCCAGTAGTTCATTCTCTGTCCTTACTCCTTCTTCGAACCTCCTTACTCCAGCTCTTGCCTCCTTTGGAGCAATTCTGCACCTCCTTTCCATGGAAGGCTTTAGCCACATGCCAGGAGCCCCTGCTTGCCTTGTTCTCACTTGTGTCCTCATTACCTCTCTCTCTGAGCATCCCACTTTGTGAGCTGGCTTCTGTCCGTGGCTTCACGATCACACAGAGAGAACGGAACTCTCCATCTGTCTCGAATTTCCAGCTGTTTTTCCAACATCGCCCTTGGACTATCTCATAACATTAGAACTACAACAAACAACTGGACTCGTGATTTTCTCTGCCATTGGCTCACCTTCCCATCTAACAAATTTTTTGCATTTTCAGAAAGAAAATTTTATCCCCAATTTCCTTGATCATCTGTATCCAATTAGTTACTAAGTCATGTTTCTTCTTCTGAAATCTCATTTTATTCTTTCTTCCCCATTCTCACTGCCCCTCCTCTCTTCTCTGTCCTCCTCTCCTCTCCCCATCATCCCTCTAGTCATCCACCTTCCATTTCTCTTGATTCCACTCTTTCTGTTAACTAACAGCAGATGGATTTTCCTAAGAAAGACTTCGCCCTTGTTTCTCTGCTTAAGAATCTATAATTCCTTCCCATCACTTCTGCTTCAAGCTCAAATTCCTTGCCCGGGTTTCTTCCTACACACCATGGCCTCATTGCAGTAGCTAAACCAATTTCCCACTTTTCCCTAATTGCTTTGTTCTGAGCCCAGCATCTCAGACATCATGCAGAGGCAAAGATTAAAATGCTGATGCTCTATTTGGGAGGTGAAATTCATGGCAACAGAGAAGAGGATTCGGAGAGAAGGGGGAGAGGTGGGAAGGAGTAACATGAGATGTGAGGTGCTGATCCTGCTTCTGGATGAGCCAGAGGAGCTTGGGGGGCGGGGGGGGGGCACAGATGGAGCAGGGGGAGCATCTGGAACTCTCTGGTTCCTACCAAGCCCCGTCCTCCAAGTCCTTGTGGATTCCGCGATCCCCATCCTCCACCCCACAAATATCTCCCCAATTAACTTGCTCTTTTTTAAGGTGGCCAGAATCAGCTTGCATTGCTTGTAACTGAGAGGTCTGTTTATACTTCGTAGCTTACGTTGCCTTCTGCCACCTTGGGATGTTTAGAGTACTTTGAGATAATTTATGTGACATGTTAGTATAACTCAGGAACTGCACCAATGTAGTGTTGAATGCAGTGACATTATTTTCAACTTCAACAAGTATTTGTCTAGTTTGAGACACTGTGGGAAGTGTTAAGACAAAATAAAATAAAAAGGGGCATGCATTTGTTGCTTAATGTGAAAAATAGGTTAATAAAATTCACAGATTGGTTACAATGGAGATTGCATTACAAGGTACGTTGGTGGCACAAAGGAGCAAGCAGTCCACCAGTACTGGCCCAATCATGGAAGGCTATCTAGGGGAGGGGATGTTTGAGGTGGGTCTTGAAGGATGGCCAGGAGTTCAAAGGGAAGAGAAAGGAAGAGATGGACATCCTGCCGCAGGGAAATGCAGCTGAGCTCTGAAAGGATGGGGTTGATGTGGGGTGTGAACGGTTTAGAGCAGGTCCTGAGATCGCCAGGCAATGCTAAAGGTGAACTTCAATGACTGAGAGCATATGTGGAAGAGATACTGGTGAGTGTGGTTCTCCAGCCTCATTCAGCGGCCGTGATGCTGTCCTGGGACAGAGTTAAAAATTGAAGCAGAATACGTGTGATCACAGATGTAAAGTATCCTTTCAAGATTCTTTAATACCTGGTAGCTGTTATTATTATTGCTGTCATTAGAGGTAGTAATCACTACGTCTAGTGGGCGATGCTGTTTTCCAGATTTTATAGAGGAGAAACACCGAGGCTCAGAGAAGGTAATTGATCTGTCCAAGAGTCAAATAGCTCATATTTTCCAGAAACACAATTTTAACCTTAGATCTTCTGACTTTCCAACATCCAATGTCGCTTTCTAGGATGAACTATTTTCTGAATCCTGTAAAGGATCTTTTGATGAAAGAATGCTACCTATTCCTACCACGTACCCTATTTCCTAGTAACATATTCTTCCTAAAATTTGAATATTGTCTCTGCCACTAGATCACTATCAGGTTTAAAAGTTGTTTGACTATAAATTTGCTTCCTGATGAAAGGTATGTAGAAGGTGTTATAAAATGAGAAAAAATAGGAATCTTGAGGTAAACACGGAGAAAAGAAATGCTCTGGAAATTGAAAGTTCAGAGTATTGTGGAATATCTGCCTCCACAAGGAGTGAATAGAAGCCGAACTCAATAGAAACAGAAGGGTCTTCTCCCAAACCAGGGCAGATGAAAATTACACATAACAAGTATCTTTATAAACATCTATTTCCTGATGCCAACTGGTATATACAGGATAGACAAACAACAAGGTCCTACTGTACAGCACAGGGAACTCTATTCAATATCCTGTGATAAACCATAATGGAAAAGAATAGGAAAAAGAATATGAGTCCCTTTGCTGTACAGCAGAAATTAACACAACATTGTAAATCAGCTATACTTCAATAAAATAAATTTTAAAATAAATAAACATCTATTTCCTAATTTTCAGATAATTGGTGTCCAGCTTTACATTTCTTGTGTGCTGCAAACCTTGATTTCAAAGTCTAACAATGAAGGTTTTCATTGTTACAAATACCCAGCAGGCAGGGACATCCTGCAGGGTCTGGGGGACAAATGCTGTTTACATGTCCTTGTTAACAGCTGTCTTCCAGACACCCCCCCCACGACCAATTTGGCTTCCTCTTCCTCGATGAAAGAAGAAACTTACTTACCAAGTTCCCTAATGACCAATTCCCTGGCAAAATTTTTTTTAAATCTTTTTGGGTTTTGCTGTAGCTGGTCGTTGTTTTACATTAATCTCTATCTACTACTTGGCTTTCAGGAAATTTGTTTCTAGGTTGCCTTTCCCCTTGGGGGTCTCCTGTGCTTCTTCAGTATAAATAAGATGATGAGTAATGGTTTATCTCTTCACGTGTGTCCAACTGCCTTTTGTAAGCCTGTGCTGACAAATCTGCCCTCTTCACAACAGTGGCAGTAACAACATTATTTCCTAATCCTCTGATGGTGGTGATGAGACAGTGATCGAAGACAGTACTTATTGGCTACCTATTGGATGCTGGGCACACTGCTAAGACCCTTAATTCCCATCTTTTGATGTAGGTCTTCTATGTGTCCCCATTTTCCAGATGAGAACACTAAGGACAAGAAGGTTGAATAACTTCCCAAAGATCACCCAGTCAAGTAAATGTGGAAACTGGTATTTGGTCTTAGGCTGTCTGATTCCTGTATTTTTTACCATGACATTTTTGTGTGTGAAATCCTTGTGAAAGTCTATTTAAAGGTATTTTGAAAGTTATGCTTTGAAAACTCAGATTTGCAAATGTAAAATACTATAAGCGCTTTAAGAAAATATTAAGGGTCAGAAAGCAGCTGCTACCCAACATTCTCTGACCAGTAATGGAAGGTGTGTCAATATTTCAAACATGCATGAGGACTCAGTTTCAAGTGACAAAAACCTAACTCAAAATTGTTAAAGAAAGAGGAGAGTTTATTGTCATGTAGATGTAAGGAAGGTTGAAAAACAAAGATGGTGCCAAGACTCAGGTACACCATCTAGGAGGGGTCTTAGACAATGACTGATTGGCCAAGCCACAGGGGGTGGCGGCCTGGGTGTGGGTGGGGTCTCGGATAATGACTGGACTTGGCCAAGCCAGGGGAGGTGGTCTGGATGTGGGTGGGTAGGATAAGGTCAAGTGGTGCACACTGGGTCTTCTTGTGGTAACAGCAGAGCCATGAGAAGGTAGTTCTCAGAGAGTGTGTGGAGTGTGGTTAAACCATCCCATAGATGTCTACAAAGACAATGGAGAAGGTAAGACATACCCTTAAGAAATGTTTTCTAAGAAATGTCATCAAAGGTACGGGCCTAAATTGAATGGTGAGAAATGCTCTCATTTGAAAGGCAGCTCTAGCTCAGGCAAGGCATGTTAGGCTCCTGACACTCATCATAATTCTACCTATATGCTTCTGTACTCTTGCAAACAAATATTAATAATAGAGCTCTGAAAAGTAAACATTTTCCTGATATTTAAGCAGATATAAGACAGACTATTTGAGGCAAAAGAAAAGGCCATGAATAGCCAAAAAAAGAAAAAAGAAAAAGAAAAAGAAAAAGAAAAAGAAAAATCTTATAGGAAATAATGAAATGAGTACACACTATTTGAAATAAAATTAATTCAAAGTTAAGAAATTCAGGGTGAGTGAGAAAGAAGCTTTCTACTCAAGCCTGGAACACACTGAGGGTAAAATTCAGCTTTGAGGACTTCCCTGGTGCAACAGTGGTTAAGAATCCGCCTGCCAATGCAGGGGACTCGGGTTGGATCCCTGGTCCAGGAAGATTCTATATGCTGTGGAGCAACTAAGCCCGGGTGGCACACGGGTGCCACAACTACTGTGCCTGTGCTCTAGAGCCCGCAAGCCACAATTATTCAGTCCCTGTGCTGCAACTACTGAAGCCCCCATGCCTAGAGCCTGTTCTCTGCAGTAAGAGAAGCCACCGCAATGAGGAGCCCATGCACCACAATGGAGAGTAGCCTCCATGCTCTGCAACTAGAGAAAGCCCATACACAGCAACGAAGACCCAATGCAGCCAATGAATAAATTAATTAATTAAAAAAAAGATTCAGCTTTGAGGCAGTATTTATCTTATTTTATTTTGAAACTGACTCTTGTGGAGTGGCTAGTACATAAATTAAGCTTAGCTATCTTAAAAATTTTCTGTTTTAATTTCAAAATAATCTGGTGTAAAGTCACAATAATTTGCCTACGTTAACCACATAGAGAGCCTGGGTGTTAGGGTTATAGGATGTATTAGGGTAAGGCTAAGCTGCCTTTATAAAGGACTTCAAAATACAATAGCCTAACTTAACAACATTTTCTTTCTTTCTTCCAAAACGCAGTCCTGGCAGCAAGGCAGCTCTCTTTCATGAAGTTGTTCGCATTCCTTCTGTCCTGTTCCTCTTCCATCCTCCAGGACTGACCCACAGTTGTGGGGTAGAAGCTGCCTGGTGGAATGACACGTGAGTTCAAGCCAATGGAAGAGGGGCTGACCCAGCATGAAGGGCAAAGAGGTCTTCAGTTGGAGGTGGGCTGAAGTCATACACTCCACCTCTGCTCTTTCCCGTTGGCCTGAACCTAGCCAGAGTCTGTTATGGACTGAATGTTTGCGTGTCCCTCAAAATTCATATGTTGAAGCCCTAACCCCTAAATGTGGCTGTATTTGCAGATGGGGACTCTCAGGAAGTAATTAAGGTTAAATGAAGTGATTAGGGTGAGACCCTGATCCAACAGGATTATGTCCTTGTAGGAAGAAATAGCAGAGAGCTTTCTCTCTCTCTCTGCACACACAGACAAAAGGCCATATGGAGACACAGCAAGATGGCCATCTGCTAGCCTGGGAGAGGTCTCACCAGGAACAGAATAAGCTGGAATCCTGATCTTGGACTTACTTCCACATCTGCAAGAAATCAAATTCATGTTGCTTAAGCCACCCAGTCCGTGGTATTCTGTTACAGCAGCCTGGGCAGACTAACACATTTCTGCCTAGCTGCAAGGGAGGCTGGAAGTGCAGTCTTACCTGGGTGACCACGTGCTCAAAAGAGAAGCCTGGATCTCAGGAGGCAACTAGCCATCTGTCCCCTTGGGCTGCAAACAGAGTCTTGCCTGTCACTTTATAGCTGCTTTTCCCACTTGTTTACAGAGTTTATAGCACATCAATTCTTGCATAAAGACCAAAGCTTATAAACCTCACAGTCTCTCAGAAAAGCAGTCCTGTCCCTCCCTAGGTCCCAGGCGCTCCTCTACTGCTCTGAGAACTTCTATTCTTTTTTCTCTTCTCCTTAATAATTCATGTAATTTCTTCAAATTACTCCTTTTTCTGATCTTTCTTTATCACAGACACAAATGGAATCTTCAGTATCTGCTTAGATCTTAATTTTTATCTTCTTACATTTTAACTACTCATTACTTTCTCCCCGAATATCATCTCCACCTGATTTCTGGGCCACAGTCTTTACCTAATGGCCTGGTTCCCCATTGCAGCTATCAGAAATCACCATAAATTTAGTGCCTTAAAACAACACAAATTTGGGACTTCCCTGGTGGTGCAGTGGTTAAGAATCCTCTGCCGATGCACCAGTTCAAGCTCTGGGCCAGGAAGATCCCACATGTTGCAGAGCAACTAAGCCCGTGTGCCACAACTACTGAGCCTGAACTCTAGAGCCCATGAGCCACAACTACTGAGCCCATGTGCCACAACTACTGAAGCCCATGTGCCTAGAGCCAGTGCTCTGCAATAAGAGAAGCCACCACAATGAGAAGTCCACACACGGCAATGAAAAGTAGCCCCCCCCACCCCACTCGCTGCAACTGAGAAAGCCTGTGTGCAGCAATGAAGACCCAACACAGCCAATAAATTAAATAAATAAATAAATAAATTTATAAAAAAACAAAAAACAACAAAATACAAATTTATCATCTTACAGTTCTGGAGGTCAGAAGTCCAAAAAGGAATTTCACTTGGCTAAAGTCAAGGTGTCCTCAGAGCTGGTTCTTTCTGGAAGCTCTGGGGGAGAATGTGTTTCCCTGCCTTTCCAGCCCCTAGAAGCTGCCGAATTTCTGGACACGTGGTCCCCTTCCTTCGTCTTCAAAGTTATCCATGGCAGGTTGGGTCCTTGTCACACTGAATCTCTCTGACACACCCCCCCCCCCCCCAGCCATTTCACATACAAGGATCTCTGGGATTACACTGGGTCCATCCAGAAAACCCAAGATAATCACCTCATCTCAAGATCCTTATTTATACAGAGAAATGCACAAACCCTAAATCTATATAATTGAATGAATTTTGATAAATGTTTGTACCCACAAAACCAAGACCCCAATCATGACAGAGAACATTTCCATGACCCCAGGTTCCCTTTTGTCTTTTCCCAGTCAGTCTTCACTCTCTCCATAGGCAACTGCTGTCTTCTTTTGATTAGTTTTGTCTGTTGCTAAACTTCCCTTGAATGGACTCTTTTGTGTCTGGTTTCATTCATTAGCATAATGTTTTTGACATGCATTCATGTTGTCCTGTGAGTGTTCATTCTGCTTTATCGCCAAGTAATACTCCATTGCAAAATATACTATCATTTTAAAATCCATTCCCCTGGTGATAGACACGTGGCTTGGTTCCAATTTATGGCTATGAATGAATAAATATCAATAAAGTTACTGGGAAAATCTGTATTTAATCACACCTGCACTTTGTCATGCATTTTGACAAGTAGCATAACATCCCCCCAAGTTCCAGCCATTAAGACATGCACATGTTTGGGGTGCATTATTCGGCCTCCATCCCTAATTTGCCTACTCTGTCTACTGGACCAGCCACCCCTGCCTAAGGCTTAGTCTCCTAATCACCTTATTTACTGCCATAGGATGTTAAGAAGCTTAGCTTACACTCAGCCTCTTTAGCTTTGTCCTGGATCAGACTCTGACACCATAACGCAATTCCAGTGACCGGTCTCTTACCTTGTTCCTGGTAACTAACCCCCCAGCTTTATATTCCAGGCTTGGTGCCTGGGTCCTGGTATGATGTTCCTGTGCCCAAGTCCTTGCCTGGAATCTCAGTTCCTTTAGAATCTAAGGACAGCCTTGTTTACTTCAAGCCTCCAGAGAGATAGTCCTGCCCCATGCTCTGGGCATCATGGCTGGGTTCCAGCTACATGGCTGTTTGTCCTCGAAGGAAAACATCTGCCAGACTGTGCCTCCTCTCCTTGCCTGTGACCATACTTCTGTGAGACTGGCTCCTTCAGCTGCCCAGCCACCCATGAGCAGACCTGGACTACCTTCCCCACGGGAGCTGGTCAGTGTAGCCCAGGCTTTCTCAAATCTTGTTGCACATTAGGAACACCTGGAAAGCCTTAAAATATCTTAATATCCAGACTGCGCCCCATAGCAACTAAACCTGAATCTCTGGGAGTAGAAACGAACATCAGTATCTTTTCAAACTCCTCCTTCGATTCCAATTTGCAGGCAAGATCAAGGACGGGCAAGCCAGGGACTCCTGTTCAAGGTGTGCTCTGCCCACCAATAGCATCAGCATCATCCAGGAACTTGCTGGAGATGCAGGAACTCAGGCCTCCAACCCCAGCCCTACTGCACTGGAAGCTGCATGTTAACAAGATCCCCCGAGTGGTTTTGAAAGCTCTGATCTAGCCCATCTCACTCTGTCTGAACTCTTATTCTGAAAAATGTTCACAATCGACTGGTTTTTTTTCTTTTAACTGAAAAATATAGTAGTATTAGAAAAAATTTTGAAATAATTCATCTTTCTTGAGCATTTAGCATATGCTAGGCAGTGTGTGGATGATTTATAGACATTGGCTCATTGAATGCTTACAACCAAGTTTCTCAGTAGAACCTTCCCAAACTGCCCCATCAATGCTTGGTCTCAAATTCTCTATCTCAGTGAATGGTTGTTTCCTTTACAGAACTTGTTAAATTTATAATTTTAGTTTACTTTTCTTCTGCCTTAATCGCCAGACTGAATATTCCACAGAGGTGAGAACCTGTCTCATTTAATGGTGAACCCATAGCACCTGACACTTAACAAGGACTCAAAAAATATCTGTTTCTACTGAAGCCCACGCACCTAGAACCTGTGCTCTGCAACAAGACAAGCCACCTCAAATGAGGAGCCCGCGCACCACAATGAAGAGTAGCTCCCCACTCGCCGCAACTAGAGAAAGCCCATGTGCAGCAATGAAGACCCAATGTAGCCAATAAACAAATAAAATAAATAAATATAAATAAATAAATAAATAAATTTATTTTAAAAAAATCTGTCAAGTTAAGGAAGTTGGCACTATTATTATTCTATTTTACAGTTGAGGAAACATGACCAGGATGTTGTTTCTAGTAAGTGAGGAGGGAAGAATGGGAGCCTGGCCCAAGTTTTTCGATCACTGTTGGCAACACCCCCCCCCTCCCCCCCACCACTCTTATCAGCTGAACACAACTGTTTTCTTCTGTATCCTGCCTTCTAGTATCTTGTTTACACATGAGCTTATTTTATATAATTACAACAAGAATGCCCATGTTAACTGGAATTTTGTTTTCTTACTTAACTTACAGTGTTTTTTTGTAAATTTTAAAAGTCTCATACTTTAAAAATGGGCACATAATAGCTTATCATTTGATTTACTATAAATTTTTAACCATTTAACTCTTGCTTAGCATTTAGGCACTTTAGTTGCTCTTTATTTACAGGTGACATTGAAGCCAGCATCTTTGTTGGGCTGAATTTCTACTTTCTCACAAAACATGAACACTCTTACATCATTTTCACCTGGAATAGGCCACACTTGACCTTTCACGGTGCTGTAGCTAATTTAGATATTTCCAAGCTGCTGAAGAATGGGAACATTTGTACTGCAGGGTTTTATAAGAAATGTAGAATTGTGACATTTTTACTATTCTGTCTTACCCAAGCTTGCTCATTAAAGTGACTTCTGAAATTCTTCTTTTGCTGAAATCTTTCTGCTTTATTTTGAGCAGTGACAAATCAGGCCAACTTGGAGACTTTTCATGCTTCCTATTTACTCCTCAGATGTTCTGATGCTTTGTTTCCCTAAATCAGGAGCCTGCATTCTCTGCCTGCAGTTCAAAGATAAGGTCTGATTGATGTCTGGAGGGACTTTCTAGGAACCCAGGATATGGGGGGACAGATGACCCCTTGGGATTCCCCTGTTGCTTCTCAGCTCATCCTCCACAGTCTCAGTGCAGCGAGGGAAAGAACTCTGGACGAGAAATCAGATCTGGGGGCTAACTCTGGATGGGACATTTGCTGACTTTGGGACCTAAACCCCTTGAACTCACTTCCTGATCTCTCACTCAAGGGCAATCAATAACATCTTTTAGAACTGGGAGGATCACACTAGCTAATCAGCATGGATGCTCTTGAGATTCAAAAATATATATCTGTACGTGTATAATGTGCATGCAAAGTTATTTCAGTGCAGAAACACAATTGTCTTTTAATATTTAATGCTCAATCCTTGATTACTTATGAAAATACTGAACGTCATCATTGATTTGTTAACTAAATAATACTTTAAAACTTAAATATTTTAATAGTTAAGAACATCTGCATTTTAAATTTGGTACTGTTTCTTACCCAACTATATTGCATCCTTTTTAAAGGGCCAAATTCTACCTTTTTGTTCTGTACTTCTATGATTAAAAGTAATAATTGCTAATATTATAATGATATTTTATTGTGTTGAAGGAAATGTCTTGAGAAAAATTGTAATTGGTGAGGTTATCAAATTGTTTAACACAACTGAAATATAATTATCTCCCTATGGGGGGAAAAAAGACAAAAATGAGAGTGTGGGACGGTAATAAGTGACTTATGTTATCTTGCATGTTTATATTGTGAGAAAGTGAGCTCTGCAAAGTGTTATGAATACTTTCAACAGAATAAAAAATCAGAGGAAATTAAAAATTCTTTAACGGGGACCAGATGCAGTTTTTAAAAAAGAACAAAGCAGTTGAAATCTCCTGTTAAGACTAAACTCCGATCCGCCCCGCCCCGCCATAAGACCCTTTTCTGTAACAGCAAGGGTATGCTAAGGAAAATAATTGAATCCAAGCGACCCTTCTTGCCTTTCTTAAACAAAATGGGAAACAAATTACAACTCATTTTCAGAAAAATCTTCACAAAATCCTCTGCCAACAGCAGAGGGGGGTGGCTGGCAGCTAAAGGCCCGGAGTCCCTTCCTGGGAGGGGAGGCTCTCAGCCCCTGACCATCACTCCCTGGGGGACAGGGACGCCGGTCAGTAAGCGAGGCCGGCAGCCGGGCCGGGGCCCCTCGGGCGCGGGCTGGAGGAGCGGCGGTCTCGGCGGTGGCAGCGCGGGGTCCAGGCTCCCGGCTCCGCCGCAAGGCCGCGGTGGGGCGGGAAGGGTCAACAGGGCAAATACTTTCTCGGATCCACCGTCCTGGCCGACTTCGGCAGATCTCCCTCCACCCAACCCCCTCCAGCCCACTTTCTCCGCGCGCCCCCAACTCGGAGCCCGCGGCTCCAGCGGGTAGACCCCCACGCCACCTCCGAGTTGGAGGGTGGCTCTGGCGGTCCCCGCGGGCCCAGCGAGGGGTAGCTGGAGGGAGGGGGTCTTTGAAAGGAGGGGGTCTCTGTGGGTAGGGGTCTTCGGGGGAGAGGAGGTCTCTGGGGGCCTGGGGGAGGTCTCCGGGGGGAGGGGTCTCCGGGGAGGGTGAGAGGTCTCCAGGGGGAGGGGTCTCCGGGCCGGGGCGGGAGGCGGGGCCGGGTGCGGCGGAGGTCGGCGGCGGTGTGTCCGAGGGGCCGGCGGGCAGCGCAGACTCCGGCTCCGCAGAGTCCCAGCGCGCGGTCGCCACTTTCTCCCCGGAGTTACCCGAGCCGCGGCGGCGAGATGCGTGGCGGCGGCGCGGGGCTGGTGCTCGTGGCCGCGCTGCTTTGGGTCGCCGCGCAGGGCCAGCAGAGAGGTGAGCCCGGGTCGCGTCCCGGTCCCCCGGCGGGCGGGAGGCTGCGGGACAAAGCCCCACGCCTGGCCGGGCCTGAGGTCGGTGCGCGCATCCGCGTTCACCGCGACCGGGGATCCGACACGTGGGTCTCCCGCTCGGCCCCTGGAACGGCCTCCTGGCCGGAGGGAGAGAGCTACGGGCGCACCCCTGGCGGACGCCGCCCCTCATCCGCGCCTCCGGCTTCCCCTCCTCCGCCTCTGGGTCCCCGGGTCTGGCTCGGCGACCGGGGCGACCCGGGGGCGCCGATGGAGAGCCGCGCGGCCCGGCGCTCTGTCGGGGCCGTGGCGGGCGGGCGGGCGGGCGGGGAATGAATGGGAAAGGCGCCGGCCGAGTCTCCGTCACGGTCCGGCGGAGGAAAGCTGGTGGTCCGCGGCCGGGAAAGGGCGGTCCTCGGGCCACTCGGGGCGGGCGGGCGCGCGGGGAGGAGCGGGCGTGGAGACCTGCCGGCGGGCGGTCGCGCTGTGTGCAGGCCCAGAAGTGGCCGAACCGGCCGTTCCCGTGCAGCGTAGACGGTGGTCCCTTGGGGTGAGGGACCGGGGGCGAAGGGGGACTTGGATGCTGGCGGCTGCGCGGGCACGCTGGCTGGGAGGCAAGGTTGGCGAAGAACAGAAACGCGAAGAGAACTTTCAAAGCTTCTGTCGACGCCCCAGAGAAAGGGACCCCCCCCTCCCCTTTCTGAGGACAATTCCGTGCTGGCTCTCCCCAGAGGCTAAGTCTTCCCGGCGCCGCTTGTTGGCCAGGCGGTCACGAATATTTGTTGAAAACGTCTTAATGTATGCGATACGTGACCGCGGGCATGCTCCCACAAATACACGTGTCATTAAAATCGGAGAAAAGTGCAGGGCAAAAGTAGGTAGACGGTGTATGTATGCCAATACACTACTATATATAACATGGATATCTAATGAGAACCGACTGTATAACACAAGGAGGCCTACTCAGTGCTCTGCGGTGACCTAAATGGGAAGGAAATCCAAAAAAGGAGGGGGGGATATATGTATACATATAGCTCATTCTTTGCTGTACAGCAGAAACTAACACAACCTTACAAAGCAACTATACAAAAAAAAAAAAAAAGTAGGCAGGTGGAGCGCGCAATGCCCGCGTGGGAAAGATGGGTGTTTGGCAGCTGCTGAGCCGTGAACTCTGCAGCCAGGAGCCCATCCCATTCATTGGCGCATTCGCGGTGGAAGCGCTGGACCGGAGCGAGCGACACCGCTTTGAATCGCTGGGCGTCTGCTCCGCGCGCGGGGCAGGGCTGGGATGCAGGGAATTTACATAGTTATCCCGGAAAGAAAGGGGGCGGCCTTGCGGGAGAGCAGGCTTGGGCTCTGCGACCTGAACCCTTTCTCTCGGTTGCTGACAGTGAAAAGCCTGGTTTCCCACAGGGTCGAGGGAGGGCAGCTGGACTCAGTTAATTGTTCTAAGAAATTGAAAGTCCTGGACTGGGGAGATTCCTTGAGTGTTTTCCGCGCCCCTCGGGGCTCAGCATTTGGCCTCGGCGGCTGTGAATGGTGTTTGGAGAAAGTGGGACCGCGTGGGGCCTTCCTGCTTTGTGATGCTGCGGAAAACCACCCACTGCGGGGGAGCCTTTGAATCTTTCACACTGCCTTGAAGATTTTCAGTCCCCACCCCAACAACCATCACCCTTCCTAACAAGCACCTTTGAGGGAGTTTTGACTTTTTAAAATATAATTTGAGGCCCCATGTATATACCATGAATGACTAATGAAATGGTATGATTTGGTCATAATATAATATGGACTGGCCAAAAAGTTCGTTCAGATTTTTCATCCCCTCTTACCAGAAAAACCCAAAAGAACTTCTTCAGCCAACCCAATAATAAAATAATTTTTACCAGCAACATCAGTGAGTTAGTTATCTGGTGCTTATACTTTTGAAAACAAGCGTCCAGTAACATTCAGATTATTAGGAAATTCTCTATCATTTCACAGCCTCTCTGGATTACTTTACATCTCACCGTATGTGAACCAATAGCTCAGTTCCTTTGAGAGGTAACCTGTGTAAAGAGAGCTATTCCTAAGTACAAAATACTAAGTGTTACCTAACAATAATGTTGTGGTAAGTCCACAGCTGGCAATTACATGGAATTGTAGTTGCTCCACAGGTCAGCTCAGCAACTCTTGTTTTGAACTTTTTTTTTTTTCCTAAGTAAAAATAGCCAATTCCAAAAATAGAGGAAAAAAATCGATTCTATGACTAGAGGAAATTTACTTCATTCTCATAAATGACGTAGCATTCAAATTTAGCATGTATGTGCTCCCCCGTGAAGTGTGTGTCTGAATGGCTTTCAAAGGTGCATTTTTCTTTTCCGTAGCTGTATTCCCCAAGTAAGGGCCAAGAAAAACTACTGATTTTAGCAGTTGGAAACGAGGATTGTGTAGTAAAAACATCACTGCCCACCTCCTACATATCCCAGACTTTGGCCCATTCCTTTTTTCTCTTCCACTTTTCCAGACATTAATATAAACTCTACATCTGTAGTTAACATAGCACAATTGAGAATTCAAAGGCAACAAGGATATGAGATAAACGCATGGTGTTCCATAGTGTCTTGTGCCACTTTTAGAATCACCAGTATTGTAAAATGTTTATATGACCACTTGTTTCAAGGTAATTGTCCTTGAGACACCCTACAACTTTAGAAGAATTCAGTCATCAGTGTCTATGAATATTCTTTATCACCTACAGTATGTTTTTATGGGGAAATGACAAGATATGGCTTTAAGCTTTAGGTGTTTCATTTTGGGGCTTTACAAGCTGTGGGAAATTGGGCAAATTACTTGACCTCTCTGTGCTTTGGTTTCACCATCTGTAAATGGGAGTAGTAATGGTGCCTCCCTGGAGAGGCTGTTCATGACGGAATGCAAGAATGCAGGAAAAGTTCTTAGAAGAGTGCCTAACCCAGGGTCAGCCCTCAATAAGCATTATCCAAGCATCATTATTACTATTTTGCACAGAACTGTGGGGAGGCCTTCTCAGCTGTATTCTCTGGAATTTGGAGTCTGGGTTTGGAATCAAGTTGTCTTGGGCTCCAACACCAGACCTGTCACTTTGATGAGCCCTGATGTTGGTTAAGACTCTCAGCATCTCTGGATCTGTGAAATGCAGAGGACTGATGTGATTCAGTAACACAGGGAGAATATTGGCCCAGCGCTGGGCATGTCAGCATCATAGGCATGTGGTCCATGGTGATGGTTTAACTGTCCTGCCTGCAGTGTGTCCTTGCCACCCTGGACCCACTTTCATTTGGGCCTTAAGACTTGTTGATTTTATCTCTTGAAAATCTGTGCAATGCATCTCCCATTTTTGTCCCCAAGCTGACTAGACTCAAGAACTGTTTGTCTTTCCCATGAAATATTGTAACGATTCTCTCGCTGGGCCTCCTTCTTCCCCTTCTCTCCTTCCTCAGCACCACCACCACCATGATTTTTCTAGAAACACCACCCTATGGGCTTGGACTAACGCCTCTCAAATTCCTCACTTAATAACATGCACACAAAAATGACACTGGAGCATCCCATGGGGTTAAAGAAGGAGGCTGGGACCCAGCTGGCCTGCCGATCTAGAGCTCAGGGTGCTACCTGGGGACGAACGTGCCCCTGTTCGTAGCTGACCAGTGATGCTGGGCACGTGGGCTGTTCAGTGCTGGACAAGCTTCCCATTTGGGGTCTAAAACCCTCAGAAAGCTTCCTGGTGCTATCATTGCTGAAGAATTTCTGATGTGCCCTTCCCTGGACTCCTGGTGCTCCGCCACTTGGTGCTATTGTTGTCCTTATCCTGGTGGCATAAGCAAGTGGCTCGCTGATCTGTTTCACCCGCTGGCCTGGGCTTCCTGAGGGCAGGGGCTCTTTTATTCCCAGCTGGGTGTCCATTGCTTTGCAATCTTTCTGGTGGTTAATCACCACCTGTCTTGGTTGAGCCACATTCGTAAATATGTTTGTTTATGAATCAAGTAACTTTAAAAACTATTTTTAAATAGGTAATCCACGCCCAAGGTTCAAAGTTCAAAAGATAACAAAGTGTATATAGAAAAAAGTTGTCACCTACTTTTGAGGCAACTACTATTTTTAGTTTCTTGAGTATCTTTTCTTAGATGTTTCTTCATATAACTCTTAAAAGCAAGCTACTTCCTAAAACCTGCTTCCTCCCTAGCACTTCCTAATAGTATAAGGAAGGTACCAGTTATTTCCTGACAAAACAGGAAACACTCTTCCCATCTCCACTCCTCTTCCTTTATACTGTTTCTTCAATATCCCTGCTGCCGGATGTTAAGTGCATCACTTAATGAATGTCTACACTTATCAGCGTTTCATTGTCCAACTTGTCCCTTTCAATGTGGGCTTCGACCGAAGGTATTAGAGCCTTATTTCCTAGATCTTTTTGCAATTTAGAAACGAGCTCATTGATTGATTTCCTGACATTGCACTGGTTCTGAAAGTATTGCTTACGGTAGCATTAATAAGCTATTCCTGAAGCCATAAATACATTTTAAAAACGTATTTAGGTGATTTATGATGTAGAGAGGTTAAGTTTGAGAATAATTCTATTAGAAGTTAAGGATAGCATGTCATTTATTTTTCCAAAAAATGTGATTTATTACTGGAACGCCAGTGGCAGTCACAGAAAAATTTAAATTTTAAAAATAATTCTTGACGAATAAAGTTAAGCCTGTACCTTGAATGCAAAGTTAAGTGGAGAAAACCAGAGAGAACTCTTGCTCTGAGACCTTAGCTGAAGTTGTTACTGATATTCCTCAGAAATATCTGGATGGACAAGATGAACTATAGTTTCCCTAGAAGGGTGTATGTAGCTTATTTACATGCTTGCAAATAATTCTTTCCCTTGTTTTATTTCTAGAATACTAACGTGTATCCATGAACAATTGAGTCAATAAATGCATCTCAAAATTAATGAACAGAAAAAACTCCTTTATAACAGTAATTTAGGTCAGGTCGTGAACTTGGATTCTGTTGGAACATGCCTGCCAGGGAGCTATTTCAGCATAAAATGCCATACTCCGGCTGGGTTCATTGCATCTTGGTGTCCTTTATACTGAGAGGGACAGTCAGCGCTCAGAGTAACCACTTCAAGGCATAGACTCTTCCCACCAGAGTCTTTGTTTTCTCAAGGCTGGATGGGCGAGCCTTCCTTGGGGTAACTTGTTGCCAGTGACTCTGTGTCTTGCTTGGGGGCAGGAGACAGACAACGTCGGTGGTGAGATTCCACACCAGTGTGGCGGATAACATTCTTGCTGGGGTAAGCATTTACCTCAGAGGTTAATCCAGAAACGATGCTGTGGAAACACATCAGATCCTGATTTCAGCCTGTGTGTGCATTTTTTCCCTCTTGTGATTCAACCATTTGAAGTCTGAATCTCCTCATTCCTGAACTTATCTTTGAAGTCCGAGCTACTGGCCCAGCAGGCAGTTCAACTTCGATTCCTATGCCAGAGACCCTCCTGCCTTGCTGGTGGGAATGTCAGATTTAGCTCCATGGGTATTTATGGAAAGTGCCATCTTTTCCCATTCCCTGAAGAATTTCCTGCATTTTGTTGCAGTGCTCCATAATTTCCTGCCAGGACCTCAGGAAACTCTCTCCAACGATAAAGAAGATGCTTAAGTGCAGCAGATCATTTTTAGTTAAGAGAGGACGTTTAGAAAGGAGAAAACCTCACCCCACCATGCTGACTACTGTACACCCCACAATTAAATGTCTTCCAACCTCTTTGTAAGGGTAGGATTTTACTCATAAAAAGTGATTATCTTGTTATCTCAGGCCCAGCCCAGGAATTCTTTCTTGCTCCCAATGACTTCTTTCCCTGTTTCTCCCAGGTTATGGCATTCTTTCGGTAGTCTTGGTTTCATCTTCCTTTTCTTTCTTTTCTTTTTTGTATTCCCCTTATCCACATCGTCCCTCTGCATTTTGTTTCTTCCTTTAAAAAGGTGCCTGATTTTTTTTTCTTTTTTCTTTTTTGCCTTTGCTCCTCTTTATTACACTGCGAGTGGTCACCGGCTCCCTGGATGGCTATAACCAGCCACACAGAGTAAGTATCTGATGGCAGCATCCTCTCACCTAATCTAGTCCCACACTGCGGTTAGACTAGGGCTCCTTAACTTCTGTCTTCCTAATGTGCACGTCCTGCCCTGCGCTCCCCCACCCTTCACCCGCCGGCCACCGCCCTTTGTCATCCCCCCAGGTTCACAAAGTCATGTATTTACTTTGGGCTTTGTGATTTGTTCCCAGACTCCCTCACCTGAGATGTGTCCCTACTCCCTACCTAAAGCCTCACCCAACCCCCCCATGGCCAGGTGGTCCCCACCCCAGGGCGGACTTATTTTTATGGCCTCTGTGAATGGTCTGATTTCTGAACCTGCATTGCATTTGGTGATCAGTTGGGGTTCGCACCCAGCCAGAGCTGCCATCTGGTCCTCTTGTAGATGCCTCACCCAGAAGGCCATCGGTCAAGGTCAAAAAGAAGGGACATTCTTCTTTCAAAGAGCAAAACCTTAGCTCCCCGCATTTCTTTCAACACACAGATTAACCTGAGGGCACGGGTTCTAGGGCTGGGACCTGAGCCCTGGGCAGTGGGAGGGCAGTAACACCCACAACCCCCACCCCCACGCCCCGCCAGAGGCAGGGGAGTTGCCTTAACAACCATGAAACCCTTACCCAGTCCCTGGATTGCAGACCTAGCCCTGAGCCCCGGCTCCTCTTGCGGCAGGAGGTCCTCCAGCTTCCTAGATTTCATAGCACCAGAGGGAACTAGGATTCCACAGGTCTGAGTAGGATCCAGAATCTGTTTCAGGAAAGGATCTGTATCCTGTTTGGATACCAGAGGTGGAAGGAATTTTCCGATCAGCCTTCAAGCTGAGCCTTTTGGGTTTCTGTCCCTGTAGCTGTGTCCTGTGGTGGGCTAGCGCTCTTTCCCCGTCCTCAAAATTCCCACTGTCTATCCTTCAGCCCCTTCCTTCTGAATCTCCAGTTCTGGCATCTCTGTCTTTGTTTTTGTGCATGATCTAGTTTTCCCAACTCTTTAGAACTCTGCCCGGCTTCATGGCTGCACCATTGCTCGCTCTAGAAGTTTGGGGTGGGGAGCGTTTGAGGTCCTCGTGAACGTGTGAAATGTCTTTGGGAGCTCCCACTGCTCCTCTTGTAAGGGAGTTGGCATTTTACATCGTCGATACCTTCTTGGGATGGCGAGTAAGTTTTCTTGTGGGATCATTGTCATGCCTAGTCATGATTTCTAGATTTCCCCATGTTTGCCCATTCACTTACTTGCTTAGCTTCCTGCAGTGAACATGTAGTGGACCCTCCACCCACCAGGACCTGAGTCAGGGTGTGTCCTGAGGTCCTGGTTCTCAGCCGCTTTCCTCAGTGTGATTCCATTATGGACATTCTTGATGGGATTGTTTTTGAGGAAGTCCAAGTGCATATCCAGAAAGAAATATTCTCCATAAGAAATCATGGTCAAGGAAGGGGTTGGGGGATTCAAGTAGCACCAGTAGAAGTTAGCATCTAGACTTTGTTTGCTTCCAGTCAGGTAAGTTCACGTTGCAGAGGGGCCCGGTGGGGGGGTGGGGTGGGGAGGGGGGGGTGGGGAGGGACGGGGCAGTGAGTTCGGTGAGTTATCGCCAAACCCCCTGTGGGTGAGGTCCGCTCCTCCTGGCGGCCTTTCTCCCGCGGGGACTCATAGCTCACCTGCTTGGCTGGCTCTTCTGTGCCCTTGGAGGACGGGTTCAGTTAACACAGAAGCGCTCTCTCTGGGCTGCACGTTAGGTTTTAATCACATCAATGCCCAGGCCCCAGCCGCAGGGACTACAATTTATGTGGTCTGGGGTGGGGCCCCGTCATTTGCATTTTTAAGAAGGTTCTTTTCAATGTTTGGCTTACGACTTCCCTTCTAGCTCCACTAGCAAAACAAGAGCCATTCTTCCTTCTGCCTCCCCAACACCCACTGCCCCCCACACACCACACACAACAGACACACACACACCACACACACATACACACAAGACGCACACACACCACGCACACAGTCCACACACACACAACCCATCTACACTGACCTTGCAGACCGGCTCCCAGCTAAAGGGCTAATGGCACTGGAGGGTGTGGTACTTGACTAACCCCAGACTGACAGAGCCAGAAACTGGGGTGGGGGAGGTTCTGCCGGAAGGGCCACCGGGCTGCAGATGCTGGCATGAAGTCTGATGTGGCCAGTGAAAGTTTCCCCAGGGCCCAGAAAGCTGTTGGCATCTGAAGCCCCCAGGGGTTAACGGGCCGTGAAGCTGATCGGGTCGTCCTGTCCGCCTGGAATTGTTTCAGGGGCTTCTCACTCTGCTGAGCAGGACTTACAAAGCCCTCTGTGAGCCGGCCCTGCTCGGGCCTCTGCACGGCTGCTTCCCCCCACCCCACCCCGCTCACCCTCTCTGGGCCGTTCTGGTTGTCTGTGGTTCCCAGAATGTGACGCGGCAGCTCACCTGCGACGCTCTGCCTTACTCTGGTCCACCCAGCCGTCCAGGTGTGCCTCCTGCTTGTTGCCATAGCATCTGTCCGCACCTCTGACCGGCACGTCATTTTGTAACGGTTTGTCACCTTGCCCGTCTCTCCTGGAGGGCAGAGATTTGTGTTCTTGTTTCTAAAACCTAACGCAGCATCTGACATTTAGTGCTGATCCTGTAAATATTCGTTGGGTGAATGAACGAAAGTCCCGATGCAGAGAAGCAACAGGGGCTATGAGGGAACCCAGGGGGTGGATAGTGTTGAGAGGTCCACACAGATAGGAAAGTCCTTCATGAGGAGGCAGAGCGAAGATTCCTGGGCAGAGCTGGGTTCGGGAAGGACAGGTGCCAGCTCAAGAAGGCCCGGAGTCCTTAGCAGGTTCCCGGAGAGGATGCAGGGACAGAGTACAAGGAAGAATGCAGGTAACCAAGCTATGTTGGGGGGTAGAAAAACATTCTGGGGACCAAGGCCTTTTCGCTCACATACTGAACCAAAACACGTGGACAGGGACAACCTAGTAGCAGAAACACTAAATCCAGATACTTTCTGTGCTCACAGATGGGGTCCAATATGGAAAGAGAAAATAACCCACAGAATCTGGTAGTCAGAAGGGGCTTGACAGCTTGAGGAGATTATTTATCTGCTTTTTTTCCATCTACCAATTCAGTACAAAGGAAAGAAAAAGGGGATTACGTTCCTGTCATTGAAATAATATTGACTGCTGATGCATAAGACTTGAAACCCAGATTATATTTAACAAAATCTCATTTCTAGATTTGGAGTCACTGACTTCTAAGCATCTTAAGCCCAAAATTCATTAACTCACATATTCGACAAGTATTTGTTGAGTTTCTCGAATGTTCCGCACACTGGTAACCAGCAGTCTCTGAACCCCCAGAGCTGAGTAAAGCAGGCATGGGAAGTGCCGCACTACGTGTGTCCATCAGTTCAAATTTGGAGGGATTTTTGTTTCTGAATGCCTTGGTAACCAACATCACCCCCCCTTACTGCTGTAAAATAGTGTCACTGTAAACAGAGAACTGATTAAACACTGCATTTCTACTGCAGTGGATTTCCTTTTAGTTTGAAGACTGTGACTCTAGAATACTCTATTGTGCCTTGACTTCAGTGTGTTGGCATTTGTTGACTAGTTCTTGGAGTTTTATGTTTATACAAAGTAGAGTTTTCATTTAAAGGGATGCTACCTGCCTGCCTTTGGAGGACATTGTTTAAGAGGGGGAACAGCTGTTCTCCTTCAGGCATTTTGGGCTCAGGCAGCCTGGTCTTCTCAGGAACAGAACAAAGGCATACAGAATTTATGTCACAGATGGATTTTTGTTTGATAAAAATCACTTATTACTGAATGAAAGAATGGCCTATTTTCTTTAGAAATATGAGCAGAACATCTAGCATGCTTTTAGTTGTTTCCAACTTTGTTGGTTTAGTTTTAATTATTAAAAGTGACTGTGTTAAGATGTGCCTCGTTTTCTGTGGTCAAACATTCCCTGAAAATGTGTGCATAAGACAGGTTTTGGTAAATGAAATAATTTCAAATTCAATATTAAAATAATTCTGAAATGATATTTGAAGGAGTGAGCTGGATTTTCAGTGTATATTTCTGGACCCTCTTTTGTTGCATTGGTCCATGTGTCTGTCCCTGTGCTAACATCACACTGTCTGGATTCCTTTGGCTTTGTAATAAGTTTTGAACTGGGTGGTATACGCCATTCCACATTGTTCACTTTTTCTAAGATGCTTTGACAGTTCTAGGTCCTTTGCATTTCCATTAGTATCAACTTGTCAGTTTCTACCAAAGAGCCAGCTGGGATTTTGATAGGAATTAGACTGAATCTGTAGATCAATTTGGGGAGAAGTGCTGTTGTACAATATTGAGTCTTCCTGTCCATGAATAGGAAACACGTCTTCATTCATTTAGATATTATTTCTCTTAGAAATGTTACACAGCTTTTAGTGTATTGGTCTTGAAAGTCCTTTGTTAAATTTTTTTTCTTAAGTATTTTATTCTTTTTCAATAAAAAATACTGGGATATATGGAGAGCTGATCTGGCCCCTCTTTGATGCCCATGTGCCCAGGATCCCCTGGTAGGCATTTGGCTGGTCCAGCTGTCTGTAGCTTGCCCCTACTAGGATGGCAGCCTTAGCTAGCCAAGCTGCAGCGTTTCCCCATCGGTTTTCTACTGAATTTACAACTTTCTCGTCATCACTGTGCATGTGTTTCCACTCTCTGCTCCAAATCAAATCAGCCGTCTGTCTCCAGCACTGATGCTGCTGGTTTTCAGAGCTCATCCTGCCCTGGGAGCTGGGGTGAGCGTAGAGCAGACCCAGGCAGAAAGCTGCTCTCTCTCCCATGGTCTGACCTGAAACCCTAGCAGACTTTCATAAAGAAAAGCTTCCCAACTTGTTTGTTGGTTGATTTTCAGAGTCCTGAAATGATTGTTTTTGAAATTTTTGTTTCGTTATATAACTTTTTGTCATTCTGTCTACTTGCTGTAGCTAGAAGTCTCTCTAAAATATTTTAATTTATGGAGCTATCTTGACTACCATGAAGTTCTCTAATGAGATTGTTTCTATTATGCATCATGCCGTTAAGAATCCACCAATTTTACTCATAGCCCATTTCTGATATTTTCCTTGCTAATTAGCAACGTGTTGGTGCTGATGGAGACAGAGAACATTGTGGTGAGTGCCCGGGGCAGGGACAGCCTTCCTGATTGGACTACGTGCTCACCACCCTGCAAGGTGCATCACCGATTTTAATACCAGCTGCAAAAGGGTAGTTTAACCTAAGTAACACACACACGCACCCCCACAATATCACATGCACCAAGGCACAGTCTTTATATTGAAGTTTCTTAAAGTTAATGTCAGGTATTGTACTAGTTACCATTTATGTTTAGTTGATGCTCATCTTGAGTCAACCAGTTTAGAGCCTCGGTTTGAAGACTTGTCAGGACCCTCAAGTGGGGGAGGGCTCTGGAAATTTCAACCCCCAAGAGGGAACGATTGACCCACTCACGGAAGTTCTGGACTGGCTGGTGGGAAGCTAATCTCAGAGGTCAAAAGAAGGGCTGACATCCTTCTGTAAATAAGTTAGGCTCTTAACCGTGCCAGCTTCTCCAGGGTGGACGCCAGAGGACTGGAGAGTCAGCAGGGGGAGGTCTGTGCTGGGGTGCTGACCCGAGGGGGAGGGGCAAGTATGGAAAGTGCCACCTAGGACTAAAACTGAGAGAACTCACCGCCCACAGTCCATCGGTTGAATGTGTGCGCGCTTTACTCAAAGTAGGGAACCTGTGTGTGAATCCTACTGCCGTGTGCAGGAAAGACAGGCAGTTTGGATTTTACTGGTTTGTTTGGAAAGAAAACGTATTAAAGAAGGTTGTATATAAAACAAGGACCTACTGTATAGCACACATCTGAAACACTGTAAATCAACTATACTTCAATTTAAAAAAATTAAAAAAAGAGAAGTTGTATGTAAATGTGACCTATTTGAGAGTCACATATTTATGTGGTCCAGCCTGGGTTCTGGTTCATTACTAATGTATGGAAATAGACTAAATTTTCCCTGACAGTATTATCATAATGAAACTATAGGGAAGAATTTAGAAAATGAAAGAAAAAATATTAGAAATCTTAATTTAATAAGATGGGGGAGGAGGGGCTCAAGGGCACTGCTGTGTCCTTGAGCTTCCCCACTTCTCTCAGGCTGGTTCCCTCTCTAGGATGGGGAGACAGCCCCACCTTCTGAGAAGGGCCCTCTTTTTGCTCAGAGGCTCTCTTGAAAATGCTTCCTCTTCTCTGGCACCTAGACCTGGACTGTCTCCCGGAAGCTCAAATGCAAGGTCCCAGGGAAGCCAGGGGATGGACATTGTGGTTTCCCCTCTGGCCCACCCCCACCTCCCTGTGTAAAGCCCTCCCCAGGCCTCTGTGAAAAGACAGCAGGTCAGAATACCAGCACCATCAGGACAGGACTGGCTGAGAGGACTGCATCTGTCAGTATTAGGCAGTGCAGGTAAATAGCCTTCTTTAAAATTTAACATCCTTGAAGCATTTCGCTATGTCTTCAACAGCATCATTTTCAATATGGATAAACCAGCCAGTGGCAACATCACTCGGGTGGAACAGGACTGAGGAATCAAACCACTGGTTTGCTTTAATACATTATCCTGGTTGATGCTCAGGTGACCCTGCTCCTATCTTACATCTTCAATTCTGGAGGCCTTGATGGTTTTTTCCCTCTTTACAATAAACCAAAAAAACTTTGTTTTAACCCCGAATTCCCTCTAAAAATAGTTGCCAAAGGTCTCCAAGACATGAATGCAGGATGGGGAATCTTGAGTTCTGGTTAAATAGTGACAGAAAACTCTGGAGGAAGCGTGATCTTACTCATCAGTCTGATGAACTTTGTGCCAGGGCTTGACTGAATTGGCCAACTCTGGAGTGTTAAAGCTGGAAGAACCCCAAGAGATCATTTCATCTGTTGAAGTCAAAGCAGCAGCCCCAGGGAGATACTTAACTGTGAAGGAGCTCAGCCCCAGCCCAGCCCTGCTCAGAATGGGAATCTGCATTTGTAAGGAGATCTCCAGGTGATTTGATAAAAGTTTGAGAAGCTCTGCTCAAACCCTCTCTTTGCCCAGTTAAGCACAGAGAATGACTTTCAAATATCTTGTGCATAGTTCAGTTATAATGGTCAAATATGTGGATGCCAAGGGTCATCTCTTATTAATTCAATTAGGTCATGTTCACTTTTCTTGCAGCACCGTTTTCATGTTGTTTGTACCTATCACCAGGAACTAGAGCATCTTTTCCATCTTCACCCAGATTATGCTGTGCTTGCAGGTGGGTTTGGGGAAACATGGAAGGTCTTGCATCTACTCCTGTGAAACTTATGCTGGATTTATTTTAGCCACTGTTGAGATTCCACTAATTCCAGGACCCAGTGTGTTCACTTCCCACGCATGTGAGTTCACTTCTCATGCATGTAATGTCTTGTTCTGTCTTTATCCACATGGGGATTGATCATATGGAACAAGGGAGTGCTGGGCACACTGGGTGTAAAACCCAAGTCTCTGTCCTCAGCCCCATATCTTTTATGTCGCTTCTCTTGTGTTCGGAAATAGTTTTGGGAGAAAGTACAGGCCTCCAGCTCTCCCCCTGAGAGTGTGCCTGTGTGGAGGATGGGCCTCTTCTGCTGTCCTTGGCACATCGTGTCACGGTGAGGGTCTGGGTCACTGGCAGAGATGGCCAGCAAGCTGCTGTTACACAGGGAGAAACTAGGCATCGGCAGTGAGACGGGGCTGAAAAAAGAGGGTTTCAAGCTAGAGAGAAAGGTCCTTGTTTACAAGAGCTACTGTGAGGTCCAGTAAACTGCAGGTGAGCTGCATGCTGGGCACAGAGACCTTGACAAAGACATTTTGGGTGGTTTAAAGGAGCAGGATCCCAACTGAAGTTGAGTGAAGGGCCAGCCTGAGGCCAGGAACTGGAGACAGCGACCACGATTCTCATATACATCCTTGATTTAGTAACGGCTCTAAAATAAAATAGAAAAATTATCACATTAAGTGTATGTATCTGGATGAAGAAGCAGCCCCATCTCAGAAAAAAAAAAGCAATGGTACTAGAACTCAGAAAGTGCAGTGTTATCAACTCAGTGAGAGTGATACCAAGATAACATGACTCTGTGGACTTTTGATTGGGGTGTTTACTCTGGTGGTCAAATGTGTTTGTCTATTGTTGGTCTCTGAGGTGGAGGATATCCCAAATGCTTTTGTTGTTTGTAAGCTGTCCCACTCGGTATGTTCTGGAATAAAAGGAGCTGTGATCCGGTGGATCCAGCCTCCTTGGGGTCACTGTCCTGGTGTTAGAGGTGGTGACGCATCGGGTGTCTCAGATGACAAGCGATTTGACCAGAGGTCCATGGATGCCCGTGAGGACCGCCCTTGCTTGAGGCTGTCACGAGGCACATCCAGAACCAGCTACATAATTTTAAGAGCTGGTGCCAAATGAAAATATGGGGCCCCTTGTTTAAATTATGAAAAAATTTCAAGACCGTTTCAGCAAAGCTTTAACAAGGGGCAACTGCACACCTGTGACGTGGCCCCAGGTACAACCCTAAAGAGGATGCCAAAGTTTTAAAGCATAAGCAAGTAAAATTTATATAATAGAGCACAGAAGTGGCAGAAGGGGGAAGAAATGGCTAAGACCTTGAAGGGTTTGTAGAAAAGTTGATGGTTTTGGAAAGCATTTGGCTGGTTAGAAAATGTTGAATTAATTCATGTTTTTAGGTATTTAAATAAATGATATAAACATTGTAGACATGACGAATGATACAAGCAAAATATAACTGCATTTTCATTCAACAGAGCTATCAATTTTCCACTTGGAGGCTGCCCTTGCTTTTTGATTTCTCTTTAAGCTAAGTTCCCTCCTGTGAGAATCTGGAAGGAGTGAGAAGGGGTAGTGCCTCCCCATGGTAACGGGAATGATGGAATTTTAAAATACTGTGAAGGTTGAGGTGCTTTTGCACTTGCCTATGTGCTATAGTGATTTCGATCACATAGAACTTTTTAATTCTTGCCCTTGAATTTCAGTTTTGTGGCGACAAAAGAGAAAACCTCCCAATGAATGAATCCTAGCTATGGTCTCTGCAACTAAACTTGGATATTGAATCAAAACCCACAGTGTCATCAAATATAAGCATTAAGAAACTTTTGTGGCAGGAGGAGGCGGTCTTGATAAGGTGCTATTTTCTATAAACAATATTCAGGCCTAGGTCTTCATAGGTTGTTTATCTTACAGTGAAAACCTCTATCTTTGTCAAGGACACCTCGTGTCCATTGCTATGGAAATGGACTCTGGCAAAACCCTGCCAAGGCCTTTCGCCCACCACCCCCTCTGGTTTTCTGAGATTAAATTTCTTTTCATCTTCCCACATGAGAAAAAACCTCAAGGGTGTTAAATGCCAGAGTCCCAGGGGCTGGGGTTTGACTTCTCCCTCAAGTTCCTGCGGGGTCTTTCTCTCTCTCTCTCTCTCTCTCGCTCTTCCCCATTTTTTTTCCCCACTGTGCTGGAATGGGCCTTGGAATCTCTAGAATATTTTAAAGCTTTTTCTTTTACTAACAGCTATCAATGATTAAATTGGTTTAGTTCAAAACGCAAGTATTTGCTTTTGCTGGGGAGGGGCCACACATTCTCTGTCTCGGCTGAAAAGGCTCCGCTGCAACCCACGGGGACTCAGGTCACCTTCATTCACAAGTGCTCTCAAGTGGTAGTCTTTTGAGAAATAAAATAACTGGTAAGTTTTGCAGAATTCTCATTGGAAACAGAAGCCCTGATTGACAGCAAGCAAGCAAAACTTTCATGTTTCAACTTTAGTGTCGATGTTTTATTGTTTCAATATTCTGAAAAGACTGGTATTTGATATACAAAACAAGATCATTTAGTAATGATTAAAGTTATTTTAACTTATAATAAATCATTTGAAATAGAGTGTCTTTAAATGGTGTGATTCTGTTTGGCAATATATTGGCTGCAGGTTTCTTGTGGGAAAGAAACAAGAATAAAGAACCCCTTACTGTCAGGAGCCACTGCCAGTGGCTGATCAACCAGAAGTAAAAGTGGGAGAACAGTTTCGTTTATGCTTATTTTTCAAATACACATACTTCATAATATAGAGATATATTTGTATTGTTTCCTGGGGAAAAAAAGTTTAAGTTAAGATGAATTTTGCCACAGCTTGTAAATAGCTTCCTGAACATATTTAGGGGTTGGGATGCATTACTATAAGTTTTCTTTTTCTTTCTTTCTTTTTCTTTTTCTTTCTTTCTTTCTTTCTTTCTTTCTTTCTTTCTTTCTTTCTTTCTTTCTTTCTCTTTCTTTCTTTTTAAATTTTTGTTTTACATTTTTATTGGATTATAATTGCTTTACAATGTTGTGTTAGTGTCTGCTGTGTAAACATAGTGAATCAGTTATATGTATACATATATCCCCTCCCCTTTAGGCCTCCCTCCCACCCTCCCCATCCCACCCCTCTAGGTCATCACAAAGTGTCTAACTGATCTCCCAGTGCTCTGCAGCAGCTTCCCACTAGCTATCTATTTTACACATGGTCGTGTATATCTGTCAGTGCTGTTCTCTCAATTCATCCCAGCCTCCCCTTGCCCCCACTGTGTCCACAAGTCAGTTCCCTACGATTTAAACTTTCCTCTGTCTCTACCCCTCCCCCCGTTCACGTGTGGTCCTCAGCATCCACAGAGATGTGTTCCTGAAAATAAACTCAGGTGCCAAATGCGGGAAATTAGGTGATAACCTTCATCTCATGAGGGTGATGGTATTCCCTGGGAGAGGGGGAACATTTTCATTAGTTTCCTCGAGGCATCTGTCTTCTGCCCCCGCAACCTGGGTGGCATTAAGGACTCATTTTCCACTTAGGGCCCCTGAGCTGGAGACGCTGCTGCTCTGGGGCCCCTGATCAGGTGGCTGAGGACTTCACCTGAGCAGGACATTAACTCTTGTCTTGGTCCGAACCCCTCTCACCTTCACAATCCACCTGGATCAAAAAAGTCGGGGGCCTCCTGGCTACCTTTGTCCAGGGATGAACGAGGTTCCTGGCAGAGGAGGTGGGGAAGCAGACTTATAGTCACCTATGCCATGAGCTCCTGGCTCCCAGCACGTTAGCCAAAGTGCCTTTCCTGCCTGGGTTCTTGACCTTTTGGAGCCAATGGACCCCTTTGACAAAGCTCACAGAACTATTCTCAGCATGTTTTTAAATGCAAGGAAAATGCAAAAAAAACAAAACAAAACAAAAAAACCATCCCCCCAAACCCAAATGTATTAATCGATAGTGCTACCCTTGCATGGCTAGTCCCGTCTCATTTCTGAGGCAACTTCTCAAATGACACCTCAGAGATGCCTTCCCTGTCAGCTTGCAGAACAATGAGAGGAGAAGACCATGGTTTACAAATGTACGTGACTCACAGGGATCCAGCGACGCAGTGTTGCAAAGGCAACAACAGAAGCAATAATAAGAGGAAAAAGAGGAGAGGGAAGGCAGGAGGGTGGGAAGAGCCAAGTGAGCTGGGGGAGCTCTCCTGCTCAGCCTTCTGTGCAGGGACCCCCTGCCTTGGGGGAGGGTGGGGTGAGCCAAGGGTCCGTGTTTCCCCTGCACCTCTCTTGTGATGCGCAGCTCTCTGGGGGCGCAAGGTTCTTCTCTTTAAAGGTAGATCCTTTTCATACTTGCTGGCCCTTAAATACAAACCAACTACTTGATCTACAATTTAATCAGAGATACAGAGACTCCAATAGATGACATATAACCATGAAAGTCTAATTATCTTTGAGGAAATTTGTGTTAGTGATATCCTCTGATAACATGGACATAATCATAGCAATTATTTATTGGGCCCTTCATTGTGTTAGGCTCTTTACCCACACAATAGCGTTTGATGCTCATGAATATCCCTGGGCATCATGCTTCTCCTTGCACAGAAAAGGAGACTGAGAGGGAAAGCCCTCAGCGAGCAACTGGTAGACCCGGAATTCAACCTGCAGGCTTTCTGACTCAAAACCCCACATCCTCACTTCTTACCCAAAGCTGAGGTTACAGGCACTAGTGATTCTAAGAGAGGTAATATAAAATGCATGATTAGAATGGACAGTCGGCTTTAAGCCTGGACACCTCCAGGTTAGGTATTAAATATGTCATGAAAAATGATCTGGACATATTTTCTCAGATCCTTTACCTTAGAATTGCAAATCTATTTTCTTTTCACAATATCACAATGACTCTGAGTATGGATTAGGCAAATATAACATTTGGTAGAACCCCCAATTTTTTTTTTTCCAAAATAGAAAAAAACTCATTAGAAAAAAGCTCAGGCTTTTCTTACACACAAAATGCATTAAGGCCATGAACCATTGGCTCTGAATCATTGGCCCATGAGACATATTGATAAAGAAATTGTTGCAGTGAGCCTTGGGCCTTGGCACTAGTCAGCATTTTAGATACCCTATTTTTAAGATAGTGAAAATATTTTATTCTGGGAAAAGACCCAGAAACCTTTAAAAATGAATTATTCAAGTATGTGGAAGCGTCTCAGCTAAAAACTGTGCTAATCGTGTGTAGTAGCATTGTTTGTCCTCAGCTTCATGGCAGTTTTCACCTACTATTAATGAGGGAGTTTCCAGTGGATGAAAGTGGCCCTGAAATGCATTTAGGAAGGCCAAGTGGACCCAGACTGTGAATAAAGGGGATTAAAAAAGAAAAGAAACTACTGGCGAGTGAGAAGGAGTTTATTTCATGCTCGATGGAGTTTGGTGTTATGAAGTCTTTAGCTACTGGTTAAATATAGGGGTGAAAAAATGATTCCATTGTGTGTCCCAAATGGGGGCAAAAGTGCAAATCACAGTAACACTAACTAAAGTAAATAATGTCTCTGAACAAAAATGTATCGTTGTCTAATATATTAAGTGCACGGCCAGGGAATAGGAAACCGTGTCACATGTGCCTGCTACAGACTGAGTTCTGCCTTTGTTTTTATGTATAAAGTCGCACTTTTGTTCTTGGCAGGTTCTTGATCCCAGTGTCCTCTCTGACCCTTTGATTTCCTACTTCTCCTCCTACTCGACACTCGCGTTAGTTGCCCTTTATTGAAATATTTCAGCAGTCTTTTGAAAGGATTCAGCAACCTGAGGAATTTTAAAAAATTCTCCTTCAAACATGCTTCCTCAGTACAAATTTCCAACTTACTTTCGTATTCTAGCAGCTGTGGCCCTGTGCAACGAGGAATAATAATTATTCTAGAACTAGGAAGTGAGAGCACATGTAATAGGTAAGGAATAATTTTTAGTAAATAGTTGTTTTTTTTTTTAATATGAACTTACCTGAGAAGATTTAGTTTTAGTGAAAGGCACCCCTATAGATTTTTGAGATTAGTTAGTTCAAGGTGTTTCTACACAACCATGCTTATGAGGGGATTTATCTTTCTTTTTATTAGAAGTGTCTTTAGAATACCAGTGAGATGAGGAAGTATGGGAATTCTTTAAAACCTGTCTAGTGTAAGATCTGCCTGATGCTGATTCCTGCAATTGAGATATTATTCACCAAATTATGTTATCTTGATGTTCACAAGGTTTAAACTTCTTTTTCTCAGTGACTCAGAGCACAGGCTCCTGATTAGAGAGGCAGGTGCCCTCCTGACCCCCCATCCTCCAACCCCCCCCCACCTCCCCATAACTCAAGGCCCTGCAGGTCAGGGTGGGGGGAGCCCTGGGCAGGAAGTGGGCCATTCTCTTGATGTCCAGCAACTGGAGGGGGAGAAAAAAGAGAAAGGGGGTACATTTTTTCAGTTAACTGGTAAAGGATTTGTTGATAGAGAAATGCATTGTTAAATTGGTTCCTGTGACCTTTTCTCTTCTCCTCGCTTGGCTAGTCTGTGAGAAGGGAAGGAGTAGAGTTGATTGTATTGCAAATCAAAATGCATAGACATGATTCAAAGCCCGGAGAACACCAGTGCAGCTATGTGGATGTAACACTGCAGTTTCAAACCATATTGTATCTTAAATTATCAGCTCACAAGTTACATTCGAGCCAGATTACTGGAATGTTATGGTCAGAAAGGACGGAGAAAATTAATATTTACCTCAGGATCAAACAGAATAAATATCAACTCCTCCCCTGATGAAAATACCACTCCCAAGAATTACATGTCACTTTAAGAATTAGATCATTGCATAGAATATAAGTGTCTAGCTACTGGCTGATAAAAATAATAATTTGGGGAACTGCATAATTAAATGTAAAGATGCATCTGTTTTTTCATAAAGCCTTTTTCATTAACAAAGAAACCCCTTTAAAAGAATATGATATAAGTGACCAACTTTAAGTTAAAAATGAAAAAAAAAATATATTATACCTAGTATATGATGTAAGTCTGTGTTATGTTTCAAAATTAAGAGTAATGCACTAGAATACAATATTCCATAACTATTTTCTATTGAGAGGCTAAGGGTCTATTGATTTGAATAGGGTCACTCTCCTAGGATAGAACTGCTAATAGGTAGCTCTGTTTTATGTGGAAAGTCTTTGGAAGACTACCTAATAAGTTATGTTTCTTAATAGATGCAACTCATAAAAGTTTTTATATAGCAACTCATAAAAATAACCATTTTGTTTTATAATTTAAATTATTAAAATTTTGTAATAGAAATGGTTGGGAGCTCCCTGGTGGTCCAGTGGTTAGGACTCCTAGTTTTCACAGCTGAGGGCCCAGGTTCAATCCCTGGTTGGAGAACTAAGATCCCACAAGCTGTGTAGCAAAAAAAAAAGAAAGAAAGAAAAAGAAAAGAAAAAGAAAGAAAAAAGAAAAAGAAAAGAAAAAGAAAGAAAAAAGAAAAAGAAAAGAAAAGGTCATTGAAAATATTAAGCAGTACCTAAAAAATAAAAAAGACATGAATTCTTTCTAGATTACTAAAATTATATTGTGCTTTTTCCAAATTGCATTGGAAAAGAAATAGTTCAGAAATAATATTGACTCTATGCACTTTATAAAGAAAAGTTTATCTTCTGTGATCTTGAGTCAAGTTCTGTTAATTAGAGGAAGCCCGTTAGCTGAGACCCCTCCTCTCCACACCCTCTGAGTTCACAATGTCCATTCATGAAGAACATCTCTTCTGCATCACGTGTCCTGTCCTTTCTAGAACTTTATAGAATCCTCACTGCTATGATCCTCTTCGCCAAGATAAAGTCAAATCTCCAAAGAACCTAATGGAGTTATTTTTCTCACAGTCATCCAAAGGTTGTTTTCCGAATAGTTTGGACCAGCTGCTTAAAGATAAAAATCGCTGGAGACAAAGGGACCATACAAAGACAGAGATTCATACTGAGTTGAAGAGAATTTTTGAAAACAGCATCTTTGTGTTCTAATGTTTTCGTCACCAAAGAAAACAGGCAATAAAGAGAGCGAAAAGAGAAAAAAATCCTAGAGAATCATAAGAAATACCTAGTAAATGCTAGCAGAGGCACCTGGAACAACATGAACACAGGATGTATGTCCTAAGTGAAAGTGGCTTGAATTTCAGTGGCAAATACTTGTTTCGAATCATTTGAACCTTGTCTTAAAACCTACTTTCCAACATTTTATTATGAAGATTTTCAATCAGAAAAGTGGAAAGAATTGTACAGTGAACATGTATGCGCCTACCTAGATTGTGCAATGAACATTTGCCTACTCGCTTCCTCACCTGTCTGTCCCTGTACCCGTCTCTACCCCTCAATCCAGCTTATTTTTTGATGCATTTCCAAGTGAGTTAAAGACCTAAGTACACTTCACTCCTAAACCATTGAGCATGTACATCAATATTTTTTATAAATTAAAAAAAAAATTATTTTGAGGTCAAATCTACCTATAGTGGGATACACAAATCTACCCAAACCTTATGCATCCTGTAATTTTTCACACCTGTATGTGCCTGTGTGGTCCAAACTTTCATCAGTTACAGAGTGGAGTCCAACCCTCCAGTCCCTTCCCAGTCAGTCCCCACCCTCTGCAACCACTGTTCAGTTTTCCCCATAGATGAGTTTTGCTTGTCCTAGAATTTCATGTAAATGAAACTGACATATATAATGCTCCCTCCACTCGGCATGTGGGCTTGTCTCTCTTTGTTTCTTTTTTTTATTAAAGTTTAGTTGATTTACAGTGTTTCAGGTGTACAGCAAAGTGATTCAGTTATACACACACATACATACACACACACACATATTCTTTTTCAGATTCTCTTCCATTATAGGTTATTACAAGATATTGACTATAGTTCCCTGTGCTGTGCAGTAGGTCCTTGTTGTTTTTACATTTTATGTAGGATAGTTTGTATCTGTTAATCCCAGACTCCTAATTCATCCCTCCCCCTTTCCCCTTTGGTAACTGTAAGTTTGCCATCTCTTTCTGATTAGCCTACAAAGTGAGATGGAGTGATCTGACCTTGTGGTTTCCAGTGGCCGAGCTGACCTGGTGCCTTCTGACTTGCAGGCCTGTTCCCTGCCATTCTCAACCTTGCCAGCAATGCCCACATCAGCACCAACGCGACCTGTGGGGAGCAGGGGCCAGAGACCTACTGCAAGCTGGTGGAGCACGTGCCCGGGCGGGCCACGCGCAACGCCCAGTGCCGGGTGTGCGACGGCAGCAGCACCAACCCCAAAGGCAAGTGGTGCCCCCGTCGGGAGCCCCCGTGGGAATGTGCAGCTTCCGAACCCGTTACTGGAGACTTCTGTGAGGGAGCCTCTGACCTGCGTTCCTCTCACCGCTGTTCATGTCCACTGTATTACAGTTTAGAAGTTAAAAAACTTGAACCAGAAGCTGAGAGCATTGCATGTGTTTGTTTTCTTTGAACAGAACGCCATCCGATATCCAACGCCATTGACGGCACCAATAACTGGTGGCAGAGTCCCAGCATCCAAAACGGGAGAGAGTACCACTGGGTCACAATCACTCTGGACTTGAGACAGGTGGGTGAGGCCGCAGCCACTGCAGGGTGCCTGTGGGTTGCTGGGTTGTACTCTCATGAGCTTTGGGAAAGTCCATTTGTTTGTCAACATGTTTACATTCTGGTCTTACTGTTTTCCCACCTGACGAATTTAAGTGAGACACAGAAGTTGTCCTTGGTACCATTTCTTGTCACGTTTATCATGCTCAGGTATCCTTGGGGAGATGAGTGGAATTGTTTCCACGTGGTTTGATGTTCTTAGAGGCTGTGTCATACTGACCATCCGTCCACCCGGGATGCCATGCCAGGTGGTACCCAGGTGTCCACACACAGTGCACGTAGGGGCACAAAACACATGCATTTCCTGCCTTTCCAGCTTATTATCTTGCTGTTATCACTGTACAGCCATTGTAAATGTGTTCTATGTAGAAAATAAGGCTTGGAAACAAAAGGGGATAGCGTTAAACCTCTAGACCTTGCCTCACCCCTGTCATGCTGTCTGCGAGGTCCGTGAGTACCTGAGATTGTCCAGCACTGCTGTGAGCAAGCCTTCTTCACGACCTGGAAAAGGCAGGGTTTGATTGGCTCCGACCACACTTGCATCCCCGTGCTTTGCTTCAAGACCACATAGGAGAATGGAGAGAAATTCGATATGGGCCCTGGTTGCCCCAAATATTTCTGGAAACGGAAGGAGAAGGAAAGAAATCTGAGTGGAAGGGATGAAAAAGAAAGAGGACAGCTATTGTCAAATTTCTGATTTCAGTTCTCCAGAAGAGCCATGGCTTAGCCTTCTTATCAGTATTTATATTTATGTTCATTCCATTTCTCTTGGGTCAGAACTCATCACTATCGTGTGAAACATCCTTGAAAGAGACAACTAGTTGAAATGTGCACTGTAGGACTGAGGTAGGAATTTTGGAGATTTCGTGATGAATGATGATAATTCTTTGAATAAGTGACCATTAAAAAATATGCAGGATTTTAAGTAGAAAACAAGACAGCACTGTGTACTTTCATATATAAGGAGCCTTTGAGCTCTAATTGCAACAGTAAATGAAGTAGTAACATGTGAAGCTCAGGAGACATTTTCCAAGTTCAAGTTCATAGTATCATGTAAGTAAAGTAATACTTCTGGGCGTTTCCAGCCACGAATCCTGAATTAATATGTCACATCTTTGTATTTTCAAATCTGCCTGAAGGAAAAGAGAAAAAAGCCCCCCATTTGTTTTTTGCCCTGGCTTCTGTTTTTATTTCAGTAGTAAGGATGCTTCTGGAGGAGATGTTGGTTTTCTCATCATCTTTTCAATGTATTTTCCTTCTTTAAGGGAAAAAGTACAACATTTTCATCATTAGAAATGTGATACTACTTGAGTTTAGCCAAATTAACAGCTGGACATTTTAGGAATAGACTTCAAATCCACATTCAACTGTTGTTTATCTTGCAATTTGTCAATCTCGACCTCTCCTAACAGGACAGCTTTTGCTTTAAGTTGGACTGAATCAGCTTGAGGAATTTGGGGGGCTCAGGTTTAGGTCTTTAAGGCAGATTCAAACCCAGGCATGGACACAAAATTATAGGCTTCTAGGTAATTTCTAGTGTTTTTAGATAAGCCTCTAAATTAAGATTATTTACAAAAACAAAATACTCAGAATTTTCTTTACCTTTTACACAATGTAAAATTTCTATTGCGCTTTCAGTTTTTTAAAAAAGCGCAATTGGTTATCACTGGGCAAATCTTTCTCAGATGTGCTTATTTATTGAGCCTTTTTATTGTGAAAAGTTTTGAATATTTAGAAAATGTATTATTGTGACACACATATACCCACCCCCAAGATTCAGGAATTTTTAAACATTTTGCCACATTTGTTTCATCTTGGGAACACTTTCCAAGTGAATTGCAGTCATGGTGACATTGGACCAATACAAGATTTTTTGTATTTTCAGAAAATAGGACATTTGTTCTGAATAGGCACCATGCCATCAGCTAACAAAACTAACAGTAATTTCCTAGTAACTATTTCTCCATCCATATCCAATTGTCCCAATTTAGCCACCAATGTCTCTTATAGCTTTTTATTTTCTTTTTCGAACCATAATCAGTAAGGAACACTCATTGCATTTGATGCTTATTATGTGCTTGTTAAATCTCTTCTAATCTGAATTGTTCTCCTTACTATTTTAAAAATGATATTCAATTTTTGAATAGACGAGGCCGGTTGTCTTGTAGAATATCCCGCATCTGGATTTATCAGATGGTTTCATCATGGTTTTGTTAACACGTTCCTTTATGTCCTCTGTTTCCTATGAACTAAACTCAGCCCTAAAGACTTGATTACTTTCCAGTTAAATACGTTTGGCCAGAACCCACATTGGTGATCCTGGCTGGTCGGTTGCACCAGGGTTGGTTGTCCCAGGAGGAGTGAGGCTATATGTGGGTCCTGCTTAAGTGTTGACAGCCGGATTGCTCCTTTGCCAAGCTGTCTCCTTGTCCTCATCTCATCCTTGTTTCCTGGGTCTAATTGACTCTCAGCTCTAGAATGTGGTTATACCTTCTGATGACTTTTCTGTTGTCATTTCCCTGTCAGGCCAGCCATTTGCTAGCTGTTAGTTAATTTCTAGATTATGCACCCCATGAGGGCAGGGACCACAGCTGTCTGCTTCCTTCTTTCTTCTTCCCCTTCGCCTTTCCTGCCCTGTTAATGTTTGTGGAGGCTTGTTGACATGCCCAGACATTGGCACAGTTGAGGCAGTGAGTGTGTACTCACTGTGAGTCACTGGTGTATTTTCACACTTCCCTTCTATTTTTTGGTTCACAGCCTGATTAAAAGATGACCATCAACTCATAAAACCCATTGACTGCTTTGTTTCACTCCTATAAAAATGTGAACTCTGAAGTACAGGTTTCTAAGGTAAAATTAGGCAGACCTCAATGTTATCAGGAAATACAACAATTTCATGTTGTAAATGTGTTCATGTAACAATAAATATGTCAGCCTTTGTGGTTTTATGACCAAATCAATCAGCTTCTTTCTGTTTTGGCAAATGCCAAAGACATTGATCGCCTTCTTGATTCTGTAGTTGATGACAGCTGTAGAAATTATGGTATTTTTAGCCTCTGTATATAATGTTTGGTTAACTGAAAGATAAACTAAAGAAAAGATAAAAAGTGGTGTTATCAGAAAGTCCATAAATGTTGTGTAGTTTACAATAAGATTTAACTACAGAGTGTTTGCTTTAGTAACATATTACAAGAGGAACCACTAGATTTATTTCTTCACTTCTTTAAAATAATGCCTGCTATTCATTTCTTGCATCGATTCACCATGTTTTAGAATTTATACTGTTAGATATTTAACAATGTCTTACTTAAAAAGAAAACAATCTGTGGGAATTGAATGAGTATGTAATTTTTGTTTTAAGAAAAATTAAACTGACGAGTCACTTTAACAAATGTAAAACTAACATATACATGGGTGGTGTCCGGTCATAAACTATTGCTCACTGTTCAGTGACTTAAGGGTTTATTCTTTAGCATTAAACCAGGGACATGAGCCCAGGATCTCTTGTGATAACTTAAAATTTTAAAGAAATCATTCTGAGAGAATGAGCATGCACTTTTGATAGATCTTGAATTTTATGATTGTCAACATTCTTTTAGTTATTATATTAAACTGTATATATTCTATTAAATATACAGTTTAATATACTCCTGTGGTAGAGTTTCTCAACTGAAGAACTCAGGATTTCCAGTTTGAGATACTCTACTTCAAGTTAAGATGCTGGGTAGATGAAAGGATGCTCAACGTCTTTCATAATTAGGGAAATGAAAATCCACAATGAGATACCACTTAACACCATTACCATGGCTATTATCAAAAAACAGAAAATAAGGGTTGGTGAGGGTGTGGAGAAATTGGAATCCTTGTGCATTGCTAGTTGGGAATATAAAATGGCTCAGCACTGTGGAAAACAGCATGTGGCCCCTCAAAAAGTTAAACATAGAATTTCCATACGATCCAGCAGTTCCACTTCTAGCTATATCTAAATCTATGTATCATCTATCTATCTATTATCTATCTATATCTATCATCTATCTATCTATCTACCTATCATCTATCCATTATCTATCTGTATCTATAGCTATCTATCTGCATGTATGTATAACTGAACCACTTTGCTCTATACCTGAAACTGACACAACATTGTAAATCAACTATACTTCAATTAAAAAAAAAAAAGATTGAAGGGGGGTTCCTGGTTAAGCACCTTACAGATTCCTCATGATAAAATGTAAGTTTCCTTTCCCCCATCACACTAAGTCCACAAATGACTTAGGAGTCCTAAAGATCTTCAGGTATCGTGAGGGAACCATTAAGCAAGACCTTGATATAATCTAATTAGAGTTCGCTAACAGGGTTAGCTAAGAAGTGCAATGATGCAGATTTCTAGAAAATAAACTCATAAGTCAATAATTCTTGTTTTTTTCCTAATTAGGGAAGTAACATAGGCTCATTGTAGAAAAATTGGAAGATAACTGTAAAGAGACAGAAAAACTTGTAATCCCTTCACTCTGACACAACCACTAACAGCGTACGTAGTTTTAGACGTTTGCACGCATGTCCGTGTATTTAAACGAAAAATGCAGCCAGAGTGCCGCCGTTTACTACATCCTCCTGTGGGCCAGGCGTTTTGCGGAGCCTCGTTCTGGACCAGCTCACGGAACCCCCGTAATCACCCTGTGAGTTTGTTCTGCATTGTCTCCTTTGGCAAATAGCAGGGCTGAGCCTTAGCTGAAGTAATTTGAGGGTAGAACTCATCCCCGTCTGTGTACTCGGATGATATTGTCCCTCCAGCTGAGGTCTGTGACAAATATGTTTGTGTCCTGATGTTTTATTTAACTTTTATAGCATGGCCATTTCCCAATGTATCTAAAATCATTATTAATAATTTTAAAGCTGTGTTAACATCCTACTCTACAGCTTACCCATCATTTGCATAACAGTTCCCACGCCTGACGTGCTGGTTGCTTTTCTGTTATGGGTAATAACCTGAGGTTCCAATGAAAAAGGACTGCATACCAGTGAAGGAGTGCAGTGCATACAAATCATTTTCAAGGCTCATACTGCAAGTTTCTGGTTAGTTTTGGGTATCTCTTTCAAAAGAAATGTTCATTGCCTATTGTGTATAGGAATCTATACATATATTCACACATACAGTGTATATGTATAGGAATCTATATATACTGTATAAATTTAGTATTATAGAATTTAGAATAATATGGAATTTGGTAATATAGTATACAGAATATATACAGTATATAATCTATGTAGCATATAGAATCTACATATGTATATGAATACTCAACTATATATTGTGTACTATATATATTATATACTCATATACTATGTGTGTGTATATATATGTATGTATGTATCTACATAGGTATAAGTTTCAGACTCTACAGCATTTTTTTCTCATCCACATCACTTCATCTACAACAGTCCTGGAAAGGAGATGCCCCCTTTTTGCAGGTGAGGAAGTGGAGGCACAGAGTGGTCCACTGGTTTGTCCAGTGTCACGTGGCTGTACCTGCTGCCCCTGGGGCTGGACACCATGACTTCCGGTTCCTTCCACACCATCCACACGATCTCACCTCATTTGTTCCTGGTCTCCCATCATTGTTTCCCTTTCTGTTATGGCTCATGGGGAGACTGGCAGATGTTGTGACAATTTCCTCCTGATTGGGAGGGTCTGGGTTCTTCCTAAACCCCTGTTCTCTTTGCCACTCAGCAGGGTCCTCTCCCCTGGGAATGGGGCAGAGTATTAACCCTTCTCTCATGGTAAATCTCCCTAACATTTTTTTTTTTGGCCAAGAAGCAGGAAAATGAATCAATGTTTAGTAATCTCCTTTAAAAATATTTAAACCTAAAAAAAAAAAAAAGTTTAAACCTGGGCAAAATTTTCACTGGGAGTGGTCAGATTTGTGAGTAAAAATGTGTGATGTCCCTTTAGGAGACAAAGTGTGTTTCGTAAAAAAGGAAACGTTTCCTATGGCGTTGAAAATAAAGGCTGCTTTTTGAAGCAGTGCTTTATACTCTGTGCAGGTTTAATTAGGAAGTAGCACTTTGTTGTGGGAGCATAATCACAGAAGGGCCTTTGTTTTATACAAACCTTTAGACAAGAGCTGCTTGTTTGCTGGGTTTTCTAAAACCTCATTAATTTGGACGTCTGCTGTTGTTTTTTTCCCCAAAAAATTTCTGAAAAATTGGCCAGAGCTGGATTGATGTTTATTATTGTATCATCCAAATGTAAAGTGTTTATTAAGCACATTGACAGGGTAAATAAGAAAAGAACAGGCAAATTTCACATACTTAAGGCAGAAAATCTTGAAAGACTTTTAGAACAAGAGTTGCATGTAAATTGGAGCTTCTCATTACAAATGAGTCTTGGGTGTTTGTTAAAAGAGATCAGGCAGAAATTCTTCCTGGAAACCCTGGTAGAAATGACCATGATTGTGTACTTGTATTTATTCAAAATGATTTTACTTCAGTTTTATATTGCTTCATACTGGCCTCAACCAATTTCAAATATTAAGTTTTTTCTTGAACTTGTTTGGCAAAATGAATAGATTGGAAGAAATCAAGCCCTTCATTATGATTTGGAAGTGAACCACACGAAATTCTTGTCCTTCAGACATTTTTATCTTTTTTGTCCTGTTCTCCATGAAGCTGCTAGTCTCAGAGATATGTCTGTCTTTTGTTTTCACATTTTTATTATCTCATTTTGTTTTCTCCTATACAGGGTCTCTTCCAGTTATCTGCTTCTGTGTAAGAGGCCACTGCCAAACTTTATGGCTTAAAGCGGCATTCATTTTATATCTTTCTGGGTTTGTTTCTGGGGGTCTAGATTTCAGGAGGGGCTTGACTGTGAGTGGGTGTATCTTAGGCTGCAGTCCGTGGGGTGGAGCAGCTGGAAGAGGTCTGGGCAGCTGGGGAGGGGGCCCTGGGCAGCTGGGGGAGGGGGTCTGAATAACTGGGGGAGGGGGTGCTAGGGCAGCTGGGGGAGGGGGTGTTAGGGCAGCTGGGGGAGGGGGTGTTAGGGAAGCTGGGGGAGGGGCTGTTAGGGCAGCTGGGGAGGGGGTCTGGGCAGCTGGGGGAGGGGATATGGGAAGCTGGGGGAGGGAGTGTGGGTAGCTGGGGAGGGGGTCTGGGTAGCTGGGGAAGGGGTGCTAGGGCAGCTGGGGGAGGGGGCCCTGGGCAGTGGGGAGGGGTCGCTGGGGCAACTGGGGCTGGTCAAGGCTCTCCCTTCTTGAGGTCTCAGGGCTTCTCTTTGTGGACTCTCCTTGTGCGCTAGAGGCTTCCTCACAGCATGGTGGCCTTAAGGCAGGTTGTGAGTAAGGCAGTTCAGGGCTCCAGCACAAGTGTTCCAGAGACAGCTGCAGAAGTTGCATCCCTTTAAGGCCTGGCTCCCATGTCTTCCTCTGTGCTCTGTGGACCCCCGGTCTCTGAAGTGGGCAGAGATTCAAGTGGAGGAGACATGAGGCAACCCCAGCCTGCTGACAGGAAGAGGGGTAAAGACTTTGAGAACTTCTGAACCCCCCACTGCCTCACACTTCTGAAAAGAGGCTTCTCTCTGCTGGTCTCCCATAGCTCACCTTTTCGGGGCTATACCTTTATCTTTAGGTGCCATAAGGAGCTATAGGACCAAGTGGAGGTACAGATATTGTACCTTAAACTGTTCAATGTTAATGACACGTGAACTGAATACACGAAAATAATTGAGGCCATATGTGGAGCTCCTTTCCCGACAGGATTTATTGTTGAGCTTTATCCTTTGTGTGTCATCAATGGTGGTTTGCCAAACAGTCAAGCATAACCATTTTTCCAGTTAGCACAACTTAGTTTACCAAGCCTTCCCCCATTTTTCTTTTTCTGTTTTAACTGGCAGAGTGTTGGCTAGACTATTACAGTATTGCTTGCTCTACAGGGCTTCTCAGATCAGCCTTGGGCGGATTCTGGGAAATGAGTGAAGAGAGTTTTGCAGGACTCTGTCAAAATATACTTTTCATATCTCCAGCTGTTTTGGCTTCAAAATAAAGCTTTCTGTATATTTATGGAAAGAAAGGGAGGTCTTTTCTGGAATTATTTCTTCCTGTTATATTAAAGCTAAAAAAAGATGTTTTAATTTCTAAAGAAATTTTTCTTTGAAAAATACATTTTGGAATCCATTGTAGTGTTTGCTTTTTACTTTTTTTTTCTGCTTTTTACTTAGCAATGTATTCAAATTGTAACATCTAACATCTTCATCTTTAAAAGAAAGCTGCAAAAAAGTAAAAAAACAAAGTAGCTCCTGAATACCTCTGCTATACCTCAGAATAGCTCCCGTGCTTTTAATGTCTTCAGTGGACCTTTTCTCTATACAGAACTTCCTTTATTTTGATATAGAAGCAGACATTTTTTAACATAAGAAAAAACTGTGAAAAAATCACTTGTGATCCTAACAACCAGGAATTATCTTCTGATCCATTCCATCATCTCTGAGAGTACTGTCTATATTTAATAATTCATAACATCTGCTTATTGAGGGCTGGGGTCTCAGGATTCCTTGATGAACATGACAATGGTGACATCCAGGGAAAGTGTTCAACAGATGGTAGGTTCCATATAAGTGTCGGTATCATCACCGTACTTAAATCGTTATTTAAGGCTGACCCCAGCCCTCAGGGGCTTCTGGTCTGGTGGGGGAAAGAGACCAGTAAGCAGATCACTTCCACTGGGTGGTGTGGAGGGCATGGGGGTTGAGCAGACTTGGGGCACGGATAGGAAGAGCATCAGAGAAAGAACCCAAAGGCAGGACCAGGTAGAGGAAAGGAGCTGGGAATGAGGAAGGGTGCCCCGGGGAGAGCCGCACAGGGAAGGCCTGTTTGTGGAGCTGAAATAGCACATCTAGTGCAATCCTAACAGTTTCCTTTCATTTTTCTTCTTATTGAGATACAATTTACATACAGTGACGTGCACATTCAAAAATATTGCTCAGTTTATACACTCACGAACAGTGAGTGCAGGGGTGTGTCTCATAACCCCTTAGCAGCATAGAGACTAAAATTTTCTTTCTTTTTTTGTTCTTTGTTAATTGAAAAGCAAGGAATTCATTCATTCATTCATCCATTCAGATATAACGTATGTTCATTTATTTACATTTTGTTACTTTATTGAACACATATTTACAAGCACTGGGCTGAATCCAGGTGCTTAGACAGTGTCTGTCTGGTCTTGTTTACACCTTCACACGTAGGAATTATGCCATGATTATTAATCCTGGTGAGGCAATGATTTGTCAAATGGTACTGACAGTTTTGGATGTTTGAATATCAGTGTAAGAGGCAGGGCAGAATTTTCAAGTCAAAACAAGAGAAAACAAAGTGGAATGAACTCTAAATATCATCATTTTGAGAGGTGCCAGTTGTCAGAGGAATAACTATGGTACTTAGGGAAAGCGATTACAAATCTGACAGTGATACCTTACATCCGTATTGTGTGTTTTATAGTGTTATTCTATTTACTATTTCACACTTAGGATGTGAGCAGTCTGAAGAATGTGTAGATTCATATTCGCATTATTCATTGTGAATAATGCAGTGGGGTGTAGAGAACACAGCTGGATTTATCATTTTAAGCCCGAATCATGGAAGACATTAAATTTTGTTTTGTAATTCTCTGCATTGTAAGACATTTAAAGTCTGTTAATCACCGATCACTGTCTTTTTTGGGGGGGTGGTGAGGAGTGGGGAGTAATTCTGGAAGTCTGACTCTGCAAGTGTTGGTCTTGGTGAGATCGTGAAGCTGTCAAAGTCCTGACAAAGGTGGAAACTCCTTAGGGATTGGGGCGGCTGCCTGCTGTGCCAATTTGTTCAGACCTGTGCTCCTTTGAAATTTGTGCAGATACTTGGAGAGCACTGGCTCCCCCTGGCCTGGCCTCCATGCCCCATGAGGTACGGAAATCAAGCCTGGGAAAGCTGTGAGATCAGATGAAAACCTGCAGATAATTAGCTGCGATGCTGCAGCTGTTCAAGCCAACATCCCTGAGAAGTTTGGTGAAGCCTGAAAACCACTCATTAGCTTGTGTGCAGCCCACTGGAGTGGCTTAAGCTTTCTTAGAGTAACTGATAACTACTATAATATGTGTAAATAGTTCTGTTCCTTTGTTTTGTGTGTCTTTTTAAATTAATAGGCTATTGTGTAGCGAAGTTTTAGATTTACAGAAAAATTGAGCAGAAAGTAGGAGTTCCTTTATACCCTCTTCTATGAGAGTTCTTTGAACAAATTTGAGTTATTCTTAATCATGTTTTTAAACGTAAAATCATAAAGTGACTGCTCTAGTATAGTTTTAATAGCGTCTAATACCTCCCCCCACCCCCAATTAGGTGACTGTGAGAATTGTCAGTGGTTTTTGTTTTTTAATAAATATTTATGTATTTATTTATTTGACTACTCTAGGTAATTGCAGCATGCAGGATCTATTTCCCTGACCAGGGATGGAACCCGGGCTCCCCTGCATTGGGAGTGCAGACTCTTAACCACTGGACCACCAGGGAAGTCCGTAGAATTGTCAGTCTTACTATGTAAAAATTCCAGTTTCCTCTCCTATTTTATGGCATGTAATCAGAAGATATTTGTCTTTGTTCTTCGTGTGCTAGAAGTACAAGAAAGCCCATGAAATAGCCATTTTTAGGTCTCCACTGAGGTGGCCACCATTGAGGATCCTTTACAACCTCGTACCAGACTTTAGGACCAGACAAGGAACGGAGCTGCCCACAGGTCAGCAGGGCGCTTAGGCAACATCACCCAGGAGGAGAGCCGGCTCTCTGAACTGTGGGTCTTCAGTCGAGTCACCGAGGGGCCTCCTTTTACACTCAAACCCTAACAGTTTGGGCTCCAATTTTGTATTTTGCGACGTGTCATCAGGCCTTACTAGAGCTTAGAAAGCACCTTGACAGAAATAGGGTCGTGGGAAAGACAGGGTTTCACGCATCCCCTCTGAGCTGCGAGCTTGTCCTCCAGATGGCTCAGTTGGCTTCTCCAGAGTTGGTCCCTCATCACCTGCAATCTAGAAATCCCCGTCTTCCACAAAAGGCTGAGTCTTTGTGTCATTCACTTTTTTTTTTTATTATTTTTTTGGGGGTACACCAAGTTCAATCATCTGTTTTTATACACATATCCCCATGTCATTCACTTTTGTCTCCCTATTTTCACATCTTTTTTTTTTCTTGTGGTAAAATATACATAACTAAAATTTACCATTGTAACACTTTCCAGGTGTACAGTTCACTGGCATTAAGTGCGTTCACAGTGTCATGCAGTCATCACCACCATCCGTCTCTGGAACTTTTTCATCATCTCATAATGAAACGCTGTCCCCATTAACCACTAACTCCCCATCTTCCCTCTCCTCCCCAGTTTTCCATAATTCTAATTTGGATCTCGATGAATCTGATTATCCTAGGTAACTCATATAAATGGAATCATGCAGTATTTGTCCTTTCATGTCTGGCTTACTTCATTTAACATAACGTCCTCCAGCTTTATTCATGGGGTAGCATGTGTCAATATTTCATTCCTTTTTAAGGCTGCATAATATTCCATTGTATCCTGGAGTTTGTTTAGCCATTTATCCATGGTAGATATTTGGTTTGTTTGCATCTTTTGGCTCTTGTGAATAATGTTGCCATAGACATTGATATACAAATATCTGTTGTTGAGTACCAGCTTCCAACTCTTATAGGTATAGACCCAGAGTGGGATTGCTGGGTCATATGGTAATTCTATGTTTCAGTTTTTGAGAACCTTCCATATTGTTTTCCATAGCAGCTGCACCAATTTACATTCCCATCACATCTTTTTAAATCAACAAAAGCCTTCCTGTATAAGACCTTTGTTTAGATATTCCTCTTTTAAAAAAGCTTTAAATGTGATGGTTTCTCAGGTCGATGCCTGACAAATAATAGATGCTCAATGAAGTCAGAGGTACGTAAAGAAAGATGAGAATCTTCAAATAGGATATAGACCAAGGTTCCACGTATTGAGTGAAATCTTGCAAAAACAAAAAATGCTTTCTAATCTCTCTAGGGCTAAAACAATAAACAATTCAGCTAGATTTAGTGAGCAAAGGAAAGAAACACATAATTATCGTGTCTAGGAGCTGTAAATGTATAACTCATAGGTTAATGTTTAATGGAGTGAGTCAAGTGCAGATTTGCACAGCTTTTCTAGACAGTGTCGCCAGTTGGATTTGTGAGGCTTAATGATTAGGGACCCCTTTTACTTTCTAAGTTTCCATGGAACTGCTTTCTTGCGATGAGGGATGAGAAGAGGGCTGTCAGGCTCTACGCTCCTAACCATTGCTGGACCTACTGGGCACCCTAGGTCAACCTGAGGACCAGGAGAGGAAGTGAAAATAAGTTTTCAAATATTTTCAGTCAGAAGTTCTCTGGGATTGATGGAAGAAGGGGGAAGTGTGGGCGTTGGGGCCACGTGGGAGAGACCTGTCCCATCTTCCTGAGGTGGAGAGGGGGTCTGGCCAAAGCTGGAAAGCCTTGCTGGACCTCTGTGTTTTCTTTCTCACTCACACTGGACCTTTTGGCAAACTCTTTAAGACCCACTGGCTTTTTTCTGTGCTTTAGCCTTGGCCTTCACTGTGTCACCATCACCAGCTCTCATGACTTCCCGGCACCAGCATTCAATTCCATCATCTTTTCATCCTTGGTGACCTGGTAGCTCCCTGATTTAGGGTCCTCGAATGGTCTAGAAGTTTAACATGGTGCAAAGAGCCCTGCCCTGTCCAGTCCCCTCCCATCTCGACTCAAGCCAACCTGGCCTCCCGCCATCTCTCATGCTTCCTGCCCTGGCCCTGCAGGGTCCCAGCTCCCTGTCCCTCTGACCTTCCTCTCTTTACCTAGACGGTCTCCTACTCAGTCTAGGCCAGACTAGGCTGGCCTCCCAGACACCCTGACCGCCTTCTGTCCTTCTCCCGGGGGACTTAGCCCCCTCTGTCTTCCCATCAGGGCATCCAGGCCGTACCAGCAGTGTCCCCCACTTCACCGCTGTCTTTGTGGCACCTGCCCCAGTCCTGGTACAAAGCAGACGCTCAGTCAGTGTTTACTGAATGAACCTAAGGGTGTTAGGGCCATCCTTGGTTCCAGACTGCTGTGTCCCAGGCAGGGGGTCCCTGACAGTAACATCTCTGCCGCCCCCTCCTCCCCAGGAGAGGGGCAATTGTTCTTCTAACTGACCCCGTCTCTTGGGGCGCCGTCTCCCAGGCAGGCTGTTCTCGGGAGGCCCAGGTCCCTGACCCACAGGACGAGGCCACTCAGCCTGTGCCACCAGAGGCAGAGTGTCGGGCTGACCTCTGCAGCCGCTGTCTGAGCCACCACCTCCAGCTTTGCTTTTTCCTGGAATGTTGCTGACTTCCTTCCATCTCCATGATGGACTCCCGAGCCTCCTTCACAGTCGGGTGGGGAAGCAAGGAATGGTATTTACTGCCTGCTCTCTTCCATCGTGAACAAACTGCATTGCGTTTGGGGGAAAAGCCCAATGTAATTTCAAAGGGTGAGGTGTCCCTGGGTGCAAACCAATGACTCCTGCTGATGGGTGGTCAGGAGCTGGGGGACGGGAAAGGCGCTCTTTGCATTTCTCAGGCCCCAGAATAGCCAGCCACTGCATGTTGCAGGCGGGTTTACCTTATTCTTGGGGCTCAGCTGTCACCCAGCACCTACAGGTGGGGGAGGGGAAGCAGTGAAGATCCCCACAAAGGACATTTGGTGACCTGCCTGGCTGTGCTTTTGAGGCCATTCCAACACATGTCCCACAAAACTTAGCCAAATCACCCCAGAACCCTTTGTGAAATTGAACGTTGGGAGCAAGTCTACAGGGAGATCCATGGAGACTAGGAATGGAGACCAGCCTCTCACTTTCCAGTGTAGATTCTTAACATGCCTCAACAGTATTTCCTTTGAAATAATCCCCTTAGTCATCCTGAGATGGAACCAGTGGCTTGTGGACCCTGGGACAGCTTCCCGTGGGCTCTTTTTGAAATAACTTTTCTAGTTGATGAAAAACAGAACTCCTTCTGAAGGGGTTTTAAATACTCCTTTCTCATCTTCAGGTAACTGGTCCTGGTTCCCCTTTGCTTCTGCGACGGGCCCCAATCTCTGCCCTTCCTTCCTCGGTCATCGGCTTTCTCACCTTGGCTTTTCCTCAGTGTCCACTTGAAGAATCTGAACTTGGTTCCAAAGTGAGCCTTCCTTGATTTTCTGAGACATGAAGCTTTAAGAATTGTCAGGAAAGAAACCTACTTGATTTAAATTTTCCATTACAAGTAGTCAGTCCCTCCTGCCCTCAACAAAAAGAAAAAGCAAGGAGAAAAGGAAGGGGTGGGGCGGGGGCAGGCGGGGGAAGACTGGATTCTGGCGTGTTTATCCTGCCCTTCTATTGACAGGTGCAAATTTAAAGAGAAAAAACTTATCTTTTTCCACACTTCTCATTCATGAAACTGTTTCCTTTTGCCTGTTAATTTTGTATACTGGTCCTAAAATGAGGTGATAACAGTAAAACAGCCACTAAAGTCAAATAGAATGACATTTCAAGATCATTGCCAGCAAGAGATTTACCTAAAATGTGTGTCCCATGGATCCTACGTGCCACGTAAAGGTCCAAACCCCTAACTTCTCTTGTTCTGCCGAGTGTCTGTTGCTACCTCACATGACTATCCATTGTTAGCTGCTTCAGTGGTCCATACCGTACTCGGTGGTCTCTAAAACCAGAAGGGAGTTACAGCTGCATTAGTAATTAGCCTCCTAGTAAATAATTACTTCTTTATGCTTGAGTAATAAATATTAGCTCAGATGATCACTTTGAATTTTATTGTCTAATAATGTCCTAAGAAATAAACCGTATAAAGCACAGATTGACCACTTTAAAAGGGATGCTTGAGCAATATTACTTATCAAATAGAACTCTTTTTTTTTTAATGTAATTTGACTGTTAAAACTAAATCTCTTTTGCCTATGAAAAAGTCATTCCCATCAGGTAAGAGAAAACAATTCTCCATTCACTGTTTCATTATGGCCTTGGAGGCAGGTAAGTGCTTGCGTGGGGAATTTCCAGTCGGGGCTCTGTGATATCTGCAGGTTACGCGGGTCCCTGCAGGTTACGCGGGTCCCTGCAGGTTACGCAGCTGAGCTTTCTACGGAGAAGAGACATTTCGCTCCCCCAAGCACGTCTGAAGCTGACCCCTGATATTGGAGAATTAGGCTCTGTGTATTTTTCGTATCTCTGCGCCTGAGGTGGATTTAATATATTTAAGATTGAGGCCCACATGAAAATTCCTGTCTGGATTCCTGTGTAGAAAGTGGTGTTTGGTGTGCATGTGCCTTATTTATGTGGCCTGTTTATGTGCATTCCAGTGATCATTAACAAAGGCCTCTTGGTGGAAAACCCTGATGAAAGTGGATTTGAAAGTGGCTGTATCAGCTGCAGGTTTGGCAAGACCTCAGTGACTCTGAATTTAGTGAAAGCCCTGTGTCATCACTTTGTGTTCAGCCAACCTTATATGGAGAGAAAAGGCAGTTCAGTCAACCATGCTAAAAAGTGGCAACAGAAATATCATGGATTTCATTTGGGCAGAGGTTTAAAATTCTATATATGAACAGAGAATTCCTCACTTTTTCTATATTAGGTGTTAAGACCTGTTTGTCAACACACAACTGGTGAATTAGACTAGCTTGTGTTCATTTGCTGCTGTAGCATATACCAAAGACCTGGGGGCTTAAACAACAGAAATTTATTAGCAAACAGTCTTGGGAGCAGGAAGTCCAAGATCAAGGTGTTGGCCAGGTTGATTCCTTCTGACACCTCACCTGTTGGTTTGCAGACGGCCATCTTCACGCTGTGTCCTCACAGGTTTGACCCTAGGTCTCTAGGTGTCTGGGTCCTAATCTTCTCTTCTTAAAGGGACACCAGTCAGATGGGATTAGGACCCACCCATATGACCTCATTTGACCTTGATTATTTCTTTAAAGATGCTCTCTCTAGATAAAGTCACATTCTGAGGTACTAGGGATTAGGACTTCAGCCTGTGAATTTTGGAGAGACACAATTCTGCCAATAACGTGACTTAAGTGAAAACAAATTGCGTTTAGATGTTTCATAGCTTCCTCTTCCTCTTTTACAGATTTATATCTCATAGTCCCTTTCTTGGTTTGTTTCCTGGTCTCCAATTTGGGGACCTAGAGAACTGGTGAGAGATTGTGAGAACCAGGCCCAGCTTCGTAGCTGAACACCTTGATCCCTGGAAGGATCGTCCTGAAGTTTTCCCACTATGGCTGTTCTTCCACTGGGTATCATTTCGTTACACGTGATGGAGCTCTCCTTCTAAAAGCTGATAAGGGTTTGATGAAAGTACAAGAACATGGCATTGAAATAATTGCTACTGGTTGAGGTCGGAGGTTTGGGAAATCGGTTGGTACCCACCAGTTGCTCCGCTGGGGGTTTCATTCCTTTTCCTTGCAATCTGTAGAAGTGTGGTTTACATTTTAGTATGTGTGAGGTCCTGGGAAGATCATGTAACCTTTCTGTGCCTCACTTTCCTCATCTGTAAATAGGGGAAGTAACAGTACCTATTTCATAAGACTGTAGTTGGAAGGGTTCGAAGAGCTAATAATTCTAATAAAGCACTTAGCATTGTCCTTAGACATGGCAAGTGCTACATAGCACGAGTTTTTGTTTCTTGCATACTCTCCATCCTCTCCCCCCACACATCCTGGGCTGTCTCAAAAGAAGCTGCAGAGTTAACAGAAGCAATTGCCACGGTTCCTGTTTAGACATGAAATCAGCACCCAGTGGGAATGTAGGAGTCCTTTTCTGGGGTTACAAATAGAAAATTCAGTGACCTTAGTGTGTGTGGACATTTGTGGGGTGTATATAGTGGATGCCAAGGACTCTGGAGTGAGACCCCTGGTTTCTCATTGGGATCTGCAACTCAGTAGTTTGTTTTTTAACCTCTCTAAGCATCAGTTTCCAAATATGTAAAATGAGACCCACAGTAACTTGAAACTCTGGGTTTGTTTGGGGTTAAATGAGATGATATACACGAAGTTCTCAACATGCAAGAGGTAAACCCATTGGTTCTTTCCATTTTCAAATGTGAAACTAGAAAACAGAAGGCAAATGCAGTCATTCCATTTGCAAATGACCTTGATTTCCATCCCTCTCAAATGGACTGCCTGGTCTCACTTGGCACCTGCATTTGTAAAGTCTATCTTAACACATGCCACAGTGGTCCACATACTCATAGACTTCTCCTTTCATGATGAAAATATTTGCAAAGCAATTGGACAGTGATGAGTAAAGATGGGGGTGTCCTCCCTCCAGTTGGCTTGGGGATCAGTATGAAAACCAATTGGAAAGCAATTCTATCCTGGTGTTCTGGGACAGTGCTGGATCTCTGCGAAGGTGAAACTAACCTGCCCCAAGCTGTATAAAAAAAAAGTCCTGATGTTCTTTGGGACTAGTTCTAGAGGAGACAATAAGATTAATTGCCAGGTATGTCTGAAAAGTGTTTTTCAGTAATATTATAAAATAGTAGATTTTAAAAATATAAATTAAGGAATATATGAATTACAAAATTGGGGGAAAAGTTTTTTTTTAATAAACTCCCAATAAGGAAAAAAATGTAATTATGTTCATAGGAGAATTTTCTGGAGATGTTTATGCTAGGGCAAAAGAGCCTTTGCATTATTTTAATTTTTAAAAAGTGGTTTAAATCAATGAAGATGGTTCTAGATTTTTAAACATTGGACATTCAGCTCCAGATACAAGCTTTCATAACAGGTACACAGTTCTTGATTTTCCTCATTATTGAAATCCGAGAACATTATTTTGCTTTTAATGTGTTTAAGAAACAGGGGTTGTGTTCTAGAGGAAACTTGCACATGAACATGAGTAGTCAAAATATCACACTTAAATCACTTGCCAACTACACTTTATTGGGGGCATTTCTTGTAGGTAAGCATCGTTATTATAATGAGATAAAACCATCCTTCCCAGGGAATAATTCAGTAGGTAAATGTAAAATACTGTGGTTTAAGGTAGGTTAATTTTAAGGGCTCTTGTGTTCCTAGAATTGGTGAGAGCTAAGATGGGGAGAGGCTTAAAGCAAAAAACACAAAAACAGCAAGCCCAGAGGCAATGTAGTTGGAGTCATCCTGTACATAGCCTTTTCACATTGGCTTCTTTCACTTAGCAATATGCATTTAAGGTTACTCTATGTCTTTTTGTGGCTTAAGAGCTCATTTTTAAAAAATTCACTGAATAGTATTTCGTTGTATGGCTGTATCACATTTCCTTTATCCATTCACCTATGGAAGTTTTCAGCTCCTTGGGGTAAATACCAAGGAGCATACTTGCTGGATTGTATGGTAAGACTGGGTTTAATTTTGTAAGAAATCACCAAGCTGTCTTCCCAAGTGGTTGTACCATTTTGCATTCCCACCAGCAATGAATGAGAGTTCCTGTTGCTCACATCTTCACCAACATCCGGTGTTGTCAGTGTTCTGGGTTTTAACCATTGTGATAGGTGTGTAAAGGGCTGAGGTTTTTTCTCATGTTCAGATGTGTTATCTCCAAATCACTATATGAGAAATACATTTAGCACTACTACTAATGAAATATAACACAACTATTATCATTCAGAACCCTGATGGAGAAAGACACTAGAAACAAGAAAACAAACACTTATGTTAATATTAACACTGTTAATAATAACAATAGTAATAATACAAATTTGTGAGTATTTTTTTAGTTTAGTTTGAAAACAAATGCCATCAGGAAAACATTTACAAGATACGTATTTAGTTAGTTAGTTAGTTATTTGGCTGTGTTGGATGTGCAGGATCTTTAGTTGCAGCATGTGAGATCTAGTTCCCTGAACAGGAATGGAACCCGGACCTCCTGCATTGGAAGCCCGGAGTCTTAACTGCTGGACCAGCAGGGAAGTCCCATATGATACATTTCTGATTAATACTTATGAGAAGTTATCTTCAAAGGGACATTGGCCATCATCGTGTGGCAGTACTCTCAAGAGGCACTTTGGTTTTTGAGCGCTTGCTGCTGATTCTCGATTGAGACTTTTCAATGGTTTTGTTCCAGGTCTTTCAAGTCGCATATGTCATCATCAAAGCTGCCAACGCCCCACGGCCTGGAAACTGGATTTTGGAGCGTTCTTTGGATGGCATGGAGTTCAGCCCCTGGCAGTACTACGCAGTTAGCGACACGGAATGCTTGACCCATTACAACATCACTCCAAGGCGGGGGCCGCCCACTTACAGGGCAGATGACGAAGTGATCTGCACCTCCTATTACTCCAGGCTGGTGCCGCTTGAGCATGGAGAGGTATGGCGCCCCCTGCCGGCCGGGAGGTCTGATTTTTTCATCAGTGCCCCCACCTCCAATGACAACATAGCCATCACAAGAGCCAACACAGAACACTCAAAAAAGATCTTTCCTGGTACAGATCACAGAGATCTTTAACTATCTAGCTGCTGTAGTTAAGGTGTCATTGACTGGTGTCTACTGATGATTAATGTCACTACGGACACATTTTACTGTATTGATTTCTTCCCTTCAGGGAGGTCCCTCAACCTTCACTCTGCTGTAATTTAATAACATCAGATCCTCCTCGGAGTATCCTTCCCATGGCACCAGGGAAACAAGATTTGCTAGAATATTAAAGGGAGAGCCACAAGGCCTCTAAAAGATAGAGCTCCCAGTTTTCTCTGAGAAGTTCTCCCTCTCTCTGGGGGTGTTGAGGGTTACAGATGGTTCAGGAAGATTTCCAGCTCTGTGCTCTCCACACCCGGACTGCACACACACCTTTAAGTCAGCGTGCAATCAAAAACAAGCCATGCCTTAATAGCAAGACTTGATGAGCTAAAACTACAAAAACCCTGCAAGTGCTTTTCACAGCAAGAACTCTGCAGCGAGCCCTGCATTGTTTCAAGAGCAGAGTTGAGAAAACGGGTTACAAACCTTTCTGGCACTTTTCCCCACTCTTTCGAGTCTGTTCATGACATTTAGAATCTGTTTCAGAGAAGCCTGTGGTAAAACGCCTTCACGGCACTAGGAGAAGCGGTCCTATTTAAAGGTTTACAGCATCTCTGGGACACTGGACTGAATAACTTGAATAAATTGAACTTGGACTGTGATTATACTGTTCACATGTCAACGAATATTAGATCTGTACAAGAACCTGGTTGTTTGATTTGATTTTAGATAGTATCTGTAAAGATTATGTCCCAAATTTAAACAGAGCTATTTTTTTTTGCATGCTTAAAATTGATATTCTTTATTTTGATGTCTTTACGTTTAGATTCATACATCACTAATCAATGGCAGACCAAGCTCTGACGATCTTTCACCCAAGTTGTTGGAATTTACTTCCGCACGATACATCCGCCTGCGCTTACAGCGCATTCGAACCCTCAATGCCGATCTTATGACCCTCAGCCACCGGGACCCTAAAGACCTCGACCCTATTGTCACAAGACGAGTAAGTGTGGCAGGGCTCTTGATCACTGGGGAAAGTTTATGTTGTTTAAGGGAAATAGACTTTTCCTTCCAGGTCGGCCTTTTTTTCTTATTTTGTTGAAAATCATTAGTTCTGCTTTGTTAAAAACGCCACTTTTAATCAGCTGATGGTTCTGATGTGCACTCAGGTCCCCTCGTCCCCACACGTCTCATGATGCCGTCGTGCAGCGGCTGTAGTGGTCATTTCTTCATTCTAATGTAGCTCTACATCTGATCAAGTGAGAATAGTTGGTTTGTTCCCCACTTAAAAGAAAATTTTAAAGTTTTGAGATATAAGCTACATCCAGGAAAATGTACATATTTTCAGTGTATAGTAAACATACAAGGCTTGTGAGGACAAACATTTTCAAATCCCTCGGATAAAGTAGGAGTGGGATTACTGAGTTACAGGATAGCTATATGTTTAATTTTTAAGAGTCTATTGAACCTTATCGAAAGCAGCTGTACCGTTTACAGACCAGCCGTGTGTGACGGTTCTGGGTCCACTGCACACTTTCACACGCTGGGGTGTCTGTCAGTCACTGTCACCCCAGCCGTGCTGATGTGCTCACAGTGGCATCTCCTCGGGGTATGAATTTGTATTTCCCTGGTGACTGATGTTGAGCGTGTGCTTATTTATATCTGATGCCATTTTTATTAAATTGGATTATCTGTCCCCTTATTCCCGAGTTATAAAAGATCTCTATATGTTGTGTCCACGTCCTTTGTCAGATGTGTCTACACTGCAGATGCCTTCTCTGCCCTGGCTTATCTCTTGCTTACCCACTTTCTGATGAGTGAAGGTTTTAATTTTGATAAAGTCAAATTTATCATTTTTCTTTTATACTTAGTGCCTTCTGTTCCGCTCTGAAAAATATTTGCTTATCCCGAGTTTACAGAAATATTATCTGATGCTTTCTTGTAATAGCTTTATCGTTTTAGCTTTCACATCTGTTTTCCATTTCTTATTAATTTTGTATTTGGTGTAAGGTAGAGGCCAAAGTTCTTTTTTCCCTGTGCATATACAATTGTTCCAGCACCATTTGTTGAAAATACTTTCCTTTCTCCCTTTAAATTGTTTTGGTGCCCTGTTGAAAATTACTTGGCCTTATTATTTGTGGGTGCGTTTTTGGACTCGATACTGTTCCAGTGATCTATTTGTCTATCCTTATGCCAATAACATCTTTCTTGATTACTGTAGTAAGTCTCGAAGTCAGCTACTGTAATTGTCCAACTCAGTTCTTTTTCAAGATTGGTCAGGCTGTTCCAATTTCATTGTGTTTCCTTCTAAGTTTTGGAATTAGTTTGTCAATTAATGCAAAAAAGAAAAAAAGAGAGAGAAAGAAGGCAAGCAAGCCTGCTAAGACTTTCATTGGTATTCCATTGATGCCATAGATGAATTTAAGAGGAATTTTGGAAGACATGTTGACAATATTGGATCATCCAGTCCATGAATGTGCTATGCCTCCCCACTTATCTCTGTCTTCTTTAATTCCTCTTGGCAATGATCTATTATTTGTTTATTTGTCCATCTTCTGTTCAGTTTATTTATAAGTATTTTATATTTTTGAATGTTAGTGTTAATAGTTTGCTTTCTAAAGTTTATTTTCCATTTGCTTTTTACTAATATATAGAAGTGCAATTCATATTTGTTTATTGAGACATTGCCAAATTCACATATTCTGGTAGTTTTTGATAGATTTTCTATGCACCCAATCATGTCATCTACAAATAATAGCAGTTTGGTCTTCCTGTGCACTCTGTTTGCCTTTGACTTCTTTTTTCTTGCATTATTGAACTGGCTGGCACCTTCCATAGAATGTTGAATAGAAGTGGTAAGAGCAGATTTTAGAGGAAAGCACTTCATCTTTCACTGTTAGCTCCAGGTTTTCCATGGACATGCCTTCATTAGACTGAAGAAGTTCTCTTGTACTTCTGGTTTGCTGAGTTTTTTTTAATGATGGTGTTGCCTTCTGTAAAATGCTTTTTGTGCATCTAATGAAATGATCATATGATCTTTCTCCTTTATTCTGTTAATGTAGTGATTTACATTTATTGACTTTTGTGTGTTAAATTAACTCTGCATCCCAGTGATAAATCATACTTGGTCATGAGTTATTATATCTTTTTTTATATAGCACTGTATTCAATGTAAGAATATTTTTTAGAGTTTTCAGTAGCGTGGGTTTCAAACAGGACTTGCCTCGGTTTATGATGCAACCAAGTTGAGAAATTCTTTTTAAACTCCTTTGGTCTCTGTTTTTCCTTTTTGGTTTCTGTTGATGAGCTAATCTGAACATTATTTTAATTGAACATAAATCTTTTATTTATATTTACATGTGCGTGAAATAAAGTTTAAAATGTTTATCTGTTTTTTAGATTACCGATTACAGCTGAGATACTTGTTGGAGTGCCAACATTTTCTTCCCACTGAATTAGAAGAGGTTTTAACTTTTGGTTGTAACTTTCTTTTTCCTTAGTACTACTATTCAATAAAAGACATTTCTGTTGGAGGAATGTGTATTTGTTACGGCCATGCCAGTAGCTGCCCATGGGATGAAACTACAAAGGTAAGTTGTAGTATTTCACATTTTACTAAAACTTCAAAATAGAAGTTGTAGCTATAATGTTTGCATTGCACTTTTTTATTCAAGGCATGTGTTGAAAGTTATAAAATCACGCTACAAAAAAGATCTTAAGATAATCCAATTGGTTTAATTTTTAAAACAATTTCATTTTGCTTTGATTGGAGAATATGTTTCTAATTAAATCCTTTCCATGAATTTTTTTTTTTGGGGGGTAAAAAAGACATAACATAAAATTTACCATTTTAACCATTTTAAAGTGCGCAATTCAGTGGCCTTTTGAATTTTGAAGCTCTTCTCTATAAGATAGTCAAGTGAAAATCACATGCAGTTAGAAATTATGTTTATATTTTTTAAAAGAAAGATTCCCCTCCTAATTTCTCACCCTTTCTTTTTTGTGGTGCTAAATCAAGATAAAACAAAGTGTCCCTGTTTTAGCATAATATTAAGTGAAGAAAACATTCTCTTTTCTTCTTTTAAAAACTTATATGAAGTTACTTCTTATTTTTTCCCAATCTTTGTAATAATTTAATTCCTGAATAGGATTATTCTCTTATTAATGGTGAAAAATATAGAGATGAATATCAAAGAAGGTTATTAATATCAAGAAGGAGCTTGCAAACCTTTCAAGTCAACGTGTCTCTTTTGAAAAGTTTTTGTTAGTTAAGCCATATGTTAGTTTTGCTTTCTTCCTTCTCACTTCTTTCTGTAAACAGGTCATATGTTTATTTTTGTTTCTAAAAATAAAACACCAGTTTGCTTATATACTGCCATATGTCCTCAATTGTAGACTCTTGTTATGTATTTGACTCTGATGGGTTCTTCTTAAATGTAATTAAGAAAAGCATACAGGTAGATTTCCAGATGCAATTTTATATTCCTTATTGTCCAGAAATTCCAGTGTCAGTGTGAACATAACACGTGTGGTGACAGCTGCAATCGCTGCTGTCCTGGGTACCACCAGCAGCCCTGGAGGCCCGGCACTGTTTCTTCTGGCAACACGTGTGAAGGTAAGGCCACTGAGAATTGCAAGGATGTAAAGTTTCCCCACTTCATATGCTTCAGTTTATGGTGACTTAACATTTGTAATTAGCAAATAACTGGTTTTCTTAGATATTCAAGTAGTTCATAAAGCGGCAGACCACCTTAGTAAAATTTAAAGGACTGAGACCTGAATGTATTGGCTATCAATTTGCTATTTCCCTAAGATTCCCTTCCCATATATTCATTTATTCTTTATAAATTTGGATTTCAATTTTAAATAAGCAATATATTCACAAGCGTCCAATATCTACAATATATATAAGTTATTTATATATGTCTATCTCCATCCTTCCCACTTTTTATTATTTTCTGGTAGTTTCTTCCTGAAATATTTATGCAAGTAAAGCATATATTAACATATACTTATGCTTCACGCAGTTCATACAGAGAACCTGGTGTGTTAACGCGTTATCATTCTGTGCATTGCTTTTATTTATTTACTTATTTATTTATTTATTTATTTATGACTGCATTGGGTCTTTGTTGCTGCGTGAGGGCTTTCTCTAGTTGCGGTGAGTGGGGGCTACTCTTCGCGGTGGGCTGGCTTCTCATTGCGGTGGCTTCTCTTGTTGCAGAGCATGGGCTCTAGGCACTAAGGCTTCAGTAGTTGAGGCAAATGGGCTCAGTAGTTGTGGCTCCCGGGCTTAGTTGCTCCTCGACATGTAGAATCTTCCCAGACCAGGGCTTGAACCAGTGTCGCCTGCATTGGCAGGCAGATTCTTAACCATTGTGCCACCAGGGAAGTCCCTGCATTGCTTTTGTGTTTAACAATATATCTTAAAGGAGATCTTTCCATATTGGCACTGTGAAATGCTGTTTTAGAAACAGTTGCACTGAACTCCATCATATGGATGTAACGTAATCAACACAGCTACCTGTGGTATCAGCTGCTTTGATTATGGTAAAGCTTGGTAAAGACTGGTAAGGCTTGTTACCAGTCTTTTGTTAACACAAGCAATGGTGCAGTGATCACCTTTGTCACTGACAAGTGAGCAAGTGCTTCTGCAAGATACGATCCCAGGAGACAGGCTAATGGATCAGGTGGGAGTGCATACTTGTCATTTGGTTAGCTATTCCCCAGCGCCTCCGAAATATTGCCCAGGTCCTGCTAGAGTGACTTCTTCCATAAGTTTAATTTAATTTATGCTCATCAAAACTTACTTAGGGGAGGAAGGCTTTTCTTTATCTAGGATGTGGTATCTATATTAATTGAGATGTTAAAATATTCTCCTAGAATGCAATTGCCACAATAAAGCCAAAGACTGTTACTATGATGAAAATGTGGCGAATCAGAAGAGAAGTCTGAATACTGCCGGACAGTTCAGAGGAGGAGGGGTTTGCATTGACTGCCTGCAGAACACCGTGGGCGTCAACTGCGAGACCTGCGTGGATGGCTATTACAGACCACAGGGGGTAAGAGCGTCTCTGCGGTCGCCCAGCTTTGCGGTAGAAAAGAGCTCAGGCCGCCACGCGTCAGCCTCAGGATTGGAGACATTTCCTTTTGTAACATTTCATCTATATTCTTATAATATGCTGGTAGTGTTCTTCAGATATTGATTTCCTGCTCTATCCATCCTGTTTTCTTGCTCAGAGGAGGATGTTCACCATTGTTACTTAACTTGAATTGGGGGTGTACTGGCTGCTCATCTCAGAGTTTTGTGATACTGTGTCCACACGGAAAGTCAGCCAGTAACTAAAGAAGCTGTACCTGGCCCATAGGGAGTGCTCACTCCTCAACTGACATGATATGTAGCTGTCACAGGAATCCTGTGGTGGTCAGGTCATACGAGATGCTTCTGCATGGCTCCAGGAGACAGCAGAGCGAGGGGGCTAGGTAGCTGTGATAATGGAAAAGGATGACACTTTGCTAATGATGCCAGCTGTTGTCACCGTCAAAAGGATGTTTGGGCTTTCCTGGCTTGACCTACACCCCCTGGGTACACTAAATCATTGTGACAGTCACATCTTGGATAAAAAGTGAGTACCTGTTGTTGGTATTATTGTCGATGTTAACACTAATATTGCTGTTATTTCTAGCAAGATAATCTGGGGCAACCTCTGCCTTTCAGGTGTCTCCTTATGAGGACAACCCTTGTCATCCCTGTGACTGTGACCCTCTGGGGTCCCTCAGTTCTGTCTGTATTAAGGATGACCTTCATTCTGACTTACACAGAGGTGAGTACTTGATTCATTTTTGTGCTTGAAATTGATTTTTGTGTGTTTACGTGGAAGATTTCTACCTAGTGAGACTGTTACTGTTGTGTGGCCATTTGGTGATAGGATTCTCTATTGACTCTTTTGCTCACCAAATATTTATCAAACATCTACTATGTGTCAGGCAGTTTTCTAGGACCTGGGAACATACACATCCTTGAACAAGATGATCAAGGTCCCTGCTCACAGGCAGACATTAAATGAACAAGTCCATGTATAATACCGAGGTAGGGACCAGTGCCCTGGGCTTAAAGCAGAGTTAGGAATCGTGACGGGAGGGAGGGACGGGGTGGAGGTGGCAATGTCGGGGGGATGAAATGACATTTGAGAGGTTAATTAGCGTTTGCTGAGAGAAGAAACAAGGCTGTGTGTCAAGCCACACGTGAAACCGTAAATAGCAATCACCCTATTTAGCTCTCAGAAGACACCCAGAGGCTTTAGCACACATCCTCCCACAAAGCAAGCAAATCCCCTAGTTAACTTGGTAAATGTCAGTGTTCTTTCCATTTCAAAAACTGGCAAATGGACTTGCAAATACCAGAGTCTCCGGAATAGGTTGCATCTGTCCAGAGACCCCTGTGAGCCCCTCCCGTGCCCCGTCACTAGCAGTGAAAATGGATACTGATCAGCAGGGAAGGATGTGCCCTCTGTGGGCCCCGCGGCCAGGGGGAGGGCACATTACAGGAGCGACTTGCGATGAGATGATGATGATGGCGACAGTTACCTTTGATTGGGTTCACCTTAAAATAGATATCGTTTCAACTTTCAATCACAGCAAGTAAAAATTATTTTACCCAATTTACTGGTAAGAAACTGTAGCTCAGAGCACTTAAGACACTTGGCCAAGAGTACACAACTTTCAAAGCTGGCATTAAAAGCAAAGATATCCTCGTTGCCCTTCACTATGGCTTCTGTGCTTTAAAAAACAAAGCAAAACAAAACAAAAAACTTGATTTTGTGATATAATTGATGACTGTACAGTACACCCATCTACAGGGTACAGTTCATTGTGTTTCGACATATTCGTGGGTGCAGCCATTACCACAATCCGATATTGGTCCATTTTCACCTCCCCGTAAAGAAACCCCTTACCCTTGGCAGCTGTTGCCTGTCCCCACCCCCATCGCCTCCGTCGCCAGCGCTAGGCAACCACTGATCTACTTTCTCTCTAGAGATTTGCTGCTTCTGGCCATTTCATATAAGCAGAACCATACGATATGTGGTCTTTAAGCGACTGGCTTCTTTGAGCACCATGTTTTAAGGCTCATCTATGTTGTAGCTGGTGTCGGCACTTCAGCCCTTTTCGTTGCTGGGTGATGCTGCATTGTACTTGTGTTTGTCTCTTCATCCGTTGATAAATATTTGGGTAGTTTTGACTTTTTGGCTATTGTGAATCGTGCTGCTACAAACATTTATGTACAAGTTTTGGGAGGGATGTATGTTTCCATTTTTCTTGGCTAAATACTTCGGAGTGGTATTGCCAGATCTTATGGTAACTCTACGCTTAGCACTTTGAAGAAGTACCAAATGGTTTTTCAAAGCTACTGCACCATTTTACACTCCCTCTAGTCTCTGTGCTTTCCATCTCTCTTTTCTTTCCTTAAACCAGGGGTTGTCAAACCATGGGCCATATCAGGCACCACTGTTTTCTAAATAAAGTTTTATTGGAACAGAGCTTTGCCCATCTGTTTATGTATTCTCTGTGGCTGCTTTGCCGGCAGAGTTGAATAATTGCAACAGAGATGCTGGCCAAAAAGCCTAAACTATTTACTCTCTGGGCCTTTACAGAAATAGCTGGCCAACCCCTGCTTTAAACCTCTCTTATCTTGCTGTTGGGTCATTTTGTCTTTTTTCTTCACAGAGAAGTGGCCAGGTCAGTGTCCATGCAAGGAGGGTTACGCAGGAGAAAGATGCGATCGCTGCCAGTTTGGCTATAAGGGTTACCCTGTGTGTGTGCCCTGTGACTGTAACCCCGCCGGCAGCGTGAACGAGGAGCTGTGCTCCGAGTCCTGTCTCTGTAAGGTACGCGTGCGGAGGTTATTAAAGCCACCTCGAGTTTCCTTTGAGGTTTCCTGACAACAGAATGCGTTCCCCTGGCTCAGATGGTTGGGTGCTGAGCACAGCATCGAGGATAAGTGAAACTATCCCTTCCCCTATGCCTTCCTGAGAAGCAGGGTGTTATGTCACAACGGACTGGCCACAGAATATGTCCTTGGACTTAGGTGGGCACCTGATTTTCTTTTTTTGTGCCTCTTGGGCAGTGGCCAGATATTCCAGAGGTATTTCTGTGACTTCCTGGTTGAAACCAAATACTGCACTTCTTAGGCCTTGGCCTAATGCCTCTTCTATGACATTTTTCTTTCAATTGGGGTATAGTTGCTTTACAATGTTGTGTTAGTTTCTGCTATACAGCAAAGTGAATCAGCTATACATATACATATATCCCCTCTTTTGGGGATTTCCTTCCCATTTAGGTCACCACAGAGCATTAAGTGGAGTTCCCTGTGCTATACGGTTCTCACTAGTTATCTATTTTATACATAGTAGTGTATATGACATCTTTTTTAAGCTTTACGTATAGAGGAGAATGAGGTAAACACTACATTTCTAGAAGATTAATTAAAGGCAGATTATTTGGGGTTTCTCTTAGAAAGAAACTGAACGATGATAAGAAATACATGAACCTGGTGCCAGGGAGGTGCTTTTTGGCTATTTGACATTAATAACCGTCTCCCCCGTAATCCATTGGACTTCCAGCTGTGTCTAGTGCTTATTCTCACGTAAGCAGAGTCTTAGGCATGTTACCTATGACGGAAAATTATCTTGAGTATTTATTAACAAGACAAACAATTACCATGTCCTCTTCAGATTTTAAAATGCTTGAAAGATCAGCATAGAAGATTTAAAACAAAACGGTATGAAAAAGCCATTTAAAGACAACAACCAAGCTCTAATACCTCTAGCCTCAGTCTTGACTACAAGGTCAAATGATAACATTTCAGACTATCTGGAAAATGTGACATCATGAGGCTTCACATTGACTTTGAGTGTCTTTTTGTTTACCTGTTTCTCTGGATTGTCAGACATCTTTCTTACTAATGTCATTTTAGTCTGTCCACCTCTTGGTTTCAAAAGCTAATTTTTTACTCCAATTTGCAGGGGAATGTGGAGGGGAAACATTGTGATCGCTGCAAGCCGGGATTCTATAACTTGGAGGAAAGGAACCCGCAGGGCTGCACGGAGTGCTTCTGCTTTGGCGTCTCTGACGTTTGCGACAGCCTCTCCTGGCCCATCAGTCAGGTGGGGGCATCTTCTGAGAGTCAGGCGCTGTGTTAGAAAGCGATGAGGCTGTCTTTTCTGTAACATCACTGACATCGGCATGGATCAAAGGCTGCCCACTTACCAAAAGCCTCACTGAAGTTTCTAGGTCATGTGTTTATTCCCTCATACATTTTCCTATGAAAGCAATAGGATACTACAGCTTTGCAGAATGCATCCTGTGTAAATTTCTTCTGTGGGGAAATTTCAGATCTTGCCCACCAGCCCCACACTGGTCTCAGGCCAGGAAGCACTGCAGGACGTGGTGACATGCAGAATTTTCTAGCTCAAAGAAGCTGTCAAGGGTGGGAACGCAGCAGGTGGCAGAGAGATTACGAGGACAGGCAGGGTAAACCAGTTGTTTGGGGAACTGGGAGTCTGGGGGGAATGAGTTCGAGGGGGTGCTAAGGGGGGTCTAGGGAAGACGGCGTGATGGCTGGAGGGTTAGGGCTGTTCCCTGCCCCCCCCTCCTCCTCTCCCTCCTCCATCCTTACCAGCGGCTGTGGAGGGGGGGATCCCATTCAGTACTTGAGAATGGGGTGTCCCTGTGGGTGACCTCCTGTCATCTCTACGCAGGTGACAAATTGGGGAGATAGAATCTGGAGGTTGTTTTATACAGTTTTTGGCATTTGGCTAAGAAGCAGGGGGCAACAGCGAAGTCAGAGGTAGCAAAAGACAAGTAATTCAGTGCGTTTATTGAGGTCTTTGCTGTTTTTTCAGTCTAAGGTATATATCTGTGGCCTTTATGGTTCTGCTGTCTGTTTGCTTCTAATTGATCTGGGTTTGGGGGATGCATGACTCGTTCTCAGGTTTTCTGGATCTTTTGAGTACAAGGGCCATCGTGTGTTAACTCCATCCTCTCCGAGCTTTGTGCGTCTGTCCCTTCATGGTGACGATAGTAGCGCTGGGCTGGGGGAAACCTAAGGTGACTGCGATTTCATGTTCTAAAATTCTTGAATGTTTTTTCAGGTGAAAGATATGTCCGGGTGGCTGGTCACCGACTTGGTCAGTTCCAGCCGGCTCCCGTCTCAGCAGGACGCGCTGGGCGGGCGTCACCAGATCAGCATCAACAGCTCGGAGGTGGGGCAGAGGCTGACCTCCCAGTATTACTGGTCAGCCCCAGAGGCCTACCTGGGCAACAAGGTACTTCCGGTGACAGCATCTGGGGCAGAGATCTCAGAGCATATTAAGGAAGAACGGTTGGCCTTGCAAATAGTTCAATTGGTCTCTTGAGTGTTGGGCAGAATATCACACCTGACTCACACGGTCTTTTTATCCGTGTTTGACTTTATTGCATCATTAAAACATGAACTTGTGTCCTTCCTGGCCCTGTCATAGGTGGTCTGTTGTATGAAGTCTTGTCCTCTTCTCCCTGGACACACTTTCTACTTTGCTCTGGGTTCCTGGGTCACCTGGGCCTTTGTGAAGGTCTCTCGCATCCCTGCTCTGTGAAGTCAGCCGAGTACCTATCTTACCTGGTGTATAGAACACCCTCAGGTGTGCAGGGGGTCCTTGCATAGCCCCCAGCTTCTTTATCATGATTGTTGCTCACGTGAAGTTCATGTTTAAGAACAGATAGAATCCTTTCCATTTTAAGAAAATGCTCAGGGACTCCCTGGTGGCGCAGTGGTTGGGAGTCCGCCTGCCAATGCAGGGGACATGGGTTCAAGCCCTGGCCTGGGAGGATCCCACGTGCACGGGAGCAACTAAGCCCATGAGCCACAGCTGCTGGGCCTGTACTGTACTCTAGAGCCCGCAAGCCACAACTATTGAGCCTGCGTGCCACAGCTACTGAAGCCCGAGAGCCTAGAGCCTAGAGCCCATGCTCTGCAACAGGGGAAGCCACGCACCGCAACGAAGAGTAGCCCCTGCTCTCCACAACTAGAGAAGGCCCACGTGCAGCAATGAAGACCAATGCAGCCAATAAATAAATAAATTAAATAAATTTTAAAAAAAGAAAACGCTCAAAGGTGATTCTACAAAGTGGGAAGTTGGTTGATATGATTTAACCTCTCGCTTCAATGACGTGGTCCCGTCCCCCCTCACCAACTATGCAACTTCCCTCCAGATTCTGATTGATCTGAAAATACATCCAGTGGAATCTCTTTCCATACCTACAGCTCCCTGCTCACCTTAACTAGGCCTTTGGCTTGTTTTGAAGTCGCAGTATGTATAGTGTCGGCCTCATACCATGGTACATTTCCAGTTAATTTGATGGTTATATTTTAATTTTATAGCTGTTTTGTGTGTGTTTAAGTAGTGTTTATTTTTGCAAATGTTTACTTTTCCCATCAAATTACAGTCTTAGTAGATGTTTTCTACTGAGAATGGGATCTTATCACCAAAATTCCACAGTTTCGTTTTGTTTGTGTCTGGAGAGCACCTCTCCAATTTTATGGTGCAGAGATTGGATTCTGAACATTGTACTGCTGTAACATAGCTGGCAGGAAGAGAATCTCTCTTTTACGTTGAAGGATGTCTGATTAGGAAGAAAACCCTTTGTCCTTCCTGTAGCTGATCACACATGTTGCTCTGTGCCCTCCTACAAGCAGGGCGGTGACCCCCAATATTGAGGCTGTAGTTGTGGATCAAAGTCCCCACCGCCTAAAGTCCTTAAGTGAAATAAAGGTCTATCGTGGAACTAGCACAAGTTCAGAGTAATTCACCTTGGAGTCTCTAAGAAGGAGTACCTTTTCTTCTGTGCATTTAAACAGTATCCTGCATTTCGTGGTATCGATTAAACAGAATATTCGTATAATGTGCTTCCTCTCCATTGCCTTTAATGTGAAGTCTTTACGTATTGTGGCTTCGCAGCCTAGTTGTTTCCAGGTGGGTCCTAGCCACCATGTGCTCTTACGAGGGCTATGATCCTTCCCTTCGGTGCTAACTGTCACTTAAATTTTCCAGCTGACGGCGTTTGGCGGATTCCTGAAGTACACAGTGTCTTACGAGGTCCCAGTGGAGACGGCAGATGGTGACCCCATGTCTCATGCCGATGTCATCATTAAGGTAACTGCTTTCACATTGCTTTGTAGAGCCGAGGGCTTCGTGGGGCAGCAGTTTTACGACTGCAAGTGCTAAGCGAGCCCACAGTAGCAGGAGCCCAGGGCCAGGTGGCCGTTCAGCAGTGCTTTGCCTGTTGGGACTCTGCTCAGGCTGGGGCTTTCCAGAATTCCCTCAAGGAAGCACGTGTCGCTCTCCCCTTGCTCCTGTAGCTGACCTGTCTATTCACATTTTAGAGGGAGAGGAGGTTTCCCTTGACGTTGGGACTTCCTAGTCAGCCCTTTGGATCCCTCTTTCCCTCCTGCCACATCCTCCCCACGTGAACGATTAGGCAGCAGTGCCTGGCTCTACGGGGACAGAAGATGCGTTGTCATTTTTGTCCTCCACCTCTGTCCCTGCTCCTGTATCCTCACTCCCATCACAAAAAGACCCAGCAAGGCCTTGGTCTCTGCTGTACCCTTGAAACGTTGTAAGTCAACTGTGCTTCAATTAAAAGAAAGATTAGGGGTGTCAGATTTGTTGCTTTGAGGGAAACTGTGGGCTAGTGCATGACTTTGTCTCTTTTCTGAGATCCCAGCAAAAGACAGTCTTTAGGCTTATTATCCAAATCCCTCTGAGAGGAAGACAATCACATCCTTTCTCTGATTGTTCTTGACCAAGGGCTATGGACATCATTACATATTTGGCCAAAAACCTGCACACAAATGAAAAGCTACATGGCTAAATACAAAATCTGCTTTTAATGTTTGATCATGAAATTGAATTATGAATATATTTCTGCTTGTTTTTAAACATTAGGGTAATGGACTCACTTTAAGCACCCAGGCTGAGGGCCTGTTATTGCAGCCCTACGAAGAGTACTTGAACGTGGTTAGACTTGTGCCTGAGAACTTCCGAGATCTTCATAGCAGGAGGGAGGTCGATCGCGACCAGCTGATGACCGTCCTGGCCAACGTGACACATCTCTTGATCAGAGCCAACTACAATTCTGCAAAGATGGCTCTTTACAGGTGAGTATGGAAGAGGAGGGAAAATGTATGTTGATCTTGTCTTTATGTAGCGTAGATTTTGAGCTGGATATACTTTACTTGATTACTTTAAGAACACAGCTAATGGAACTGCCTTGCAATTATTTTTATTACTATAATTTTATCTAAGGCGTAAGCATAATTGTCCCTGACAAATGTATTCTAGTAGGAGATAGACTTGGTGTTGGGATCAGAAATTTTCAGGGTGATTTTGTGAGAAATACCCAGTGAGGTGATGGTTGTTAACTGTGTTGCATCTGGTTTTCACCTTCCTGGTGTTAATGGTATTAGATTTTCACAGACTATGTAAGCTCATGAATCCATCCTCAGTTATTTTGTTACTTCGAGAAGGTCAGTTTCTGGCAATGCCAGGCTAAGCGTACACATTGGATGCAGCTGAAGCAAACAGAGAACTGCACGCTCAGCGACAGTCTCTCTGCACTAGAGAGAGTTCAGCTGAGTGGGCTCCTTCTTCTGAAGTCTGTTCATTTTTGGGAACAGGCCCCACAGAACTTTCTTGCAGCTGTGTATGGACAGCAGCTCGTCTTGTACCAAATGTCCAAGGCATTTCCAGGGACTAATGACAGCTCCCAGAAAGCGTACTGTAGTGAAAATCTTTAGTTACTTACAAAAGTCCCATCACCATTTTGTTTGAATTAAATCTTTCTTAGGAATTCATCTTCTTTGAGGTGTTAGATGCCGTGTGCGAGTGTGTAAATTGTGTAACGGCCCTGTCTGTCTGTTTGCAGGTTGGATTCTGTCTCTCTGGACACTGCCAGCCCTAATGTTATAGACCTGTCCCTAGCCACAGAGGTAGAGCACTGCGAGTGTCCCCAAGGCTATGCGGGCATCTCCTGTGAGGTAACGTTCCTCCTCTTCCTCTCCTCTTCCTCTTCTCCTTCCTACAGGGGAAAAGTGCATTGAAGGTGATGTCATGGTGTGCGTTTGAATTTTAGCTTTGGAAACCTGGTTTTTCTAAACTTCAGACTTTGGGGGGGCTATTGGAATATTGGAAACACGTTGTTTAAAGAAATCTGTTTCCTGTGGGGCACCTGGGAATACCCTAAGTAGGTGTCACTGTCTTGCTTAGTCAACAGGAATGTTGTAACACTCCTGCCATATTTTGCATCTCTAAGGAGGATTGAACTTGATCATATCTGAACATTTACCAAATACCAACCTGTGACACCGAAAGCTTTAGACAAGCCAGGCCTGTTTGGAGATCTTTGATGGCCCCTGGCTGTGTTACTTTGGTGGACTCCACCTCCATATGCAGTATCTAAAACTACACTTGTAGTCATCAGTAAATGTATTCTGTTGCTTAAAAATTTTGAAATATATTTTGAAGTTATTTGGACATACATATTGGTAATAACTCTCTCTTACTATACTCAGCCCTTTCCATATGTTACCTCATTTAATCCCTACAACAACCTTATCAGGTAGGCCCTTCGTGTACTTTTTGTTCTGCAGATTAGGAGACGGAGAAACAGAGAGGTTAAGTAACTTGACCAAGGTCACACAGCTAGGAAGTGGTCATATCAGGATTTGAACTTCATCCCTGCCAACTGGCATGAGGTCCTGCCTCTCATGAACCCATGACCGACTGTGACTGTGAACATGTGTCATTAGCTATGATTTCTTGGCAAGCATTTTTACAAAGTGAGATCATTTAACCTATAATCTGTTTCTATCTTTATTAATTTTGCAGTTAATAAAGTTGGCCTAAAGCTTCATTGTGTAGATATTTAATTAAATATTTTTATTTCTATTTTTAAAATTTTATAATATTTTTTGGGCCACAGGGTGGGGACCAGTGAACTTTTATTTACATCTCATTTATTTTTAGGACCAAAAAATGTTCATAAGTCCTAATCCCTGCAGGCCTAGTGCTTAATGGATAAATGACCCTCAGACCACCTCATAGTATGTGGATTTGGCTTAGGGGAGCGACAGGTAGAGCAGGCACAACCGTGAGAGTGGGAGCCCCGCCAGCTGGACCGCAAGGGGGCAACAGGGAGCAGATGCTGGAGAACAAGAGGGCGGGGCTTTGGAGGGAAAGTGCTGATGTGCCTGGGATGATGGCTCAAGCATCATACAGGAAGCTCAAGGCTCCTTTGCAAGAGTTTGTGTTAAGCAGAAGAACTCATCCTTTTATCCAGCTCTTACTCAGAATCTGACTTAAAGAATAAGGCAGCTATCAGTTGGGAATGGAATCTGGGGGAGCCCCGTGGCCGCCACCAGACCCCCAGGCAGCTGCTGCTCAAAGCCCATCTGTAGACAAGCACGCTGTCCCCAGGGGAGCTTGCCTGCCGGGAGGTGTCAGGGGACTTTCCCAAGGTCAGTGTGAATGAAGGCATTGTATATTGTTACTATAATGAAATGCTCTTTAAGAATTCTTAGGACAATAGAAAACAAATCCATGCCCCCTCCTCCCGTGCCCCTAAGGGAGTGAGCCAGCTTCCAAATTAATCATTCCCCGGGCTGCACGCCGGACGCATTTAGTGTCTGCCGTCACCCTGGGCAGCCTGTGGACACGGGTCTTGGAGGTGTGCACACTCGGCGTGGAATCACTGCACCGTCACCATGGACCATAGCTAACGCTCCATGTTCTGGATTCCACATCTATCAAATAGAGCCCATTTCTCAGATTCATCACAACGATGACGTGAAGTACAGTGTCTGGGGTGCCTCCCTGCCCCTGCACACCCAGGCTGCCTGTCCAGCATGTGGCCAGAGGAAAGCGCACCTGTAATGTTTGCTCTATTAAACCGATGCCGTTTGACACAGACCTGCGTTTAACACTTGGACGGCAACATTTACTACATTTTAAGCAAAAGAAAAAAAGTTGAGAGAAAAAAATCCTCTTGATTGAAACACTGGTTAAATGGCTGTTACGTGATTTCTAAGAATATTGCAGTGGAAAACCGCTACAATGTATGCTGGCTCATTGCACAGCCATTACGGTTTTGTGTGCATGTTTCTACCGTTAAAATGTACATGGATCTGGATTATGGTGATGGTCCCACAACTCAGTAAATTTACTAAAAAAAGAGTCATTGAATCATATGCTTAAGATGGGTGCATTTTATGGCATATTTGGGCGAAAAATGTCTCCATTCATGGAAAATTGAGCGGTTTATATTTCTAACGTATTGGGAAGAAGATGATTTGCATTTTGTGTAAAGTTGCCTTCACCCGCATGGTCACCTGTCCTTCTTTTGCAGTCCTGTCTCCCGGGCTATTACCGCGTGGATGGAATACTCTTTGGAGGAATCTGTCAGCCCTGTGAATGCCATGGCCATGCAGCTGAGTGTGATGTTCACGGCGTTTGCTTTGTGAGTCTGGCTGAGACCTCAAGTGCCCCCCCCCATTCCCCACCCCTCGAAGCCCTCGCTGTACAGAAGTGATTAAAAAAAAAATGCTTCCTCCACAGGGAATATCCCTGCCCTCGTGGACCCCGAAGGAAATCTGCACGTTTAGGTTCATCATAAAATATTTCCTGCTTTTTTTCCTTTTTTTTTTCTTTTGAAGAAAAATTACTTTGGTGATAGTAAAAAAGAGATGTATAATTTCACTGCAGGTTTTTTTATTAGAACAATAATTAGTGATTTACTTCACAAGATTAAAAAGCAATATAAAGGGAGAAAACGCCCACTGATTAAATAAAAAGGATCAGATCTTTTAAATGCAAGTGCTAGTAGATTTTAACGTTATATTACATAGTGTTTCATAAAAGGAATAATAAAATTGCTAAGAATCTCACTTATTTGTATAAAATATAATGCTTCATAGTTGTAGCTCAGATAAACTCTGCAAACAAGTACCTCTTTCATGCGGTAGGAGTTGAAACAGGGCTTAACAAATATGTAGTTAATCTTGAGAATGAACTTTGGGGCAGATACAGGGCAAGACTTGTTTTTGAACTTCAGTCAGGAATTCTTTTAGGCTTTTATGCCTGGGAGCCAGGCCACACTCCTGGGTTCTAATGGATTCACTGCTCAGAGACGGAGTGAACGTACATGATAATCAGCTGAACCCTTTTCACCGCACAGAGAAAGGTTCATGCTTTCTCCAGAAGAGATTGGGAAAGGGCTAGGGAAAATTCATGATCAGACCCGTGGGGAAGATCTCGGCATGATGCCACCAATTGCTTTTTCTCTTAAGAGCGTAATTTTTCTTTTTCTTTGTAAGTACAGGCTTTCGTTTTGTTCTTTGTCCGTGGCTTTGTCCTGTAAGTGAGACGTCTGGAGGATGGCATGGTTAAGTTCCTCAGTTGCCGCTTCTCACTGCTTGATGAGGTTGTTGCTTTTTTAAAACCTCTCTCCCTCTGCCGTTTGGGTTTGGAGGCCTCTGCCAACACTTGGGGGGTGGCCAGCAGATCATGGTTGTGCCACTAAAGACCTATGTGTCTTTAGTGACGGGTAGGCTGGAAGAGGATTTGCACGTGCTTCTCTTAATATATATTTACAAAAGTATATACGCCAGTGAAAGGGAAGATGCTAAATAGCCTTAAAGCTCTAAGTATAGTAAATAATAATTTTTATGGTTTTAAATTTTTTTAGGAATAATTTCAGATTTACAGACAGGTTAGAATAATAGGCTAGAGAGTTCCTGCGTAAGCCTCACCTTGCCTCCCTGGCTGCTCCTCTTATACAATGTGTACAGTTGTCAAAACTCAGAAGTTAACATGGCACAGTCCCCTCAGCTAAACGTCAGACTGCCTTCAGGTTTCATCCTTTCCCTCTCCAGCAGCAAACCCAGGGTCCCACACTGCATTTAGTGGCTTCGCCTCCTTCAGGCTGTGATGGTTCCTTGTTTTCAGGACTAGGACATGTTTGAGATCTTTGCACGTTCTTTTGCCCGGCCCTCAGCTGGGGCTGGTCCACTTTCTTGTGATGAGGTTGAGGTTATGCATTTTTGGCAAAGGGACGTGAAGGTGATGTGCCCTCCTAGTGTGTGCTGTCAGGGTCCCTGATGCCAGTCTTCTTCCTGGGGATGTTAATTAACCTGGGTCACTCGGATGAGGGGGCCCCCGCCAGGTTTTTCTGCTGTGAAATTAATATTTTTCCTTTTTTAAATAATTAAAGGAGCAAAAATAATAAAAATTTAGATTGGAATACAGGGAAATATAAAAACTTTGGTAGCATCACTTATCTATTTAATCTACTTTGCTTTTTAAATTCTGTTTTAAAAAGAAACCTTTAATTCTTCCTTTTGTACAGCTGTTAATATCTCCTGGCCTTGTATAGTTATCTAGATTCTAGGGGTTGACTCCTAATATACAGTTTCTTAGAGAGAAGTTTCCAGTTGTTCTTAGTGTTCCTGTTCTTTTTTTTTTTTTTAAGACTTTTTAAAGAGGTTACAGCAAAGTTGAGAAGGTGTAGAGATTTTCAGTCTACCCCCTGCCAGCACCCACGCTCATACACCCCTATCATCAACACCCCCATCAGAGCCGTGCATTTGCTACAATTGGTGACCCCTCACTGACACATCACAGTCACCCAGAGTCCATAGTTTACCTGTGTCCTTATTCTCTTCTCTGAGCTCTCTCTGCTCTTACGCCAAGGAGAAATCGATTTCTTTTCTTTGCGAAGACAGGGGCATAAAATGCAGTTGTGCATGTCTTGGACCCTTCTGGTTTTTCTTTTCCAATCAAGAGAAGATGCTTTTCTTTCCTTTTCCATTCAAGAGAAAATGTGTTTGCTCCCCAAGGAGAGGAGCATTCCTGTCCCTTCACGTTCCAGACCCACCGACGGGGACTGTCACTTAAAGGGGTGCTGGCACCCTCCTGAGAAAGCGTTGAAACAGACCTTCAGCAGGTTTTCCAACAGAACTACATCATAGTTTTCCCAAAGAGAAAGAAGACCCAATCTGGCTCTTTGAGCAAAGAAAGCAAATCAGAGACATTTTGTAATTGAGCATAATCATATATATTTTAGTGAAACTAGGTATTTTGCATAATACTTTAGCATAAGCATATAGCTCTTTACTAAGGCCAGTTGCATTGTGAATCGATTTGGGTCAGTGATCAAAACCAAGGTCATATGGGGGATGAAAAGAAAAAAAAGCTCAGGGGCATCATCTGGAAGCTTTTTTAGAAACTCAAAATTGCAGACCTCCCAAATCGGTCAACATTTAACCCACACAATCTGTATACACCTTCAAATTTGGAAGCTCTGGTCCAGGATAACCTGAAATAAAACTGGTGACACCCTGATATAGAGGATGTAATACACGTGTTTATAGTCCAGTTAAATTGAATAGATGGGAAAACTTTTATCAGTCTCGGGAATGATAGAAAAGTGTGTAGTTAGAAACTGGAAATATTATTTAAATTGTTGGCTGAAAAATGTCCACTAAATGTGTGTAAAATGAGTGGCTTTAAAAGGTGGGGTGTAAAAGGACATGGAGGACCCCAGGGGAGAGGAAATGAGAGGAGAGGACCCACAGGCAGGGCTGGGGCGGGGAGTACAGGCAGGAGAGGGCAGGGGTTGTAGGAGAAGGGTCTGGGTGGCATCAGCACGGGATGGGGGTGATGGGGAGGCCTGGCAAGACCTGGAGAGACCGAGTCACGGGAGAAGAGGAGCCTGGGGAGGAACATGCAGAAGAGAAGCCGCCCAGGGGCTTAGTGCTGCTTGGCACTCAGCCCAGCGGCCCGTCCCCCGCCTCCCACACACCCGCTACACCTGACGCAGGGTAATTTCATGTCATTTCCCTGTCTAAAGAGGCGTTTTAAATGAGGAAGAGAAGTCTTTAGTGCTGATTGACATATTTACCATTTGCGATGTTCTCCACGCCTTGGTGTCAATTCAGGGATTCTTTTGGACTGTCTCGAGGGGGGAAGACCTGCGGTTGCAGGACGCATCCCGCTGCCCCCGTGCCTCAGGGTCCGCACCCTGAGCCTCCAGCGTCCGGGGTCTGAGCACAGCTCGGCGACGTGTTGTATTTCGTTCCTACAGAGGGCGAGGCTGGTGGCAGTCACTCTGCCACGGTTAGAAGTGAAAGCCCTCAGGCTTCCCGTTTACACAAATAAAAAATTTCTATCAGCGAATCTGGAGACAGGCAACGCCTCCTCATGTGAGAGAGTTTGGTGACTTGCTTTAGCGTTTTGTCTTTTTTTTTCGCTTGGACTTCAAGTCATTTGTAGATGAATCTGAGACTCCTTTAAGGAGGCCTGAGTCGAGTCTTCCCACGCGTGTGCCCTAGGCGTGCCAGCACAACACCACTGGGGACCAGTGCGAGCGCTGCCTGCCTGGCTTCTACGGGCTGCCTTCCCGAGGGACCCCTGGGGACTGCCAGCCGTGTGCCTGCCCGCTCTCCGCGGCCTCCAACAAGTAAGCCCGGCTCCTCCACCAGCCAGCCCTTCCCATGTGGCCTGGGCCTCCATCCAGATGGGCACTTATGTTTTCAGAGCAAAACCTATATGTAATGAGAGTGTGAATTTTCCCCGTGGTAATTAATTGGGATTAGAGATGGAGGAATAGATTCTCTCTCTCTTTTTTAAGTTTGATGTGTTAAATTATGTAAAGCAGGTTGTGTGATGGCAAGGACGTTTGCATGGCCTGTTTTCCTCTTGCTCTAATGTTGGCCATCACTTCCTTCACACGTATGTGTTGTGCGCCTACCACTGGGCTAGGAGGTAGAGGGGATCAGAGATGAATAAAACATATTCCTGGGCTTCAGGAGTATTTGAGCTAATGACCAAAATATGTAAACATGAGGCTCATTGAGAATGGGCTGAATTCATTTAGTTGATTCAACAAATCTCTATCGAGCGCCTGGTATGTGCTGGGTGTCATGGTAGGTGTGCTGAGTATCAGCCTGTTCGTCCCGTGGCTGCTAGCGCCACGGAATCCACAGTGTGGTCATGAGGGCAGAGGAGGTGTGTCCACTGAGCAGAGGGGATTGGCAGGGTGACTCCCTGAGGAAGCTCTCCACCTGAAACTTGAAGGACGAGAGGGAGTTTGAAGGCAGCAGAGAAGGGCTCTCGGCAAGAGGAGGTGGTGCTGAGGTCTGGCAGGAGGAGGTGGTGCTGAGGTCTGGCAGCGGGAGGAGCAGATCCGGTTTGAGGAGCTGCTGCAGCTGGTCCTGGGCACAGAGCACGAGGGGAGGTGGAGGACAGCTACAGTCAAGGCCTCGCCCATCATTCTGGGGCTCCTGCATCCCCAGACCAGCGGTTTGGAAGCCTCTCTCACTGTTTACCCTTCAGAACTCTCCCCAACCCGTGCCTTGAGGATTTCCCCACAGGGATTTTTATTTGGAACTCCGGTGTATAAAACAGCAATCAGGGCTGCCCTGATGAAACTGTGGGGGCCTCTTAACAGCCCCCAGGCCTCCCTTCATGGTCCTCCCAAGACCCGGGAATGGAGCGGGCAGCGATCTCGGTCTGCATGGGGGCCTCTGCGGAAGCTGGTTACACTTGTTGAAGTGCAGAGCCCCCTGGCTCTGTCCTGTGAGCGAGCTCACTCTTGGTCAGTGTGGGCAGCTCTGAGGCAGGCAGCCTGGTGCCAGAGGAACTCAGCTTGAGCATCAGGGCTGGCCTCCTGGAGGAGGGGACCATTGAGCTGGGCGTCGGGGGTGAGCTGGTGAACCCAGCTGGAGCAAAGAAGTGCAGCCCAGGCTGAGGATCACGCAGGAGCAGGGAGTGTCCACTGCCCACGGGGGTGCTGCGTGGCTGGTGGCCTTGGGTTCTGGGCTAAGGAGTGAGGTCCCAGTGAAAGTCTGTAAGGACAAGTGTAGTAGAATCTAAGCAGTTTAATGTTTAGGAATTCTGCACCATCCACTGGAAAATTGCATTTATTTCTTCTGCTTTGTCAGTTTCAGCCCCACCTGCCACCTCCATGATGGGGACGAAGTGGTCTGTGACCAGTGTGCCCCGGGATACGCGGGGATTTGGTGTGAGAGGTACTCTGCTTCACTCGACTGGTTTCCAAAAATTTGTTTACTGTAAATTCTATGTGTTTATTCTTAAATGTTTGGTTGAGTGTGGTTTTAGAGTTTTGGGTATGTAATTATTATTTCTCAGAATCCTAGAGAAAAGCCAATTGATCAGTTAAAAAATTAATGTTCAGAGTCCCTGGGAATTGTTTGATCTCCTTGAGCTAATCTGAGTTTTCATCAATAACAATAGGAAGCAGCCTGGAGTCAGTGCTTCTGTTCACACATTTGAATATCCCATTACTCTGGATAATTCCATCAGTGAGGGATGGTTTGATTGAATAGCTGTCTTCTGGTGCCTAGAAGCCAGGGTTGTCTTTCCCACGTGTAAGTCTTGGTGCCAGGTCTGGCTGGACTCCGGGGAGGTGACATCCCCGACTGGTGGGATGCGGGTCGAATTGCCTGGGGCTGGAGCATGTCCCCGGGGGATGTCTGGATCCTTTGGGACGCACTCCCTGTGCCTCCCAGTGAGTGACGGGAATCTGAATGCCTGAACTTCCTCTCACAGTAAATTTTAGGTAAAGAGTCAGTCTGACTGATGAACCACTCAGAGAGGCCCTGGGTGGTGGGGTAATGTCTACAGTAACTGCATTTGTGTGCATCCCTCTCTCAATCTTTTACACAGATGCGCAGACGGTTACTATGGAAACCCAACGGTGCCGGGAGATTCCTGTGTCCCGTGTAACTGCAGCGGCAACGTGGACCCCTCGGAGGCCGGGAGCTGCGATTCTGTCACCGGAGAATGTCTGAGATGCATTGGGAACACCGACGGCCCCCACTGTGAGAGGTGTGCCGATGGGTTCTACGGGGACGCTGTGACCGCGAAAAACTGCCGCGGTGAGTGTGTGTGCCGTGCGGTTGGGTGCATTATTGATCACCCTGTGAAGTCTCCATCCATCTACTTACTTGCTTCAAAAAGTGCTCGGGCCAGGAGTTCCCTTGACTCCATCTGCACTGGCTTACCTTGATCACTTACCCCAAATGAAGGTCAAATGGCCTAGAAAACGTGCGCCCTTGCACTTCAGGAGAAAGTGGTGCTCCACAAGTGCTGGCACGGCTCCCAGGGACCAAGGAGGTGAAGGAAACCTATCCCATTTGTCAGGGAGATGCTAGGGCTTCGTGAGGCAGATGGGATTTCAGGTCTGGAGGGGGAAATGGGGAGACCCTGGCTCCCCCAAATTGGTGCGTCTCAGTGGTCTGTGCCTGAGCCACCGATCCCCAGGTTGCTCTACAGGGCTCTGTTCAGACCCTTGAAATTACAGACTATGTAGAACCAGTCACTGAGAAAAGTAGATCTTCAAATTCCCAGGATGACAAGCTTATAGCCTCAGGGCTGATACAGCTCTCAGATTTTTTTGGCACAGTTCTTGAAAAAGGAATGGGAGAGTAAAAGTGACAATTATCAATTATTTTGGTAATTTCTATAAATGCTGAAGCCCTACTGTGCTATTACAATGTGGAGACACAAGGGGGAGCTGGTGATACAGAAAAGATGCTTTCCTAGGACCACGTCCAGAGATGGACAAGCTTCTATTGCCCTGGGTCTAGGAACCTGACCTTCAGCACCTTGATAGGTTATCATAGGAAGATAATTATGATAACTGGTAATTGTATAAAGCTTCAAAGTTTACGGAACGCTTTCGCAATTCTCATGGCATTTCTTTTCATCCTTACTGCAAACCTTGATGATTCATCTCTCAGTTCATTTGTCATCCATTGTGTCTGTTACTTCCCACGCACTCTACTAAGTACTGTGATTGGGGTTGGAAATGTATTTATCAGACTTGAAAATCCCAAGTCTATTTGGGAGCTACACACGATGGCATAGGAGAGAGGCACGTGTGTGGATTCAGGGCTTTGGAGTCTGACTGAGGTAGGGTAGAGTCCAGGGTTGGTCTCCAACCAGCCGTGTGACATTAGGCAAATTTATTAACCTCTCCTAGCCACTATTTCCTCATATATCAGATGGACATAATTATATGTATACACTAGGGACTTTCTGAAAAGTCAATGAGATAACAAATTAAAATTCTAGACAGTGAATAAGTGGTAGTTATTATAATTGCTAGTAATAAAAGCAGTAATTTTTATTATTTTTCTGTATCTATGCTTTCCAACAGTAATGTAAGCTGTACATGTGATTTAAAATTTTCTAGTAACCACCTTTTTTTTTTTCACTACCATTTTTGCTAAATTCTGCAATTTATTATATACATATGTTATTTGTTAGCTTTTGTATCATTTTCCAAAGTAAACTGTAGATTTTTTTGGGGGGGGGTACACCAAGTTCAATCATCTGTTTTTATACACATATCCCCGTATTCCCTCCCTTCCTTGACTCCCCCCTCCTCGAGTCCCCCCCACCCTCCCCGCCCCAGTCCTCTAAGGCATCTTCCATCCTCGAGTTGGACTCCCTTTGTTGTACAACAAAAAGTATAAAAAACAGGTGAAATACATTTTAATAATACATTTTATTTAACTCAATATATAGAAAGTATTATCATTTTATCATGTAAGCAAGTTTTCAGAGTATTAATGAGATAATTGCTTTCTTTTTAATACTGAGTCTTCAAAATTCAGTGTGTGGTTTTATAGCCCATCTCAATTAGGTTGCTAGGTTCTTATCAGAAATATTTGATCTGTACTTAGATTATATCAAATGTATTGTTGAAGAAGTGGATTCATTCACCCAAGTTGTTCAAACATATTTAAAAGTTTTCCTTTACGTGCAACCACATTGACAAAGCTGAGACAGCATTTTGCCATGGGATTAAAGGGCAAATATAAAATAGAAGGTCTTAGGGATGACTGGAGAGTCGAGGGGGGAGGCTCAGAGCAGATGGGATTTGGGACTGGGTCCACGTTGTTGGCCCAGGCAGCTGGACTGGTTATGGGCTGATCCTGTCCGGGCTCTCTCTAGTTTCTGAGCATTTATACTTTTTATTCTTTTTCTATCTCCTTTTTTCCATTCCTAGCTTTGATGAGATGAATTCGTACAACTGTTTCTGAATATTTCACTAGAAATCCTTCCAGGTCTATAATAGGAGTCCCTCTTATGAACTTCCCAGAGGTCTCCACATGATAACACAATGCCGTATTTTGTTAGGTGAACCTGGTAAAAATTCCAGGATTCAGTATTACTGACACCCGCTTTGGCATGGTAGCTGCAGAGATGGCTGTGGACACAGTGGTCCAGGGCAGAGAGTGGCGTGGAGGGAGAAAGCATTGTGGGAACCCCCCTGAGCTCTAGTACTAAAGATACCTTGTGTGAAATAACTTAAGTAGGTATAGTTTTTATATTGTAGGGTTCTTATGAGAATTAAAATACATGTAAAGAACCTGGCAGAGGGTAATGGCCAGATGTTTTAAATTAGTATTATTTATAATGAACAATTTTTATTAATAATTGCTATTATAATTGTTGTTTTAGAAGGATAACTGCTAATAGCAGTGTGATCTGTGGCAGATCACCTTTCTAAGTGTTAGATTTCTCACCCCGAAATAGAGGAAATTACAGGGCTTCCCTTGTATGTTTGTTCTGAAGGTTAATTCATTTATTTCACACATTGACTGTAACTTGGAGACACAAGGCGACGGGTGAGTGATAAATGTGATGTTATCATCATCAATATTTGGTGATGGTCATACCTGAAGTGAACTTGGAATATTCCCCAGAGGAAGGATGGGGTTTGAGTGAGAAGCAGAGGAGAGGATCAGAGGGAAATACAAGAGAGAGAGGAAGGAAACCGTAGAGTGGGGGTCCTGAAACCTCAGTAAGAGGGGTTCAAAGGGGGAGAGGGGTCAGTGGCCCATCCCATCGGAAGATGCATCAGGATGGAGATGGGATCTACTCACTGGATCTGCACCCGGGAGTCCTGGGTGTTTTAGGAGCAGCAGTTGTAGCAGCCAAGGGGCCAGGAGGGCAGGATTGCAGAAGTTGGGATGCAGGATTGGATGGTGCTAAGGGGGAGGGAGGGAGGGGATGGAGCCTCAGAGAGTTAAGGGGTGGGGGTGGGGGTGTGAGTGAAAGTGTGTGTGTGTGTGATGTTTTCCATGGGAGACAGCTGAGAGTGGTTGGAGGCTGAGGACTGTTTTATATACAGGCTTTATTATTATTTCGGTACAGCAAGGCCAGCAGGTCAGGAGAGGATCACCATCGCAAAGGCAGTTTGTCACTCTGGATGCCAGGCCGCGGGAACGGAGGGGGAGCGGAGGGGACACCTCACAGCATAGGGCTGGCCATGCCGGAAAGCACCCGGGTTGGTCAGGAGGGGAAGTGTGGGCAGGAGCCTTTATCTGCAGGAAGAAAAGGGCAGACTGGCTGGTCTGAATCGTCTCATCAGGTCCTGGGGCCGAGGGGCTGTGCCTGTTGTCTGAGGCCTGGCCCTGGGGTGACTAGGACAGGAGGACAGTGGAATGTCAGGGCCCAGAAGATCCTGAGAGCCAGTGAGGAAGGCATGGGGTATGGGCTCTGGATTGGATGGTTTGCCTATGAAAGGCATTCAGGCAGGTGAGCTGTTTACTGTCTCTGGAAATTGACTAGTTCTGGGTGCAGCCATCTCTCCAGGGTCAGCAAGGCCCCAGAGCCAAAGCATTGAAATACAGACAATAAAAGTTAAGCTACAGGAACCAGCAGCAGGGTGTGGGGCCCCTGTCACTTGACCAGCCTCCTGCAGGGGCTGTAAGGGTCCTCTTACACCACGGAGACCCATGGAGGGAGAGGCCCAGTGACGTGGCCGTAGACAAGCAAAGAGGCAGAATCCCACCCCCTTCCTCTGACCACCAGCCTTCCACTTCCCAGCGCCCACCCCTGCTCTGCCCCACAGAGGCTGCCACACAAAGTGTGCTTGGGCTTGAGATAACTCGCGACGCTTTTCTTCCGTGGTTATACCAGAGGACAGAGAGTGTGCACATCCGAGCTCAAGAATTCATAAATAGTACGTGTCGTGGGAGACCCTATCAGTGAACGTATTACAGATTTTAAAAGAAGCACATATTGACAGCTGTGGTATGAATATCAATTAAACGTTCCTTGGACACGTTAAATTGCATCACTTTGAGAAGGGGGTTACTCTGTAGCTTTAAATATCAGTATTCTGGCTGTAGATAAAACTGAAGCATCTGGCCAGAAGGTAAGAACCTCAGAGGACTCATGGCTCAGAACAGGGAAACATTTCATTAAATTATGAACTGTAATATTAGTTATCTAGGTCACTATAACTGAGCTTTAAAGTATTAAATATATATGATTGGAATGAGCAAGTAGCTAAATTGATTTTGAAATCTTCTTTGCATGTTTTTTATGAAGATTAGTTGATATACATTGATGACTCTTAAAAAATTTCAAGGAATTCATGAAATTGGTTAAGTTCATTTGCACATTATTACCGTAATAGTTTCAGTAATTTTTTTTTTCTCTATGATGAAAAAAAGCTTCCACCAACCTTATTTTGGCTCACTCTTTCAGAAAAATACTAATTTTTTAAAGTGATTGCAAAGCAGTAATTTTGTTTTCATTTTATAATTTGAAACATGAATATTCAAAATTTCTCCTTTGGGGATTAAGGGATTTTATAACAGCCATATCCAGAAACGGCCACAAATATGTCTTCTGTGTGTGTTAGCCTGTGAATGCCACAGCCAAGGCTCCCTTTCTGCTGTCTGCCACCCTGAGACTGGACTCTGTGACTGCAAACCGCACGTGACCGGACAGCAGTGTGACCAGTGCTTGGTAAGACATCTCCCGGTCATTGCATACAATTAACGTGTGTGTCAGTGTTGACGTCTATAACTGTTGCCTTAACGGGTTCAAATGAAGTGGAATCACGACCGGCAGACAGAGCGGGTTCCTGCAACACGGCTGCGTGGTCCTATCTGGAGAGGACGTAGTCGGTTTACAGAGCAGTGGAAGGATGTCACGAACGCTTTGAGTCTATGACACTTGCAGTTGTTGATTTGGGAAATGTTCTAGTAGGTACTAGTCACTTACTAAAATGTATTTTGTTTTCCTGGGTCCTGCCTGGTGAAACAGCACGGCTACTACGGGTTGGACATGGGGCTCGGCTGCCTGCCCTGTAACTGCAGCGCATCGGGCTCCCTGTCTGACGACTGCACGGAGGAAGGCCAGTGTCGCTGTGTCCCAGGTGTAGCTGGGGAGAGGTGCGACACGTGTGCCCGTGGCTTCTATGCCTACCAGGACGGTGGCTGTACACGTAAGCTCTTGAATTCAGTGTTTGAGACTTTATTGTAATTCCCAGACTTTTCTTTGGGCTCTCCTTTGACTTCGGAATAATTCTGTTAAGTTCCTTTAGGTTTTTTTCTGAACATGTAAGATTTCATACCTTTTTCTATTTCCTGATCCCTTTTCTGGGTAAAGTCCATAAGTCTTGGTCAGGCTGTACTAACTGTGTGAGCTTAGACTAATGACTTTACTTAGCTTTGGTCTCCTCATCTATAAAACGGAGAAGCTGATCACGGACTCCATCCAGGAGTTACTGTCCAGATTGTACTTCAAGTCCTTGGCACGGTGATTGGCAAACAAGTACTCAGTAAGTGTTAGCTGTCCGTTCTCCCCACCTGTCGAGGCCTTTCCTTGTCTTTTCTCTGTTTCTCCCACTGTGTCCTGAGCACCTCTTGTCCAGCGGCATCCCTCCATGAGGAGCAGCACCCACCTCCCTCGAGACGTGGCGGGGTCTGGGTATCGCGAGGTCTCCTTCAGGAGCTGGGAGAGTGGGTGAGATGATGGACACAAGGGAAATAACTTGCAGCTTCCACTATGAGCCCTTCAGCTGGCCCGACAGTCCTGATCTGTAACCACACCCTGTGTCTCTGCCGTAGCCTGCAGCTGTGCTCACACCCAGAACACCTGTGACCCGGAGTCGGGGGAGTGTGTCTGCCCGCCTCATACCCGGGGCGCGGCGTGCGAGGAGTGTGCGGACGGACACTGGGGGCACGACCTGGAGCGTGGATGTCAGGTGTGCACTGTCACCTGCACATTTTCTCAACTGGGAATGACTTTGCTGTCAGGTTTCCTTCCTTTTCTTTTATCTATTTGCTTGATTTTAACCTATTGAGTAGCTTCATGGCTTCTGTTCAAAACTCAGTACCGATTGTAGGAATCAAAGTGGAAGAAGCGGCATCCTTAAAATACAATATTCTAAATTTTCTTCAAGAGCTTAGCTTGGAATTGATGGTTAGAAGATCAAAATTTGAGTTTGGTGCTCTTTAAATACATTCTGCAATATATGCTGTCTTCCAGGAGAAGGGCATAAATCACTTCCCTGGGGAGAGGGTATGTCCAGTCTTCAATGGTTCTGTTTTTCTATGTTACTTTTGTGGGTTAAACTTAGAGTTTGAGTTTTGAAAACAGAGGGAACGTTACTTGACTTCTAAAATAATTTGCTGGACTGCCTTGACCTATTAAGGAGATTGAATTTCAGGCCACGGCTGTGGCCCAGCCTGCACGTGTCACAAAGGTTCACTGACGTCCAGCAGTGTAAATCCTGGCCTCTTGGTGGCTTGTGGCAAAGTGAGTCCGTGTGGCAATAATGAGAGAAGTCCATTCGTTTGTATAATTTCCCCACGTTTTGTGTTTCCCTGTAATCCCCATATGTGCACATTATGAAAATGTAAAAGCTGCCTTTTTATTTAGTTAGTTTTTTTTTCTCGCAGCCCTGCAATTGCAGCAGCGTGGGGTCAGCCAGTCATCAGTGTGATGTGCTCACTGGCCATTGCCAATGTAAGCCTGCATTCGGTGGACAGACATGCGACCAGTGCTCTGTGGGGTACAGAGACTTTCCAGACTGTGCGGCCTGTGACTGCGACCTGAGAGGGACCCTGGCCGACACCTGTGACCGGGAACAGGGCCTTTGCAACTGTGCCCAGGAGACCGGAAGCTGCTCTTGCAAGGTACTGGCCCTCAGCCCCGCTTCCTCCCTCCCTCCGACTAGGCATTCTGACTTCGGGGCTTTAACTATTTAAATAAGCACCTGGCTCTTAGACGCTTCTCATAGGGAGTTCACGCCGCCTTCTGGGTCTGGGTTTAAATTCCATGTATGCTTTTCTAGAATGACGGATGATTCTTTAGATGGAATTTGTTCTGTTTATTACAAGTGTCAGATGATGGGACTGATTTGAAAAACACGCTGAGTTTTCTATCATATGTTCCAGTTGGCAGAGTAGCTGATCTGTCTTGAATACACAGGTCAAATAGATAACACAGGGCTTTGGGAAGATTTGTGATTTCATAGCTGGTAAGTGATTATTCTCTTATGCGTGCTGGCCACACTGGAAGACATTTGTGTGCATTATCTTCCCAGGAGGTTAGATTTCAACATCATACTCAACTCTGTGTATTTCCATTGGTTTTCCCGTTGTGCTTTGCTATTACAAGGTCCTTGGCCACTTTCTCTGGTCCTCTCCCAGGAGCTGGGAGATGGAAACCTCATTTTGATTAGTGGCGGGGGAAGAGGAAGGGGTGGCTTCCTCATCCACTCTTGTGGCTGCGGGGTAACGGGAACATCAGTGGACGTGTGCCTGGTTCACCACATCATGGGTGCAGTTCTCACCACGGACGGTCAGCACAGGAGGACCTGCCCTAATCGTCATCTGGTCCATGGCTCTCCACCTCCAGGAGGCTCACCAGGGAGTCTGCATTTTCTGAAAGCTTCCAAGACAATTCGGGTGATGAGCTGAGTTGGGGAATCACTGAGTCTGAGAGAACTGATGCTCAGAGAGAGGTTAAGGAACCAACCTAAGGAGCAGCTAGTTCAGCAGTGTCTGTTGATCCAAAATTATTTCTGTGTCTTTTTCCATCGCTGTTTGTTCAGAAACCGTGTTGCCCTTTGTTCAGGTAAAGATGAGTCTGTCACTTTGTCCCCTTTAGGAAAATGTGGTTGGCCCCCAGTGCAGGGAGTGTCGAGCTGGCACCTTCGCTCTGGAGGAGGCGGACCCTCGTGGGTGCACCCTGTGCTTCTGCTTTGGGCTGTCACAGCTCTGCTCGGAGGCCGAGGGCTACGTGAGGATGCCGGTGGGTTGCCCATGCAGTTAAATGTTCTGTTTTCCATCCTCTACCCTTGGGAGCTGGCTGAGGGTGGGAGAGACAGTCGAGTACTTACATTAAATTTTGCTCTTACTGCGTCAGAAATTCTAGGAAGCTGATTTGGGTTAGCTAAGAATCAGCTCTGCCTCTGCTGTCCAGGAAGTGAGTGGAGTGGGAACCAAGGCCTCTGTGTTGCCCTATGCTAATCTGTCTGCAGCTTTAGTTGGAGTGAAGAGAAAACTGCACCATCTCAGCAGTCTCCTTCATGTAGTTGAACATTGCCCAGTATAGCAAAAGTCTGACCCTCAATGCGGTGGTTTAAAGGCATTTTCAGTTCATTTTAATCCAGGTGTTTAAATTTAAAAGAAAAGTCTTTCTTATTCTTGTTTTAATAACGAAGCTGTTTTGTGTGAAACAGTGGAAGACTGACAATCAAAGGTGCCCCGTTAATTCACATTCTAAAGTGGCTTTGTCCTCCCCTCCATGACTAGGTGACGCTGGGCTTGGATCAACCTCTTCTGCGTGTGGTTTCTCAGAGTAACCTCAAGGGCACGACCGAGGGAGTGTATTACCAGGCCCCTGATGTCCTCCTGGATGCCGTGACGGTCAGGCGTCATGTCCATGCAGAGCCGTTTTACTGGCGGCTGCCCGGGCAGTTTCAGGGAGACCAGGTGAAACACGCACCCAGCCTAGAGCTCGTCCGCATTTCCTGGGGGTACAGGTGCACTTTGAAATCACAGTGGCCTGGGCTGGCCTACCGCTCACTGGAGTGGTTATTAATTTCCTCTTTTACGTGGGGATGGAGAAGGTTAGCACTTATAAAAGTCCCAACAGATGGATGGTTCTTTAAATTTCTCCATTAATTTTGAAAATGTTTTAAAGTTCAAAACACATTCTTTTCCTCCTTCTTAAAGCAGTCATTCGACAAACATTTATCGTTCTTACTAAGAGGCTCAATGCAAGCTTGCAGGGTATGACCTGAGAGGGTCTTCTTAAGAAATTGCACTCATTTTTGGGGAAAAAGAGACTTGAAAGGCATTGTATGCATTTTTGTTTATATAAATATAGGACCCTGTGTATGAATTCATCCTGATTTTTAAAACTTGCAAATACGTGCTCTGATGGCTATAGATCATTTTTAATTCAAAGGAGCTTGAAAATAGAGTGATTATCACATTGTTTTGTTACCTTGGAGCTTACCTTTGTTGGTATCATCAAGAGGAAACATTGGGAGGTGATGGACATGGCTGTGGCTTTGGTGGTGGTGGTTTCATGGATGTATACTTATCCCCAAACCTATCAATACATAAGGACAGCTTCTTACAGCCGATCACACCTTCATAAAGTGTTTTAAAACTTTTCAAGATCGTTTGCTTAAGAGCGATAGCTGGGGTCAACTTAATGATCCATGATTAAGTAGAATTAGACGGAAGCATATAGACATATTCCACCCATGTGACATATTTTTAAGATCAAGATTTCCTTCAAATGGCAGCAGGCTTATAATAAAATATTTTTAAATCAGTGCTGTGCCACAGAAGTAAACAACACTGCACTCTTCGACAGCTCCTGGCCTACGGCGGCAACCTCCGGTACAGCGTGGCCTTCTATTCTTCCAGTGGAATCGGCACCTCCAACCTGGAACCCCAAGTGCTCATCAGAGGAGGCCGGACCAGAAAGCAAGTCATCTATGTGGATGCGCAGGCCCCCAAGAACGGAGTGAGACAAGAGCAGGAAGTGGGGATGAAAGAGGTGAGGAGCGCTCGTTTCACACACGCCCCTCAGGCTAGGACCTCTGCTCTGCAGGCAGTGAAACCCTGAAGCTGCTGCAATAAGAGAGTGAGGGAGAAGGCCTTGGGTCAGAATCCCAATGGGTTTAGCAAGATTTCTACAAAGATTCAAATTTCATATTCTCAAGAAATGTCTCTTAGGCTTCTGTTAATTTAGTGCAAATTGCATCTTAAATCCTTTGTCGTGGTACACAAGTCTCAACCTGTGTGGACATGAGGGCCCGGAACCTTTGGACGCCCTTGAATTTGGAGAGTGTGTTTTCCTTCCTCCAGCAGGTGTTTACTGACCGTCCTCTGTGTGTGGCTGGCGCTGCCAGAGGTGATGTGAGGCTGTTGATAAGTGAGATGGCACGGCTGCCGCCCCAGGAGGTGACACAAGAGCTTCCTCAGTTAAACTTAGTGTCCCACACAGAACTGGGCTCACTGCTGGAGAAATTTCTAAAAGAATTAAGTTCATATGCCCCTGAGGATCTGTACCCTGAATTTAATGGTTTGTGTTTCTCATCCACAGAATTTCTGGAAATATTTTAACTCTGTTTCTGAAGAGCCTGTCACACGCTCAGATTTTATGTCTGTTCTTAGCAACATTGAGTACATCCTCATCAAAGCGTCTTATGGCCAAGGACTGCAGCAAAGCAGGTACTTGGAAACTTCTAGAATTTTCAAAATATTTTTCCTATTTGAAAGCAAACTGAAGGGATTTGATTCAGTTCACCCCCCGTTACTTCCTATCTTTAATAATATATATATTTCTGTTCCTCACCAAAACCTTATTAAATACTAATGTTATTATGAAATATGTGAAAAGAGACATAGATTATCCATCTCCTACATTAATGTGGCTCTAACATACAAGTACATAATGGGGATATCTTCGATGTAAACAACAAAACAGTTCTGCTATTTTCTGCCCTTAAACTGCAGTGCCCATTTCTTTATTGCAATATATTAAGAATGCGATCCCCTGCTCATTCAGTACTTATCCCATAAAGCAGGCCACCTAGGTTATGGCCAGACTAGTACTTCGAGTTCTTTCAGGTGTGCTCTCTCTAGCATTATTCTTAAGTTCTAAAGTGTTGGGTGAGGATGGTCCCTGTGTAATGACTAATGTGCTTTTAGTGTGTTTTTACCCATTTCCTCTATAACTACTTCCACAGTGGCAGGAAAGCTCTGGTTTCACACGTGTGTCACCATTATTCTGTAATGTGATGTTTCTGGAAAGTGTCTTTTTAAATACTAGTGTCTCCTCTTACACTTCTTAACCCAACGGTTTCACAGAATCTCAAATATTTCAATGGAGGTTGGCAGAAGGGCTGAAGAGCCGCACCCCAGGAGGGAAGTGGCGACCCTTTTAGAGAAGTGCCTCTGTCCTCCGGGCACGGCCGGATTCTCATGTCAGGTAAGGAGACTGTGGTTAAAATCCGTTTCCTGGTTTGGGGTTGAAACACGCATTTTACAGCAGCTCCAAGTGATGACTGAAACTGTGCATATCTATTACATCATTTTTCCCTTCTAAAAATTACTTGTGGTAAAATAGGCATAAACATAAGCTTCACCATCTTGACCATTTCTAAGGTGTACAGTTCAGTAGCGGTACGTACACTCACACTGCTATACAACCAATCTCCAGAATTATTCATCTTGTAAAACTGGAACTCTGTACCCAGTAAACACTAACCCCCCACGCCCTCCCCCAGTCTCACCTTTCTACCTTCTGTCCTTATGAATCTACTACTCTAGGTCCCTCATGGAAGTGGAATAATGCAGTATTTGTCTTTTTGTGACGGGCTTATTTCACTTAACACGATGCCCTAAAGATTCATCCATGTTGTAGCGTGTGTCAGAATCCGCTCCCCTCCCTAAGGCTGAATGATATTTCATTGGCTGCATGGACCACATTGTGTTTATCCATTCATCAGTGGACACGCGTTGCTTTCATCTTCAGCTGTTGTGAACAATGCTGCCACAAACATGGGTGTGCAAATATGTCTCCAAGACCCTGCTTTCAGTTCTTTGGGGTTTGTACCCAGAAGCAGAATTGTTGGGTCACACGGTAACTCATTTTAACTTTTTGGTGAACCACCATACTGTTCTCCACAGCGCCACACCTTTCTACATTCCCACCAGCAAAGCACCAGGCTTCCAGTTTATCCACATCCTCAGCGACACTTGTTATTTTCTGGGGGGTGGGGGGAGGGTTGTTTTTTATTTTATTCTTTTTGATAGTAGCCATCCTAATGGATGTGAGCTGGTATCTCATCGGGGTTTTGACTTGCGTTTCCATGATGATTAGTGACACTGAGCATCTTTTCATGTGCTGGTTTAGTCGTGTGTCTTCTTTGGAGACCTGTCTATTCAAGTCCTTTGCCCATTTTTTAATCAGGTCTTTTGTTCATCGCCTGCCCTTTTGCATCCCCTCAGGACTGCGCACCTGGTTACCACAGAGGGAAGCTTCCGGAAGGTGATGGCAGGAGACCACGCCCACTGCTGGCTCCCTGTGTGCCCTGCAGTTGCAACAACCACAGTGACACCTGTGACCCTGAGACGGGGAGGTGTCTGGTACGCTGGTTCATGTGGGTGCCTGCCTGACGCTCAGAATTAGAGCAGGTCCTGAGCATGTACGCTTTCAGTTCGAGGCTATACAAGTTCCTTGATTTAGAGAGAGTTTAAATTCATTCACATGTAAGATATACATATATTTCCTTCAGAAAGTTCTAGCTAAGTGGTCTGACGTTGGTGGAAGTTCTTTTATAAATTTTTCTTCCTTGAATTTCTTTGTGGACATCAATTTGGGAATTAGTCAAGTGTGCCTTGTTTTTCCTTGCAGTACTGGTGGTTGTAGTCAAAGAGAACTTTCTGTCATAGAATTTGAAGGGTCACCTGGAGGTTTTAAAATGAGTTAATGCCAAAGTTGAAAATGTATTGCTCTGTGTAAAGCAATGCCCTCTCCTTGCATTTGTTAAAAAGTGCATGTTGTGCTGGGATTTCCCTGGTGGTGCAGTGGTTAAGAATCTGCCTGCCAACACAGCGGACGTGGGTTCGAGCCCTGGTCTGGAAAGATCCCACATGCCACGGAGCAACAAAGCCTGTGTGCCACAACTACTGAGCCTGTGCTCTAGAGCCTGTGAGCCACAACTGTTTAGCCTGCGTGCCACAACTACTGAAGACCACGTGCCTAGAGCTGGTGCTCCGTAACAAGAGAAGCCACGGCAATGGGAAGCCCATGCTCCACAATGAAGAGTAGCCCCCACTCTCTGCAACTAGAGAAAGCCCGCGCACAGCAACAAAGACCCAATGCAGCCAATAAATAAAAAAATTTATTAAAAACAAGAAATTAAAAAAAAAAAAGGCATGTTGTCCTGAAGGTCTTAGTGTGCATTTTCTTCCTGGCCACCTACCCCTAGACCATCAGGGACGAGAGGAGAGCTCTGATCACTGAAAAGGACCAAGTGACCCAGACAGAAGTCTTGTGGTCCTGCCTGAGGACAAACTCTTGCGTCCAGGATTCTCCTTAAGCTGACAAGACCTTATTGATAGCCTACAACAATCTTATGTTCTTTCCCTACTCCTGAAATCTCATTCTTCATGATAACTCACGTGGGAACGTTGCTTCCTTGTCTAAATTGTGCCAAGACTAACTTGCTTCAGGCAAAATAACTCATTGAAGGAACCTGAGCTGCCCACCAAGAAAGACACAGCAAAGCCTTAGAGATCCTGGCTGTGGCCGAATCACAGGAACCAGGGTTCTCACACCGGATCCGTCTTCCTCTTCTTCTGTTTGAAAGCATCTTTCATACGTGGAATTTAAAGGCAGTCTCCACTGGGAAAACTGTTAAACCATAGCGCTGCACAGGTGAATTTAGAAGCTGAAGCACTGCGTGGTTTTCCTCAATTAAACTGATGTGGGTTCACCTTTGCTGACTCCATTATATATCTGGAATTAAAGAATTATTCCAGTCATTCAAGGTAAAATGGACTTAATGAAGATGCAGATAGCTGCAGCACTGTTAAAAAAAATTATACATCCTAATCAGCTCATGCTCCAGGCAAAAGTAAAGTCCTAATACAGAAAATGAGAAAATCTCATTTAAGGATTTAAGGAGAATTGATTTCAAGCAACTTCAGGCGAGACGTAATTATCTAGGAAGGTCCCTTGGCCAATCGCGGGGACAAAGGTCACACAGAGAGTTGGAGAAGTTAACCTGTTCTTTCATGCTGCATCTTTCCTTGGTGCAGCTAACCATTTTAACAAGATTAGGGACTCCTAGGACATTAAATGATTCCCCTACCTTTCCTGACCCAAATCCATGAGAACAAAGTTCTCAGATCAGCAGCTGACCTGTCAGCTTGCACCCAGGAGAGAGCACAGCCCACTTAATCCACTGTCAATGTCTTGAGTCATCTATCCGTTCACTTCTTCTCTCTCAGCTCCCCAAAGTGATCACTGAACCCCGACTATGTGCAAACCAGTGTGCTTCACATCACTGTTTGGGTGCCTATACAATTTAGATCCGTATTTTAAGGCTCTGAAAGCTGGCTGCCCTGTGTGTATTTTCTATAAGAAGAATGTATCAGTAACTTCTAGGCGGTATCGGATGAATGCAGTCTTATAATGAATGAAGGCCACAGAGCTGCCAATGTGTCCAGGATTTTAAAAACATGAGAAAAAAAAATGCTCACCCTCCCTTGAGAATAAAAAAAAAATGTCAACTGATATGAAATGTGGCAGTGCTGGGCTATTGCCAGATGAGAACGAGTTCTAACAGTTTCCCATTGTTTTCTTTTCCTTTTGAAACGTGGGCCCCAGAACTGCAGCCATAACACCACCGGGGACCACTGCGATGTGTGTGCCCCCGGGTACTACGGGAAGGTGACCGGCTCTGCCAGCGACTGCGCTCTGTGCACCTGTCCTCACAGCCTCCCTGCTAGGTGAGCCGCGATGGGGTGCTGGGCTGATGCCAATCTCAGCTTCACTTTCCAGGGCCTCCGCGGGATCTGTCTTAATGAATATTCTCCGTGTGTTGAGAAAGGCTAATTTTAAAGTGTTCATTCTCCCAGCATTTGAAGAGAATCTTTGTAAAAGCAAAATATCTCTGTGTTAGTGTTGAGTGTTAGACTGGAACCCATTATAGAAAGGACTTTCAGGCTTTGCTTCGTTGAAGACTGGTTTTAGCCTCCAACCTATGGATCCAGTGTGCCTAGAGATGAATTATTAATTTTATGAATAATGAGATGAAGAATTCAGTTCCTGTTTAATATTCGTGAGTGGGGTTAGAATTTATATATGCTGATGATTGATGAAGTGCAGAGATGCTGCACGATAAGGAAATTAGGGCCAGATTCTACCTCGTCCTTATGATGCTTGTATAGAATTATCTGAACACATAAAAGAACCAGAGATTTTAGGTGGGAATTGGAATATCTTTGGGTCTTCTTTGGTTTCGATGAAAATTGTAATTCATAAATAACATTTTATTATTGCTTAGAATATTTGACAAGGCATTGAACCTGTGTAGACCAAATACCAACTTTTGGTATACTAAAATGAAGTTGTCCTTTCAATATTTGTTTGACTCTTCTATCTTTTGTTGTCTCCAAGTAAGTGTCACTTGACAGTGAATACCTAATGAGAGGCACTGTGTAAACTTCTCTTGTAAACTATCAAGTATCTTAAAGTTTATTGCTACTGTTATTTAATTTTTTGTATTAAACCTGTATACAAATTTTAAATCATCAGTTTCACTCCTGTAATCTAAGCTTGCATGTGTGTAAAGATGGGCGTTCCTTGTACTCACAAGATATTAGAGGTGGGGGGACTGAAATGTCTACCTACAGGGGTTTGATTACATCCCTAGAGTGGACTATTGTACCAACACTAAGAAAAGAGTAAGGCATATCTGTATGTACAGAATCGGAGACGTGACCAATGGAATTATGAAGTTGAACATACGGTATAATGCCATTTTGGACACATTCATGTCTGTATGTGTGTCTGTGTCTGCAGCTCCATGGCTGTACGTGCCCAGAGAAATGCCTGGACGGTTATTTCACCCTCGACTTTGCACAGTTCTGTACTGTTTGTGTATTTTACTTCTTCAATCACAGAAGGTCCACACCCTCCCCACCCCCACCCCCTACACAAATAAATTAAAGGTTACACAATTAGGAAGAGACTGTGAGAATGTGAACATTCCATGTGCGCTGTGCATCTGAGAGGCCCCGAAAGACGTGCTTTGTTTTCTATGTATTTCATGTTTCCCCTGAAGTCTGTCCCTTTAGTGTTTAAGCAGGAGAAAAAGTCAGAAGTGAAGCAGGGCTCATAGCAACCCTGTAACTCATGCTGGGAACTTCTCTTACCGGCCAGATACCCCAGCAGTGTTTTTAGTGGTTTGCAGGTACCCAGCTGAGCCTCTAGTTGCTGATTTAATATGTGGAGGCAGAGGTTGTTGAGAACAAGGAATACTCCAGAAGCCGAAGCCCCCGAGTGAGGGGACCAGCATCTGAGTGGCTTGTTCCGTTTTGAGTGGCTGTGTCCTTTTGCTGCAGTAGCCCATCGCCTGACTCCTACCTTTATGTCTGGTTATCCTCATCCGCCTTCACTCAGCTCTTCTTCCCCCTGCCCTTCCCCCTGGCCTTTCACTGCAGTCGGGTGTATTCCCAGCACTGGTCCAGCTCCCTTCTCCCTGCTGTTCCCATGTTTGCGCATCGTCTTCATGCAGCTCTCTCCAGCCAGCTCTTCATCTAAAATGTCAGATAATTCACATGCATCTCAAAACAAGGCCCTTTTCACTTGGGACGCTTTCTTGTTTGGAAACTAATTAGTTGTCCTCTGTAAATCAGGTTTCATCCTGGGTTTCATCCCCTCAGCACTCCCGTGGTTGTCACTGGACAGGCTTCTATGAGTATCTTCTGGATACAGAGATGCACCAGCTTGTATCCATTACATGTTTATTTTCCTTTTTTTTTTCCCCAATAGAGTATAAGCTCTAAAAAGCTTGTCCAATTGTCCAGTGTTAATCACTTATTTTTTAGAACAGCATCATGTACCCTAAGAGTAATGAAAAACGACCTTAAGAAAGATTTGAAGTTGTGTATATGAAAATTCAATAACGATTCTTTTCTTCCAGTTTTAGTCCCACTTGTGTCTTGGACGGTGATCACGATTTCCGCTGTGATGCCTGTTCTCTGGGCTACGAGGGACAATATTGTGAAAGGTACGTTGTCTGTTCATCTTATGTGCATGGGGCATATTTATGAAAGTGATCAGGAGTCGTTATCAGTTTGGGCGTGGACCACTGATGATGCAAAACCAAACCTCCTGGGCATTAAGATAGGTAAGTGCACGTCCTCGTGACCATCGCAGCCTCCTTTTAGGAAGTAAAATGCAGAATGAGGTGAGCAGGCCTGTGTTCTCTGCACCTCATGTGGCAGAAGTGATTACTGTCCTTGGGACGCTGCTCCGTGTATTTATTTACTCACTGGTGTTGACCCTACTGTCTGTCCTGCGTGTCTCCCTCTGTAGGTGTTCCTTGGGCTACCATGGGAACCCTCAGATGCCGGGTGGCACCTGCCAGAGGTGTGAGTGCAGCCCGCATGGCTCTGTCCACAGCGACTGTGACCGAGAGTCTGGGCAGTGCCTCTGCAGGCCGGGGGTCACGGGGCTCCGCTGTGAGGACTGTGAACCAAGGCACCTTCTGGTGGAGAGCAACTGTGTGTGTGCGTATTACTCCTCTGGAAGATTAAAGATGGTTTCTCCTCTCAGATGGTTTCCTGGTACGGGGCCCTGTGGCGTCAGCAGGATAGAGAAAGTCCTATTTTGTATTAACTAATCATAGGTTCCTTTTGCATCAGCTGGACTAAACTTTGTGTAGAGCCTTTGGAGCCGAGGAGAAGGTTCTAAGATAACAGGATTTATCTCTCCAGCACTGTGAGCTGCACAGAAGTGCCAGCTTCGTACAGTTCAGCCCATGAATGTTCCTTTTAGCGGAGCCAAGGGTCAGTCGGAGCAGAGAGAACACCTTTGTCGCTGGTCATTTGTGTCACCACGTCTCACGTGCGGCCTCAGCTCGTGGCTGTTGTAGAATTTTTTTTTTGCCAGTTCTGATTTATTTGAATAGCAAGCACGTGAGGTGGCGACTTTGGGATGTCTCCTCAGTGGTTTGTGGGGAAGGTAGGGAGGAAGCAAGGTCAGGGTCATCGCAGTCCAGAGCCCTTTTGCCTTTGTTTGTGTGCTTTTTATAAGCAAGACACGCCTGTGACTTTCCCCAGCCCCTTCATTTGTACTTGCCGAAGATGTCTGCAAACTATCTGAGGAAATGACAGACCAGGCCCCGACAGGACATGCACTTGGACCAATGGCCGTTGGCCCAAGTCAAAGATGAGCAAATATGCTGTAAAGGTTGGAGCAGCGTTTCTCTCTGTGTGGCCCCAGGGAGTCACTGATGTGACCTGCGTCTGGGTGTCATCATCTGAGAACAGAGCTTGGGACCTGCTTACCTCCCGAGGCACAGCTGGCGTGAGGATGAGATAGGAGGTGTCCTTGGAAGCCTTGTCGATGTTATTACAGGAGGCTGTGTGCACCCACGGGAGGACGTGCCAGCTGCTTTGCTTTAATTTGAACTTCTTCTTCCCTGCAGCCTGTGATGATGACTGTGTGGGCGTGCTGCTGAGTGACGTGGATCATGTGGGTGACGCCATCCTCTCTGTGAACTTCTCCGGCATCATCCCTGTCCCGTCTGGGGTTTTGTCAAACCTGGAAAATACAACAAAATATCTCCAGGTAGGTCCTAGGAATAGAGAGATGGATAGAAGCGTGTGTCATGGGGCGGTGAAGAGTCAGTAGGGGCCGTAGGGGTCATTCTCTCTGTCCATCCTCCCCACCAGTGCAGGAGCCTCAGCCCCAGCGTCCAGCGCTGGTAGGCGCCTGGCCTTCTTCCCCTGAACTTGAACCAGGGACTTCATTGTCCACATGACGGCTCGTTTCGCTGTGGGACAGCTCTAATTGTTCAAGACTTGATCCATAGGTGCCTCTTGTAAATTCTTCCTCTGTGTTCCTCCTTCTTCTGCCTTTTGGAATGAGACAAAGTGCACTCGCCCCTGTTTATAACAGGTCTTTGAATAGTTGAAAACAGCTGTCCTTATACACAGAAAATGAACCAGGACAGCATCTTCTTTAATGCGCTGAAGATGAACTATTTCTGTCCATGTATTATTCTTAACTGAAGCTGCAGGGCACAAAAGTTCCTCCTCCCTGGAAGACTATATGAAAATCTCTGGGGGCCAATCACAGCTTTATGTTTAGTTAAAATCTGTGTTTTGATCTGGGTCCAAAAGAAGGTGGGGAGGTAAGAAATTGACTTACTAGACAGCATTTTCTCATTCTAATTGGGGAAAAATGCGATTCGTAATTTGGCTTAAAGCCAATGCATTAGGATTTGAGAGATTTAATTCGCCACGTCATGCAGTAATGCCCGTGGCGGGGGAGCTGGTGGGCGGGGCGGGGGGCGGGGCGCGCTCACGTGCACGCTGGAATCCTGCTGCTTCCGTGACCCACGCCTGTTAATCCCGGTCTTTGCTCTATAGACACCATGGAGTTAAGAAAGCTTAGGAAACTCTAAGAGATGTTCCTGTATTATTGTTCCTCAAATGGAAGAAAATGTTTTGAAACATAAGAAAAAAAGGAAGGAAAGAAATGTTTAAATTTCTTTTCCACTTCCTATAGACACAGTCAGTACGTGCTACCTCTGTCAGTTTGGGCTCCAGCGGTACAACTATATTTTTTTACCACACGAGGGAAACACTTGATTTCAATTTTAACTCTTTTTGAATGAATTGCTTTCATTTAAACCACTTTGTCAATTCCCTTAAATGACCTTTTATATTTATGTAAAGTTCTCAGGAGTTTAAGATGGTGACCCCTTCACTGTTTCTTGTTTTCGCTGTTGACCTACACAGTGACTTGGGCAAGTTAATAACTGTTCTGACCCTAAACAATAATCTAACCCCTTCGAGGGTTGTTCTAAGGTTTGAATAAAATCATAGGAGTAAAGAAATTAGAAGAGTGGTGGCATAAATTAAGCATTTAATTGTTAGTAATTATAAAGGCTTTTCTTTATTTAATACTTTTGTATTTTAGGTTAATAAGCATTTTTTGAGGTGTTAGCAATTATATTGATAGTTACAATTTGTGTGACTCTGCTGTTGAAATTCAGCCAGACTCACCCAGGAATTGCAGCAGTGTCAGTTCTGCGTAACACACCAGACTTCCCATTCATATCTATGTAGGAAATACAGTGTGAGAGATGGCAGTATGGAAACAGGTTGCTGAAATCAAAACTTAAGTGAATGTGATTCATTTTATTTTTTAATGCAATTTCAAGGAAAGGAGAATTTCTTTCTGTGAACAAAAAAGGTAATAGGTGATTCTTAGTTAAGAACCAGAAGATTTATTTTGAAGCATTATAATTTGTTTCCTTTATTCTTTTAGGACTCTATATTAAAAGAAAATACACAGAAAGAACTGACAAAGATTCAGCTTGAAGGTGTCTCAGAACAGACAGAGGACTTGCAAAGGAAGGTAAGTTCTTCCCGTAAAGGGCCTGCTCCCCCCACCTCCAAGCCCTCATGAGCACTTGCACAGGGGCTGCCCGGAAGGTTCTGATCCGATGAGGTTAGCCTCTTCCTCCCAGGAGCTGTGCTCCAGCTACTTCACGCTCAAATCGGTTCTGATGCTGCTGGTTTCTGTGCTCTAGTGGGAAGAGTCTCCTGATTGAACTTCTGGTGTCCCGTCTGCCGAGGGAGGAGGCGGGCTGTCACTTCACCGTCCTCTCATTTTTCTCCTGTGAACTAGGGGTGGGCCACATGAAAAGAGGGGGTTTCTCCCCTGTCCTGGATTCACTGTACATGGTGAACACTGGGCCCCCCCCACCACGGCCCCAACACCAGTGCAGCTCCTTGTGTGGTGTTGGCAGCACTTAGGCTTCAGCCCTGTGCTTCTGATTTGTAGAGTTTGAATGCCAAGAGAGTTCGCTTTGATGTCAGCAGGGGATTATTTATTCTGCTTAGCCCATGCCAGAGGAATGGTTTCTAGTGACCAAAAAAGAATCTGCTCGCTTGCAGGTGGTGAGGGAGGCCTATTGTTAAATTTACAATTTTCACGTATGGATTTCGTGTGTAGATATGCCCATGTGCACGTTGATATGTGTATGATAGTGTATCTGTGCATATGTGTATCTTATCTCTGTCTCAGCATCCATACGCATAAACCATCATGCACCCTAAAATGTATTAGCTTGGCTCCGATTAATTTAGAATTAATGATGATGTGGGAAGAGTTTAAGGGTTTATGTGTGGGCTTTAAAGTACCTCAGCAAGCAAACATTTGGTAGAAAGTGATAAGCCGATGAAAGCAAATTCTTTCTATCCATTAAAGAAGATTCTCTTTGGATTTTGACTAGAAAACACTTTTAGCACCATTCTGAGTTACTTTGCATTCCTGGAAATCACAAATAACCTTTCTTTTCACAAACTAGAACATTCCTAATAAAAATAACAGCTGAGAATCGCTACCAGACATAATCCCACATGATCTTCGTGAAGTCCTGTGCGGCAGTAGGTTACTGATGGGGCTGGGAGGTGTTGAGTACCAGGTCTGCAGCCTGGCAGAAGCAGGCCCCTTTGCCTGACTCTGTGTCTTAACTCCTTGACTAAGTTCTCACAGTTAAGGCAAATTAGTAAGATTTTACTTTCCAGATTCTGCTTATTTGGGTCCAGAAGTGAACACGAGGTCTTCACAGTGGAGATACTTGGCGAGTCTGTCGTTTGATGGCCAATTAGGTTGCTTTTAAAAACGTACCATCTTTTCTCAGCCAGAGTGAGCAGTAGATCATTGCATGAACCACCTAGTCCATTTCTAACCCTGAACCGTCGACCCTGGCTTAGGTGATGGTGTACATCTTCACTCTGTGTCCTAGCATACGTTCTGCTGCTTAAAAGAGACAACATCTGGGGTACCAAAGCTTGCATTTCATTCAAAGTCAAACTAACTCGAGGCCTTTATTTTCCCTCAGCTGGACAGAGTGTTAACACGTAGCCAGCACGTGACCAGGGCCACCGAAAGAATCCTCGACAAGAGTCGAGGCCTCCTGATCTTTACTGAGAAGCTGCAGAAAGACGTCCAAGGTAGAGTCCTCGGAGCCTCGTCTGGTGGACTGGCTTCCTTGGTAGGAAGAGCCGTTTGCTTCACTCAGCACATGAATAGACGTGTGTGACTCACCCTGGACTCCTGGAGCCTTCCCCCTGACCACATCGTTGTCTTTCATTGAGAGTTTTATCTTTAAAAAAAATGGATGTTTCCTTTTTTCGTTTCCACATTATGGCTTACACTTGGGTCCTTAGTATAGGTAGCTATGGTGCTTCCCCATGAATTTGTCAAATGAGCACTTATTATGAATTTGTCAAATGTGCACGTTTGCCGGGTGGTGAGCTGAGGTCCAACAACAGACCACGAGAGAAGATGAAATAGAGCAGCTGGTTACTCCGGGGGTGCAGGAGGGAGTAGCCAGCCCACCTCGAGGGGCCACAGGAGTGGTCAAGGCAGGGTGCAGGCCGAGAGAGAGACAGGACCTGGAGCATGGGCCTTTATTAGGGTTCCTGCGTGGAGTGCTTTGGGGTTCCTGGGCTAAGGCCAGATGGGTCAATCCAAAGCAAAAGAGCAGGGTTTTGGTAAGTCCCTGGGGACCTTATCTAAGGGGTACACAAGGGGAAGGTGCTGGGAGACAGGAAGACTGTGGATCACAGGGGCCGTTGGGGAAGCCACATCCAGAACTGACATTTGCTTTGTCTCTGAGGCTGCATCTAGGGCGTGTGCGTACATGAGGGGCCACAGTTTAAGGTCCCTGCAGGCCACTTGGCCAAATGAAATGGACGTGGAGGCAGGGATACCATTTAGTTTAGCTAAACTCTCAACACCACTCCTTTGCCCAGATTAGGAGTTGACGGGATTTGGAGCTTCAGTGTGGTCCCAAAGTATATCCTAATATCAGAGTAATATCAGATTGGTATGTCCCATCTGAAATGGCTTTTAGAATGCTATTGTCAGTTTTTTGGCTACCAGAAATGCTTTTCTTTTTGGATTATAGAGTACGGGCATAAAAAGTACAGACTCTAATACAAATCAGACTTTAAAGGGAGAAATGTAAGGAAATTATTAGAACAAATGACATGTTTTTTAAAAAAGAGTAGTATCAAGTATTGGTGGTTCGTTCACACAGTAAATATTACTGAGTGCATCTACGTGCAAATGTTCGTGCCAAGGGTGGAGAACACTGCCCTGAACATGGTAGCCACAGCCCCTGCCCTTACAGAGCTTATGGGTCCTGGCAAAGCTGACATGAAATTAGTCAGTAATCCCAGGTTCCTGAGTGTTTTCACAGGGGATGTCCAGAGTGCATTGGGATATATGGGCTGACCTGGCCTGGCTAGAGGTTCAACCCAGTTTAGATGATCAGAGCAGGCCTTACTGGAGAAGGTTCTAGGTTATTCCATTTGAGTACTGTCCACTTTTGAGAGACTTATTCAGTGATTCATGAATTTTCTCCATAGAAATCATGGAAAAGGCAGCAAGTCTAAATCAGACCTTGGACGAAGATGTCCAGCTGCCCAGTTCTACTCTTCAGAATATGCAAAAGAACATGACATCTTTGCTGGAAATCATACAGAAAAGGAGTTTCCTGCAGTTGCACCAAAATGCCACCCTTGAACTCCAGTAAGTGCCTGAATACCATTCATGACACAACCAGTGTCATGGAACTTGGCAGGAACTTGAAAGCTGAGGTGGGGGAGGGGAAGGGAAAAAAGCTCTCGGTAGGGCAGAAGGTCACAGGAGAAGAGCTGGGCGCCGGCCCCTCCACACAGAGTAAAGTGTGATCAGTGGCAGTATTTCTATCTGTGCTATGACGTCATAGGTTCAGCTTTTCTCTGTGACCCCGAAGCAGCATTTCTACTTAGCGTGAACAAGCGAACCTCCTGATACTGTCTTTATTGAAGATGAAGTATATGCAGCAAACGTTCACGGAAGCAAACACAGGCAGTGGCGACCGCCGGAGCTGTGAGCTCTAGGACAAAAGAGTGACATCATGCCAGATTACTTGAGCTCTGTCACGCGCACTGTCATCGAAACCCACGATGTGAAATGACAGATCACAGAGACTTGTTAGACGTGGTCACTAAGAGCTTGTCATTTGCTTTCAGGCTTTTTTCTCAGTATTTTCGCACACGTATCACTTGCTGTAATAGCAAAGCTGTGTGTCTGCCTGGTTGTGATAAATGTCTTCAGCACTGGTTTAGTCACACAATACTCCATCAAAACTCCAGGCTCTGTAGTGAGAGACTTAAGCCGTTTTTAAGATATTTTGCTATTTTAAATAATGTTGTAATGAACGACAGATAAGAATCTTTCTCTATATTTCACATTATTGTCTTATCTGGATACATGTTAAGAAATGAAATCATTTAGCCGAAGAGTTTGCATTTTGAGGATTCCCAACTCACGTTGCCAAATTATTTTCTAAAAGTTTTTTAAAAACAACATCCACTTCTCCCGGCAGCACACGGGAGAGCTGAGCTTACATCTTTTTTCATCATTGAATGGGATTTTTGATGTTGTTGTTGATTTGTTAGGTGAAAAACTAAAGCAGAAACTTACTGTTGCATGAGATTTGCAGAGGGAACTAGTAATCTAATTACTAGAACATTTGTCAGAGAACTGTGGACTGGTGGAGGGAAGCACAGAGGTGGGAGAGGACCCGGGAGATGGGGAAGGGGCTGCCGCTCCTAGAGCACCTCCTCTGTGCCGGGCGGTGTGGACTTCACCCCTCACGGCCTGCGTGTGCCCATCCCACCACCTTGTCAGCTAGGAAAGATCCACGTGGAGAAACTGAGTCCCAGAGAATATTAGTAACTTCCCCCATGTTAAACCTCCAGGACAACATGAAACTTGGCCACACACCTAAATCTGTCTGACGCTAGACCCCATTATTTTCCAGCCCAAAACAATAGGAGGTACCATCTTAGACCCAATCCATAGAAGACAGGTGGGTGGAATTTCGATGGTCAGATCAGAGACCATGGCTCTGCACCTACGCTGGTTGTAATCACCTCTCCCCGGCCCTCCCCCTCCCCCGCATCTTCCATTCCCTGACTGCCTGGTGGGGGAGCCCCACAGAGAAAGACTCACACCTGCATGCAGGTGGTCTCAGGACCCGCCACGCCAGGGCACCGCACTGTCTCCCCACCTTCCTCAGCTCCCTGATGCCTCTTGGACGACATGTAGGCGTCCCTGCAGCCTCCGTCTGCACTCACCACCTCCCCCACCGGCTCCAACTCCTCCTGGGCTCTGGCTCCTCCCAGTGCCACACATGGTGGGTCATCTCATGCGTTCCCTCCCTTGGCTGCACATCCCAGGTGATGGGACTCCCTGCAGGTCCCCTGGGCATCATTTTGCAGTGATCCTTCCCCCACCAGCACTTTCCATGGTCAGTTCATTCGGTCAACAAAGTAGATTGAGCCCGCAGGTGGCCCGATTGTGCTAGGACTTGGGGACACAAAGGAGAACAATAGAGCTTTTTTGCCCACTAGGAGCTCATAGTCCAGCTGGGAAAAGTTGACTTTCTGAGTAGCAGGCGAGCAGAAGGGGAGAAGGCAGGGGCCCTCCCCAGCCTGTGTCCCCTGACCCTCATCCTGGCTAGGCCCTCCTGACACCTTTTCTCTGTCATTGTAGCTCTTCTGTTTCTATTTGGAATAGAGTTATTAATAAGATTCTTGATCTCTCTTTTTAATTTGTAAGTTAAATTATTACTACTGCGACCTTTTATTTAAAAAAAGTTTTAATTGCCTTCCCCTTGGGCCTCCACTTTCTTTCATAGATAATCCCTGTACTTGTCATTTCAAATTTCATGAATTGTTTTAGGAATTATTTCTCAGCTTTTTTATTATAACGCTTAGCAGGTTGGTAATTTATGCGGAAGTGCGGCAGTCCTACAAGCGAGAGGACTTAGCACACAAGCTAGCTGCTTATCGTGCTTGTGTCAGGGTCCCCACGGCCACCCCCACATTCAGAGTTTCACCAGGACTCCCGTGACTCAGGGCTGAGATTTCCTAGAGCAACATAAATAAAGATGCACAGCAGGTCAGGAGGAAGACGCAGAGGAGCCGGGAGGAGTCCATGCAGGCTCCCTGCACTCTCCATCCCAGGAGGGGCCACAGAGCACACTCTTCCCCCAGCAACGAAAATGCAGCAGCTGTGTGCGATGCCTGGGGAAGCATGCGTGTAGAGTTCAGCACCCGAGGTTTTCAGTTCAGGCTGGTCCCGTAGGCTCCCTGTCCCCAGCACATACCACATTCCAGACTCCCAGGAGGAAGCAGGTGTTCAGCCTAAGCCACATTGTTTGGACAAACAGTCAAGGCAGTGAGCCACCCTTATTAGTCAGAGGACAGTGGGAGCACTTGTGGACGCCAGCCGACGGCAAGCCTGGCAAGCAGGCTTTTCTAAGGGTACCTAGCTCTGGCCTGCCATCCTTTATTGCACCTTATAAATTATCCTTTGTAGCTGTTTCCCAACTGTTTTCCATGCAGGTGTCCTGGGGCCTTTCAAAAGATATTTCACTAAAAAAAGTGTCCTGTGCCCAGATAAGTTTGGAAAATACAGTGTCTTAAGGAGAGACAAGGTCTTTACTACAAGTCTTCAGGCTGATGTGTTCTGAATCTGTCAAAAGAGGCCTGGAGAACACAGCTAAACGTACAGCACCACGCAGCTCTTACTCATGGAACGTGCTTACCTGTTTGCAGCACTAGTGTTGTAGAGAAACGCAGTTTGAGAAATACGGTTTTACTGTATTAACTGAATAAATTTTACAGGAAGAAGCTAATGAAGAGTGCTTGAGTTTTTGTGTTTTTTCCTTTTAGTCTTTCAAGTCACGTATCATTTCATCTGATCACGGTTTAGATGGTAAAGTCAGTTCATAGATGAAAATTTGACCTCTATTTTTAAATTTCTTAGATACTTTCTTTAACAATATGAAGTGACAGATAAATGGCCAGACGTTAGAAATATATTGGATTTATTTGTGTGTTTCCCATGAACTTTTTAAAGTTCTTGTTGCCTGTATCATAATGCAACATCTTGCTATCATTTTTATAATCATTAAAAATCATAAGAATGTTCAAATAATTCCTGACGATGCTCTAATGGTGTCAGAGTTCAAATATGTATCTCTGGAAAAAAATTTTTTTGTGGTTTTTTAGCCCAGTGATCTGATAATCTGTGAAAGCTAAGGGTGATTTACAAGGCATTTTCCATGAAATTTTTCAAAGTTCTGACAAATTGAAGCAAGAAGTTAATGGGATATATTCAACCACTGCAAAGTTCTGTAGTATGAAAATCGTATTATTCTATACAGCTTTAAGTTTAAATTTGATTTAAATAGCATTTATGAATAGGGAAAAATGTCTTTTGATTTCCTAAAGCTTGCTTTTATCAATGGTACAAATTATCTTTCTGGCAATTTAGATTTGAAAGTTTTTATGAAATCTGTTTTTTAACTAGCTTCAGAAAAACCTTTATATTGCATAAAAACACTGGCAACTTCAGAGCAAATCACTGAAGAGTCTCCTTTTTTCAATTTCTGGCCATATGATAATGAAAGATGTCAGTTGCCATCATTCACAGACTATGGTCCCAATTTTCTGAATCAAGATTTACTGAGGTGGTTTCTTTTAATTCCATGACTAAAACATGTTAGGAGGTTTGCGAATAAAGAGAGTTTGTTAAGGATAAAGTGTAAATCTGCCATACGAATAGCTATCTGAGAAAAAATTGTTTCCCTTTTTAAGAGATCATGATATACCACTTAAGATGTCAAGAAGAAACTCAGAACAATTATGTAAAAGTTTCTTGCACTATCATTTCAATGATATGAGCTTTGCTGTTCATTTCTTACCATGTGAACTGTCTATTATTTTCCCAGGGCTGCTGAAGATTTACTGTCACAAATTCAGAAAAATTACCAGAAGCCACAGGAAGAGCTGGAGGTACTAAAAGAAGCAGTAAGCAGCCTCCTTTCAAAACACAACAGTGACGTGCAGGCCGCAGAAGAGCTCCTGGGGGAAGCAGAGGCGAAGACCCAGGAAAGCGGTCGCCTGCTGCTCCTCATCAGGGCCAACCTGCGAGAGTTCAAGGTGAGTCTTACCAGCTCTTGCCCCATTAGAGCTGGTATCAAATTCTCCCACGCAAATGATACCATTCTTAGCTTCTTAAAAAATGAGCCCAAGAGCTAACTTCAGCACATAGTGTCCGGCGCCAAGGTTCAGAAGCCAACTTGCTTTTATGAAGCATCCTTAGAGGTGATTTTTGCTACAGGATAAAAAGCTGCGCGTTCAAGAAGAACAAAACGTGACGTCAGTGCTGATTGACGAAGGAAGAGGACTGCTGGATGCTGCAGCTGCTCCCGCTAACGCTTCAGGAAAGGCTCTAGCAGTAAGTCCCAGCTCAGCCCAGCCAGCCGCCACACCCAAGGTTGCCAGAGAATCCTCAGATACATTGTTAAATAGATGCACAGGTAGTCACAACCTTAATTTCTCTCTGTAGCAGTTAGAGCATCACCGGGATGAGCTGCTTTTATGGACTGCCAAAATCAGGCACCATGTGGACAACCTGGTCATGCAGATGTCCAAACGAAGAGCGCTGGACCTTGTCTACAGAGCGGAAGATCATGCCGCTGAGCTCCAGAGACTGGCAGGCACTCTAGACAGGTGAGACCACACCCTGCAGGGATTCCACAGGTTCTGATATGTGGATCAAAGAGAATAAGCATGACTATTTTGATCACAGCATTGAGTCAAAGTCTTTTTTTGTGTGTGTGTCTGAAAATAAAGACTTCTCTTTTATTTCCATGGCAAGGAGGATTTCCTCTCATGTCTGGTAACATAGTTGACCATCAGCAGGAATGGATGATGGAAAAATGCACGCTGAACCAGATAGGAATGAAAACAAACATTATGCTGTGATATCAAGCCATCGAAGCCTTAAGTACCTACCTGGTGCTCAGGACTTTATTATTAGGTTGCATAGGTACAGAACCAGATATTGATTGCTTTACACACCTTGCCTTCTTGAAGCTTGTGATGCGGCTGGCTTTATGCGTGGATGCAGGTTGAGGTTGCGCACTCTGGACTATTAGAAGTGTTGGGAGTCTATTTTCCGATTCTGAAAGATACCATCTCCATTATTTTCTACTGCCTAAAAGTCTACCATTGTACTGTCATTATTTTAACATATACTTTTGGATATTTGTCAAATATATCCTCAGCTTATTAAATGTGCCTTTAAATGAGAAGCACAGCTTTAGGCCAGTAGTTCCCCAAGTGTTGCAGGAATAGCCTAGGGAACTTCAAAATACTGATGGCTGTGTCCCTTTTCCCCTCCCGCATTCCCCAAAGACTGTGGGTTGTGAGCTGTGCTTTTAATTTTTTTTTGAAGATCTTCAGGTGATCTAATGTGCAGCAAATGAGGTAATCGGGGTTTAAGGCCTTATTAATGACTTACATAATATTGTTAGTCAGTTAAATTTATTTCTTTAGAATTTGTTATAAATTATGAGTGGAAAAAGTCTGGACACACTGGGAATGTGTGTGTTTCTGTGTGTTGGGTGTGTTTTGTGGAAGGAGAAAAATAAACATTTTTCCAAGTTGAGGGATGCTGCCATAAAAGAGTAGCTCACACAGGGACAGTGATTAAAAACCATGTAACATAGACTCGCATAAGTTATGTGCTGCACTGAGCACTACCACCTGCGTCTGCGGTCGGAATCAGAAAATGGAATTACATACACGGTTCTTCTCTTTTCCTCAGCTTTCATCATTTCCCAAAAGAGAAAAGGATGTTCTGACCACAGGCATAGCTACAACAAAATATTTATTACTTAGTATGAGTAGTAAAAGCAATTTGGTGTGACATGTAAAATTACATTATCTTTTATTTATGTCACTGAGTTTTGCCAATCAAGTAATAACAAGTAATAACTGCTGGTGTCTGGTTTGGGAATCACTCAATAACCTCAGGAAGAAAATGAAGTGGGTTACTCAGCAGGCAAAGATGTGTCAATTGTCAGATTTCATTTTGAAGCTAGAGCAAGCTGGATGAAATTGCACCATTACCAACTGGCAAGTTCCTGAGTGATTTGCCCACTTATAAGAGTGAAGTTCAGATGATTGAAATATTATCTGATCCTCCTCCAAAACCCCTAGTGAATTTCATCAAATGATCTATACTATTTGAGGAGAAAGATTCAGCATCCTCATATATGCTTAGGAAAGCTTTTTTTTTTTTTCTTTTAATTAACACGTGCGTAGCAGGAGTGATTACAATCAATGCTAACATACAGTGGCACCCCAGACACAGGCAGGGGGTTTGAACAGAGATCAAAGAATGGATGGTTTAAAAGATGGGACACAGCAATCGTCTCTTCTTTGGGTGTTAATTAAACACCCAGAGTTCCTTGTGTTACTGAGACAGTGTGGCTACTCGTTCTTAAGATTACGTTTGGAATTATATGGGAATCCACATATTGACACAGAATATTGTCTTCCTTGTTGATGGTGCTTCTCTAAGGGGGAAGAAACTGGGGGGTCTTAAGAATAGTGGGCAAGTTCAATTGAGTTGATTGTAAAATCTCTAAATATGCTGATTTCACAGTGGCCTTGGAAATGTTAGACATGTGTCCCTGAATGCGACCAGTGCAACCCATGTCCATGCCAACATCCAGAGCCTGGTTGAAGAATCAGAGAAGTTGGCAAAAGATGCTCTCAGGACTGTGAGCAAGGCGGGCACGGTAAGAAATGCCCCACGGGCTTCCATGTGTGCCTGCCTTTTCTGGGCACTGTGGGGGAGTGGTCCTTCCATGAGGTGCTTGAGCAGAGATGCAGTATCTTAAATTTATGGCTGTCAACATTCTTTTCTGGTAGGATCTGTTTAAGGCTTCTGTCATCATGTGATGTAAGTTCTCATTCCCTAAGTCATAAATAATTCTTAGGACAAAAATGAAAATGCTACTTGATATCTACTTGAGACAGCTTTCCTTACCCAATCTTCATTTAATGACTGGTTTTTGTGTTTAAACATTTAAAAATGGCTGTGTTCTTTCTCTTTAGCCACAAATTAGAACATACATTAAACACAAGATAGGACAATTTAAATTGTCCCTACTCGCTATCTGGTCGACTTCCTTGTTTGGAACTACACTGGAGGCTATTCTGGTAGAATGGAGGTGCTTTCTCCACTTCCAGCAGGATTCCAGCCCGCCCTCCGGTTGCCATGTTTAAGTTGTTCAATTTTACAGGCCTCAGAATCTCTTGTTTTGAATGGGAAAGCAGCTCTCCAGCGCAGTTCTGAATTTCTAAGAGAAGGCAAGAGCCTGAGCAGAAAGCACGGAGGTCAGTTTCCAGCTCGGACTGTGTTGATATCAGAGTGATTGTGGACACATCTCTGAACACGCTTCCAAAACATTCGTCTTTCCTGGAGCAATTTGAAGCTTAACATTTCTTTGTCACAATAATATTCCAATTTTCTATCATAGAGGCATCATGTAATTTTTATCTTAGTGATATCTCGTTGTAATGTGCAGTCCCCTCCAATCTTCCATAGACTCGGTCAGTCTTGCCCGAGAACCAAACCCTCCACTGGCTGCTTTAGCGCTTGAGCCCTGGCGTTTGTCAGGTTCTCTGTGATTTCATGTGCTTCTCTATTCATTTCTCAGGGCTTCACAGTTTCTTGAAGGGATGTTTGATTCTGCTTGTGTCTTCTTCACAGGCCTAATGTAATGTTAGACTCATGGTAGGGTCTCATTAAATAATTATTGAATTAAATCATTATTGATGTATCTATTAAAAAAATACCTTTGCAATTTCGTTTTTCCTAAGAGTTTCAGTAAGCAGTTTTGGGCATATGTAAGAGTTATCCAGTAAGCATAACACAAAATGGCAGAGGAATCTGTTGTGTAAGAGAAACATACAAGTTTAATAACATATAGTATACCTATCACCTTAATATACTCGAATACATCCAAAATACTGGTTTTTCCTACGGGGCCATAAACAAGGCTCATACCCCTTAGACTATGTCCACGTCCAGTCTGGACCCTTCCACAGCTGTCTGAGCCAAGGGCTTGGATAGGTGCATATTTTTTATTTCTCTGTGAATGACACAATTTAGAATTGATGTGTCATCTCATAATATAAAAAGTCTGTAATTCTTAATCATAAATCATTTAACACAAACTCTAGCATCACTGTTGATGCACTGTGGCTTTAGTTTACATAACTAAAGGCACTTTGTAGGCCATGAAATAGTGAACTTTCTGGCAATTAAAATTTTAGGCAGAACCATCATATTCATCAAGGATTTTATCAATAATTTATTTTCTAGCCAGGTGTTCAGAATCTAAATGTGATTGCATATTATGAAGATCACTCTGTTTTTTTTATAACGTCAGAATGCCAGCAATTTTAAAAGGAAAAGCTTTGATCCAACATCTTTGATCAAACTTGAAGGAGGATGAGTTGAATGCCTGTTGGGTGGTCAGAAGGGAGCAGGAGAGGAGGGCAAGGGCGCTGGCCGGGAAGCAGGTATGGGACTGAGAAGAGCGTTTGTTTGGAGTCTTACAACCCAGGGGACAAAGGCAGCCAAGATTTGGGTGTGGATAGGATGTTAGTTAAGGCCGAGTGATTTAAACACAGGTCTTCACCCTGGAGCTCTAATTAAATTGGACATGAATTTAAGATGAAATATTAGCGAGAAGGGAAACAAAGTAGAAAAAAATGATCAAGTAAGCCCCAAAACACACAATTTGTAGAATGAGTAGTGCTAAGTCTTGCTGGAAAAACTTTCAATATTTGGGGTCTCTGTAGAAAGCTGCTGATTTTATAGATGGGTCAGGAATGATAAAACTGTCGTCTAGGTAACTTTTTAGGGCTAGCCTAAAAGGGAACACTTTTTCCCCTTTAAATAGGTTTCGCACGGGAACTGAGCGAATTGAAAAACACTGCGAAGAGATTTCAAGAGAATGCTGATAAAATTACCAGGCAGACCAATGAATCACTCCTGATACTTAGAGCAATTCCTGAAGGTAAGTGGAAAGGGGGTTCTTGATTTAATTAATGTCTTCTCATTGCAAAACCCTTACTCATGACCATGAGGAAGACCTGTCTCAAGCCTGATGAAGAGCCTTCACCTGAAAAGAGACCAAGATTGACAGAGTTTCCACTTGCAGAAGAATATGGTTTGGAAGTGAAGATCACTATGGTTTTCTTTTTAACATCAGAACACCTGCATTGAAGTAGCAGAATTATACTCTGAAAAACAAAAGCTTTAGATTCTTTATGCGACCATATTAATTGCTTACTTTTAAAATGGGCCTGAGATGAAAGAAGGGCCATTCAGAGACGCCAGCAAGTAAAGAAGCTGGAATGTTCCTGCTTTAGGGGGAAATGCTAGATTTATTATAAATGTGGGAAATTAGAGAATTCTTGCTTGGAAATTAAAGGAATCTTCCTCTGTGAGGCGATAAGCATTCTAAAATAGATCACTTTAATATTGTTGGTTTGGAAATGTGGTGTTCATTAAAATTTTAAATAGGATAACTTTTTAAAAGTATAACACAGGTGAGTTGTGCTGTGGCGCATTATTTATTTTACATTCCTTCAACCTTTTCTTTTTTCTTAATAGGATTTTTTAAAAAGTCTTACGAGATACCCAAACATCTCCAAAGGTCTTCTATCTGCTTCACTTTATAAGCATGAAAATTACTGTGAGGAGCTGGACTTGGGGCACTTTGAACTGACTTCTTACCTTAAATCAGTGGAGCATTTTCTGATCTGGAAATTTCTTTTTCTTTTATTTATCTGTTTTTAAGGATAAATGGTGTATGTTGATCAAACACTCCAAAATAAATTTTTATTTGGAAGCAATTTCAAACTTGCAGAAAAGTTGCAAGAAGAGTAGAAAGAACACCTGTATACCCTTCATCCAGCTTCTTTTATTGTTACGCTTTGCCCCATTTGTGATTAAACACTTTAAAAATGAATGAGTGCCTTTAAAAATATATATATATATCACCCAGATTTTCTCAAATAACTGAATTCCACTTTATCTTTAGTGACCGTTTAGTTTTTGTTGTGCTGTTAATTGCAGCAGCCAGTCGATGTTGTGGGAAACTACACTTCTTCCAGCCTGGGACACTTCCATGTTGCCTACAGATTTAAGTTCCCAAACCTTCTTATCTAGACATGGAACGATTTGGAGATGGCGTTAATGACTATGAGAAGGAAGTGATAGGCAAAGGACCAAAGAAAGCAGTTTAGATTATTAACATATAAGACATTGACACATAGCATCTTGTTGTGATTTGAAATCATATTTCAGTATGGAGGGTTGCCACCAAAAATATTTCATTCATCTGTAAAAGGAAGCAGTAGAGCATATGATACGCAGCCTTAATATGGCCACTACAAACAGAAGCCCTGGGAACTTCCCTGGTGGTCCAGTGGGTAAGACTCTGTGCTCCCAATGTAGGGGGCCTGGGTTTGATCCCTGGTGGGGGAACTAGATCTCCCATGCTGCAACTAAGACCCGGCGCAGCCAAAATAAATAATTTTTAAAAAGAAAAAAGAAAAAAAACCAAAAGCCCCCATTTGTGTTCAACAACCAGTAAGAAATTCTGTAACATGTTTCTGTGTGAAATTACATTCGTCATGGTTTTATGGTTTTCTCCGTATATAACCACCAGAGTGCATGCTTGCATATAAATTTATTTCAGGTATCAGAGACAAAGGCACCCGAATCAAAGAGCTGGCCACATCTGCAAATCAGAGTGCTATGAGCACGCTCAAGAATGTCGTGGGGCTGAGCCAGAAGCTGTTGAGTACATCCACGGACCTGTCCAGGGTTAACGCCACGTTACGAGAAACAGACGAACTCCTCCGTGACTCCTCAATGACCAGTAGGTCGTGGTCTCCCCTCCCCTTAGGAAAGTCTGCGGCAAGCCACTTGAGCTTGCCCAGGGCCTGGCGACTTGTTTGCAAACAGCAGTCCTAAAAGATAAACATGCACCAACATCTGGATTTGCATTTATAAAAAAGAGAAGGGCCTTGGGTAATGCCTTGTGCTGGTGCATTTTTCATATATTTACCAAAATGTGAAGGATTTGATGATTAGGATATTCTAGTTTATCCAGTGTACTAGTAATGACCAGTTCATTTCTCTTGTTTCCTCTCTCCCGCCATCTTTCTCGCCACCTCATATTTTAGCTTTGTTAGCTGGCAGAAAAGTCAAAGATGTGGAAACACAAGCCAACCTTTTATTTGATCGGCTGAAGCCTTTGAAGATGTTAGAAGAGAATCTGAGCAGAAACCTATCAGAAATCAAACTTCTGATCAGCCAGGCCCGGAAACAAGCGGCGTCTGTGAGTGTGGGGCCCGGCGGCTCTCAGGAGCGCCCAGCACTCCCGCAGCTGCGGCTCCTGCAACTGCAAGTCCCAGAGGCCTCCTGGGCAGTGGGCATTGGGTCACACTTTCTACTGACCAGCTCTCAGTAACCCCAGGTTCCTCACAGCCTTGTCTCCAAGTAGATTTAAAGCCTTGTCATATATATTTACATTTTGTCATATATATTTACATTTTCTTTGATTCCCGCTTTTGTTCGGTGTGTTTCAGAACGTTGTTAGCAAAGAGATCTCGTGTCCTTAGGAGATTTATCGTCATGGCTTAGATTTATAGACCTGCAGCAATTAGCTAAATGGCGCAGAACACGTTGGATCTAAGTGTCAGCATCACGTGAAGTCTCATTGGTTGTATATGGTGTTATTTCCATCATTTTACCAGCTTGGTGTTACCATAATCCAAGTACCCTCCAGAATGTTCATGCAGTGTGGGCCTCATGTCTAGGATTCTGACAAAACAGCTTGTATCACACGATTGCTGCACAAATCCAGGTCACTAACTGCATAAAACACACAATGTCCTCGGCACACGGCATTGGCCGTGCACTAAAGGAGAGGTGTTTCAGGGAAACAAGACTTGAGAGAATATCATTTGTCATGCTCCTGGGGACCTGTAGACAATAAATGTGACCTCTGGTCTAATGTTTATCTTCCTGAAGCTTCTAGCCAAGAAAAAGGAGCTCTGGATTCTTTGATCTCTGAGTGACCTCACTTTGGGAAAAGGGCTGTAGATTTATAAGATCTCTGGTTTCCATCTGTTTTAGTTCCAGTCACCAAATAAATGTAAACCCAACAGATGGTTCCAAATGCTCTGGTTAATATAAACTTATAACCTTGGAAGTAAATATAAGGATTATATGCAAGTAATTACTTATCAGAGAAATATGTAAGTGAAATAAGTGCTCTATAAATATTTGCTGAATAAGTAGATCCACCCTCCGTTTGTTCCATAAATGATCATCAAATATCCTCTCTGTGTCAGGTGTAAGATTCCAAAGTTATTTGGATAAGCTCCTTTTCTTTTTTTTTTTTTAATTTTTTAATTTATTTTATTTACTTATTGGCTGCGTTGGGTCTTTGTTGCTGCACACGGGCTTTCTCTAGTTGCTGCGAGCGGGGGCTACTCTTCACTGTGGTGCGCAGGCTCCTCATTGTAGTGGCTTCTCTTTTTGTGGAGCATGGGCCCTAGGTGCGTGGGCTTCAATAGTTGTGGCACATGGGCTCAATAGTTGTGGCTCACAGGCTCTAGAGCACAGGCTCCGTAGTTGTGGCCCATGGGCTTAGTTGCTCCATGGCATGTGGAATCTTCCCAGAGCAGGGCTCGAACTCGTGTCCCCTGCATTGGCAGGTGCGCCACCTAGGAAGTCCAGCTCCTTGTCTTTGAGGAATTAAATCTCACATGATAGAGTTCCCTACCTAAAATTCCCTTTTAACCCCATGATTGACTTTTCCATATTAAAATATTTTACCAAATACAATGTTTCAGCACCATCTGATTTTCACCTTATGAGACACAAAGCACTGTTGATCATCCAGAGAGGAGACCTGCTAGCAGTGAGGGTCTGGAACGGAACAGCACTGCTGAACTCCAGGTGTGCTGCCAGTGTGGCCCTAAATGATTTCTAGGCACTTAGGGACACTCCCCTTTTCCGTCTACAGATCAAAGTTGCCGTGTCTGCAGACAGAGACTGTATCCGGGCCTACCAGCCTCAAATTTCTTCCACCAACTACAACAGCCTAACACTAAATGTGAAGACAAGCGAACCTGACAACCTTCTCTTCTACCTGGGGAGCAGCACCAGTGTGAGTGTGACCCACATAAGCAACGTTGAGTCTCTTAGGACAGAGTATATTTTCTGAATTGGTTAAAAAAAAACCAGTGTCTTTGTGAAATCACTAATTCTTCTAAGAGAACTAATCTTTTGCTAAACTAGTAACATGAGATTAAAAATAAACTACAGAACGGAATGCCTGTGAGGAGGAGAGTGGCATTTATAAAAAGTGCCTCCCTCTGCCATCTTAACTGTGAGCTGTGGGGACAGAGCTTTTCTTAATGTCTCCTGCGACCTCTGAAGCCACGGAGTTTCGCTTTGGGTCTGTCGACCTTGGCAGCTGTTGCCAGGAGTGGAGGCGTGTACCCCAAGGAGCACATCAGAATTGCCACGCTTCCCCCAGGCTCTCCCATCCACCAAGATTCCCGAGGTTCCCAGAGGGCAAGTTCCCTGTGGAAGACCGTTGATCCTTTTGGCTGCATCACTGGGAAGAGATCAGAAACCTTGCGTGTGTTAGGGCAGAAAATGTTAGCAAGCACGCATACCATCTGAAATGCCTTCTTAAGAGACAAGGTGCAAAGCACAGGCAGGTCCGTGATGTAGGATTTCATGGTTCCTGTCTTGTTGCATGTCTCACGTTCAGGCATTGCCTTCTTAGACTGGGCAAACAGACAAGTGCAGTGCCTTCCCTGACGACCCGGGTAGAGGCTGGTGACCCTCAGTGAGTTTTCTTGGAGAACTTCATGGGAGGCTTCATGGAGGGCCATGCTGGGCAAGGGTGATGGGCGCTGGTGGCCAACGCTGGCCACCGTCTCCAATACCGACGCTTGGGTCATGCACAGCTCTGGGGAGGGGAGCATGTAAACACAAGACGACCTTTTTTATTTTTTTTAATTTTTTTTTATTTATTATTTTTTGAAGTACACCAAGTTCAATCATCTGTATTTATACACATATTCCCGTATTCCCTCCCTCCCTCCCTTAAAAAAAATTTTGAGAATAGAGAAACTGCTGTAAGAACTCATCCTTTAAAGTGTTTTGGTAGCCATGCACACAGTCTGGCATGTGAACTCATCTCCACTCATGGCCCACACCCCAGGCTGATTTCCTGGCAGTGGAGATGCGGCGAGGGAAAGTGGCCTTCCTCTGGGATTTGGGCTCCGGTTCAACACGTTTGGAATTCCTAGACTTCCCGATTGCTGACAGCAAATGGCACAGCATCTATGTAACCAGGTAGCAGAGAACCTTCTCTCTGAGCAGCTCGCTTTTTTAAACTGCATCTTATAAGTAATTACATGTTTGTAACAGCATATAATGGTCTTTGAAATTTCTGGGAAATCAGATTATAGTAAAGAATACTTGGTTTAGATTAACTGCAGAAATAATTTTTTTTCATTATTATATTCTCATTATTTCTTAATAAACTTTGTTACCAAAACCAACAATCAAAAGAAGAAAAAAGTTAAAAGTTTATGCAACCTTTAGCAGTTAGGTCTAAGTCTGCGGCAGCCAACCCAGTAAAATGTTTTCACCCCAGCAGAGGGGAGTAAAGTGCAGTGTGGCAGAGATGCCACATGGCTGGCAGTGGTACAAGAAGGACAGAAGTTGAGGGTACAAGTAGGGGATGCGTTTTCTCAAAATTCAGGCACGAAGCAAGCCCCTCTCCAGAGGCAACTGCTGTTAAGCAGCTATAGGTATATCTTTCTTTTCACTTTTCTGTAATATCACAGTTGGTTGTTGATGGTGTGCTGTGGGAATTTATGATTGTTACTTTGTTATTTGAAAAAAAATGGGGTAATAATAAAGGCAGTAGACTGTTCCAAATATATTTAGTCCGTTATCTGTAACTATTTTAAGCAAGGAGGTAACATGGTGGAATTTACGTTTTAAGAAGAAATACTCCACAAGATCTTGGAGTGCAACCTAGGGGCAGGATGGGCAAGCCTAGAAGCAGAGAGACCAGCCGGAGACCTGGGCAGAAGCAGATGGCCACTGCACGTGAAGCAGATATGTATGTGTGTGGACCGACTTGCAATTCTGAAAGGGCTCTTTTTGCAATTCTTTGTGACCCTTAGGTTTGGAAACATTGGTTCGTTGAGTGTAAAGGAAATGAGTGCATCGCAAAGGCCACCACCCAAAACAAGTAAATCCCCTGGAACAGCTAATGTTCTGGATATAAACAACTCAACACTAATGTTTGTTGGAGGGCTTGGAGGACAGATCAAGGTAACCTTCTGAACGCTCACCTAAACAGGGCTGATTGGCTGATTTTACCAATATATAAAATGAATGTGTTTAAATTTCTGAAAACATTCTAGGCAGATGAAGATTTTCCTGCTTCTGTTGTTTAATGACAGTTCATCTGCAGAGTTGGATTGGTTTTTTGTAAAAGATTATGCTTAATAAATAGTAAAAAATGGAAAAGAAGCCCATGGTTCATTTTACCACTCATTTTTACCCCCAACAACTAAAGAGGAAATTCAGTATTCCACATGAATTTCTGTAAACTCCTTTATCTCTATTCTAACTCTAGTGGTAGACTAACAATAATTAGTGGTTAGTGAAAGAGCCCATCGTATATTTCATTACATCAGTTATCCTCTCACCCAATAGACGTGAGTCACCTGGACTTGGTTCAATGCTCTAAAATGAGAGTAGGGGTCCGTCCCAGTTCCCACCAGGTCCTCACCACTGACCAAATTCTTTGAGTCTCTTTCCTCATTTGTTAAAGGGCCTTCTCTCCAGTGACCCTTGTAACTGACACGAGCTTTGAGATCCAGTTCTGCTGTCACTCATTCTAAGATTCCAATTCATAATTGGAAGAAAGTCCAGTGATTACAAACTGGTCACTTTCCTGGATGTTGTTTTCTCACAATTTGGATCCATTAGATTTTAGCTCCCAAGGAAGAGTTTTGTGCACTTAAAGAATATATTTCTTTTCACCAAATATACATGAATCATGTTTGTTTGTTTACATTAGAAGTCTCCTGCTGTGAAAGTTACTCATTTTAAAGGCTGCATGGGAGAGGCCTTCCTGAATGGACAGTCGATTGGCCTGTGGAACTATATTGAAAGGGAGGGGAAGTGCCATGGCTGCTTTGGAAGGTAATGTGCCCCACGAGTAACACGTAAGATGCTAACAAGCACAGTAACTCCGTCCCAGGAGAAGGTTCGAGTTGCAACATTCCCCAGACTCATTTGACCCTGAACTCTTTTTAAAAAGGAGTATTCCAGAGCTGCTTGTGTTCCATAGAATATACTTTGCACGTGCTGATACACAAGCTCTGCCTTAGGTCTACATTTATAAATGGATTAAACTGTCTTCATTTTAGATAAGTGCCCGTATCTATTACACAAAAACTTTAGCTCAGTGAGTTTTAAAGTACTTCTAGCAACTGAATCCATTTGAGCAGGCCAGTAATTAAAATTCATTGTGCTTTTTACCTTTGTGTGTAATTTTCCAATATTAAATCATTCATGTGGTCCATTGATGTCCTTTAGATTTAAAAAAGGTTTTTCTCAATATGATCATTTACTTTCAACTTTGATTTGTTACCAAGTAAGCTAAGTGATTTTTTTAATCCCTCTTTGAATATACCTATACTTCTTTAACGTGGTATCAGCATATGTTTATGATTATGAACAATCTCTCAGATGCTTAAAGGATAGTATAAAATAAACCATTGATTCTAACCCTTCACATCCAAATATGGGGGAGAAAAACCATTTCATTTAGTCAGCAGGCCTTTATGCTTGTATTAGTTTTGAGTGGCTGCTGGAGTAGAGCGTTGGCTGCACGGCTGACCTTTGACGGGACAGCCATCTGTTTCTGGGCCCTCTGCTCAGTACTGGCCACGCAGCCTCAGTCACCCGACCTTATCTCCTCCGATGTCTCATGGTCTAGGCAAAAATACCTAAAATACTTTTTTTGGTGGTAACATAAAAAAGAGCTCTGAGCTGTGGGGGCAACGGTAGGTGGAGATCCTAGGCGTGGGGCCGGAGTGAGGCCTCCTCCCTCATGTGACAGCTGCACAGAGTGTCACAGGTCCCTATCTCGTGAGTGAGATGTTGCATCAGAGCAGTCTAGTCACTCTTCCAGGGTCACAGGGCTGAGAACTGGGGGGCAGGGAGTCTGCCCAGGCCTGCTGACTGCAGGGCTCCCCCCGTAAACGCTGGGCACGGAGCGGAGCTGGCCGTGAAGTGCTGTGGCGGACCCTTTGTCATTTGTCCCCGCCTCTTATCCAGGCAGGGGCTTGGAGCCGCCTTCCTGAGGCCCAGCTGGGGAAAGGCACGTGGGCCTCGCGGTTACAGAACGGAAGCCTGACCCACAGGGAACAAGCCCCAGAGATGTGCCGCTGACCCCAGGGACGTGACCTGCTCAGGAGAATCGCATTCAGTCGTCATTTCCTCTGTATTCATTCATCTCTCTTGGTGGCCACCTGATTTTCGGGCAGGCCCTGCTGGAGGAGAGGTGTCAGAAGCAAAGACGCCGCCTTCCCCAGAACAGGGAACTCAAAAGCTCTGGGGGGGAAGAGGGCAGACGCATTTCTGGAATTCCGTTTGAAACCTGGCCTCACATTTTCGTGGCTGTTTTCTTAGGCAAGGAACTTAATCTTTGAGTCTCAGCTTTTAATAGGCAAAATGGGACCCCACTGAGGACCTCTGAACACAGCAGAATACTCAGAGCTAAACCAGAGCAAACATTTGCTATGTATCAAGCACCATCTGAAGAACTTTAAATGTATTAAATCATGTATAGTCCTTCCAGAGAGGTTCTATGGTTACCCCTAATTTACAGATGAAGGGAATGAGACACAGAGGGGTTAGGTAACTTTTCTGAGGTCACACAGCTCGTACGTTGGGGAGCTGGGATTTGAACCCCAGCAATCTGGTTCTAGAATCTGTGTCCTTAGCTACATGAAACTGATGGCCAAAAGATAAAGCAATGGGGCATGTTTCTAGGAGGCCGCAGTTTTAAGAATGAAGAAATTGAAAATTAGGCCATAGTTTCTTTATGCAGAGTGCATTTTCCTTGAGTTATACTTCCTTATAAGAGATCTCAAGGCAGAAATTTTTAGAAAAAGCAAGACTATAGGAAGCTATAAATCTGAAACCTCAGGTTTTACAAAGCATTGCTACATTTTGTTTTGTTAATGGAAACAATTTCACTGTTGGGTTATTGTGTCCCTGCTTGGAGATGTGACACTGAGTTTAGTTATTATGCCTTCAACTGGGAAAAGGGCAAATTTATACCCCCCAAAACACCCTCATCTAATTCACGCTCAAGCCCTATGACATTCCAGAAAAGTACTTTTTGAACATAATAATGATATGTTCCAAGTACTTTGTACTTGAAGAGTGAATCAAGTCAGCTTTTTGAGGCTGGGAAAAACCAGAAAACACTTATCTGAGGAGTGCTGAGGTTCACGGTAAATAACTGCTGTAAGCTCAACCTGCAGATTTTTGAGATTCATTTTGATCGATGACATTTTTGTAAACGGATCCTTCTGGAACATTGGTCCATACTTGTTTTATATCATTAGTCCAGTTTAGCTGATGAATTCGTTAAAACCAGCACAAGTTGATAAATGCCAATATAAAATTTATTCTGAAAGTGCTGGAATTAAGAAAGGACATTAATGGAAACTAGACATTAAGGGACATCAAAGTCACATTAAAGGAAATTAGAACAAATAAAAATCTAGTCACTAAGTAGAACTATTTATAGCTGTAATCCATCCTTTGAGGGAATTTCTTTTTCCTATAGTGAATACTGCCTACATTCACTTTCGTTCCCTTATAGAGCGACTGGGTGCTTGTCTCGCATAATCTCATGGGGAGCATATTTTAAGATATTATGACGTACACTTGTTATCCAATTATGGAAATGAATGTGCTATCACGATTTTTGGGAGGAGGAGCTCAGTAAAAGTACCGCATGTTCTCTGTAACTACTTTCCTAGGAGTAGGTTGTATTTCACCTTCTCTCCTTGCAGCCCCCAGAATGAAGATGCGTCTTTCCATTTTGATGGGAGTGGCTATTCCGTCGTGGAGAAGACGCTCCGGGTCACTGTGACTCAGATAATTATGCTTTTTAGTACCTTTTCACCGAATGGGCTGCTTCTCTACCTGGCTTCAAATGGCACCGTAAGAGTCTTTATAGGGCCCTGAGCCCTACTGTGTGTATACAGTTGGATTGATCTGAGGATATTTGTGTTTCATGATTGCTTCATTAGCACGTACTAGTGTAATATGTACATATGCATGCTATGCTATTTGCTCATTTTAAACTATTTCTTATATCAGTACAGATTCATTGAAGAACGTTTGGAAAATATAGAAGCACATCAAGTAGAAAGTAGCCTCCCATCATTATAAATACCACATGAACACTGATTATTACATTTTGAGCTTAAATAGACCTTTTATTCACTCTGACCTCGTGGCCTTCCTTGAATTCCATCACAGGAAGTTCATGTTCTTATTTTTATCTTATGTGCTGGTGATTTTTCTCAATCTTCTAGTTTTGTTTTTAGGACTGGCCCGTTTGTCAATCTAAATGAAAAAGATACAGAGGTTCCACCTCTCTTACTACATTGTAGATTTTGATGACCATACATTTATCTCACATGTGTCTGTATATTATTCTAGAAAGCCTTGGTGGGCACTTTTAATTTCAGACTGTGGGGCCAGATCTGGTGTTCTCAGTGTGACTGTAGGAGGTTTCTGCCCTCCCTGACATGGAGAGAAAAGAAATCTTGTGATAATAATATAGCCATGGGTAACTATTTTCTCTTCTTTTTTACAGAAAGACTTTTTATCCATTGACCTGGTTGATGGCAGAGTTAGAGTTACGGTTGACCTGGGTTCTGGGCCTCTTGCTTTTATTACCGACAGACGCTATAATAACGGAACCTGGTACAAAATCGCCTTCCAGCGAAACAGAAAGCAAGGTGAATGCACAGATAGATGGACAGAATGTCGGTTGCCCTCATAGGAATAGAAATCTTTCCAAAATCACCAGTCTTTTTTTTCCTTTAGCTTTCCAGGTATTCTTACGTGATATTGTAATCAAAAGCCATTGTGTTCTCTAGAATACTGAGCGCCAGGACTCACATTTTGTTGGAGAAATATCCTATTTGTCTGTGGTTTCCAAATGCATTATTTAACATTAAATGCTGAATTGGAATCAAGGATCACATTGACTCTATTTTCTCTCATGCACATACTGCTACCATTTAGCATGTGTATTCTGGATTTATTGACTTGTGTAAAGAGGGTTTTCATTTGTCCTTTAACAGTCAAGAACATCCCCTGGTCAAATTTGCAGAATGTAAAAGAATACGTCTTTGTAAATGAACTTTGTTAGATGTCCGTGTTTCACCTCAATGTAGAAAATGACTTTCACTTCCTTACCTACTCCTCTTGCTCGTCTCTAGGGCTCCTAGCAGTTATTGATGCATATAACACCAGCTACAAAGAAACCAAGCAAGGGGAAACTCCGGGAGCATCTTCTGACCTCAATCGTCTAGATAAGGATCCAATTTATGTGGGTGGATTACCTAGATCAAGAGTCATAAGGTATGATCCCACACTGCAGAATTTTCCTGTCCCTCATGACCAACTGTCTTAGTTTCCATAACAAAGTTCCACAAACTGGGCAGCTTAAACAACAGAAATGTGTTCTCTCACAGTTCTGGAGGCTACAACTCCAAAATCAAGCGTCAGCAGAGCTGCTGCCTTCTGAGGATTGTGAGAGAATCTGTTCCATGCTTGTCTCAACTGGTAGCTTCAGGCATTCCTCAGCTTGTAGATGGCATTCTTCATCCGTGTGGACACACTGTCTTCCCTCTGTGTGTGTGTCTCTCTGTGTCTCAAATGTCCCCTTTTTATAAAGACACCAGTCATGCTGGATTAGGACCTACCCTACTGACCTCACCTTAACTTGGTTACAACCTCAAAGACCCTATTTCCAAATAAGGTCACACTCGCAAGTACTAGGGGTTAGGACTTCAAAATCTTTTGTGGGTAGGTGGGGAAACACAATTTAACCTATAACATTCTGTTTTGATTAGTATGCCATATAATTGGGATGTAAAGAAAGCCTTCTGCAGTGGAATTTATGATTTTCTATTTATTAGAAAATAGAACATCTAAAAATTGTTACTGTGCAGTATTTGGAGACCCCACTTTCCATCACACGTCATTCTCCTGTCCAGACATTCTAGAGTAGCAGAATCTCTCTAGCGTTGCAAAAAGAATCGTGCTTTCTGCAGACTTACCTGGATTTCCCTCGTGTGTGATTAGAATGCATAATGTGTATGAACGTTGAAAGATCAGCATCCGCAAGTTGGATTAAAGATAGCAGAGGAGAGACGCCCTGATTCTTATTCTTGTTTCGCTTTGTGACTTTAATAATTTACATGAACTTTCTGTAGTTCACTGTCCTCAGTTTTGTAATTTTGGATTGGGGACAAATTAAGCTAGATGTTTCTTTCACACCATTTTTTTAAAAAGGCATATATGGCCAGCAATCAGGGCAGCCTAGCTACCAGGGAGTGGAATCACCAAATATCCAAACCGAGTCGCTCAACCCAGTGGTTTTTAAATGTATATTTGTAGCAATACCTCATCTGCAAGCTGAGTTCTTATACTGAAGTGTAGCCACTCCAGTTGCTATGGGTTGAGTAGCCCAGAATCCACTTCCTGACACACCCACTTCTCTGCCAGAAATTTGTGAAAGTTCCAAGGAACATAGTTTACAACCACAGTCACCCGCCTGGTCTTGGAAATAAATGTCCCTAAACTTCAGGGGAGTTGGTCACTTGCCCCAGGTCTTACCCCTCTGCCAAGACAGAGCCAGCCAGGAAGCCTACCTCCTAATCCCTGACTGCAGGTGTCATTCCCGACACGGTGGCATCGGGGATGTTCCTGAAGTTACAAGCTGTGTCATAATTCACTTGTTCTTTACATAAGTGGTACAGTGTAGACCCTGGAGAAAAGGACAGAGTCCCTGTTCTAGGAAGACATCTCAAATCACAGACTTTCATGATAGAAGGGTCTTGGCTATCATTGGGGCCAGTCTCCTCATTTACAATGGAAGACACTGAGATTCAGAAAGGCTGAAATATGTCCTAAATCATGTAGGTTCTTAATGGCCCACAGCTCATTGCTCAGTGCAGAGAAAAAAAATGAGATACAACTGCTAGCAGGGAACCATGTTCCTCCAAAGTTCTCCCGTCACTAGCTGATGCTTCAGGGTATAACTGGAAGATGTTCCGTAGTCTCCATAATTTGGAAATGTTAGCCTGAGCACGTTACAGCTCACCCCACCCAGCAGAGTGGCAATTTCTGTTAACAAAAATATGGTATTGACTTAGAATCAAAGAAATAGGGTTTTGGATAATCCCAGACTTCACCAAATGCAGTTATTTCCTTCAGGACGAAGTTGATGAGTATGTGGTGTGGACAACAACTGATGCCTTCTCTAGCCACGGGATCCTGGGAAATCACAGTGCCCATACCTGCCCCTGTGGGAGGTGAATGTTTGCTGTACACAGAGGCTGGATTATAAACTATGTGCTAGAATTTCCCTACGGCAATGCACTGTCTCTCTTATAATTAGCCTCTGTTTTAATTTGTATATCTAAATGGTAATGACTATAATAGTTTCCCTTAAAAATATTGAGCACACTTTCATCTAGGTAGCCAGCTAGGTGGTCAAGCCCACTAAATTCAATCCTTCTCTTTAGTCCTAAGGAGAGCACATGTTTGACCTGAATTCTCACCATCAACCTCCTTCTTAGAGGGAGGCCTAGGCATTTCTGAGAATGACACGTGGAAAGAGATCTTCCCTATTTGCAGGTCCATTTTTATTTCTTCTTTCAAAACTGGAGTTACAGAATCCAAACTTTGTTGCTGTTGTTCTCTTGTCCTTCCCTGTAGGAAAGGTATCACCAGCAAAAGCTACGTGGGTTGTATCAAAAACCTGGAAATATCCAGATCGACCTTCGATTTACTCAGAAATTCCTACGGAGTGAGAAAAGGCTGTGTACTGGAGGTGGGGAGCGTCTTATTAACATTGGGATGAGTGTTTGTAAATGCCCGCTGATTTACCCACATAATAAGGCAGCAGGATGTAAACTAGGGGGTTGAGTAGAAAAGGGGTGGTGGGGAAAAGGGCAGCAGCCTCCGGGGTGGGAGGTTCAGCACGCGCGTGGATCTCACGGTGTTTTCTCCTCTCCTTTGTGACCAGCCTGTCCGAAGCGTTAGCTTCTTGAGAGGTGGCTACGTCGAATTGCCACCCAAGTCCTTGTCACCAGAATCGGAAGTGTTGGCAACATTTGCCACCAGGAACAGCAGTGGCATCATCCTGGCTGCCCTGGGCTGGCATGGGGAGAAGGAAGGTCATCGCCAGGCCCACGGGGTGAGTGGCTCCAAGGCTCTGCAGCCAGGAGCTCAGGAAGGAAGTGATCTCAGTAAGCGCTGGGTGGAAGATGACTTAGTCGTAACCTGTGTTCTAGCGGTGTGCCTGGTTGCTTACGGGTGTGCATTTTTAATAAGGAAAAGTGATTATTGCTGAGTGTCTGTCCCTTATGAATCTGTGGTCTCTTTGTGTTGCACGATCCCTCTTCCTTGTCCAGCCGCTGAGAAGAAAGATCCCTGCTGTCTACCCCTGATTCTAAGAGCAGAGGTGACATTTACCCTTTCCTCTGCACAAACTTTATATACTACATAATTCAAAGAGATTCACAGAATGCTAATGTATCGTATTAATGAAGTAGAAGCCATGCAGCTACAATTTAGAGTCCTGTTCTCTACGGTGCAAGGTATTTCACAGACATTGCTGTATAATTATTACAACCACACTTCGGGGCGAACGCTGCTTCCTCTGTTTTGCTGAGGGAGAAATGGATTCAGAGAGCCTGGCTAACCTGCACAAGATCACACAGCTGTTACTTCAGAGCCCGGCCTGGAACAACAGTCTGTAGACCCCAAATACCTCACAAGACACTGGGTGAAGGTCTAACAAGGCAGATTGTCTTATGGGCTCCACCAACCTTTTTTTTTTTAAGTTGAGATGAAATTTACATGACATAAAAGTAACCATTTTTAAATGAGATATTCAGTGGCATTTAGTGCTATCACAGTGTTGTGAGGCCACTTTTTCTATCTCATTCCAAAACATCTTCATCACCCAAAATAAAAGCCTATGCCTGTTAACCAGTCACGCCCCATTCCCCCCTTCCCCCAACCCTGGCAACCACCAGTCTTCTTTCTGTATCTATGAATGAATTTACCTACTCTGTATATGTCATATAAGTGGACTCATACATGTGATATTTGGTCTTTCATTTAGCATGTTTTCGAGGTCCATCCACATTGTAGCATGATCAGCACATCCTTCTTTTTCGTGGCTGAATGATAACCCCTGTATACATGAGATAATTTATTAGTTGATTAATGGACATTTGGGGTTATTTATACCTTTTGACTATTGTGAATAATGCAACTATGAACATCTGCATACAAATATTTGTTAGAGTACCTGTTTTCAATTCTTTTGGGTGTATACCTATGGGTGGAATTGCTGGTAATTCTATGCTTAACTTTCTGAGGAACTATCAAACAGTTTTTCTCCCCAATCTTAATAGGACCTCTTGTAAATCAAAATTTGCTACTAAGTCAGCAAAAAGGAACAGTGTCTTCCAGTGCTGGCAAGGCCATGTGAAACACTCCCTTTCCAGTTCTGCCAGTGGGCCTCTCTCAGTGTGGCAAAAGAGTGTTAAGAGCTTTAAACATTTTCAAACTTTCCACTCTTTGATCCCCTTTCTAAGAAATCTTAGAAAAATTTCACATGCAAAGAAAAAAAGTTAAATGTTCATTGTGTGTGGTAATAAAAAATTAGAAACTACCTAAATTTTTAAAAAAGGAATAGATCCCACAATGAGATCTCACCTCACACTTCTGAGAATGGTAACTATCAAAGTGATAAGAGATAACAAGTGCTGGTGAGGATATGGGAAAGAGGGAACCCTTGTGCACTGCCAGTGGGAAGGTATAATAAATTGGTGCCTCCACTATGGAAAACAGTATGGAGGTTTCTCAAAAGATTAAAAATTGAAGTCCCATATGATCCAGCAATTCCACTTATGGGTATATATTTGGAGGAAATGAAATCACTATCTTGAAGGGATATCTACATCCTCTTGTTCATTGCATCATTATTTACAGTAGTCCAGACATGGAAACAAACTGAGTGTCTATCAATAGATGAAGTGGATAAAGAAGATGTGGTGTGTGTGTGTCTGTGTGTGTGTGTATATATATATATATACACACACATATCTATCTATTTATGTACAGTGGAATATATTTTTCAGCCATAAAATAGGAGGAAATCCTACCATTTAAAACAACATGTATGAACTTTGAGGGCATTATGTTAAGTGAAGTAAGTCAAACGGAAAAAGTTAAATACTGTATGATCTCATTTATATGTGGAATCTTTGAAAAAAAAGAAAAACAACTCATATAAACAGAACAGACTGGTGGTCGCCAGAGGTAGGGGCAGGAGGGAAGTGGGTGAAAGGGGTCAAAAGGTACAGCCTTCCAGTTGTAAGATGAGTCCTGGGGATGTGATGTACAGTGTGGTGAGCAGAGTCGCCATATCATATTGCATATCTGAAAGTTGCTAAGAGAGTAGATCATAAAATAATTTTGTAACTATATGAGGTGATGGATGTTAACTAAACCTATTGTGGTGATCATTTTGCAATATATTCAAATATCCAATGGTTGTGTTGTATACCTAAAACTAATACAATGGTATATGTCAATTATATCTAAATAAAATTAAGGAGAGAGAGAACTAGATCAATGACTTACAATGTAACTACTTTAGTACATCATGTAGCAATAAACAGTAAAGTATGAAGACTATGTAGAAATGGAAGTCTTTGATATGGTTAGTGGTAATAGCATACTGTGGAATGTAAATTATGTCAGCAGAGATTAGAAAGTTATATACAAAGTATAAAATAGTTGTGTTAGATAGTGATATTCTTAAGGAACTGCTTCCTTGGTGCTAATACTCCCACATTACCTTCATAAGACGATAATTCTTTAAATCCTATAGTAATATCTTTTCTATGGGACTTCTCCTTGCGACCTTCCCAGCCCTTCTTTTCCATCATGCTAATTGAAGGCCACGTTGAAGTGCGTGTTAATCTTGGGGACGGAACCAGCCTGAGAAGAGCTCTCCTGCCTGCTCCCACGGGCACATACGGTGACGGTCAAGAGCATTCCATCTCCTTGATAAGGAGCGGGAGGTATCTGTGTAAACTTAATGAAGATTCCCCAGTAGGAAGCTTGTATGGTGCTCTTTGCAGTGAAATGATTGGGATAATTAGTATGACATCATTAGCATTCACAGTCTTTATAGTTCCGAAATAATTCTAGAAGCTTGCTAGACTACCTCCTTGGAAATCAATTTCATCTGCTTTGTAATAAGATATTTGTAGAATTTTCATAATTGAACAGCCTTAACCCTGCCCTTTTCTGAGGCCCAGAATAAATTGTCTTTACGTCAGAATAATTCTGTGTCAAATAATGTTACAGTATTAGTAAATTCTAATAGTGACGAGTAAAATAGCAAATAGTAACTTAGTAAACAGTAAAATGTAAACAGTGAAATAGTAAATCTGTGCTATATCAACATTTCTATGTAATTCCCCTCCAAAGCTGTAGACCAGATGTTTTAAGAATGCACCTGGACATTTTGTCACAGGTAAACAAGTAAAAGATACTCTCCAAAAAGCAACTGCACTGAATAATATTTAATCACATTCCATTCATTTTTGGAGAATGTTCAGCTGTAAGTTTTAATTTTCAAGGTTCACTTTTTTATTCACGCACACGTTAAGTGTCATGTTAAAATTTATCTTCAGGGAACTTTTATTATGCAGTAAGAACTTGCTGGAATTACATATTAAAATGGATAGTTATGTCTCATTATATTTTAACACCTTTATTTTCTCCTTTTAACGTTTTAGAATTATCACTGTCCAACTGGATGAGACAGCTCCTGTGGAAATGAAGCTGGGCCTGTCAGCAGAGAGCAGGACAATAAATGTGTCCAACCTGTACATAGGGGGTGTTCCAGAGGGTGAGGGGACACCCATGCTCAAGATGAGAAGCTCATTCCATGGCTGTATCCGAAACCTGATCTTTAACATGGAGTAAGTGTGACTGCTCTCAGCATGATTTTGCACTTCCTGATCGTTTCATGCCCAGTGCTGACACTAATCTACAACTTTATTTTGCTGTTTGAGATGGTCCCCAATTCTACAAGTTCCCGAAAAACAATTGAATCCCATGTTCTTTCATGAAGTTCCCCCAAATGGATTGTATTGGACTAGGATGATGGATAGATCTGGTCATCATGTATGAGAAGAAAAAAACCACTAAACATTAGTACCACAGCACTGTCAACACACAGCAGAGGTCAAACACATTTTAGCATGCATTTTTGAGAATGTAGAGATTTTGTGATACAAGTTTCTTGCTGTCTTGAGCTCACTGCTTTAAAGGACCCTTTACCACCGGGCTACTTGCAATTTCAGATTATTATTGGCTTCTCCTAGAACAATTACGGTCTGATTAAGAACTGGAAGTCTCTGTTCCCATGCGGAGCTGACCACAAGGAAGGGAATTACATGTGCCCATGGGCATTTATTTCCTCTTCACTGCCCCTCTGCCCTTGGTCAGCATGCTGGGGGACAGAAACTGTGCTCTGACCTGGGGGCAGGGGGTGGGGTGGGCAGAATCTGCACAGGAGAAACTACATGTGTGTCAGGAGATGGAGGTTCCCCTCCTTGCTGGGCTGCTGACCTACTCCGTGACCTTGAGCAAGGACTTGGATCTTTCATGGTCTCAGTGTCCTCTGTGAAGGTACCTCTTAGGAGCCTTGAAATTTAAAAGAAAAAAATGTTGTCTTGGATTTCAACACAATGATGATGTCAGAGCCTTGTGCAGTTATTTGTAAGCTGACGTATTTATTCACCCAATTGTTTATTAATTAACAAATGGATCAGGCATCTTCTTGTTCCTGAAAGCCATGAGGCTGGGAACCTGCCAGGGCAGCAACACCTGTGTACTGTTCACAGCCATGGCCTTGAAAGTGCCAACAAGGGACTTGTGGGAACGTGCGGACAGGGGACATGTTGTAGAATAAAGGGATATATGACAAAGGTAGTTCACAACTTCCGGGCAAAGGGAAACTGTGAGAAAGAAACCAGCGTTTCATTGACGCCACTGTGCAGCGCTGTGGGAGCCAGAGCCAGACTCCCGCCCTGAGGCATGCCAGCCAAGGCTGCAGGAGGAGGTGACAGCATTGGAGCTGACTCCTGAGGGACACTCAGGAATGGCAGGTGGACACGTGGGGTTGGGCTGTGGGGCGGGTGGTCAGGGGGGTGCCCCTTGAGGCAGAAGAATCAAACAGTATATAAGGTAGGCTATGTGGACTTCTAGTCACTGTGGGAGATAGTCCATTTGGTTACTCTATTATATTAATGTTTTTAATGGCTTTTAAGTGGTCAGTAATCGCATGACCTTGGTTCATGGGTTGGCTTGTATTGTCTTCATCAATTTTGAGAACTCTGTGTTTGTATCTAGACTTTTGGATTTCACTAGTGCCATCGGCTATGAACACGTGGACTTGGACTCCTGCTTGCTCTCAGAAAGGCCGAAGCTGGCTCTCCACGGAGAGGACGGCGAACTCCCGCCAGAGCCCCAGCCTTTACCAAGTCCAGTAAGAAGGGCTTTCTTTAATTCTATGGTTCAGGTCCGGCCAGAAAAAAAAGAGCACCACCCAGAGGACGTTGAAACGGGGCCCTCGTTAGAGAGCTGCAGGAGCAATGAGCACACAGAGGGAGGAGCCGGGGCTGCCCAGGCAACAAGCCTCAGCAGAGGGTCTCCAGGTGGGCAGTGCAGCACAGGGAAGACAGGCCCTGCCAGGGAGGCAGGAAGGAGGGAGAGAGAGACCCAGGGCTTCTCCCATTCACCCTCCAGCCTCCCAGCAGTCCCTCCCATTGGCTGGAAGAACCAGCTGGGAGCCACTTTCCAAAGCAGTCTGGGAGAGTTACGGGATGGTCCCTGTGAAGAGAAGCAGGGGGCGAGTGGGATGGTTCTCTGAGGCCACCGCGTCTGAGACGTGGCACAGCGTCCTGGGCTGCAAGCGCTAATGCTCGGGCACCTCATTTGGCTGCCGTACAGCAAGCTTTGGGGCAGAAGCTTTAGAAGGACTCAGTGCCACTTTAGATCTAATCAGAAATATGAAAACAAGTATTTATATAAGCCATCGTACGTATCATTGTTGCTTTGAAAAAAATTTTGATTCATCTAGGAAAAGCCAGTTTTTGACCAAATATTTTTAACAGCAACCATTGTTAGTTTTCACTTTTGTTTCCCTTTTCTGATTTCTCTCCTTCCTTGGTTGAAAGTTTACACTCTGATTATTTAGGTCGCACAGTCACATGAAAGCAGTACCTTCCCTAGCAGGGCCCGTCTTTGAGTTCAGGACATTGTCTTGGCAGCATCCGTCTACCAACCTGGAAAACTGAGTCTAAGGCCTCACTCGCTTTGGAGTCAGGGCACCTGCCCCTCCAGCCCGGCTTCTCCTGGCTGCACCTTGTTCCTGTCTGGGAGGAACGAGCTTGGCCTGTCACCTGTGGGCACTTAAACAGTTGCCTGGTGCTTTTGAAGCAGGTGCTCCTGTAGCCACTGACATCCTCAGGCTTTCCCCAGAGTGGGAGTTTCAGGGGTCACGGGGGTGCACAGCAAGGCCTTTGCCCCTTAGGCCTGATGAAATTTCATGGGAATTTAGGTGAATGTGAGTGGGACTGAGGTGAAAAACACAAGTTCTAATTGCCTTCTCAGAGAGATAAAGGGATGTGGAGTAAACCATTTGAAACAAAGACGGTGACATTGGTGCTTGTGTGTTTGTGTTGCTGGTGCTTCAACACAATTGCTTCTTTTTAAAAAAATTTTTTTAAATTTTATTTTTATTTTATTTTATTTTATTTATTTATTTAGGCTGCATTGGGTCTTCATTGCTGCTTGTGGGCTTTCTCTAGTTGTCGCAAGCGGGGGCTACTCTTCATTGTGGTGCATGGGCTTATTGTGTTGGCTTCTCTTGTTGTGGAGCACAGGCTCTAGGTGCTTGGGCTTCATTAGTTGTGGCACGTGGGCTCAGTATTTGTGGTACGTGGGCTCAGTAGTTGTAGTGCACGGGCTTAGTTGCTCCACGGCATGTGGGATCTTCCCAGACCACGGCTCAAACCCGTGTCTCCTGCATTGGCAGGTAGATTCCCAACCACTGCACCACCAGAGAAGTCCCCACAATTGCTTCTGAGATGTTTCCTTCATGGAAAAAACGCATGCATGTTAGTGGGGGTCCTGGCTGTGCGGGGCTTAGAGCTGTGTGCGTCTCTTACAGAAACTGTGTGCCGTGGACAGAGCCCTGGAGTACGTCCCCAGTGCCCACCAGTTTGGCCTCGCAGAAGGCAGCCACTTGGTGCTGCCCTTCAACCAGCTGGTCGTCAGAAAGAGGTAGGCATTGCTCTAATGTCCTCATGAGGCGTCTCTGTGCTAGATGAATCCAGGACGTGTTCTTCAGCAGTGGGTCTTTTCCAGAAGCAGCATCTCGTGTGTTACCATGGAGTGTTCACCTTGCCAGCATATGGCAGCAGTGAGAAGGCAGAGAGGAAGCAGCCTCTGTCAGTTCAGATGCCTAAACGTGGTTAAGTGGGGTCCTGTGGTTTCTCTTTACACATCTTGATGGTGGCTGGTTGCTGCCTCTCTGTGTGCACGTAGGGAAGCACGTAGGTATCCAAATCCCTCTTCCTTCTGGAGTCCCAGGTCCTCTGGATCTTTCATATGGCCTTTGAACCCCATTCTACAGTAAGTATGCACTAATCTGATGAAACCGCCTACCCAGACTCTTTCACTGTGCATCCCAAACTCCCTCTGGCCGTCACACCTTCCTGTCCCAGGTACCCTCCTCCAAGTCTCCTCGGGACCCACAGTCCTCCTCTCTCCTCCTGTGGCTCTCGGCTCCAAGGTCCGTGCCTTCAGCGCTGCCATGCTCTGTGCCTGTTGTGTCATGTGAGGTCACTGCCCCAGCACGATCTTGGCTCAGTGGCTTCTCCCTGCAGCTCCTCACCTTGTTCCCTAGGAGTTCAGCTGCCACCCAGCACCTGATCTTTGAGGTCCTCTGGCTCCTATCTGTCAGAGGTCTTTTCCTCCTTCCTCCCAGCCACCCTCTCCCCATGGTCATTCCCTTCAGTACGTCCTAAGTATCCACCCCACCTCCACAGTCTCTAAGCATCCTACTAACCACCTCTTCCTCCTCCTTACTTCCGACTCCATCAGTCCCTCAACCTCATCAAGACCTCTGAGCTCTCAGGCTTCCTCACCATCATCACTCTTTCTGTAGCTCCCCTTACTCACATGATTTGATGGCTTTATTACAGGTGTCTCTTTGCAAACCCCCTTAACCCTCTCATCTCTTCCACTGTGACTCCAGGTAAAGCCCACACTGGGCCTCATCCACGCCGGAACCGCAGCTGGTGGTCAGGGCTGCAGAAATGCATCTTTCTTTCTACCTGGTTTGACTTTAAAGCTGTGGCCACAGGTCTCAGGTGGAACCTCTAAACTCCACATGTATGTGGAGCTAGTACACGTCTCTCATATGTTCATGCTTTTTACTTTTCATAGCTTCTTGTCTTATCTCAAAACTCTGTGCATCCCCACAGCCTCCCTTCATGCCCCAGCTGCTCACTGAGAAGAGAGAGCCTGTTCTTCTGCCACCACCAGAGAGATCACCCTGCTTTTGTCCCCAGCCTCCCTCTTCTCCAGCCACTTGGAGGAAGGGTCCTTGTCGTGCCCTCTGGAGCTGTCCCCCCTCTTCCCAGGACACAGGCAGCATCCATCTCTGCCTCTTTCACACCTGATCCCGTCAGCGCACAGACAGCATCGTCTCCATCACCCGTTGTCATCAGTGAGGCCAAGGGAGCAAACTCTTGTACCAGAGACCATCTCAGTATTTTACACACAAACCCCAACTTAGTCCTCATAGTTAGCCTGTGAGGAGGGTATTATCCTTGTTTTATAGATGAGGAAATTGAGGCACCTGCTCAGACTCACACAGCAGAGCTGGGATTGAAACCCAGGTGCTTGGGACCACTGTGCCGACTTCCTCTCTAGGAGTTTCTAACCTTTGAAACAGAAATGCTCCCATAGACTCCATACCCCTCCCCACCCCGCGCAATATCCCAGCTCTGTTTCACCGTGAAATGACTTGAAAAAGTTGCGTTTTGTGGCTGTCTGTCTTTCCCCACCTCCCATTCCCTTCCCTCCCACCCAGTCAGCCTCCCCTCGCTCCTCACCAGGTCATCTGAGCCCTGCTGTGACCACGTCCGTGGTGCCGCCTCCAGGCGCCCAGCGGCCTCAGCGCCCTGGGCCGCTCTGCTTCCTCGGCAGCCGTGGCCCCAAGCTCCCCTCATCTCCTGCCCCGCCAAGCCCGCTGCTCAGTCCCCTCCCCCGGCTCCTCTTCTATCAGAAGAGGCAGCGCCTCTCCCCCATCCTCTCCACGGTGCCTTCTGTGTTCCAGTGGCTGTGAAGGGCCATCTATTCACACCAGCACCCACATCGGTAGCCCCAAGCTCCGCCTAGAACTCAGGGGTTGTACACCCAACTGGCCCCTTGACATCTCCATGTGGATGGGCACAGGCTTCTCAGCCTCAGTGCACCGAGAGAGAATTCACCATCTCCCCAAAACCTGCATTGCTGAGGGTGTCACCACCATTCACCTGGCTGCCCAAGGCCCACACCTAAGGCTTGTTCTTTCCCTTGCTCTCCAAATTCAGGCCCTCCGCACGTCCCGCTGCTTCTTCGTCCACAACATTTCATGTTTTAGTTCACCTCCTCGGCATCCCCCCAACCACTTTGGTCTGAGCCTCCACCTGGCCTCTGTGGACTCTTATAGCAGCTGCCAGCCTGACACCCGCTGTCACCTTGGCCCCATTTGATTTGTTCTTCGTATCACAGGTCCCTTTTAAGATATAAATTCAGCCATGCCCACCCCTTTCTGTGACTTCCCACTGCCCTTACCTGAAAATCCAAACACTCCCTTCCAGGGCCCCTCGTCCTCAAGGATGGGGCCGTGCTCTCCTTCCCTGGTCCCCGTGTGCCTCGGTGACCCTGTGCTTCCTTCTGTGGGAGGACACCCAGACGAAACCTTCCCTCTGCCCCTACCTGGTGCCATCCCCCACGGGGCCCCCTTGGGGTTTCCTGGCTGACCACCAGAATCGAACAGCTGTTTCACATACTCTGTACTGTCTGAAAACGAAATGCAGGCCTTTCCTGTGGGGCTTTGTGGGGCTTCCTCCTGTCTTTCATTCAGATCGCAGAAATACTCTTTCAGAGTTGCCTGGCCTGACTACTTAATGTAGCCACCACTGGCCTTCATGTGACCCAGTTTTAACTCTCTGATCTATTGCTGGTGTTAGTTTCGGGGGAAAGGGACATTCCTCTGTTCACTGCTTGATGCTCTGCTCCTAGAACAGTTCCTGGCAGATGGAACTGCCGTAACCATGATTGAATGAATGGGTAGATAAAGGAAGGGGTGCATGACCTGAGATGGTAAATATAAATGTTGATTAACACTTACTGGGGTTTCTCTTTGGCGTTATTTTGAAGAGTGAAAGAGCAAGCGTATTCCCTTCTGAGACCTGAGCTCTTGCTTCCCTCAGGCTCTCGGTTCAGCTACGTATCCGAACGTTCGCCTCCAGCGGCCTGGTTTACTACACGGCTCATCAGAACCAGGTGGACTACGCCACGCTCCAGCTGCACGGGGGCCGCCTCCACTTCATGTTCGACCTTGGCAAGGGCAGGACAAAGGTCTCGCACCCTGCGCTGCTCAGTGACGGCCAGTGGCACACGGTACGCTCCCAGGAAGCTGTGATCACGCGTTCCAAGTTCCATTGCACCTGTCCCTCATGTCTGCTCCAGTTCACGGCAGTGGGACGGTCACCTTTGATTTCCAGCTTGCTTTGTGTCTGGTATCTGCCCCATAGAATGTAAGCTCCTTACGAGCAGGGACCTTTTCTGCTTCCGGAAATATCCCCAGGGCCTTGTTCAGTGCCTGACACTGAGTAGGCCCTCAGCAAATATTGGTGGAATGAACGAGAGTTTGAGGAGAAGTAAATCAAGCCCCGCGTGGCATGAATGGGCCAAACCTGACATCATGGCATTTGTGTTCTTGTGACTAAGACTCTGGAGCACGTTCTGTTCTAACCAGCTCCAGGCTCAGCCTCCTCTCAACACCAATTGTATGAAAACCTGAGCCACGCTTTAGGAATTCATTCAGCGTATTACTGCTATAGTGAACAGATGTTGCAAACAAATATCTGTTAAAATTTTCTCAGATTCCTTAGAAATTATGCATGTTTTCATATTGCTCTAGGTCAAGACGGAGTACTTTAAAAGGAAGGGCTTCATGACGGTGGACGGCCAGGAATCGGCCATGGTGACCACAGTGGGAGATGCTACCACGTTGGATGTGGAAGGAAAGTTGTACCTAGGAGGCCTTCCCTCTGAGTACAGGGCCAGGAACATTGGAAACGTAAGCAGCATTTTCTCTGTGGGCCCATTTTGCCTTTATTGTGGTTGTATTTGTTTTGTGGAGGAATATGTTTATGTTTAAATTACCTTGTTTGGGCCCGGGGCTTGCCTGCAAGATGCAAACCTTTCAAACTACATCCCTAGATTGTGCGCCGGGGCTTCTCCTTGAAGCCCAACCAGGCTTCCTGCTGGTTAGTTAACGAACAGTTAATAGTTAAATGTTAGCGGACAGTTCCACAGCCACTTACCCCAGTACAGTGCAGGAAAGTCCAGCAAATTTTTATTTGCAGAGGAGAAAACTCTACATTCTTGATGTCCACAATATTTGCTCAAAATAATAGAAAATCTTTTTACTACATTATAGTAGCTTTAAGTTAGATGTTCATGTGAAGTATTGTGGCAATTAGATTTTTTTAAACCAAAAGATAGTATTTTAATGTGTTCTGTTGAAGTGTAGGAAAAGTTTGTGCCTGCCCTTCTCGTTGTCCTCACCACCATCTACTCCTGCATCATCTGCCTTAGGTCACCCACAGCATCCCCGCCTGCATTGGGGAGGTGACGGTGAACAGCAAAGAGCTGGACAAGGACAGCCCAGGGTCCGTGTTTGCAGTAACCAGGTGCTATGCAGCAGCCCAGGAAGGAACTTTCTTTGAAGGAAGTGGATATGCAGCCCTTGGTACGTTTTATCAACAATCTTGAAAGAAATCTCTGGGATGCACCTGCACTCTAGGATGATATAGATCCAAGAATTATGTGATAGGACAGGACCCACTGGACAAGCTGCAGCAAGACCACACTTCATGAAGTGTTCCAGTGTATTCTGATTTCTCATCTTTTCCTGTAAAAGCCTTCTCACCTCTCGTGCTATCCAGATGGTTTCCTCCCCCCCAGGAGTGGTGCCACTCCAGACAGAGGGCAACACGTGGTGCTGGTTTCATCTGGACTCTCCCCAAATTTATGTAAGGCATGCTTTCCCTGTCCAAGTTAATAAAGACTTTCGAATTCAAAATCAGCAGAAAATGTCTGGACCAGCCAGCCAAATGCATGTCAGATTTGATGAAGAAATTAACTCCATTTAGATTGCTGAAATATTAATCAATTATGAGTAGAGGAATTTAAATCTCTAAAATGCCTTAGAATGTAAATTCCTCACGGCTTAGAACTAGCCCTTGTAATATGTCTTACATTCTCGTCCCACTTTAGATGCTTGATTTGCCAGTTAACTTCCTGTTTGCGCTCAGAACTGCGCTCCTCTGGCCCCTGTTCTGCTTTCTGTCACAGGGAACTAATTTCTGGGGCCCCTTGCCCTGGGCTTCCAGGGAGGCTCTGGTGGAAGACTGAGGTTGGGAGGGAGGGGAAAGCCAGCAGGCTTCTCTCCTTCACTCTGTGCTTCCAAGCTCTAGTAACACCACCTTCTCCCATTTTCCCTTCAGCCCTGGGCACGGTAACAACTGCCTGCTACTGCTAATATCCCTAACTTATCTCAGCTTTATCACCTGAATGAAAAATTCATTCAATTAAAGAAAAAGCCTAGTGTGGACCCTGACTAATACACTCAGCAAATACTGACATACCCAGTAAGTAGATATGGGGAAAATAAAGTGCACTCTTCCTGGATAGATGATGACGGGGTTACATGGATCAAATCCCCTGGGATTTTTTTTTTTTTTTTACCTATGTGGCTCCACATTAGAGGATGTGCCTGCCTCAGCTCTAGACTAGAGTCAGGGTTAGCCCAGCTGATTATGTGTCATTTTTAAAAGCATCACTTCATCCTACAGAGGTGCAAGCCGAGGCTCAGGGGGTAGAAATGATTTGCTGGTGCGGGTGGAGCTGGATCCAGAGGACGAGCTGGAGCCAGGTCTGCTGACCTTCATCAGGAGCCCAACTGCACAGCCAGCCAACCCGCACAGCCCAGCCCGAGGCCATTCTGAGCCTGGGCCTTCCTGGGCCAGGCAGGCCTCACCCTAAATGAGGGGTCTTCCTTGTGTTTTTCAGTCAAAGAAGGCTACAAAGTGCGATCAGATGTGAACATCACGCTGGAGTTTCGGACCTCCTCAGACAACGGTGTCCTCCTGGGGATCAGCAGCGCCAAAGTGGATGCCATCGGACTAGAGATTGTAAATGGCAAGGTGGGCGCTTAATCTGGATGGGGTCCCCCCGCCTCGCCCCAGTGTCAGAGACCGAGAGGTTGGGAAAGAGTACAAATATCTAGATCCAAGTTTCCAATTGTTCACTTTCATGGAATGCAGAAAAGGTTCAGTTAATATTTAAAAATAGGTAATCCTAAAAAAGCTTTTTAAAAATAATTTTTTATATTTTTGAAATTAAATGTAAAGCAAAACTGCAACTACACTACAAAAAACGTTTTTCTCCCCCTGAAAACCATCTGAAAGTAAGTTACCAACCTAATGCCCCACTCTCTCTAATATCTGCTAACTTTTCATTTGGAAATCATTATAGATCGACAGGAAGTTGCAATGCAGTGTACACAGAGGTCCTCATGCGCCCTTCACCCAGGCTCCTCCAGGGTTAGCATCCTGCATAACTAATACAACATCACATCTATGAAATTGACACCGGCTCAGTTACTCAGAGGTTATTCAGTTATGCTAGTTACACGTTTATGAGCATGTGTGTAGCTCTACACAATTTTATCACATGTGTAGCTTCATGTAACCACCACAGTCAGGACAACTGTACCATTACCACAAGGCTCCCTCAAGCCACCCCTTCACATCCACACCGACTCCCTACGCCTGCATCCCTCACCCCGGCAACCACTAATCTGCTTCCTATGGCTCTGATTATTATTTCACAACTGTTACATAAATTAAATCATGTAATATGTTCTCTTGAGACTGGCTTTTTACACTCAGTCTCATTTCTTGGTGGTTCATCCAGGTTTGTCGTGAGTCTCGACAATTCACTTCTTTTTATTGCAGAGTATCCCATGGGATGGATGTACAGTCTAATTTTTTTTTAAATGCCAAAACATAATTTTTTTCTATAACTTTTCTGCCCTTGCTTTTCAGCCTCCAGTCCATCTCATGTTGGGAACAAAATGAACTCAACAAGTCGCAGCAGTTTAGTCTCTTCTGCTTTAAAACTGGCTCCTTCAGAATCTCTCCCTGTTCTCATTCCCTTCCTATTCCCTTGGGGTCGTCTGGGTGCAGGCAAGATCTGGGGGAAGCAAGTCTTAATTGCCATTTTCCTTTTCTGCGGGCGCTCTTCTGACATCAAATGAGGTATCATTCAACTCTCCTGGTCTTCAGGTGCAGCCTCTGTCTCTTGTGCACTTGGCCAGCTGTCCCTGGCTGGTTGTAATGAGCGGTCTGAGGTCTCTGCATGCCAGTGCGTGGACACTGCTCTTGGAGATTAGGCCGATGTCCCATGCAGATCAAGTTTCCCGACCTGGCTATCATGGGCACTGTGCCTCTTCATCTTCAACCACCTTCCATATCCCCAGAGGGCCAGATGAGAACTTGGGAAGGTCTGCTCTACCACTCATTGGCCATGGGGAGTGCTGTCTCTCAGGTCCTCTCTCTCCCTAATACACTTACTACACTGTGGTCAACTCACGTTGTTGTGGGACTACGATGCTTGACGCTTCTTGAGCTACTTACTGCCTCCTGGAAGGCAAGGAACAAGTCTCTGGATTCCCCCAAACTTGTTAGCTTGTTTCTCGTGTTTCCCTACCTACTCCCCACTGGGAGTTTGGCCACTAGAATATCCCTAGAATGGGGGTGGGGAGGATATAAGAAAGTTGCAAGTTCTTCACCTCTTCTCGCCTTTTATGTCATCTTCATGTTGAAACAAAACTGCCTCTACCTCCTATTGCTGCCACTCTGCACTGTGGCTTATAGCCAACATTTTTTTCTCACCTGTACTTAAAAAGAATTTTGAAAACTTTTTAATCCATTTGCACATTTTTATGCGACATCTGAAAAATGTTATCAGAAGTGTAACAGTTGCAGAAATGTAATTTCTGAGGTATATATTACCTCTGTTATTAGCTTATTTATCGTTCTTTTAAAAACATTTTTAGTGGTTGCCCAAGGCTTTACAATATACATCTTTTAATTTGTCACAGTCTACCCTGAAATAATATTGAGTAGCTTCACATATAGTATAAGAACCTTACACCAAGATACTCACAATTCTTCCCTCCCATCTTCTGCAGGTCTGATTTTTTTTTTTTGTGCTACCACTTGCTATAGTAGAGTATCCTATGGTTTGTCAGCAGGGAGTTAGTAAACGTTCCTTCACAGGTGCTATAGCAACTGCTATGAACTGACACCTTCAGTAAACCCATGGGCTCCTGTTGTCCTGAAAATGAGGCACTGATTTGAGGATGCAACGCTAAGATCATGGTTTAGGCTTGTTCCCATGGAGGTGGCCATTTTCCGTACTGAAACCTTGGGACTAGGATAGCAACAGACTCCCTAAGGGGCTATTTTTCAAAACCATTGTTTGTTTTTCATAGTTAGCCCTCCTTTTTAGCAGAATGATCTGATTTTATCCACTCCAAGAACATTGTGTGAATGGACTGTGCTCCTTAAATAGGGGAAAATTGACCAAGATATTTGCTTGTCTGTTGTTTAGCTCTTGTTTCATGTTAACAACGGTGCTGGTAGGATAACAGCCACATATGAGCCCAAAGCTCCCAATACTCTCTGCGATGGAAAATGGCACACACTTCAGGCAAACAAAAGCAAACATCGCGTGGTTCTGATTGTAGATGGAAATGCAGTTCGAGCTGAAAGTCCACACACCCAGTCCACCTCTGCTGACACCAACAATCCCATTTATATTGGTGGCTATCCTGGTAAGTATGACGTCTGCTCTGCTCATTCACTTTTTAAAAAAAAATTATTTATTTTTATTTATTTAATTTTTGGCTGCATTGGGTCTTCGTTGCTGTGCACGGGCTTTCTCTAGTTGTGGCGAGTGGGGGCTATTCTTTGTCGCAGTGCATGGGCCTCTTATTGCAGTGGCTTCTCTTGTTATGGAACACAGGCTCTAGTTTCAGCACGTGGGCTCAGCAGTTGCAGCACTCAAGCTCTAGAGCACAGGGGCTTCAGTAGTTGTGGCTCACAGGCTTAGTTGCTCCATGGCATATGGGATCTTCCCCAACCAGGGATCGAACCTGTGTCCCCTGCATTGGCAGGCAGATTCTTAACCACTGTGCCACCAGGAAAGTCCTGCTCATTCACTTCTGAGGGGCATTGCCACTGGGGGAAGTCTTAGTTCAGGTGGATATAGAATAGGGATGAAGAAAAATACATGGCTTGGGTGGCAAATCCTTTACCATTTTAGAAAGTCTATTTCAAATACCTAGGAAATCTTGGAAAAATTAAAATAATCTACACATATAATCTGAGGTAAGCCTCTGAGAACATCAGATGTGATGTACAGTAAGCTGGATAACTTTACTGAGGCAGATCATCTCAGATGATGCCCAGATTTGGGAATCATTTTAGAGGACAAACATGTGTCTCATCCTCTCACATCGATTTTGGATTCAAATTATGCATTTTAGATGTTCCAAGTAACTGATACAAATGTTAATAAAATGAAAATCCCTTTTAAGGCTTTTTGTCACAACTATACCTTAAAATTGTTTATTAATAGTTTTCTACGAATGCTGTTATCACTGAAGCCACTTATGTAGAAAGATATTCTTCTAATTTTGATGTAGAAACCACAAGAAGTTATTTTTTGTTTCTTTTATGCTACCTATGTCATTTAACAAAATTTAACAAGACTGACCTTCTTGCCTTTTCTAAATAGCTGATGTAAAGCAGAACTGCCTGAGCAGCCAGACCTCCTTCCGGGGCTGTTTGCGAAAACTCACTCTGATTAAGGGCCCACAAGTGCAATCCTATGACTTCAGCACAGCTTTTGACCTACAAGGAGTTTTCCCTCATTCCTGTCCTGGGACTGAGTCCTGAACTTTGGTGAACTCCTCATTGGGAATCATCATTTATATTTTGAGGAGAATTGTTTTGTGAATTTAAATCTTTACAACTCAGATTTCATTTCCAACTCAGGTTAAGTGTTTCCAGAGAGAAATCTTTTGTTTATGTTAAACTAAAACCATGTGTACAACAGATACCTCTATTAAATAGTTTAAAATGTAAACTGAATTCACTGGCTCTTTTTTTACAGTTAGTTTTTTAATGAAATTTTAAAATGAATATTCTGTTAATTACTTGACAGTATTTCATGTTTTGCACTTTGTACTTTTAAAAAATATCACTATAGACTATAATAGATTACAGCAGAGTATGAATACTTTCATTTCTTTATCAAGGTTTTAAGCTCCAATTTCTATGATGAACAAGTAATACTGCTGGTTACATTCCAGCAGAGGGCACCAGCTGTTTGCCACATGAAGCACTTTAAACAGACTCCAGCAAGTCATAGGGCAAAGGGAGCACAGGGAGAAGGCAGAGCATCCTCTAGATATATCCTTGTTTTGTCAGGACCTAACCTAACAGAGCATTCTGCAAGACCAACAAAAAAAGGGGGGAGGGGGCATCATAACTCGTTAACTCTTCTTTTACTCTTTATTTTATTTTCACCCCTTCGAATGAGACAATTTTCCTTGATCAGCTACTTTTTCTGGGAGAATGTGTGTAAATTCCAGAAGAAGGAAAATTTAAAAGCCATAAATATATATCATTTTAACGAACTAAGCAGTTTTAAACTAAGATTTCTGAAGGGTCATTTAGTTCCCTCCAAACATATTTTAGTGTCACGCTATAGCCGTGCCCGGGGTCAAAACGACTACTATTCCATTTGCTTCAGCAAAATGATTGCACTTTGCAAATGCTTACTTGAAGAGAATGCTTACATTTCACTCTTAGAAATGACCTGCTTTTATAATATGGAAGATGGTAGGTTCAGTTTCTATTTCTGCGAGAGATTTTAATTTCATCAGCAAGGAAGACAACTACGGTCCTGGGCCCTGTCCTTCTGTGCCTTGCTCATGTTTCTGAACCCTGCGGCAATCCACACTCCTGGCTGATGTAATTCCTTCCCAATAAATAACTGCATGAAGATATTAGGAAAGGTAGCAGCCAACTGTGGAAGTGCTGTCTGTTCTGTAGCATCTGGCGACGAATGCAGACAACTGCAGACTTAAGGCAGCTCACTTGGGCAGCTGCATCAGGAAAGGGGCACCTGCCATCTCAGCAGTGAAAGTGCACAAGGGGCCCCCTCACTGTGCCATGGGTGGCCTTTCTGTTCATGTTTCTGTGGAAACCATCTATAGCAGGAGATGACTGCTGGACCTGCTAGACCTTGCTCCACCACACTGGGTGAGGAGAAGATCCGAACCAGGCCAGAGGGCAGGTTGTAGAGCTACCGTGGGCTTTGTGCCCCCTCCCCCTCCCTCCTTCCTACTCCCCCACCCCACTTATTAATAAAGCTAAAACAGAGTCTGGGCCTTTCATGGTTATAACTGTTCACACGGCCTCTCTTAGAAGATTCCCTCGAGGGAACGTCCAGCTCTCTCCCCTTTGGCCTTCACAGGGCACAGAGCCACCTTGGTTTAGCTGTCTCCCCATGATGGTAAAGAACCTGGGCTCCAGCTCACACATTGGCTCTGACTCTCACTGCAGGGCCTTATGCTGGTTCGTTAACCTCTCTCAGCGAGGCAGGATTCAGGTCTTTGGAGTAAGGTTGCTAGCTAAACTACAGGACACCCAATTAAATTAGAATTTCAGATAAACAACAAACGTTTTTATTTTTCATCTGCTAAATCTGTCAATCCCACTTTACAGGCTCCAAGGGCCTAAAAAGATTGATACCCCTTCCCTCCCTACCAAATAATTCAAAATTTAAAAAATCTACACCTTAAAAGACATGCAACATAATTTGTTGAAGATCATATTTTTCCCATGATGCTTTTATTTAAACATCCGATTATTTCCAAAACCTAACTTTGGTGGCTCAAGCATTTGCTTAGTTAGTCTGTTAATCCATCACTGTTTTTTTTGTTAAATTGTGGCAGAATTTGGATAACATAAAACTTACTATTTTAACCATTTTTAAGTGTACAGTTCTCTGGTATTAGGTACATTCACACTGTTGTAACCATCACCACCATCCAGCTCCAACACTCATTTCATCTTGCAAAACAAACTCTGTCCCCATTGAATACTAACTCCCAGCTCCCCTTTCCCCCCAGCTCCTGGCAACCACCATTTCACTTTCTGTCTGTAGAAGTCTGACTACTCTAGTCACCTCCTGTAAGTGGAATCATTCAGCATTTGTCCATCTGTGACTGGCTTATTTCACTCAGCATAATGTCCTACAGGATCATCCATGATGTAGCATGTGTTAGTTTCCTTCCTTTTTAAGGCTAATATTCCATCTTGTGTATATACCGTATTTTGTTTATCCATTCATCCATCAATGGGCATTGAGGTTGCTTCTACCTATTGGCTATTGTGAATAATGCTGCTATGAGTATGGGTATACAAATATTTCTTCGAGTCCCTACTTTCAATGTTTTTGGGTATATACCCAGAGGTAGAATTACTGGATCACATGGTAAATCTATTTTTAATTTTTTGAGGAACCACCATACCTTTTCCCCATAGTATCCAGTGCTTTTTTTGAGCCTGAATTTTCCACTTGTAAAGTGTGGTTATGATACCAACCACGAAAAGGCATATATTTGGAAATATTATTAAAATTGACTTGAAAAGAAAGAGAACATCTGGATAAACCAATAACATTGACCTTAGTGAAATTTAATTTAATCCTGCCAGCAAAAAAGTCCAATAATCAGTTGGTTTAAAGACATGCTTTATTAAACACCAGCAGCAAGAAAAAGAAAACTAACCAATGCATTTAACACAGCTGGTATAACCTTTACGAGGCCTGATTTATATACTACATTACTGATTTTCCTGTGTTGCCTGTCTGTACACCCATCTCTAAAACGACGCACCATGATTAGGGATGATACACATGTGGCTGGACATGGAACAGCCATACTCAACACAGGCTGAGGAATTAAGTACCAATTTAGTGTGCAAACCAGAAACTGAGATGAAAATAGATAAAATGCTCTGTTAGAATCGCTGTGCCAGGAGGCACATGTATTCTCACCTTAGAACATTATAAATCAAGGGCTAACTCAGGGTGCCATGAAAAAGGTCTGGGAAGGTGTAAAGAGGTAGCTGTAACTAGGCTTCGCAGAATGTACAACAGCAGCGTTTGTGGGCCGCAGCCAGTTTACAAACTGCTTTCTTATGCACGTTGGAGTTTGTGTCTAAAGAGGGAGTATGGAAGCATGACACATGGGTCTAAGCCGCCCGGCTGGAAGAAAGGGGAGTGCTGGGAACAATGAGGGGCAGGAGGGGGAATGGGTCAGTGGAGAGAGAACAGGGTGGATGGGGCCTAATCATGGAGAGCCCCAAAGTTAAGCAGGTAGGAAGGAGACTAGATGCAATGCCTTATGAAGCATCAGCGTTTTCCATCAGGAGAGTGTTGCGATGAAATGGTGCATCTGAAATCAAAAACTAGCTGGAGAGTGCAGCCTGCGTCAGCCAGTTGAGAAACACTGGTTGAGTGGTGGCTGATACCAGGGCAGTGATAAAGGACAAGAGAGGTGTATAGGAATGTTAGAGGCTCCAGCAACATGTTAGCTCTAGGCAGTAAAAGATTATGAGGCTCAGCAGGGAGCTTGGACAATGAGAATGGCGCTTCCACGGACAGGAGGTAAACTGAGAAAAATTATGAACTTAAGCTTTGAATGTATTGAATTTGAGAGAATGGTGAGAGCATCTGAAGGGAGGTATCTCTGCCAGCTGGCTGGATTAAGGACTGGCCCAGGACTCTTCTCATTTATATATCAAACAGTATTTGTCTTTCTCTGACTTATTTCACTAAGCATAATACCCTCCAATTCCACACATGTTGTTGCAAAAGGGCAAAATTTCATTTTAATGGCTGAATAGTATTCCATTGTATATATGTACCACATCTTTATCCATTTGTCTGTTGGTGGACACTTATGTTGCTTCCATATCTTGGATACTGTAAATAATGCTTCTACATTGCTATATTGCAATGCTATAGTGGAGTGCATGTATCTTTTCAAATTAGTGTTTTTGTTTTCTAATGGTTCTTATTTATGCTCATTTTCCCCCTCAGATGATATGTGCTCCTTAACAATCTGTTAATCGGTTCATAGATCCTGGAAGGTCTATATTGTGTTGGATATTTCTTGGGCATTTCTCCGAGAGCTAACATAATTAGGACCTATGGGAGATTATTAGTAGATAATTGTTGAGTTGAATATTAGATTATCATTTTTTTCTAAAATTACCTCAGCAGTGTAGTTCTTCCTATAAATTTCAAAAGTTCTTTGCAAATGTAATTCCTCTGAGCCATCTAATAAACATAAAACAAATGGCAGAATAAGCCTCTTTTGCAAGATATTCCCAAAAGAAGTTCTATAGGCTTAATGGATTTCATAACACGTAGTGAAATTTTTAGCTTAATATATTCTGAAATGTCAAAACTATCAGGATTTTTTCAAAAGGTGACAAAGACATAGCTCATGTTCCTTTCAAACTCTTTCAGTGTCCAGCAATGGGACCCATCACAGCTGTGTGAAGCAAGGTCTTGGGTAAAAACATAATGGAAATTATTTTTTTTCTGAGTAACACAATTTAGAAATGATATTTTCTTCTCAGAGTATATGTAGTGTGTAATAATTATAAAGTATTAAAACACAGACTCCAGCTTGAATATTAAAAACCTGTGGTCTTTGTTTACATAATTAGAGGAATTTCATAGACATGAAAAAGTAAAGTTTATGGCAGTTTGCTTTAGCCAGAACCACTATAAGCATCAAGCATTTCATTAATAATTTAATTTTTAGCATGTGTTCAAAATCCAAATGTGATTGTCTGTTATGACTAAAAAGACAGTAAAAGCTTTGATGAAAACTGAAAAGCACTGAGTTGTGTCCCTATTAGGTGGTCAGAGAGAACAATCAGGGAAAGAATATCAGTCAAGGGAGCAGGTGGGAGCCTGTAAGGAATAGACACATCAGAGGTTACATCGGGGTTTTGCAACCAGACTAGCAAGGTAAGCAGGATTTAGGTGTGGTTAGGAAGTTCTGAGTCTGATTCATCCTGTATGATTTAAATGTAATTCTGTACCCTTGAAGTTTAATTATATTAATCATGGCGTTTAAGAGGAAATATGAGAAGGGCTAAAAGTAGAAAATCATATGGCAGGCTAAACTCACTAGATCTGGCTGAAAAAAAATGTTCAAAGTTGGAACACTCTGTGGACATCTTTCAATCTTCTAGGTGAGATCAGAAGTGAACTAAAGAAGGCACTTCTTATAACAGGCTAACCTAAAAGAGTACACTTTTTCCTCCTGTCATTGTTATATTGGAATTGGCGGGAGGGCGGGGGTAAGGAAAGGAATCCTAAACTGATAACGTGACGAGGCGAATCAGTAAATTATTGCTGACTCTTCCAGCAATAACCAAAGTCAAGCGAAAGGTATGCGTGTGTGTGTGTGTTTAACTTGACATATAACCAATAGAAAGTGGGATAGAACTTATAATCTGAACATAACCTGGTTGATTTCTTACTAAAACACACAACATCAACAATTCTTCAGTGACTTACAAAAGGACCCAGAGTCTACAATATATAACATTCACAATGTCTGGGACACAATTCAAAATCTTTCAACATATATACAACAAGGAAAATAGGACCAATTCTCAAGGGGAAAAAAATGCCAACCTCAGAATGGAATTATCAGACAAAGACCTTAAAGCAGTGATTATATCTATGCTACATAAGGTCAGGGTAAACATATTTGAAATGAATGAAATGGTACAAATTCTCAACAGAGAAATGGAAAATAGAAAAAGGAACCAATTTAAAATTACTGAACTGAAAAATACAGTATCTGAAGTGAAAAAGAATCACTGGATGGACTCAGTATCAGAATATAGATGATATAGGAAAGGGTCAGCAAACTTAAAGACAGAGCAATGAAAATTATCCAACATACCAAACGGAAAGATAAAAGATTGAAAAAAAAAAAAAGAAAAACCTAGAGTGTCAGGTAGATAACTTCTAAAGCTCTAACATAGTATAACTGGAGTCCCATAGGGAGAAGAGAGATTGGAACCAAAAATATATATATTTTTCATCAAGAATGGCAAAAAATCTAGTGAAAGACATAAATTTAAAGATTTAAGACACTCAGCAAACTCTGTAAAGAAAAATATCAAAGAAAACAATGCCTAAACACAATAATCAAACTTCTAAAATCCAAAAGTAATTAAAGAATTATTGAAATCAGTTGCAGGAAAAAAAGCACACATTACATACAGGGGAACAATGATTCAAATATCCACGAATTTCTCAGGAGAAACCCCAAAGGCCAGAAGATAACAGAACTACATCTTTAAAGTACAAAAAGAAATAGTTTATCAATCCAGAATTCTACATCCAGTGAAAATATAAAAATATCTTTCAGAGATAAAAGCGAAATAAGGACACTCTCAGATGAAAGAAAACAGATAATTCATCAAGAACAATCCTGCTTTTGTATCCAGAACATATAAAGAACTCTTAAAACTCACCAATAATACAACCAACCCAATTAAAAATAAGCAAAAGATATGAATGGCTATTTCACAAAAGAAGAAATATGAATGGCCAAAACGCAGAAGAAAAGACGCTTATCATCATTAGCCATTAGGAAAATGCAAATTAAAACCACAACGAGATTCAACTATATACTGTCTAGAATGGCGAAGTGTTGACAAGGATGCTGAGCAACTGGAACTCCTGCACACTGCTGGTGGGAATCTACAATGGTACAAACACTTTGGAAAACAGTTTGGTAATTTCTTTAGAAAGTTAAATATACACCTACCATATGACCATTCTGTCTATTCTTGGTTTTTATGGAAGAGAAATAAAAACACATCTACACAAAGACTTGTAGATATACATGCTTAGGTCATTTATTTATAAGTAGCCAAAAACCAGAAACATCCCAGATGTCCATCAACACAAGAATTGATAAATTGCAGTACATTCATATAATGGAATACTACATAGAAATAATAAGGAATAAGCAATTGATACATCAACAACATGGATGAATCTTAGAAATATTATGCTGAATGAAAAAAGCCTTACACAAAAATACATACTGTATGATATCATTTATATAAAAATCTAGAGAATGACTGGTGTCAAGGTAGAGAGAGGAACAGTTTACAAACTGGCATGAGGAGACTTTTGGGGGTGATGGAACCACTGACTATTTTGTTAGTGGTGATGGCTTCATGGGTCTATACATATATCAAAACCAACCATTTTACATATCTGCTGTTTAACTGTACTTAATATATCCCAATAAAGTTGTAAAAAAAATAATTAAAAACTGTTGACTACCCAAATCCTCTCTCTTTAGTCCTATGGCTATTAATAACAGGCTCAATTTAAATTCCACATGGGCATTTGAATTTGACACATCAAAGCATGCTGATAACACTGTGAACATTCTCCCGGGGAAGAGACTGTCCCTGCTCTCATATGACATGACTGACCAGGGACCTGAGGGGTTTGCAGTTCTCCATTATGTGAAATATTCTGTGATTTCAAAGGTAATTGAAATCTCTGTTTATGTCAGTATTAACTACAAATTTCCATGTGTTTCAGATTTCTAAAATTAATTCACTATCTATGAAATGATGAGAAATAAATTTTTAATTGACTGAGGACCCGGCTAGGCCTCAGGCTAGTCATTTTAATAGCTGGTAAGAAAAGACAGAAGGCTTATGTGATCTGACTCAACATGTTCTGGAAGGCAATCTTTAAAAATAAATACAATTCTTCCTGGACCTGTCGAATAGGGCCATGCAGAAAACAGGAGAATATGCCAGGGAATGAATCTTGAGGGCTTGGGAAGGTGTGGGCTTAGAAGGGGGGTGAATATAAGGCTGGCTAAGAGTATTTATTGCTATGTGGGCACTTTCCCATAAAAAATAAAATATGGTTCTTGACTTTAGTTATATCTTTTTTTCTCTTACAGTCTGATGTTAAATCATTGAGAACTCATTTCAGTCATTTCAGGTCATCAGTCACTATCACTCTAATATTATGTTTTTAATCATCTACAGAATAGTCTTTAAATACTAAAATTCCATTTTTGCTTGACTTCACAGTCTGCAGACATTCAGTGTGTGTTTTTCTCAGATAAACGTCAATACATTTCACTTTCAATCCCCTAAACATGGAGGCTCCCCAAATTTCCAATATTGACTTTGTCTTTCTGTTTTACCTGTCTTTAACTTAGAGCTCATCTATATATAAGGTTTTAAACATGTCCGAGGTGCAAAGCATTCCAAAAGATTCGAAAACTCAATATTCACAGTCCTGACTTGTCCTTCAAAATCCAGTTCCTGCTGCTACTAGGCATTTCCACTTGGATGTGTCACCAAGCACCTCAAACTCACCTTGTCCAAACATGCCTATTGCCTCCCCACCGCTAGCCCACCCAATTAACTTCACCTCTGGATTTCCCTATGTTTTTGGTGCTACTATCATTCTCTCAATAAGTTATAAATTATCCCATTGTTAGAAATGTCAGGATAATCCTAATACTCATAACCCATCAGTCACTCAGGGCTACTGCTTCTTCCTTCAAAATGTTTTGCATTCCCAATTTTATTTTCATTTGCTTATGTCTTTTACCACTCATTCAATAAATAAATACAGAGCAATAACTATAAGAGAGACACTATTCTTGGCCTTCGGGTACAGCAGTGAATGAAACAGGCCAAGTCATGCCCTCCTGGCTTCATCTGTCCTACCACCTTGGTGTCAGTCTCTTCCAGCTTGAGGGGGCTGTCTGCTCAGTGCAGCCTGCTTGCACTGCTAGAATACTCCTTTGCTCATACAACTCCGCCCCCTCTTGCCTCTCAAGGGCTCTGCAAGATAAATTCCACCCTCTTAGAGTTCCACCCGCTACAGCCTGTAGAAGCCCATCCCAAACTCCTTACCTTCCGACCCTCCATTCTGGCCAAAGCGGGATCTTTGCTTTTGGCTCATTCGCACTTCATTACTATTGCCTGTTCTACTTTTTCACCTAGAATTTATCCCTCTCATCTCTCTACCTGTGACATTCTTAAATTCCCCCTCTTCTGTGAATTCTTCCCAGCCCACTTCTACCTTTCTTGTCCACTTCTGAATTATTTTATCATATATACCTGACAATTAATCATGGTTTACCTTAGGGCATCTCCTGCATTTCAAAGGACTCCTAATAAATGGCATCGTTATTTCTCCTTAAATGTTTGTCTTTTCACCAGTCTTAAGCAGTTAAGTTAAACAACAGCTGATGCAGTGTATCTGACTGAAAGAATCTGCATACCAGCTTGTCCTCCCTAACTCATAAAAGTTTGACCAAATCCCAGATGAGGGAGACCGATTTGAGCCCTGCCTCCTGTCTCCTCACCGGTGGACCTTGTAATACAGCTCTTTATTTTCTCAAGACCATGCAATAGTATTGGCTCCCATGCATCAGACAGTGAGCTCTTGCTCAGTATCAAAGGATGTTTACATTTTGTTAGAAAGAAGTGGGGGACTTCAATAAAAGGGGAAAACATCATTTGAGAGTGTATACAATAAAAGCTTAATTGGCATTTCAAGAAAAATGTTATTTAACTCTCCCACTCTTTAAGACACAAAAGCTAATAACAAAAACATTCTTGGGAATTCCCTGGTGGTCCAGTAGTTAGGATTCCGTGCTTCCATTGCAGAGGGCAGGGGTTCCATCCCTGGTCAGGGAACCAGGATCCAGCATGCCTTGGGTGCAGCCAAACAAACAAAAATGAAAACAAAAACAAATTCTTAATTTCCTTGTTAAGGCTTGTTTAGAAAGAGAGAAAAGATGGAGAGAGGAAGAAAATAAGATTTGTTGTTTTCCAGGAATGGGGAGAAGATGACAGACGCCAAAGGACAGGAAAGGCCATCTCTTCAAGCCCACCTCAATGATCATTCCCACAGTACAGCTACCATAAATACCATACTGTCTTCAACTATTCAAGTCATGAATATCTAGTAACAGTATCCACATAAGTTCCTTTGTACTTGTCCACAGGTTCTCAAGTTTTTGTTAGCAAAATATTGTCACCTGTTTTACTGAAGCCTCAGTCTAACTCCTACTACTTCCAGTTTCTCCCGCCTGCTGAACAGTTACCCACAAGTGACCCTTCTTTTCCCTTTTCCCTTACCCCATTCACCCTGCACCACACTAGTGCAAGCAAACTCCCCTCCTAACCTGCTTAGGTGACGTCCATCCCATCACCCCATCCCCCTTTCCTCTAGGACAGCAGCACTTTCCACCTGGCTGCCTTCATCCTCCCAGCCTTGGATTTTTTACAGAAGTTAACTAATTTGCATTTACTTATACAATTGGGAGGTAGAAGAGTGAAACCTGAATAGAGGTTTTTATACCTGTATACCTCTCCATATTCCCTTGCTCTTAATTATCACACTAAGTATGATTATAGTGATTAAGGAAGATTATGAGGTAATGAAATGGATTTTTCTGTGTGGCTTGTGAAAAATCTATAGGTACTGTATATATCATGTAAATGAGACTAGCTATGCAATATTTATGCCTGATTAGAAAGACTTCTCAAGGGTTTTCTTAGGTGAGCGTTGGTCTGCATTCTGCTGAAACACTTCAAGTTTCATGTGTTTTTAGATATACTATAGTCAAGAACGGCACATTTTATACCTAAAGATTCCAATCCACAAATGAACTGTTTTCTTGCCATTGAGCAGCAACTAGAAAATGTGCTTTGCATTACATTTACTGTGAGGTGCAAATAAAACATTAGAGAGCTTAGCTCTTGCACAGATGATAAAAGGATTACTTGCAATGGTAAGTACCTTTAAGAAGAAACGTTTCAGAAGAAACCAAGTATCTTTAAGAAGAAACCAAAATTTAAAAGGGAGGATAGCAAAGAAGTGTGTTTTCATTCCTCCATATGGGTAATGTGAGCTGTCAACAAAGCATAAGGCTGGAGAAGTGGGGCCTGGATCAATTACTGAAAAGGAAGAATAACAGAAGTATTTCTCCAAGTTGCTGGAGTTTAGGGTTTTAGAAAGAGTTCTGGAATTTTCAGAGTGCTCTTACATATACGACCTCATGCTACCATAATGATCCCAGGCAGCAGGCAGAGTGAGTGTAAGGTTCTCCACCTTACAGAGGAGGAAGCTGAGGCTCAGAGTGTCAAAATCCTTTATGAAACATTTCGAACCTAATAAATAACAAGGAGCACAAGTAATCCGAATGTTGTTTTAAAAACCTTTGGAAACAGCTACCTGAATGGCAGCACTGACCTGACAAACAAAGCTTTCCCCGGATGACTTAGACCAAAAGTAATCTATAGTGGAGGATTTTTAGGCCAAATTATTAATCAAGGTCATTCTGATGGAGTTTTGTTTATCACAGAAATGGCTCTCAGGGATCAAATGCAGATAATGAACAGCAGGAAAAAAAAAAAAAGAGCCACAAGATCTTATACTTCCAAGGTGTTGAAGAAAACTTGCCTTCACGAGATAAACATATATTGAGCAACTACTGTGTGACAGTCACCATGTTGGATGTCAGGGATCCCACGGTAGGGAAAACAGGTATTTGCCCCCATGCTCACGGGGTAGGGAGTGGGATGAGTGAGATGTGTATCAAGTTTTTAAAAGAAATCTCAAAACTGTATGATTACAAACCACCCCAGCACCCTGATCTCGGACTTCCAAGAACTCTAGCACTGGGAGAAATAAACTCATGTTGTTTAGAAGCCAGCCAGGCTATGGCATTTTTGTCCTAGCAGCCTGAAGGGACTTAGACAGGAGGACTGATCTAACCTGGTCTTCTGGGGAGACAGAGGAAGCTTCTCTGAGAAAGCGATAGAGATGCTGAGGTCTGATGGATGAGCATGAGGCACTGGCCTGGTGCTGGGGGCAGGAGGCTGGGGAGGCACTGGAAGGCTGTTAGGCAGGAGAACAGATGGTGCAGGGGTTCTGAGATGGGGGAAGGGAGGAGCACATCCTAAGAAACGTGAACTTCTTAGAGGGCTATCTCCACCCCCAGCTCCCTTTCCCCGTCTTACCTCAATGGAGCGTCCACCCCCAAGGTGCACTGACACGGTCTGCACTGGGATCACCAGCGAAGGCCACGGGATCACGTCTCTGCTGAGCAGGCATCAGCGTCCACCCGGGGCCGCGCGGGTGATGCCCCACCGTGTCCCCAGGCACCGGCCGGATCACGCCGAGCTTGAGCTCCCCTGGCCAGCACCAGGCTCTTCCCCGGCGCCTGCCGCTCATCCACCGCGCAGCCCGGCCTCCGCCCGGGTCTGGCTCCCCGACCCCGGGTCTCACCCGGAAGCCTCGCCGCCTCCAGCCCCGGCCGGCCTCTCGGGTCTGCAGCCCGGGTCCAGCGCGCACGCGACTCCCGGTCCGGAAGGGACGGTGCAGACACCTGGGAGGAGGAAACACGTGGGGACTGGCGGACGGCGGCGCGGGCAGCGGGCGGGACTGGCCGGAGCCCGGGCCCCTCTCCCGGCACGGGTCTCAGGAGTCCCAGGAGCCGCCGTTCTCCGTCAGAGGCCCGGTCCCCGCCATCCTGGACAGAACACCGGGCCCCGTCCGGTTGGGCCGTTTCACGGTCCTCTGGGCCTTTCCGTCTCCTGAGACCAGGAAACACCGGGCAAAGTCCTTCAGAGCCTCGTCGTCGTCGTCCCCGTCGTCGGGGTCAACGTGGTGCGGCGCGTGCGACGCCCTGAGGCGCTGAAAGCGTCGTCTTTCAGGCCCGTCGGGCTGACGAACGCTCAACCTGCGCTGAAAGGCTGCGGCGGAAGAGCTGAGCGCCTCTGGCGCAGCTGCAGCGTCGGGGGGCGTGGCCTGAGAACCCTGACGTGTCCGACGGAGGCGGGGCCAGGCTGGCAGTGGGCGTGGCAGTTGGCCGGGTGGGCGGAGTCGACTTACAACGGGGGGCGGGGCGGGAAGTTGCAAGGTGGCCCAGAGGTGGCCCGGCCTTTGGTGACTTTGGTAGGACGGTAGGTTGGTTGGTGGCCGTGGAGGGTTGGGTGGTGTGGTCTCTCGGCGCTGGGGGCGGGGCCGGTCACACCCAGGCTGTCCAGCTGTGTAGAAAAAGCAGAAACCGGAAGCCATCCCAGGCTGCCCTGAGCATCTGCTCCGAGACGCCAGGACCCTGCGAGGCCTGAGAGGTGGGGAGAGAAGCTGGGAGCCGTGCGTAGTCACCCAGAGATGCGCAGTGATTAAGTGATCGCTCAAGAGTCAGCGGGCATTTCCGGCCAGGTCGGGCATCATGATTTCATGATCTCCCTTTTAGTAAATTGGAAAGCAGAGTAAACCTGCTTTGTTTATCCAAGTGGGCTTGGGGCTCTAAGGCACTCAGGAGGGGAGGGAAGCGTGTGTGCCGCTAGTGAGTGAAGCAGCCCTGGAACGGGCCGAGCTCACGGGGGAGAGTTGCCGGAGGCCTCTGACCATCTCCTTCTAAGCGGAGATCCTCCGAGTTTCGGGAATGCGGAGAGAGGTTGCCGGCAGCGAAAGGACCCCTTTGGTGATCTTCAGTTGAGGGCAGTTGAGAACGTTGGGGGCCCGGGGCTGCGGCCGCTCCTGGGGAGGCTCCCCGGTTAACGTGGGTTTGGGGGCAGGCAGGGTCTCCTCTGAACTAGAGGCTGGCATCTACCTTTTTTATTCTCTTGCTTCAGAGAGCAAGGCCAGCCCCAACAGATGGAAGCTGCAGGGAGGCCGGTTTAGACTTGATGGAAGGTAAGGATGCAGCCGCCAAAACAACGGTAGGTAAACTTGCCACTCCTGGCACCGGGCAGCCATTTGCCGGGAAGGCGAGCTTGACAGTGGAAAAAGCATGGCTTCGGCGAGGAGGTGTCTCTCTGCTTAAGGTTCTGAGTTGGTCATTTAATTTTCCAAGGCTGTATTTCCTCTTTCCTAAAATCTTGATAAGAACATTCTACTGATTCCCCCAACTGGGGATCTTGCTTGTGTTTTTCAGTCAAAGAAGGCTACCAAGTGTGATCAGACGTGAACGTCACGCTGGAGTTTTGGGCCTCCTTAGAGATCGGTGTCCTCCTGGGGATCAGCAGCATCAAAGTGGGTGCCATTGGAGTGGAGATTGTAAATGGCAAGGTGGGCGCTTAATCTGGATGGGGTCCCCCCCCACACACACACACCTCACCCCAGTGTCAGAGACAGACGGTTGGGAAACAGTAGAAATATCTAGATCTAAATTTCCAATTATTCACTGATGGACAGGAGAGGTCTCCTCACTGTTACAGAGCTGGTAACATAATGCCTTTTCATGAGTCTGACAGTTCAGAGGCAGTGTTCTTCCCCTGCTCCCAGCCCCAGACCCGGACTTGGGGGACGTGCAAGGAAAATCTCAAGTTACATGTCAGATGCATGTCAGGAACATACATCTGTCCACAAAGGAAGAGGGTGGGACACCTAAGACAGATGTGCCTGACCGCAGCCTGTGTTTGGGACTCCGAGCTCCTGTTGAGTGTCCTGCAAGTCGGTCATTAAACTCATGAGGTCTCCAGACACCAAAGTTACCTTTTTATTTTTCTAAAATAGAAATTGCATCTCCCCCTTTGAGTTTCACAGGATTGATCTGTGAGACACGCCCTTCATCTGATAGCATCTGGGGCTTTCACTGTTACAGCTGCTCACAAAGCCTCTTGCGAAAAATACTTTGCCGACGTTTCTCCCCTTCAGCCTTTCCAGAAACTAGGGTACCAATGACCTGCCTTTAGATTTTCCAGCCTCATGGCAAAGCTTATAAGCTTTTTTCTTTAAAAAAAAGATATAAAATAATTACAGCAAGGGAAGTAACTTATATGGCTACTCTGCAAACAACTAGACCATAAATGGAGCATTATAACACACAGAATGTTCAAAGAGAAGATATATCTAATTGAGTGGTTCTCCATCAGCAACAATGTTGCCCCTAGGGGACATTTGCCTGGAAATATTTTTAGCTGTCACAACTTTGGAGGAAGGGGAAGGGCTCCTGGCATGCAGTGGGGAGAGGCCAGGGGTGCCGCTAACATCCTAGTGTGCCCAGAATAGCCCCCACAACCAAGAATGCTTGGGCCCCAAACACCCGTAGTGTCAGGTTGAGAAAGCACAATTTATTTACATCTTCACGTTTTCTTCTAAGGTAACATTTTTATGAACTATTTATGGAAATTGTTCATCCCTGATATTTTACTCTTTGGGATTTAGCTGTTCTATACGTAAGTATTCACCAAAATCAAGAAAACGTTTCCAATTTCCTGAACAAAGTATATTTGTAAACTGTACAATTTTAAAAAATTAACATACATAAAACTATCAATTGAGAATACTAATACTTTGAGAAGCTTTTAGAGAAGTAGACTTTTAATGTCAGTCTTACAATTTTCTGGGGTGCATTCTGCTAAAGGAAGACAGCTTTAGGGCAACACACACACTTTGACATTAAAAAAGCATCCGTGCACCTGAGAAGTACGTATGGTCAGGTAGGACTCGAAGTTTGTTGACTGTCGAGTCTCTTGATGTGGGGACCAGCGTTCACGCTGTCTTAACTTCAGTCTCATGAATTTCATCATCACACCAACCACTTGGGTACCCTTGATAGTTCCGTGTCCACTGCAGAGCTCTTCCAGGGGCACCAGTCTGAGGCACGGCCTCCTTCACAAGCTCGCTCCCTTCATCCACAGACCATTGTGCAGGGCCTGGCGGCAGCCTGTCCCCTTGCTCTGAGGTCAGGTCCAGGTGGTGACCGGGGACTTCAGTTCTCTGTGTGTGGATTTGATGGACCTCAGGTAACTGTCCTTGGTTGCCATCAATGACAGTTGATTCAGAACTGGTGCTGAGCTTTGACGTAGCTGACACAGGCTGAAAGGATTCCTGTAGCAAAGGTAAGAGTTGATGGGATTTCTCCAGGCGGGGTTTGGAGAGTTAGTTTGCTGAGTTCATGGGTTTTGCAGAAAGCCTTTGCTCTTCTGCCGGCAGGCATGTCATTTCCTCATGAGATGATAGTAATGCATCTGGTGGGTAGATCTGTATTGGAGGGCAGGGTTAGGGGAGAGAGGACTAGCCTGGGATGGAGGCTTCTGGGAAAGTCATTTGGCACTTTTGTTTCCTGATATGTCTTTTTTGGCAGATTGACTTGTGATTTCATCTTGAGGAACTGTGATTCACTGGAGGAAGATGGACAGAGTTCATTCCCCACCAGAGGAGGCAGCAACCACATCCCCATAGCAGAGGAATCCGTGAATGGTCCGTTTGGAGGCCATGATCCACACAGATGTGTGCAGGCCCTGCTCTGCCCTGGTGAGCACTGGACCTTCCCTGTTAGTTTCCGAGACATGGACTACAGAGGTCCCTGCTATGCTGGGCTCAGCAATGTCTTCCTCTCCCAAGTAGAAGGCCAGGGCTCTGTCTAGCAACTCTACCCAATTCAAGATGTAGGAGAACACAGAGTGGGAAAACTCCCTTTTTTCCTACTTTTAGGCCTTTTAAAAAGTATGAATGCTGATTTTTGTCAGGGAAACATTTTTTTGAGAAATTAGCCTTGTTGACTTAAAAAAAGGCACAACATGAGAATTGCGAATTAAGTTTTATTTGGGGCAAAATGAGGACTGCAGCCCGGGAGACGGTGTTTCAGATAACTCTGAGAAACTGCTCCGAGGAGGTGAGGTGGGGGCCAGGTTATACAGCCATGCTGTAACAAAGAACAGATAGTCTGAACATTAAAAGATTATTGTTAAAGAAACCCAGATATCTCAAGTTAAGGAATTTAGCATTTTTCTTTGTATTGGAAGATGCAAGAGTCTGGGCTCACTGAAATCATTCCTTTGGTGTGCACCTCAGCTATCTGGGGCCAGTGTCCTGTGTTTTCACATCCAGAGTTTCCCCAGGGCTCACCGGCTCACGTTGGAGGACTGCAATCATTAATGACTGTGAACATCTTTTGTTTACTGATATGGCAGGGAATACTCCATTTATAAATATCCCATTCCATTTATAAATATTACATTTATCAGCCTTCTTGGGGCCTGAAGTCTGTCCAAGTGGCCCAAGCTCTCCTGCTCTCCTGACTTCTGTCCTGGTGATTGGGGGCACTTTTCTCTGGAGACCACATTGAACACTGAGTCACTTTGAAATGAGACTGTGTTTTTGCCATTATTTCCTGATGGTTGTAAGACATCTGTCAAGTGACATTACCCAACTAGGGAATATCTCAGGAATTGTAGCAATAACCAACAGCCCTTCTCTAGGCATCAAATGTAACACAGATTTATCTCCTGTGGGTGCCTCCTGTCTGTTTCTCATTCCCACTGTAGACTAGTGAAGGCTGTAGTGGTAATGCCTTCTTAAACAACGCGGGGCTTGTGACTTCAGATCCTTAGCGCTCCTGAGAGGAACACCGGCCGAGTGACACATCCACCTGGAACCCCAGGGAAGGCTGGCGTGAAACATCTTGTTTTTGCCTCACATGTCCCAATACGCTGTGTGCCCAAGGAACCCAGCAGCCTCTGCGCATCATTTCTGTTGTCACTACTGTCCAGTGTTGGCTGTGACGCAGCCCCTGGAAGCCCAACCACATCAGCCAAACCTGCTGAAGAGACGTGGAGGTGACTCGCTCCCCTCAGACTAACCCTGAAGTCACTGGAGGGAGGAACGCACTCTCCTGACTCTGGGGAAGGAGCACGTGAAGATTCAGCCTCTTTCCAGAAGCTGTTCTGATGGAAACCATCATTTTGCACAGATGTTCTTGCTTGTCCTTCTGGACAGTCTCACAGTCTAAATGTGTCCCCAGGTGGCCTGCCTGGTGTTGTTTTCCAGGCCGTGGCCGTGGGTGGAGCCTGGCCGGCCATCTCCCAGGGTCCAGTCTCAGGGGAATCCAGGGCTCCACACTTGGGAGCCCAAGCACAGAGCCCAGGCCTACGTGTGTGGGGCTGCTTTCTTTTACAGCTTTATTGAGGTATAACTGTCAGACAATAAACTTGACAGCACATATTTAAAGAGTGCAGTTTGATGACTTTGAGCGTGTGTATCCATCCCTGCAGCGATCACCTTATTCAGGACAATGAACGTCCCCATCACCCCCAGAGCTTCCTCCTACCCCTTTGGAACCCCTCCCTCCCAACCTTCCCTGAAACACCTCACACACTGTTGTTGCAAAGTTGAGGACAAAATAGGAAAGCTACTCTACCCATTTGACAAGTCTGGTATAACCCTGGCTCCAAATCATGGTAAGGAAATAAGACAATAATAGACCAATTTTACTTTTGGACCCAGATGTGAAAATTCTCAATAAAGTGCTGGTTAGTTGAATTCCTCGATAATGGAAAAAATATGACCAGTTACAATTGCACTCCAGACTCCCTTTTTTATCCTCCCATGTGTTATATATTTTTCACTAAATCTATGTTCATTTTCCAGTTTTCCTTCCCATTTCCCTGCAGTATTAACTTTGGTTGATACTTTCACTTTATCCTGATGTTACAAAGCAGGTTGGCTGTTTTCTCAGAAGCTCCTGGAGGGGAAATGTGTCCTGGAGGAAGAAAGGATGCTAGTGGGTGGTGATAACCCAGATTTCAGAATGGAAGGAGCAGAGGATGAGGGAAGTTGTATCAATTTCAGTTTCTTAGGCCCTTTTATCACTTCTCAATCTCTTGAAGGTGTCTGGAGAAATACCACTGGAGGGCCTGGTGCAACTTCACTTTGTTTCAAAGCTCTAGAACACAAAGGTGGCTGCTTCAATCTGGAAGATAGGACAAACAATTAGGGCTTCTATGATAAGGCGTTCATTTTCCATTTGCTCAGTCTATGCAGCTGTCTCTAGCATGATTCGTGGTATTTAGGAATGATGTGTGACTAAACGTTGGCCATTCCCTTAACACATTTATCCATTGAGTAAAAACTTAGCACTTGAATAGTCTGTAGAGATGAAAATGGAGAAAATGCCCTATGAAAATTGCTAGTATCAAGAAGCATGTGTCCCTTAAAACACTATAAAATAAAAGCAAGGGCTACTTTGGGGTACAATGGGGTAGAAAGGGATGGGAAGGGTTTAAGAAAGTAGCCGTACCTAGGCTTTGCCAGGTCTGCAATGGTAGCACTTGTAGAATGACAGCCCGGTTTGCAAAGTGCTTTCACTGTGGTAACAGCAAGAGGGACCCTGGCGGGGAGACACGGGAAAGCGTACAAAGTGGGCTGGGCCTGACCATGAAGAACTCAACAACACTACCTCATGCCCACTTCCGGCCAATCCCACTACAGGAAGCAGCCACTTTCTGATATCTCTCACACATAAGGGACGTGTACGATTAACCTCATACTCTTCTGCCAGTTTTGCCAAGTGGTTCTCCCATTTTACACGCCCCCCCAGCAATAAGAACGCCAGTTGCTCCATATCTTTGCCAACACTTGGTATTGTAACTCTTCTTTAACTTCGGCTATATTCTTGTGTTTATGTAGTGCTACTACATTGTAGTTTAATTAGCATTTCCCTGAGGGCGGATGATGTCGAGTACCTTGTCCTGTGTATCGGCCATTTCTGTACTTTGGTGGAATGTTAGTCTGAGTCTTTTTTGGCCATTTAAAAATATGAGTTGTCTTTCTTTTTTACTATTGAGTTGTTAGAGTGCTTTACATATCCTGGGTGTAACACGTGCGTGTGACACACACACACACATAATTTTCTCCCAGTCCGTGGCTTGCCTTTTCAATTTCTTAATGGTATATTTGCTTCAAATTGTATGGATCCAATTTATCAGTTATTTCCTTCTAAGGCTAAGTTTCTGCTGTCCTGTTGCAGCGTAACATAGTTAGGGCCGCATGGTAGAAAAGCCTGTTCCCAGCCTGTCATCTAAGGACATGGAGCTGAGGGCTGCAGCAAAGCCCACTGCTGTGCAGCAGTAAGAATGTTACACAAACGCAGAGCAACTGCTGAGAAGGAACCGTTAGAGCAAACAAGCTCATAAATAAGATGACAGCCTGTAGGAGTCCGGATGGGATCGTTAGTTGATAAAACTCAGATGAACCTTTGGTGACTGCCCCCTACTCCCTCCCAACTTCTGTCTGGCCTGTCAGGAAAGGTGTCATTTACTGCTGGGAAGATGAGAGAAGCAGGTCTGTGGGAACCCTCAGCACCCCTGGAACTCTGGAGTCTGTTCCATCTGCTCCTGTGCTTTGCTGTCAAACCCCATTCTGCAGAGATCTTTGGAACTGAGCTAATGTACTTCGTCACTTGTTAGAGCCAGCAGGATTCCAAACTGATCTAGTGGAAGAGATTGCAACTGGGCTCAGGCAGGGTGAGAACCTTGCAGGACGGCGGCAGAGGAGAGCATGCACTCCCAAGCCAAGAGCCACAGGGGGAGAGAACCCAGACGTGCCCTTGAAGCCACTAACCGGGGCCTGGGAGTGACAGCTCCATCAGCCATGGGCAGGAAGTGTGGTTCTAATTTGCATCTCCCTAGTGGCACACGCTGCTCAGCGTTTTTACACGTGCACATTGGCCATTTGTACATCTTCTTTCATGAAGCGCCTGTCCAAGTCTTTCCCCCATTGAAAAAATTAGGTTGCCTGTCTTTTTATTAACGAGTTCTTTATATGTCCTGAATATCAGTCTTTTGTCAAATATATGCTTTACAATTGTATTTTTTCCCACCCTGTGGTTTGCTTTTTTGATTTCTTAATGGTCTCTTTGGAAAAGCAGCTGTTTTAAATGTTGTTGAAGTCAGATTTATCAATTTTTTCTTTTATAATTGTTGTTTGTTCTGAAGAAATCTCTGTCTACTCCCAAGTCACAAAGCTATTCTTCTTCTTCGATGAGCCTCATGGTATTAGGTTTTAAAATAAAGAATAATCAAGTTTGGGTGAATTTTTGTGTATCATGTGAGAGGGTCAATTTCTGTCTTTTCCATACGGATATCCAGTTGTTATAGGACCATTTTTTGACAGTGTTCTTTCCCCATTGGGTTACTTTGGCACCTGTGTTGAAAATCAAGGGGCCATATAAATGGGCACCTATTAGTGTTGCTATCTTGTTTCATTGATGTACACGTTGATCTTTATTCTGCATGATATTGCAGAATAAAAAACCACTCATTCTAATCACTCATTTTTTCTTCTAAGATTACTTTAGATGGTCTAGATCCTTTGCATTTCCATATAAATTTGTGTGTCAATTTCTACCTAAAAAGCCAATTGGTGTTATGGCTGGATTGCACTGAATCTATAGATCTATTTGCGGAGAGCTCACATCTTGCCAGTTCTCTTGCATCCACCTCTTCTCATCCAGAAACACTGGTGTATCTATATATTTATTCAGCCAGTTTCACTTCTACCAGAAATATTTTGTTTTTAGTATAGTAGTAGTTTTTAGTATACATGTTTTGCATACATTTTGTTAAATGTATTCATAAGTATTTTTTTGTTTTTTGATGCTATTGTAAATGGAAGTTTTAAAATTTTCCAATGGCTTGCTACTAGTATAAAAAATACCATTGATTTTTATATAATAATCTTGTGTGCCATGACCTTGCTAAATCACCTTATTAGTTCTAATAGTTGAAGATACCTTAGGCTTTTGTATATAAATAATCATATTATTTGCAAATGGAGACTATTTTATTTCTCTTTTCTAATCTTTATGCTTTTATTTCTTTTTCTTGCATTTGATATACAGTAAAACGCTGAGTGTAAAAAATCATGAATGAGTACTGAATTTGTCAAATGTCTTTTCTGTATCTCTTGAAAATATTTTTTTTAAAGTACAAATTAATAATCAAAAAAGTTTAGTAAATAGTTTTTGCACAAACATCCACCATTACCCTAGTGTCTTGTGACTTTTGCACAAGGCCACCATCTGGCTAGTAGGTGACAAAGACAGGGCTCAGACACAAACCTCTGACTTTAAAGCTCCTCTTCTTTCACCAGCACCATGGTGCCCTCAGACTAGTTGAATATAAGAATTCTCATGATAATGCTTTTAGTTTTTTCATCTTTATTTTTATGGATAAAATGCAACATACATATTATACTTAACAATGAAACTGATGGGACAAAAGAATATTAACTTTTGAGATGGGGGACAACATAAAAAATTGACGATATGATTTTTCAATCAAGTCACATAGTTTTAGGAAATAGTTGGAAAATGCCTGAAAGAAAAGATGTTATTTTTAAAGGGGTGTGTGTGTGTGTGTGTGTACAACTGTTGAAAATGTTTCAAAGAAACATTTTAATCATGTCATATTATTTTTTATTAAGTGATATATTTATGAAAAAAAAAAAGTTGAAAGTGCCTGTCAGAAAACAGAAACTATTCAATACCATAATATATATTCCTTTCGGACATGTAATACATTTACAAAAAACAGTTGAAATGTACTTGATAGAAAGAAGGGACACTTTAATCTCATGCTACTTTCAGTCAACTGCAATGTGGGGAAAGCAGCTGAAAATGCATGAAAGGAGATGAAGTGAATTCTTACATTTGAAAACCTGTAACTCAACACAGTTAAACACACAAGACAATGACTAAGAGACACAGATTCTCTCAGCATCTACACCACACATTATCGTAAACAAGTATTTTTGGTTTTAAAGCTTTTGCTAAAAATATTTTACATCATTAAATGCATATTATTACATGTACACTGAAAGCTAACTGAAGTGACTTAAATAATAAGATTCAGGGACAGTTTATAACAAAAATTGTTAACGTCCGTTATTTTTTCTCCCAAGAAAGACAAGTGAGGTAGTTTATATTGTATATACATTGTAAGGAGATCAATATTCCAGTTTGTTCAAAGATCACTCCTTGAACTCACTGAACTCATTGTTCAATGACTCCAGGGATCATATCCCCAAGTGAGCTATTTAGCAAAGGGATCTTCTTTTGTAGAATGGAGGAAAGAATGAGCCAGTTCTAGGGTTTTTTCTGAATAAGTGTTCCTAAAATGTTAACTTTCCCTAATGCTTTCCTAGATGCTATTTTCCTAACTGTACACCAAGAGCACTTGGGGAGAGGTGAGGTGGGAAGCTAACAAGAATAGAATTTAGAAGTCCAGTATCTGACTCTTCTTTTGTTTGCAGATATACTATCCATGTTTGCCTTTATACTGCTCACTTTTACAGATTACTGTAACCATTACTGTAAACAATCTTCATAAGGCAAGGACAATTTTTTCAACACTTAGGTGACTGCAATTTGAGTTTTAATTGTAGGGGTTTGTTAATTATTCATTAAGAATAAAATTAGTAAAAAGAAAAAAAAAGTAAAAATTAGTAAAAAGAACTTCTTTAACCACACAAAAATTAGTTTGTGTGTCTACTGGAAATTTTTCTCTAATCAGTTAACTCTATGACTAAGAATTTAGGTTATATCCAATGATACTGGTGTTGACATGGGCTTCCATATTATATAGTTATTTGAAAGTTGTCATACATCCTTGAATGCACTTAAGTAATTAATTTAAAATTACTGACTGGGCTAAGCCTTTGACATCTAAAACCACACAAAAGGGGGTAAGAAATTCAGAAACAATTTTTTTAAACCTGTCATCTGTTAGTCATTTATTTAAAACTAATGACTAATGGAGTAAATCTTAAAACCTTTAGGACTTATGCATCAGTCCTAATGTGTTTTCAGTCAAAAGAAATAAAAATTCCCAAATAAAAAATTAAATGTATAGATCTGTGAATTTTCTAAACACAACAGAATATATTCTAAATGATAGGAAATTCAGTGAGAAAAATCAAGCTTTGTTGTAATACACACACAGAAGTGTAAGGCAGCTAATTTGAAGGACTTCTTCCACGTATGTAGGCATAAACTATATCCATCTTATGTCTTGGACCTTAGCGACTACACGGAATAAAGTGTTTACTCTTGTTGTTTGTATTGCAAAAATGATAACAGCATCTTCTCAGGTCCTCAAAGTTCATTATGTAAACTCACACGCCATCAATTAGCCAGACACTGAAAACTGATGAAATGTAGGAGTAAATATAAACCAATAGGACACATGTTTACCTTCTGATGGGTTTTCAGGCAAAGGAAATGAAAAATTCTCAAATAAACAAATAAAATGAATGGATATTTAAGTTTTCTATAAAAATATAACAAAATTCCAATGGCCAGAAATGCAATTATCTACATGTTGAATATAAATCGTGTTTTTATAGATATCAAGGCATAATGAGCATATACAAGATTTATTCTATAATATAGGCTGAAATTATCACATTTTGTTTTGAGACTTGGTAAGTAGATAAAATGTTTTCTGCATTTGTGAGCAACTTCGTCTATTGTTCGAATTGCAAGAGAGAGTCATTTGGGTGTTAAATTACATTAAAACTGATACAAGTTCATCAAAATCTCAATCTGTAGATTCTAATCCAAAGCACAAACACGGGATAAATGAGACCTCTGTCCCCATTTCTAGCCAACCCTAGAAGAGCTATACTGCAGTCTTCAGAGGAAAGGCAGGGCTGTCCAACACCACAGCACATTTCAGATTTGCTCTCAGTTAGAATCAGGAATGGTGCTTTCTCACCAACTGCAGATCTGGAAAATGGCTCTGTGGGATCCTGATGGCGAGGCAGTTTTCAGCTCACCAAACAAGCATCTGATTTTAAAGCCTGATGCTAATCCACAGGGCTTGGCCAAGTCTATGACTGATGAACAGAAACAGAATCTGTTTTTACAGCACATAAAATCTGGATATAACAGTATTTTTCAGCACTGTTGGAGAGAGAGCAATTGGACAAAGGCAATTCTGCATTTTAAAACTAGGGCTGCAGAAGTCATTCTCTGTAGTTGCGAAATATAAAAATTGATATGTTTGACGAGGAAAGGAAATCTGTGCCTGGCACACGGAAACTATTCACGAACCACCATAATCATGATGAGGAAACGGGGGCCCTGTGACTGCTGACCACACCAGAGGCTGCGGAAACACAAGAACAGCCTCTGCAAACCTAACCTTAACTTTGGGGACCTGTGCTCAGAATAAGCTTTCACAATATCAGTTTTCAACAGTCCATGACAAGGAAATGTTCATTCACACCAGAATGCAGACAGCCACAGTACAGTACAACATACATAACAACACAGTGGGCTTTAAACAGAAGGTTCTCCTCCCCCAATTCAGGAGCAAGTCAGAGCATAAATATTGCTTATGTGTGACTCTGGAAACTGATTCTCTTTGGAAAGTAGATCTAAATAATTTTTCAGAGCAGAAATTCTTGTTATTTCTGGCAATCTTGTTCAAAAAGGTCTCTCTCTATATATAAAACATAAGTATAAACAAACAAAAAAATCTTTTCCACCTCTTGTGTTTGGCAGCATTTGCTATATCAAGAAGTGCTTCTTATCCCCAGGTACAGGACCAAATTCATTTCTGCTGTGAAGTCAAAGTATCAGAAATGATTAGAGTTCCATATTCTATTTTGGCCTTTCTTCTGGAAGGGTCACATCCTCTTTCCTTCACTCTTATCAAGGAACCATCACGAGAAAGCGTCAGCTCAAATAGTGAACCAGCTCCTCTTCCACAATTTGTGTTGACACCAGTGGGAGACACTAGTTGGGCTGAGAAACATCAAGAGGGTTCTAGGAACAAAGATGTCAAAAGCAGTTTTGTTTTTCCCCTACCAAACACAGGACTTCTTGGCATGTAATACACGATAGTGCCGTCTTGGCGGGGATATTTCAAACACTTGGTTGGGGTTTGATCACCCATTCTGCCTGGGGATTTACATGATATACATCCAGTATATAAGCGTCTGGATCCAAGCAGTGCTGTCCTAAAAGGAAAAAAAATCAGAGAATGCTTTCAAAAGTGCACACTTCTGTGTGTGCACATGCATGTGTGCGTGTATGTGTGTGTCTGCAGGGCTCAAATCAGGCCAATATAGTTCTCAGCCAAAAGGAAACACATTTTAAAGGTTTCTAGCAAAGCCAGCCTTCCTTCCTTCCCTCTGTTATTTCTTTCTGACTGTGAAGTACTTCAAATAAATCCCACATGACATTGTGGAAAACACAGACACACCTACCACAGGCAAACTGTTCCCTAGACTCACCACACCAACTAGAAAAACGTGGCAAGAGCCTGTTTCGGGTATCAGCTCAGGTATATGATAACGATCGTTAATGGCCATTTATGTGATAACACATGTCCTCCTAACAGCTGTTTACAGGTAGTAACTTGACCATGACTAGGGATGAATATCAAGTTCAGTTTAGGGATGGTCATTTCATTTCTCCTGCAGGCAGGAGATCTGGAATTGATAACAACAAAAAGATCATTCCATGGGGGCAAATTTGAGAATTCTTACGGACTGTGTGTTTGAAATATACACTAAAGTCTCAAACAAAATGACCAGGGTTTAATGCTTACTTGACTCATGCATTCATTTCTCAGATATTTCTGCAGTTATTGCCTGCCGGGCACTATTCTACAGGCTGAGGCTACAGCAACGCATCTGACAGTCAAAAATCCTTGCCCTTGGGGTGCTTACGTGCTGAGCGTGGTAAAAGGCAATGAGCAAAAAAAGCAAGTATGATGGTGATAAGAACACGAGAGAACATGAAGGTGGGGAAGGCACAGAGAGAGGGTCCGATCCAGGAAGGCCTCACTGAGACGCGGATACAGCGGCGACCACCAGATAGAGGTGAGGGAGTGAGGAGGGAACCATCCGAAGGAAAGCATCCCAGGCTAAAGCTGGAGCAGATGTGAAGGCCCCGGGCAAGACGTGCTGGGAACCGGATGTGAAGGCTGCTATCTGGGGAGCCTGGATGTAAAGTTGAGAGGCGGCAGCACCCAGGTGCCTTCAGAGCAATGAGATGCACTAAGCTCACCACAGAAGGTAAGTGCAGAGAGAAGTTCCAGTGCTCGGAGGTCGAGAGGGTGAGAAATGACAGGCCAAAGAGACCCAGAAGGAGCAACCTGTGAAGTGGGGGGAGAGCCGGGAGCTTGGCGGGTCCTTGAAAGCAGGTGAAGAGCGCATTTTCTTAAAGAAGGGAAAGATCAACCCAGGCAGTTGTAAAGACAGAACAAAGCCCTGGATGCCACAACAGAAGAGTCCTCTGGTGACCGCGACGGAAGAGCAACTCTGGTGACGTGCTGAGGGTGAAGCTGGGTGGAGAGGCTTCAGGAGAGGAGGCGAGGGAGGAACTGGAGTCCAGACAACTGACTGAAGGGGGTTTTGCTGTAAATGAAGAAGAGAGTGGGAGTAGACTTGAAGGGGGTCAAGAGAGTTTTGTGGAGATGAGAGAAATTACAAAAATGTTTATGCAGAGAGACATGGTGCCGCTGGGAGGGAAAAGCTGACAACAGAGGAGAGGACGGGAGACTGACTGAGCCCTGGTCAGCAGGAACGAGGCGCTGCTGTCAAACAGGAGCACAGGTGTTTCATCTCCATGGGGAGGGGGGCAAGAGGAAGGTAGGGACACAGATGCACGTGGACAGAATCTTCTTTTTATTCCTTTCTGTCCCTCTTCAGGGGTGTAGGAAGTATGAATCTGGACTGAGTTGAACAGAGAAGTTCAGCAAAAGGGGTAGCACGACCCTGAAAGCGCTGTGATTTCTCCTCTCGTTTGCATGAATCTCCAGACTCTCCAACGTTCAGAGTCACGTTTAAAGACTCAAAAATCTACTCCACAGCAACTCACATATTTACATTTAAATTCTGAAAATATTTTAGGAGAGTCATACTGTTCTTATGTGAGATTTTAAAAAGTGCTGATTTTACAATACATCTTATGTAATTTTGATTTTACAATATATCTAAGAAACTTGTAAAACATTCTTTTTGATTTTACAATATATCTAAGAAACTTGTAAAATATACTTTCACATTAATAGCATCATATGTCTTTTAGAGTATTACTCTTGTAGAGTAATCAGAGATTGTAGGAGTAAAAATTATTAAAGACTGCTTACCTATATTACCCCCAATTTCATATAACCTTTGGTTCTGAATCTTAATGCCTTCTGATGAACCACGACTGAGAAAAGAAGAAAGGGATATAAATTTAACCCACCTCTGTGACTGGAGGTTATTTAATCTGTGGATTAATAACCATGGCAACACACAATTCACTCTGCCTTGAGTGAAATACACCCCACAAATCATTATTAGGACTGAAGTGATGATAAACCCCCCCTTTTTTTTTTTGACACAGACAAGCATCTGAGGCAGAGAGGAAGCTGGCGTGCAGGGCCCCACAGCCACCCCGGCCCTTGCATCCGCCGTCAGCTCCACTTAAGAGAGGACACCTTACTGACACACCAAGGCTGGCCCAGCAGCAGCTGGATGTTTCATACTGCCTTGTCATGGGCCACATTACTCTCCGTTCAAAAGCAGTCAGGTTTCATTTCTGTATTTGCCAAAAACTGAATGAGATTCTCTCCTCAGCCCATGTCACATTTCTGAGACTGCCCTGTGCTCTGCAAGCTGACATTGACTTTGTTGCATGTCTCTGCCCTATTATGAAAGCAAGTCAGAGGAAATAATTGCCCAGTTTTAATTTTACACCTCAGACTAGGCTGCCGGGGCAGAAGAGTCTGGAAAGACCATTGCTAAGCCCTGGCCCACTTCACTGTCAGCTTGGTTACTTAAAAAGATTGTCCTTGGCTGTCTACTGTCGGAGAGAAGGCTGTGTACCCCCTTTGTTTAATTAAGCATTTGCAATAATTGTAGACTTGCATGAGGTTATAAGAAAACACACAGACACATCCTGTGTACTCTTTACCTAGTTTCCCCAACAGTAAAATCTTGCAATACCCTAGTGTGATTGCAGGAAGGCCACATGGGTTCAGTCAAGGCACAGAACATTTCCTTCCCCACAAGACCCCTCTTGTTCCCCTTTATAGCCATACCCCTCTCCCTCTCCCTGTCCTCATCCTTCTCCCCTTATCCCTGGATTCTACATTTCTATACACTTGTCATTTACAGAAACATATAAATGGAAACACACGGTATGGAACATTTTTGTATTGGCCTTTTTTTTTTTTCCAATCAGCATAGATCCCTAGAGATTCGCCCAGGTTGTTGCATTTTTACTGCTGGGTAGCACACCAGGGTATTGGTGGACCACACCCTGTTTAGTCGTTTACCTGTTGAAGAACATGGTTTTTTTTTTTCCCCAGTTTTTGACTACTGTAAATAAAGCTGCTATGTAAGTATTTGTGTACAGGTTTCTGTGTAAACATAATCTTCATTTCTTTGGGATAAATGCCCAGGCGTGTGAATGCTGGGTCACAGGACCGTTGCACGTTCATTTTTACAAGAAACTGTCAAACTGTTCTAAGAGTGACTAGGCCATTTTACATTCCCACCACGGTGTATGAGTGATCTAGTTTCTCTGTATCTTCACCAGTATTTAGTGTTGTCATTATTATTATTATTATTATTATTTTAATTTTAGCCATTCAGTTACTGGAATAGTCAAATTCATAGAGACAGAAAGTAGAACAGTGGTTACCAGGGGCTGGGGGGAGAGAGGAATGAGTCGCCACTGTGAAATGGGTACAAAGCCTGAGTCCAGGGTGACAGGACTTTCTGGAGGTGGAGGGTGGTGATGGCTGCCCAACAATGTGAGTGTGCTCAACAGCACTGAGCTGTTTACTTAAAATGGCAAATTGTGTTATGTGTCGTTTACAACAAATTTTTTAAAAAATCAGTTGGACACATTTGTGTGGATCTATTTCTGGGTTCTCTTCTCTGTTCCACTGACCTAAGTGTCTATCCCTCCATCAATACACACTGTCTTGATTACTGTAGGTGTTAATATGTATATACAGTATGTTGTCGTGTAGCTACACAGTTGGCCTTAATATCTGGTAAAGTGATTTCTCCTACTTCATTCTTCTTTTTCAAGACAGCTGTGGCTATTCTAGGGCCTGTGTTTTTTCATATAACGTTTTAGAATAAACTTGCACATGTTTACAAGATATCTTGCTGAGATTGTGACAGGGATTGTATTAAACCTATAGATCAACTTGGGAAGAATCAACATCTTTACTACGCTAAGTCCTCCAATGCATGAAAATGCTATGTCTCTCCATTTATTAAGGTCTTTTTCTTTCATCAGCATTTTGTAATTTTTAGCATACATAACCTATAAATGCTTACTTAAGTTTAAACCTAAGTATTTAGGTAAACGGCAATGTTTTTACTTTTGATTTTAAATTTAATTTCTACATGCTCCAATGTGATTGGTTTCTGTGTGTTTCTATGTATTTCTGATTTCTATGTGTTGATTTTATATCCTGTGAAGGTGCTGAACTCAGTTATTAGTTCTAGGAGGTCTTTTTTTTAAGATTAAAAAAATTTATGTAGATAATCATGTCATATGCAGATACCATCAGTTTTACTTCTTCCTTTACAACCTGTAAGCCTTCTCTCTTTTCTGCTTCCTATAGGGGCTCACTCTTCCACTAGTATGTGAAATGAGACTGGAGATCTTGATCCTGGAGAGAAAGCGTTCAGCCTTTCATCATTAGGTATGATGTGAGTTATAGGTTTTTGTAGTCAATCATTATCCAGTTGCAAAAGTTCTCCTCTTGTCCTAAATTTGCTGAGAGTTTTTATTATGATGTTGGATTTTGTCAAATGCTTTTTCTGTATCAATTAACATGATCAGATGATTTTTCTCCAATTGGTGTGACGGATAGCAGGGATTGCTCTTTGAATGGTAAACTAACCTTGCATACCTGAACTAAGGCTCTCTTGGTCTAGGTATAATTCTTTTAATAGACGTTGGATCAGATTTGTTGAGGGCTTTTGTATCTAAGTTCACGAGAGATATTAGTGTGCAGTGTTTGCCTGTTTGACCGTTTATTGTTATTTTTGTCTGGTTTTGGTACCAAGGCAATGCCAGTTTCCATGATCACTCTCCTCAGCCTCTGGCAACCACTCATCTATCCTCCACTTCTCAAATTTTGTCATTTCAAAAATGTTACATAAATGGAGTCTTGCAGTATGTAACCTTTTTTTTTGTTCAACATGGCTATTCCTTTTCAATATGATTGGAAAGCTTCTTTTAAAGGATATCCATCGGTTTTACTAGAGACCATCAAACTGTACCAGCTTTATCATGGGTAGATTTAAACGAATTCTTCTCATTAAAAAAACCTCAGGGCAAATGTTTATCCTTGAATAGGCATGCCTGGACAAAAGTTACCATGATCTATGCTCTTTAAGGTGACAAGGCAGATATGCAAAAAATATCTCGTCAACATCACTCTGATCCTAAGGTTTACTGGTAGTAGGTTTTAGGGAAACCAACAGCTATCATGTTCACTCAGCTACATAAACTCTACTTGATACAGTCATGTTAAAGCCCAGTGCAGCCTGGAGTAATAATATTCCTGGTAATCTATTATGATATCTACAAAACTAACTTGCTAAATTTTTTATTCAAGTAAAAAGTAAAAGTGATTGAGTAAATGAAGCCACCAGGATAGAAGATATGGATTTAAGAATCCCTACTCTAGAAATTCCTTGGAAAAAACTTTTGTTATTGATAATTCTATGGTCTACTTAACATCTTTCTCTACTTTTGCTTCTTCATTTACTGGTGAAGTCCTTAAAGTAATAGGTTCTAATTTTTCAAGAAGGTCAAATTTTCAAATGCCTGGAATTGCTCATCAGAAAAAGTTCATCTTCCTGTACAGAGACTGATACTCGCTTCTACTCACCTGTTCTCGTATTGAAATTTCGCCAGTATGTCTTTGGCTTTGGTTTGACTGTTGAGTTGAATGGCCATGGACACCTTGGAGAGAAGGGGCGCGTGGACCCTTATGACTCCCTCCGGCACGTCAGACTGCCAGGGAAGAAACAGGTGGCACGTTCTGTCAAACTCAATGATTGCACTTAAGAGATGTGAAAACCACTGGCATTCCGAATTAGAGAAACACATAAACGTGACCAGGATTTAACCAGAATGAAACACTGTTTTCTTCCTAGCAGAGATTCACTAATGACTAAATTTAACCTGGGAATTCACTTTTGGTATAGGCTTAGGTCTCACTATAACACCTTAAAATCATGAGGTTGTGACCAAAATCTAACGTTTCCATCAGTGCATTTTCTTGAACAATGTCCTAAATAAGCCCACTTGAAGTAAGATTCTGTATTTCAATTTATTTTAAGAAGATCAACCTTCTGGAAAATTTAAGGATCTATTTTTAAATGTCGCTTTTCGAATATCCTTTTTCTTTAGTCAGTAGCAATGAACAGTCACCCCAAACTGAATTCCAGATGGGCACCAAACTCGATTCCTCAAGGCGTACTAATAACACTGTGAAGGGCAGAGTGTGGACAGCTGTTAGGGAAGAGTGTCCCTGCTTTCATGTGCTCTGACTGGCCTGGAGACCTCAGAACTCTCATCTAAATGCAATATTCAAAGAATGGTGCTAATTAAAAATAAAGTCTGCTTTGTTAGAACTGAATGGGAAATTCCTTTTGTTTCAAAATTTTGAATGCTTTAAAAAGTAATTCTCTATTTAGAGATGAGCAGAAATAAATTTCTATCTGAGGATCTGACTACTCCTCAGGTAATCATTTTAAATCTGTATGTTCTCAAGGGATGATACTGTTGGTGTAGAAGGCTTAGGTGAATTGACTCAAATATCCCCTGGAAGAAACATGTTATGGATTGAATTGTGTCCCCCCACCAGGACCTCAGAACATGACCTTATTTGGAAATAGCGTCACTGCGGATGTAATTAGCTAAGATGAGGTTGAACTGGAGTACAGTGGTCCCTGAATCCAACGTGACTGTTGTCCAAATAAAAGGAGAAGACACACACACGCACACGCACATGCAGTGACTGCCATATAAAGATGCAGGCAGAGACTGGAGCGATGCATCATCTATAGGCTAAGGAAGGCCAGGGATTCCTGGCATCACCAGAGGGAAGAATGATGTCAGAAACACATCCTCCTTTCATGACCTTCAGAAGAATCCAACCAAATCAACACCTTGATTTTGAAGTTTTAGCCTCCAGAATTGTGAGAGAGTAAATTTCTATTGTTTTAATCCACCCTGTTTGTGGTACTGCTATTGCAGCACTAGGAAACTATCTTTTAAGGGTCAATACTAATAGTACTTTCTACTATTACGAGCAAGAACCAGGAAAGCAGGCCAGAGAGCAGCCAAGAGCACCCTCCTGAGACACTTTTGTGGGCATCTCACGTCCCTCCCCCACCAGCTCCACAGAAGCCTCTTAAGATAAATTCCACACTCCTGACATCATTGAGCATGTCTAAGATCACATTTTCCCTCTAACTTCCTGGAGTATTCACTCTTGTGAACAGAATGCCTAACCACAAATTTTGAGTCATCAGTCAGTTGAGTCCCTATACCATTCCTTCATGTGTTACACTGAAAATGTCAAGTTTGAAGGTATATCATGACCAAAATTATACACAGATAAGGGATATAGCTAAAGAATACTATGTAAGGAGTTAATAATTAGAGAGGAAAAGAAATGATTTGTTTTCTTACCATTCTTCTTGTAGAGGGTGATTTTTGTAGTACCTTTGAAGTCTTGGGGCTTGTAACCTAAATAAAACACATTTAGTCTTTAGGATTAATGTTGAGAAAACAAGCATACGCTGCTGTTGGAAGTGTAAACTGGTACAATCTTTAGTGAAAACATTTTGGCAATATTTATTAAATTACAAAATGCATATGCCTTCTGACCCAACAATTCCACATTTATAACTTTATCCTACAAAATAGACTTCATTTGTGAGAAATGTCATATATACAAGTTTATTCACAGATGCGTAAACTTTAATAGCAAAATATTGGACACAAACTAACTGTTCAATAATAGGGAACTACTTGGGCTTCCCTGGTAGCACAGTGGTTAAGAATCTGCCTGCCAATGCAGGGGACACGGGTTCGATCCCTGGTCCAGGAAGATACCACATGCCACGGAACAACAAAGCCTGTGCTCTAGAGCCCTCGAACCACAACTACTGAGCCCATGTGCTGCAATTACTGAAGCCCACGTGCCTAGAGCCTGTGCTCCGCAACAAGAGAAGCCACTGCGCTGAAAAGCCCACTCACGGCAACGAAGAACAGCCCCCGCTCTCCGCAACTAGAGAAAGCCCACATGCAGCAACGAAGACCCAACGCGGCCAACAAATAAAAAGAAAACAACAAAAAAAACCCAACATGGGGCTACTTAAATAAGTTACAGTGTGTCTGTGGAATATCATGCAAAAGAAACAAAGCAGGCAGCTTTGTAGGCTGATGTGGGGTAATCCCCATGATCTCACAAGTCATTAGAGAAGATTCAGGAGGGTGATTCAGGTATGCTCTCATTCATCTAAAAAAGGGGAAGACCATGTATCCATATTTGCTCGTACATCACAGCACCTCTCTGGACATATATGTCCCTGCATGTTCCTGTGTACACACATGCTGTCACTGGTGACACTGCCTGTCTTCAGGAGGGGAAGTCAGAGGTGGCCAACATTTATTCTACAGTTTTTCCCCTTCCAATCTTTTGAATTGTGTAAACTGTCAATGAACTGTCTGTTCCAATCAAAGTCAAGAAGTAAAAACATGGTATAGTACAATAGAACTGAAGAAAGACTATTTCTTCAGCTTTAAGTGCTTGCTTCCATGGTACTTAAAGCCTTTTAAAATTCTACTTAGTTCTATTTACAATTAAAACATTAAAGTAACTGACATTCGTTTAGCATTACACAGTTGACACAATGTTTTATACCCACAATATGTGAATTCATGCTAATGACAACTCTGTGAAATAGATAAAATTACTTTCTTCCCCAAATTGAAAATGTAAGAAAATTGAGGCTCAGAGAAAGACTTTAATTTGCCCGGGCTCGCAAAGCCTGACCGAACCTCAGCTTCAGCTCCACACACAGCATACTTATGCCATTAAAATTTTCCAGAATGAAAATGGCAGAGTAAGGACTCCTAAAGTCTGTCCTTCCATAAAAGCAATAAATAAACTGGCAAAAACCATCCCTGTCAACTTCTTCAGAACTCTAAAACTAACCCAAAAGCTGCAACCAGGGGACTGCTTAAGTGAGAAAAACAGCTGCATCTTGATAAGAACAGTGAACTTTGTGGCATTTTAACTTACACTTTCCCATTCCAACTCCACAGTTCAATGACAGCCTTGAAAATAACAGTCTGCATTGCTGGTACACGTACTGGAGGGAGTGGAATGGATCTCATTCACAAGGAATTCTAATGGTTTGTTTCCTGAAAGACTGGCTTGCTTTTATCTTGCCTAACTTGGAACCTGACCAGTGCTAAAGTGGTGTAATGTTGAAAACATTTATAGGCAAATGTTTTAATCACTGTTGTCTGATGCAGTGGGTAAGAGTTGGGGGGAAAAAATAAACTAACTAAAAATCTTGGGAGGCAAGCCTAGAGAATGAGATGCTTTTGGGAATGAGGCCTTTGAAAAGCTCCAACATATTCCTGAGAATCTAGAAGGCTATGTGCGTGCTCAGGGCTGTACACATATTCAGGAAAGGCCTGAAAAGAATTTAATCTCTCACCTCTGGCTGACCTTTAAGCTCTGTCCAAACAGGAACTGAAGGTTCAGGCCAAGTTGTAAACTGCCTGGCTGAACACTGAAAGTGTGTCAAGCACACGAACACACAGAGCTCGGCTGCAAAGACTGGGAGATTTTTTTTTGGTTCTAGGTATTTACGAAAATCTCTGTGCAAACATCAGTTAACCACTAGGCTAATGGAACAGAGACTTCAGTAGCCACACAAAACAAAGAATACAGAGAAAACAAAACTAGTTCATCAGAAAAGTTATGAACAAATAAATAACATCTTTAACAAGCAACAACCCTGCAGAGGGGGGAGAATCCAAAGTTGCCACATTTTAACATTCAAAACGTCCATTCTTCAATAAAAGTTATGAGACAACCAAAAAAATGGCAAGAAAATATAGCTCATACACAGGAAAAAAAAAAAAGTAGTGTCAATAGCTTCAAAAGAAACTCCTTAAGGAAGCCTAGACATTGGACTTACTAGAAAAAGCTATTTTAAATACTTGAAGGAACTAACAGAAACCGTGTCTTCAGAACTAAAGAAAACCATGAGGGACTTCCCTCGTGGCACAGTTGTTAAGAATCCAAATGCCAATGCAGGAGACACAGGTTTGATCCCTGGTCTGGGAAGATCCCACATGTCACAGAGCAACTGAGCCCATGTGCCACAACTACTGAAGCCTATGTGCCTAGAGCCCATGCCCTGCAACAAGAGAAGCCACCACAGTGAGAAGCCCGAGCAGAGCAATGAAGAGTAGCCCCCGCTTGCTGCAACTAGAGAAAGCTCATACACAGCAACAAAGACCCAAGACAGCCAATAAATAAATAAATTTATTTAAAAAAAAAACATGAGAATGATATCTCACCAAATAAAGAATATCAAATAAAAATAGTAAATTATAAAAAGATACCAAAAAGAAGTTATGTAGCCAAAAAAAAGTCCTATTGAAATGAAAAAACTACTTGAGAGGGTCAATAGCAGATTTAAAAAAGAAGAGGGAATTCCCTGGTGGTCCAGTTGTTAGGACTCCACACCTTCACTGCCAAGGGCTTGGGTTCAATCCCTGTTCAGGGAACCAAAATTCCACAAGCCACAAGGCATGGCCAAAAAAAAAAAACCCACAAAAAAACAAACAACGATGACAACGACAACAATAACAAAACAAAACAAAACAAAAAATCAGCAAATCTGAAGATAGGTCAATTGAGGTTATCCATTCTTGAAACAGGAAGAAAAAAGAATGAAGGAAAACGAACAGAACCTATGAGGAACTGTGGAACAACACCAGCACCCAACATGTACATGGTGAGATTTCCAGGAGTAGAAAGAAAGGGGCAGAAAGAATGTCTGAAGTAACAATGGCTGAAAACTCCCCAGATTTGCTGAAAGATAACAATCTACATATCCAAAAAGCTCAACAAACTCCAAATAGGTTAAAATCAAAGAGATCCACACCAAGAAACATCATGATCACACTGTCAAAAGACAGACATAGAGACTCTTGTATGCATTAAGAGAAAAATCAACTCAAGCACAAGAGCTCCTCAATAATAGCTGATCTCCCAGCAGAAACCATGGAAGCCAGAAGACAGGGGATGACACATTAGAATTGTGAGAGAAAAAAAATAACAACAACCAAAATTATATCTGGCAAAAGAGTCCTTAAAAAATGAAGATGAAATTAAGTCATTTCCTTGATAAACAAAAGCTGAGAGAGTTCACTGCTAGCAGACCCACCCTATAAGAAATGCTAAGAGAGTTCTTCAAGCTGAAATGAAAGGACACTAGACAGTAACTCAAATCCACATGAAGAAATAAAGAATATCAGTAACAGAAATTACGAAAATATAAAAGGCAATATTAATGTATTTTTTGTTTATAATTTCACTTTTCCCCTATATAACGTAAAAGACAAATGCATGATAAATATAAACTTATGTTGATGGGCGCACAATTTATAAAGCCATAATTTGTAGCAATAACAGCATAAAGTAGAGGGACAGAGAAATGTAGGTAGAAAGTTTTTATACACTTAAGGTGTATTAATACGAACTAGACTGTTATAAATCAAGATGTTACTTATAATCCCCAGGGCAACCATTAAAAAGATAATCCAAAAATATATACTAAAAAGAACAACAAAAGAAAGTGGTACACAAGAAAATACCTATTTTACAAGGTTGAGTCAAAAATTATCCGCACTCTGGCTGTACAATTTATAGAAGTTTTAATATAAGCGGTGTGTGGATAATTTTTGACTTACTCTTGTACACAAATGAAGGCGGTAATGGAGAAACTGAGGAACAAAACATATAAGACATATAGCCAAAAAATGAAAGGACTGAAGGGAAAAATTGGGAGTTCTACAACAGTTAGAGACTTCAATACCTCACTTTCAATAATGAAGAAGTAGATAGAAGATCAGAAAGAAAATAGAAGACAACACTATAAATCAACTATATCTAAGAGATATCTACAGGACAATGAGAGCAGAGTCCATGCTGAAGTACACACAAAACACTGGGCCGATAGACAGTATGCTAGACCACAAAACAAGTCTCAGTGGAGTTTAAAATATCAAAATAATATAAAGTATGTTACATAATCACAATGGAATAAAATTAGAAATCAGTAACAAAATGAAATTTAGAAAACTTATAAATATGGAAATGAAATAACATACACCTAAATAACCAATGGATCAAAGAGAAATTAGAAAATACCTTGAAATGACATCAAAGACACCAAAACTTACTGGATGGAGCAAAAGTAGTGCTCAGAGGAAAGTTTATAGGTGTAAATGCCTACATGAAAAAGAAAGATCTCAAATTAATAGCCTAATCTTCTGTCTTAAGAAGCTAAAAAAGGTCAGCTAAATTCAAAACAAGCACAAGGAAGGAAACAATAAAGATCTGAGTCTTAATAAGGATTAGAGAATAACAAAAATTAGAAAAAAAATTAATGAAACAAAAGTTGGCTCTTCAAAAAGACCAATGAAATGGACAAACCTTTGGTTAGATTGACCAAGAAAAGAGAGAAGACTCAAATTATTAATCAAGAGTATAAGTGGAGACATTACTACAAACCTTATACAAATAAAAAGGATTATAAGAGAATACTATGAACAATTCATATTTCAACAAATTAGATAACCTAGACAAAATCCTAGAAACACACAAACTATCAATACTGACTCAAGAAGAAATAGAAAATCTGAATAGAGCTATAACAAGTAAAGAACATAAGTCAGTAACGCAAGAAAAAAATTCCTACAGAGAAAATCCAGGACCAGATGGTTTCACTGGTGAATTTTACCACATGTTTAAAGAAGTAACACTAATCTTTCTCAAACTCTTCCAAAAAAATTGAAGAGGAGGAAACACTTCCCAACTCATTCTATAAGGCTAGTATTACCCTGATACCAAAGTCAGACAGAGACATAAGAAGAATGAAAAACTACAGACTAATATCCCTTATAAAAAGTTGATGCAAAAATCCTCAACAAAATACTAGCAACTCAACATAGAGTTGCCATATGACCCAACGTATGCCCAAGAGAAATGCAAAACAAATGAAAAAAATAAGTGAAATACTGATACATGCTACAAAATGGATGAACCTTGAAAACATTATGCTAAGTGAAAGATGTCAGACACAACAGGCCACATGTTGGATGATTCCATTTATATGAAATGTCCAGATAGGTAAATTCATAGAGACAGAAAGTAGATTAGAGTTTGTCAGGAATGGAGGGGGGGGGTAAGGGGGGTACTGCTTAATTGGTATGGAGTTTCTTGTGGGGGATGGTAAAGATATTCTGGAATTAGATAGTGGTGATGGTTGCACAACACTGTGAATATACTGAAAGTATATACTAAAATTTATACATTTTGAAATAGTTAAAAGGGTGAATTTTATATTATGTGAATTTTTTCTCAATTAAAACAAAAACTTTTTTCCCAAATTTAATGTGTCGGTTCTACCTGATCTGAAGTCATTTTGCGTATAACCAATGAGAGAACACAGCCATTCATCCTGATTGTGATAAATCAATTAGCAATACTCCTGCCTTACTGCCTTGGGATTTACTATTCCTTTCCCTGAAGGAACTCTCCTCTGCTTTCTCTCTTCCAAATGCTACCCATCCTTCAAGACGCGGCTCCGATGTCACTTTCTCCACCAAGTCTCCACACTTCCCACGCTGGGGCACACTGCTTTCTCCTCTGTGTGACCTCTGGCACACTGTCTGAACTACACGTCCGATGCTGAGCACATATTCATGGCTCTAGTAGACACTTCTCTACTAGGTATAGGTTCCTTTAAGGACAAAGTGAGTTTCCTCTATCTCTGCATCCTCCTCAAGGCCAAATGTTATGCCTGACACGCACGATCTTCCTCAAATTAAAGCCATAAAGAGACTTCTCCGCGAGCCTCTTTCCATTATGCATCTCCACACAAACGACTGCGCTGAGGCAAGAATTCTTTGAAATGTAATGAATTTACATGAGAACAACTTGAGGATTAGATATCCTTTTAGTATCCAGTCACTACAGAAATCTCTATTTATTACGAGGGTGAGTCAAAAATTATCTGCACCTCGGTTATATTAAAATTTCTGTAAATTCTACAGCGAGAATGCAGATAATTTTTTTTAATTTTTAAAATTTATTTATTTTATTGGCTGTCTTGGGTCTTTGTTGCTGTGCGCGGGCTTTCTTTAGTTGTGGTGAGCGGGGGCTACTCCTCATTGTGGTGCGCAGGCTCCTCATTGCCGTGGCTTCTCTTGTGTGTGGGTTTCAGTAGTTGCAGCACACAGGCTTAATAGTTGTGGTTCACAGGCGCTAGAGCACAGGCTCAACAGTTGTGGTGCACGGGCTTAGTTGCTCTGCAGCATGTGGGATCTTCCTGGAGCAGGGATCGAACCCATGTCCCCTGCATTGGCAGGTGAATTCTTAACCACTGCGCCACCTAGGAAGCTCTGCAGATAATTTTTGACTCACCCCCGTAGATGTACTGACTACATCTTAAATCCTGCTCTTAAATCCAGTTCACTAAAATGTTCACTTTCAGCAATTGTAAGAACCATTTTGCCCTTAAGTCATCTTCATGATAGAGATAATTCAAAAACTTCAACCAGAAAGTACATAATTTAACAAAAAGGAAAGACCACAGTACTCTGTCACAAAGACAATTTCCACAATGTTTAGTCACAAGACCGACACTTTGTGAGAATATAACAATGTTGGCTCTAAGTTACAAGCTACTTTGTGCATCACTTTGAGAGATAAGAGCCTGGGAGGTCCCGGTATTTTGTGCATTTATTTCTTTAGGTATTTATTTAGTTGTTACCCCTCGTTCTATGGTCTTCCTCCTTAGCAGCTTTTTGACACTTGGGAGCTGTTTCTTTAACAACATGGTGGCTTCATTCATTCTTCTGACTTGAGCAATTAAGAAAGATGGAACCTGGAGAAGAAACAGAGCTTGACTAGAAGGAAAATACTTGAGTTAAACCTCCCTGGTAGAGTCTGTCTTCAGTTATGTTTACTCCTTCTGGCCACTCAGCATTCAGGAACCAGGAACCAGGGACTGTGGTTCTGTCCTTGTAAAGATTAGGAAAATTCACTAGGATTCCTGTTTAAAGGAATCTGGGAGCAGCCATAAGGAGTGATAAAGATGCCATCAGCAACCTGGGATCACGGTCTCCCATCTCCCCCCGTGGCTGAGGGCACTGCTTGCTCACGAGCCTTTACATCTCCTGGGTACTAGTGGACTCGAGAAGAACCTCCTAGTCGCCACGTGGTTGGTTACTCACATTCCATAGCATTTCCTGGTACTTGAGCATCAGGCGGATGATGTGGGCAGCAGTGTTTGCCAAGAGTAATTCTTCACAGTCAGAATGTTTGCTTCTGCTGAAGAAAAGATTTGGTGCCATTATAGTAGAAATGTTCCAGATACTCATTCGGTTTTTTGATTCGTTGGCAATGACTTTATTGAAGAACATCATGAGAGCCTGGTAGGAAACAGCAGAGCGTCACACTGGTCATTGTAAATTATGAAAAGGCATCACTGATTATTGTTACTCATGTCTATGTGGGGCCTCTGGAAAATTGCCAGAGCTACAGAGTGGTTGAATGTGTCATGTTTCCACTCTAATTGCTTAAAAGTGCTAATGAGAAATGTGAAGGGTTTATTCATTTCTCTGCTTCATAAAAGTAGCTCCATTTTTATGGAATATGTTATACCGCGATCTCTAGAAATAATAGTTTGCATTTCCTTATTTTCTTTTATCTTAAACAAGCTTGACAAATATTAAAATTAAACAGTAAATGAGGGAGAGAAAACACTACAGCTCAAATAAACATGAAATGCAGTTTTGTTGTAAAGGAAAAGTAATTCACTCTTAATTTAAGACATTACTGTTAAAAACTATTTTCGGTTTCCTTGGGAAAGAAAAACCCATTTAAAAAAACATGAGTTTTAAATAAGTTATGAAATAAAGAAGTCATGGGGATATAACATACAGTATGATGACTGTAGTCAATAACATTGTATTGCATACTTGAAAGTTCTTAAATTACAAAAAAAATTTTGTAATGGTGACGGAGGGTAACAAGACTTACTATGGAGATCATGTTTCAGTGAATACAAATATCAAAACATTATGTTGTATACCTGAAATGAAAGTTATATGCCAATGAAACCTCAATAAAAAATTTAAAAATAAAGTGAATAAAAAGAAAAAAATTAAAGAACAACAACAACAAAATGACTATCTCATTCTTCAGTTCAAAAATACCTCAATTGAAAAGTTGAAAATTTTTACTTTTTGGGTCTCAGTTTTCTACTGCTTTGCAATTTTGGAATCTTCAGCAGACCAAAGGGAAATGATTACATGCAGCTGTGCTCAGCATTAAAAAAAATTGAGAAAGCTTAATAAAAGTTTGGCTGAGCCATCAATGTATAAATGCCAATCAAAACTTTCTGAAACTCACCAAGAGGGTTGAAATTCAAAAAGGAGATGCTCTTTGCTTTCCCAAGTTTGAATTGTGCTATAGTACATGTAATGAGAAAATGGACAGCACATACTAGTGATAATAGCTACCATTTATTTGAGGGTTTTCTCTGAGCCTGGCATTATTCTTAGTATTTTATATACTTCCACACATTTTATCATCATTCCAAACCCTGTGAGGTAAGTACTGTTATTAACATTATTTTACAGATGAGGAAACTAACATGGTGAGGGACTGAGTAGCTTTGCCCAGCATCACTTATTTAAATGGCAGAGCCAGGACTGGATCCAAGGAAGCCTAATTCTTGAGCCAGAGATCTTGACCCCTACAACACACTAGGCTTCACTCTTCCTTTCAGTCACAATTTAGAATGGAAAAAGCGGGGGAGAGAGAAAGAGAGAGAGAGATCTTCTATTAGAAATGTACTGAGTTCTTTGATAATTGCTACATCCTTGGTTATATGAAAGGGGAAATGACATTTTGATATCTGATACCAGATTCACTTTTGGGGGGATAAAAAAGAAACATTGTTCAAAGCCAATAAAACAAAGCTAATAAATTTCCAGCTTTTGAAAAATTACCAAATTGTATTAGAAACAGACATTCTTATGCCTTTGCCAATCCCCATTCTTGGGTGGAGGGTAAAATATAAATGACATAGATGGTTTCGCTAGGTAGGAGGAAAGGTCCTCACCAAACCGAAATGTCTGACAAGAGGCAGTGCTAAGAATCATCTTTGTTTTCGGCATTATGTTTATTGGCTTCAAAATTATGGGCTCTTTTCAACTCATCCTCATTTCAATTTCATTTCAAAGATACCAAGCACCCATTGTACTCATAACCAATTTCCTATTGTATACAGAATCAGTATCAAAATAGCAACAGAAACCTTGATTTTTACAAACATAAAGCAAAGAAATGAATTTGAAATAAATGAATTTGAAATGAAAAGAAGGATATTTGGGATAGAGAACTATGGAATATAAATCCATTATATTATATATATGGACTATAATTCTATCAAATGCTCTATTATATCTATCAAATATTTTATCAAATGTGCTATTATATATCACTTTTCTGAGCTTAATTTTTCCTTAATCTTGAAAATGACAAGGTCCTATCAGGCGATCTCTAAAATTCTGAGGTTCTATAATTCCTTAAATTGAATTGTGGTAAGACATGAACATTCTAGAAATTTGATTTAAATCAGGGGTTTCATTCACTTCTGACAATATTCCATTTAAGTCTTTCATCTCTGCTTCTTCCTCCTACTCCTAACCATACCCCACGTCTGGCACATGGTAGATGCTCAATATCTCTTAATAGATTGAATGAACGAAATGGAAACGTTCAAAGAAGATTCCAGGATTCACATTCTTTCCCTGCTCCCTCAAGAGACCAGCGGTGGGAATGGGGAAAGGCGGCGGGTTTGCTGCAGGCTCAGCTGGTTGGTAAGCTGTCATCTCAGCTTTCATTTTTCCACCTGGGCCATCTCCTCTGACCAATAAGAGTCAATGGCAGACCATGTGGTCGATACAACATACCTGGGCTGTGTCCCTGTTGGCATCAGGCAGTGCCATGACCATGAGGTGTAAGGCTTGAAACTGTACTTTGATGTGAGGCCCTCCTAACAAGAAAACAGAAATAACCACACATTTTGAACAATGCTGATGCCTCCTGACAGCATTTCTTACTAACATCTGGTGGCACAGGAGGGCTCTGACAGCTTTCAGTGGTAAAGACTCAGGTTTTGTGACCAACAACGTAAGTCTGTTCACTTGGACAGGAGCCTCAGTCTATCAAATCCTTTTTAGCACCCCAGGACACCACTGTAGGGGCAGGTAGCCAACGAGATCCTTAAAATAATTTTGGATCTGCATAACGTTTCCCTTTTCAAAGTACTTTCAAAGATCTTGCTTTACTTGTATGCTATAAACAGTTGGACTGAAGCTCAATTCAAGGGAAGATAAACGTTATTTCCATATAATGGGGCAGCCAAGCAAATTATTAGTAGCACAGTTTCTAGAACTGGATTCAAATCCTACATCTACTACTGAGTCACTGAGTGACCTCAGGCTGGCTAATTAACCCCTGTTGCTTCTATTTTATCATCTGTAAAATGGGAGTCGCCATCATACCTACCTTGCTGGGCCGTTATGAAGGTTAATGAGTTCATGTGTAGAGTGTCTGCATCAGTACCCATACATAGTTATCTCTATAGGTGTTTGTTCTTGTTATTATGAGCAGTGACATTGATTTTAGATCTTAAATGGACATGGAGGGATGGTGACCACAGTTGGATCTTTGGAGATTCTTTTTTTTTTTTTTAATTTTATTTATTTATTATTTTTGGGGGGGTACAACTTTGGAGATTCTTGAATATTTTATTCCTTGGCAGTGACAGAAGATGGCGCCAGAGGGTTGGCATTCTACTACTGGGTGTTCTCACTATTGGCTCTTTTCCCATTTTAGGGAAAGGATTTTAGGAAATCCATCCACAACTGCATAATTCACAACCAGCTGTGCTGAAAATGTAGGGTATTCCAGAGCATGCAGGCTTTGCCTGGTCTCTCTGTATTCTCCCCCAAATGGTCTCTTGGTGGGGAGATCCTGCAAGGGAAGCATGATGTTCTGTAATCCCTGCGCAACTCTCAAATTGAAGGAAAATCTATCCATTTACAACTCAATGGATAAAGGCAGTCAGCTATAGTTACACAGCTTTACAGTAGCGGAAACACTCGTGACAAGCTACGAGGTCATAGGAGGTCGTGTACATCTGAGTTAGGAGTAAATGACTAATGTGCGTAACCATGTAAAGAAGGAACAGTTGGGAGGAGTATTTATAGGCTCATCTCACATTCTCTCAGCACAATCCCCATGTGGATTTTAAATAATTTATGTCAAATTTGTAAACAAAAATGACACAGGTCCTGGTTGGTTTTGAAAATGGCTAATGGACGCTGACGTGAGTTCGCCTGAGTAACAGACACCATCGGGAGCAGATCTCTGCACAAAGTGTTTGGGGATAGAGAAGACATTATTTTAACGCATAAATTGCAGGCTGTAATTTTCTGATGCAATCCAGAAAAACCTCTGGGGGGAAACAACAGATGCAGATGCAAGCTCTGTATTTCCATCAATTTCAGATAAATTATGACGTTTCCTTTAAGAGTAAAAACCCAAGCTGGCAAATAATCCATTTTCATTTTACTTAGGAAACCCAGCCCTACACTGTTTTGTGGTTAATAGTTTTGTAGTTAATTCATTTACTGCATCCTAGTTAAGACTCCTTCCCGCCCCCACCAAGGTCATTATTTTCCCAGAAAGTTATTAAATTTTTCATGAAAGTATCTAAGGTTTGATTGATGAACTATTAGTCTTTTAATTTTATGGGAAATTTTTAGACCTAGTTTGAAAAGAGAAAAGAGAAAGTAATTACACTAGTGGAAAAGATTACATTCTCCGACCTCCATTTTAAAGTAAAAAGAGGAGCAGCTTAAACACACAGATGTCCACAGTTGTTCCCTTCAGAAAATCTCGTTACAACTAGAGCTTACTCCAGGTGGCAAAAAGGCCATTTTTCCCGCTGGTAGCAGCCCAGAAATTTGGGCTTCCTGCAGGGTTGGCTGGTTATCAAATCAATCACGACAATATAGTATTTTTCATTTTCAAAGTCATACAAAGAAATGTGGACCTTCTTGTGAGCCTTTTCAGGATGTTTTCCAGATTTTCTCCATTCATTGAAGTACACTGGCTTCAACATCTGAATAATGATATTAAGAAAAATCATATATGATTTCCTTCTTAAATATGAGTCTCTGAACAGGTCTTACATGGTAGATTAACTCCTCCTTGCATAATTCCATAAGACCAAAAAAAAAAATAGAAAAACTGAAACAAAAAAATCCTCTGTGGCACCATTTGTTTTGATGAATTGTTCAGTATATAATAAACTGTAAGTCAAGGTGAGGCTAAGACTTCTGCAGCCCATTTTTCCAGGACAGCAGCCTTTACAGAAGCTCCCGTGTTTCTCTGATTACAAGTGAAGGGAGGGAGCTCTGCTGCTGGTGTGCTGCTCCTCCCCAGCCAACCCTCCTCGAGACAACTCTAGACGCTGTACTTTCTGTACAGAAAACAACTGCCTGAGGCAGTGGAGAACGAACACAAGTAGGCAGATTTAGGAGAGGACTGGACACTTGGAATTAGGGAATGGCACAGGGAGAGTGTCCAGTTTTCTGGCTTTTAGGCTGAGGTCAGGCCATAGACAGCATGGCATGAGGTGGCTAAAATTCCAAAAGAAAACCCCCATCTTTCTGGCCTGAACAATGAGAGGACAGGGTTCAGGATGACCACAGCCACTGGGAAGTTATGGGGAATTCCAGAAAGGAAAGGTCAAGAGATAAAAGGCCCTAATTACAGTGTAGAATCCACCCAAATCTTGGCTTACCCCATAAACCATACACATGTAGAGTAGCACAGGTAAGGCTTAAATAGCAAACTGTTTGCTTAAATACAAACAAAAAACAAAACCAACCAAAAAACTCCACTCTTTGGAGAAATATTACAGAACACAAGAGTCTCCAAAACAATATTTGCAATGTTCCAGATACAGTTTAAACTTACGTGACATAAACAGTGACCCATTTTCAAGGGAAAAGACAGTCAACAGAGACCAACCCTGAGATGACTCAGATGTTGGAACTGGCTATGAAGCAGCTGTCCTAACTACGCTCAGTGACATGAAGAAATGCAAAGGTAGGCAATGTCAGCAGATAAATAAAAAATAGTTTTGAAGTAGCAACGAGATTCTAGAACTGAAAATATACAATATCTGAAATAAAAAAGAATGAAGAGAACTAGTTCTCTCTGTCATAAAACAAAAATACTGCACCTTACAGAGAAGAGAGATACTGGTCACAGCATGTCAATTAAAACTTAGAAAAGGACTGCCTTATCTTATCATATTCTATTCTCTGAAGACACAAAGGATTATTTTATGAATCTGGTTTAGTTAAAATTTTTAAAGATTTAGAACCAACTAATTTTGAGGACAAATATTGTCATACAACTCAGGATGTGATTACTATTTTCTTTCTTCGTGAGTTTAAGGATTTTCTACTTTTGGTCAACCTGCAAAAGGTTGCCATCTGGCAGATACAGATAACACTTGATATGCTCATGCAATGTTTTAAAATTTGAACTTGTGGCTGACATTTTCAAATGAAGAGTTTCATCATTAAAGCCTGGATTTTGGCTTTCACTCTTGCATGGTAACCATCATCTAGAGCTCAGCAGTGTCCAGCCTCTTCATATGGGATGTGTCCTCTCAATCTGGCCACAGTCCCTTTCTGTTCATATAGAATCACCATTCCCTTAGCATGCTTGTACACATTCAGGCTTATGACCCCTGAATTCCTCAGGTTTGTCGCAAAGCCCACACTATGTAGCCCCATTCTACTTTTCTAAATTTCTCTCTTGTCACACCTTCTTCAATATTCAACCTTTAGGATGAAATTACTTTCTGACAGCCAGATACAACACACGCTGTCCAGTTTCTATACTTTTTATCCAAGTACCTCCATTAAGGCCTCATCTACGTGACTTTATCAGTTTCAGAAACAGTATGTGATACTATAATTTTCAGAGACAAAACACCTTCTTATTGCATGCTACATTGTCAAACCCAGAACCTCGGATTTAAAGAAGGGAGAGATCTTATACTTTTTGAAGGACTATTATAACTAGATGTCTTTATTCAATACCCACAACAACCCTGACAAGTAATTATTATCTGTAATTACAGGTGCAGCCGTGAAGCTCAGAAAGGTTGACTGCATGGTTAACAGACGGTTAAGCAGGAATTCCAGTCTCAACAGCCTGGTCTTTCTGTAACCCTCTCTGCCTTTTAATGATTATAAAACCCTCTAAACCATATCGACCAGACTTACAAATATCAACATGAGAAGAGATGACAGTTTACCATCAAACTCAGTATTTCACCAAACGGTACCAGGAAACAGGAAATCTATACATTTATGATCACATCTGATAATGCATCTTTCTTCTGCTCTGCGCCACTTTATTGACCTTGTGTCTTAGTCCATTCACACTTAACTTCCTCCACCTACTTTCCATAAGAGTGATGAAGGCAGGTATATATTCCACAGGGAAGAGAGAGGTGGGTAGTTCTCTGAAAAAGGCTTTCAACATCACTGCCGCTTCTCTGTGGCACATTTTCTCCCACTTAAACTTATCAGCGTTAAACTTGGCATCCAGTTCTTCACGGTATTGCTGAAAATCAAAGAAAATAGTGAGTTTTACCACCTGATTCCCTCTCCCTCTTTAAAAACTGTTATTACATAAACTATTTTTGTGATTAGATTGAAAAGCCAATATCTACTAAGCTTATCTTTTTTCAACATGATTAAAGAACTGAAATAGCTATTTCTGAATGTATTTTTTTAAAAAGTTTTCTAAAATCCTTTTAGAATAATGTTAATCTTAAAATAATTCACCATCTACACAAATACAAAAGTTCTTTACTCAGATTATAGTTTCATTTATATGGTTTTGGCAGAACACGGTCCACTGGCACCTGATAAATGCACCGCTAGATTTTGACAAAGCCTCCATTCCATCCCCGCCCCCCCTTTTTTCCCCAATGATCCTTTCCTTCTGCCACCTCATCTTCTATTTCTAAATTAGATCAACAATGTATGCCTCTTGGCTAATTCATATACAGAATGAGAAATATCCCAACCAAGGGACTCTGACCTCAGGGCAACATGCACACCAATGACCCCTTCCTGGAGCAATTACAGCAAAGTTTTATGCCAAGACATACACATGTCCTCCACATGCCTGCACGGTTGCCCAATCCTTCGTAAGGTTTGGAACACTGCAAGTACTTTTTTAAAAAATCACTAAACATCCTTAAGTTTTACTTGGGTTATGCATTTTTACATTATTAATTCATTTGATGACCAGTGCCCCCCACTCTACTGTTCCCTTGAACTACAGACTTTACCAATAATACCTGCAGTTATACTCAGTTCCCCAAATGACAATAACTGCTTCAAAAAGAACACTTTAAAAAAAGAGAGAGAACTGTGAAAATCCTTAAGGCCTTTGCTTTATTCTCATGAGAAGCCTAACTCTTCCAGCCTTGAACATGCAAGAGAAGCTAGAGAATAAGAAGGTGAGATTTATCTTTTTTGACAGCAGGGTGGAAAAGTGATCTGGGGGAGTGAGGAGCTCGGTGCTGGTTGGGAAGCAGGCCAGAGGCATGGAAAGCAGTTTCTGGGGACAGATAATTGAGGACTAACCTGGATAAGCAGTTATAGGATAGAAAAAAGAGGTGGCATTTAAGAAACACCTAGCAAGGAAAATTCTTGACAATCTGTGATGCACTGACTATGAGACTCAGAGGAAGAAACGAAAGCCCGCGATGACTCTCAGGTTGCTCGCTGGCGTCATGGGCCGACCGAGGTGTTAGCAGGAAGTAGAGGGGGGAGGAGCAAACGTTTTCTGTCCACTGCCTCGTACCACTGCCGTAAAGCAAAGGCAAAATTGTTGTTCCAGTGGGCAGGAAGCACCGGCAAGAGCAGAATGACTCAAATCCACTTCCCACAGGCCTGCGCCACAGGAAGCTGCCTGGAACACTGAGGGGACCGTCATGCTACCCTGTCAGGGCTTCCCTGCACCTAAGAGGCAACATGGCACCAGTGTCAAGGGCAGGCTCTATAACCACATTCTTTAGGTGTTCATCCCAATTCCAAACTGCCTGGTTGTAGGCTGTGAAATTTCTCACTGCATAAGAGGGACATTGGGGACCTCCCCGGTGGGTCCAGCGGTTAAGACTCCACCTTCCACTGCAGGGGCTGCAGGTTCCATCCCTGGTCAGGGAAATAAGATCCCACATGCCACACAGAGCGGCCAAAAATAAAATAATAAAGAAATAAAATAAAGAGCAATAAAAATTTTTTTTAAAAGGGATATTAAAAAGACCTCACAGAGATTAAACTGGATACTATAATGTAGAGCTCAGGGGACAGGGCCTGCATACAGAGAGCACTCAATAAATGCTGGTGCATTTACCCTCCCCTCGTCTCGGTCTGTCACAACCGAGTTATTACTACGGGAAACTCACATGTGTGTGGTGTGGATATTCGGGTTAATAACAGCACCTCATCTTATCTAGATGGTCAGGGTGAAACCAAATGGAGAGGTTTGGACCAGAGCACAGTGGAAGCAGGCGCAGAGCTGACAAGTCCACGGTGGTCCTAAACGGGAAGCCATATGGACCAGGGGCTGAGCGTTTGTTCTTAACAGTGGACAGAAAGCACGACTTTTTAAAAACATCGACATGTCTCTGGCTGAGTGTTCCTTGCCAGAGACATGTCGATGTTTTTAAAAAGTCGTGCTTTCTATCCACTGTTAATGAGAACACCAGGCAAGGGTCAGGAGCCATGTCTTTAAATCTCTCCTGAGCAAATACCCAACCTGCTTCCACTTCTGAGGTAATTTTATAAAAAGGCAAATAACCCGCCTTCAGCTTCAAAAACCAGTTCAGGAAGGGAAACCAGCAGACCAGGTAACATCATTGTAAAACATTTAGAGCAGCCTCCGAATAACTGAAATGAGTCAAAAAAGAAAACCGTGCATGTCGAACCAGTCTGCCTTCTTCCATAAAATATATTCCCTGGTGTTTGGCTCAAATTTCTGTCATTTTTGGAAAAGAAAATCACTGGAAACACCAAAGCATTAAATTGGTTCCAAATGATCTGAGGCCTCAGGTCCAGGAATGGGCTCGGCAGTCGTGTGCCCCGTGCGGCTAACACCGGCTGCATCCCCAGGGCTGCTCCCCTGTGAGTCTAACCAGGCCTGAGGGCACCACCCAGGCTGGGTTCTTCATAATGATACCTTGGTGTTAGTGTCATCCACTTGGCACAGTTTGAGGATAATTACAATGGAGGTTTTTTTTTAACTTTCTTTCCCCAAGCACATGCCTAGGAAAAATAGTCTAACAGATGAAAAACATTTTTTAAGTTTAAAGTTTGAACAAAGGGGAGAAATGAAGACCCTTTTACTCTTATCAAGTTACAATGCGTTTCTAACCGCAATGTTCCCCTGTTTCTGTTCACGGGCCCGGAGTTCTTCCACATCGGCTTTCCTGGAGCTCAAACCACGAAAACATCTGGATTACATTTTTCGGACTCACGAGAGACGGAACCAATAGGCTGAAATTACATAAAACCAATGAAGGGCCAAGAGGGACTTTTACCGAAATGTGGTTCAGGAATGCATGTGCCTATTAGAACATGTTAAAGGAATTAACAGTGGCCTTTGATGAGTATTTTTCAGTCAAAGATTAGCTAAAGAAAAGCAACCTGTGCTATGATGTGAAACTTCATATACATAAGAACTGTCGTATGTTTTCTCCTTTTGATTATTTTCAAAAAGTCATCTCCATCATGCTCCACCCCCCACCCCCACAGCAAGCGCCCGTAAGAATATGTGCAAATACAACCTCCCTGCTACGAAAGGAGGCTTAGAGGGCTGGAGTCTAATTCCGTGTAGGAAATTCGTTTTCCTGACTTCATACCGGTTCTCTGACTCTACAGATACAGCCACAAAGCCTTAACCAAAACTAGTGATAGCCTTCATCCTCAGACGTAGGGTACGTTTATTTAGAAGTATATATAAAAACCACACCTGAGACAAAAAGCAGGTCCCATTTAGAAAGTACAGACCTTAAGGAGCCGTTAGGAATTTTCCTGCCTTCCAAATGAACTTGTGCCGGCGTTTGGTAATCTCTATTCCCAGGGAAGTCACAACTGCCCCAAATGTGCTGCCCTCTCTGTCGCTGGCAAAGGGCAAAGCACTGCTCAGGTCTCCCTTCAAAAAAAATTGGCTGTTCATCTGCAAAAAATCCAGATAGCTGACTCCCCAGCTGCTGGCACCTTCGATTGACCTCAGACCCTTCCCTACAGGCAGCCCCGGCAGTGACAGCGCAGTGTGGGGGCTGACAGGGCACAGGACGAGGGTCCCACCTGCACCTGGTCTGAGGCTCAGCCCGCCCAAGCCCGCCTCCTCCCCATTGATCCTAGAGAAGCGTGGTCCCCCAGTAACCCTCTTCTACTCCTAACTCTGTCCCAGCACCTGCTTTCTGGAGCTTCCAATAGACACAGCCTATTTAGTCTCAGTTTCCACTTTCCAAAATATCTCGTCATACTTCTATATAAAAACTCTGAGACTTCTGATACAAATAGATTTTCTCAAAACATGTGCCAAAATGAATTAATGAAGAGATGTTTTCCTGCCTCTACACAATTCCTTATAATAGTTCTAAACACAACCAAGTTCACTTTTCCCTCTCCCTGAGATTCTTTTCTCAAGGATTCATTACTTAGAACTGCTCGTGTATCCACATCCACCCACCAGGGAGTGACCCAGGGCAGGGAGGGATGCTTCATCATGACGCCCACCAGCAGACAAAGTGGGATTTCTTACTGGAAACTTATGAGAAAAGCTTTTTCTTTTCTAAAAGAAATGATTCTCTTCTTTGCTGTACTGAAGAGTTTTCCACCATACAGAAGTAAGAAAGCCAAGGAATTCATATTACACGGGTGGTTTTACACATAGAAACTAACATTACCTTAAATGGAACTGGGTTTCAGAACTGCTGAGTGCGTGTTTTAGTGGTTACAGGCATTCCTACCAATTCTTATAAGGATTCCATTAAAAGGAAAGCCAAAGAATGTTTCTAAATTTAAAGCAATTGACAATGGAAATCAGGGATCATCTAATACTGGCTTAGTGAATTTCATGATTGAGAAGAACACAAAAAATTGTTTAACCCAAAAAACAATGATGGGACGTTTCAACATTTCCAAATTAAAGACAAGCAGCGGTTTTTGATGGTGAATTGATGTGTTGTTTCACTGGTGTTGGTTTTGTACTGTTATTGTTTTAACTTAAAAGGATACACAACTCGGGATCATGGAACAAGATTTAATCATACGTTCTCAGGAATGCTCTTTGCACAGCAGGAGGTGAGCGGTGGGCAGGAAAGCGACTGAAGCTTCATCTGCCGCTCCCCATCGCTCCACATAGCTCACGTTACGGCCTGAACCATTTCCTGCCACCCCGCCGTGGAAAAATTGTCTTCCATGAAACCACTCCCTGGTGCCCAAAAAGGTTGGGGACCGCTGCTCTATAAGGTCAAGTGATAGTATTAAAAACAACAACAACAAACAACTAGACACTTGGTGCCTGTCTGCACTGGGTCGAGCTAGCTGAGATCTCTAATGAGGAAGACAGAAAACGTTTGGTACCTTGACTTTGGCAGTACATCCTGAAAGCCGAAAAATCCCTTCAGATTCCAGACCCGATTCCTCAACTTTCTCAAAGAACTAGAAAGCAATGATACGTTATAAAAATAAATACCTCCATATGGTCACAAACATTTAAAGTAATAATGATGATGAACACAACAATACATCACCAGACACATACGTGCCTGGTACTTGAATGCCTAGTTAGACGTTCACACTCTCCCAGGAGGTCAACTTCAGCCTCCAATTTGCACGTGAGGAAATGGAGACTCAGAGCTGTTTTCCACTTTCCCTGGGTCAACCTTAAAAGTAACGGCACCAACTCTCTCAAGCTTGTGCTCTTAACCAAGAAAGTATGCTCCTACTTAACTATTTTAAGATCTGAATACTGTATCTCTTTCTGCAGATTGACCAATAAGAAAAGATCTGAAATTTACTATCATTAGTTGCACTATGCTGGCTAAGAAACTATAGGAATTCCCAAAATCTGACCAATTGTAAAGGCTGATAGGTCTCATGAACTCTCACATAACAACGACGATGTATCACTAATTAATAATAAACACTAACATTCATTGTGCACTTACTGTGTGTCATACAACATTCTCAGCACTTTACATACATTAACTCATGTAACCCTCACAATAATCCTGTGCGGTGGGTACTAGTGGTATCCCCATTCTACTGCTGAGGAGACTGAGGCATGGGGAGGATAAAGAATGTGCCCACGTTCACACCACCAGAACAGGATCCAGAGTCTCTGCTATTTTCCCTTCAGGAAATGATGGTGCCTGGAACTAAGGTAGTTCCTGTGGGTATGTAATGAAGTAGATATTTAGGAGGAAGAAACATGTTCATAAGAAGAGACTCTCCTCCAGGAGTGGAAGAACAATGCCTCAAGCTGTCTTAAATGAGGAGCAGTATCTATTGAGAAGCTAATATGAGATAAACCAGATTTAGTTTAATTAGCATTTATTGTGCACCTTCCACGTGCTGGGATTTTCCTACTTAACAATATAAATTCATGTGTTGAATCTTCTAAGTCTTAGATTTTTATGCATTTTCTTCAGACTCTGTCCTTTCACTAGAGGACAAAGGGCATAAATCTGGTTCTAATTCAAGGAACCAGATAGATATATCTGGCCTTGGATAGATATGTATACTGTGTTCCTTTTTGCATCTACCCCTTGCTGGTTGTGTGTTCTTGGGTAAGTTATCTCACCCTACGATGCCTCTGTTGCCTCACCAGTAGAAGGGAGATGATACGACCTCTTGGGCCTCGGTGCTGATCACATGTGACCAGACCAGACAGCCGGGTACAGGGCAGGTGCCCTGCAGACGCGCACAGGGTGTTCCAGCATCCTCTGGCCTCCTGGCCATCCTCCCTGCTCCTACTGGCAGCCAATCACCTGATTTGAGGAGTAGCTCAATTTGAGGTATTGGTAGCAAAATTGAGGAAGATAATAAAGAGACGTAGAATTGTTATTGTGAATAAAGTCAGTATGTTTCCTCAGTCAGTATTTTCACATATCATTTAACAACTGAATTTAAAATTCAACAAGATTTCCGCTTAGGGCTTGGAATTTTAATTGAGCCACCGGATGTCACTGTTGGATAAATGCATAGTTAATTATACCAGTGTAAAATGTGGGCTATAGAAAACGTGACTTAAAAGCAAATGAACCATTCACACTGATTGTCACAGAGGTAACAGCATGTGATAGTTCAGATAACATCGTTTCAAAACTTCCCAAACCAAAAGCACCACTAGAATAAGCTGACTTTTAGACTTTATTTAGCTTTGTTGGGAAAATTCATTTAAACAATTATACATACACATTTTAAAACACCCAACTGGTGATACGGCTCAGCGAATACTTGTAAGATTAGTAAATGGACTGCTAATAATTAATAATCATCCTTTATCCAGGACAGAATAATCAAATACACACACACATAAACACATATATAAACACGAATAACATTTTAAAAATTGTCAAACAAATATGACTGAAGGAAGCCAAGTAACAGAGCACCTGTGTCCATCACCTGGAGCTTTATGGTCAGAAACGTGACAGGCTCCAGAAGTTCTCAGCAGGGCAAACTGGCCAAGAGCTTGCGGATTGGGCACAGAGGAAATGGATGCCTGGAGGAAAGCTGAAAGTCACCAAGGCCTGAGTCCTAACAGGGCTTTAGTGTCTTTACATCTAAAGGGAACTTCATTAGTGGGCTTACAAATAGCACACTGCAAGCACAGGGCTCTATTAACTCCCCCTTTGTTTACATTGTACTCACTTTTTGTAACACGAGGGGAACTTTCACTCCAGAGTCTTTCCTTCGGTCATTTTCTAGCAGGACTGTAAGAGGAACTCCAAAAATCCCACTGTCTTCATTGTAAAATAGCCGAGAAAGAAAAAGGAATCAGAAAAGCACTGTCTTATTCCCATGTGTCAAAGTGTTAAAATCAGAATAAGTCTTAATACCTCGTCCTTTTACTTTCTCTGTTTTGTTTCTTTTCAGTTGAATTCGAAAGGCATCAAAAAAGGCCGTCAATTCAATCAGAGACAGATGGCGGATTTTCTTCATGTCTTCAGCAGACAGATCTCCTGCTTCGGTTAGGCCAAATCTGGTTTTCTGAATGATAAATTTCTAAAATACATATTGAGGATATTTATTTTTTTATGGCAAAGGAAAATTATTATACCTTCATTCAAATGCCACCTGGACATTCAAAATCTAAATGTACAAGACATCCTATTTGCAAAAAAATCTCTGAGGAGCTGCTACATCCTAGACAGATTCTGAATATGACTGTAGAACATCTGCAGATGACCATCACACTAAACTGAAACAAAACAGTGGTCTGACGTATACTATAACATCGTCATCACAACTGTGATGTAAAGATTGTAGGTAATTTCCCGATTGAAACTGATTGCACTTGCTTGCTGAGACAACAGTTATTCTTCCTTAAAAATCAAATTTAGGTAATTCAAAATAGTCTTAAAAACAAAAAATGCATAGAAAGTGCCAAATAATCCTACTATCATTTTGAAGACAATGATATTGTTATATTCTCCATTTCCATGCTAGGAAACAAAGTACACTAAAACAACAATAAAAAACCCTTCCACAGTCCAGAAATATTGTGAAGACGATACGAAGTAAGACCTTCGAAAGAGACTGTTCTTGTAATTAATAAACAACAGAGATGTTACATATAAGTAATAATAATAAAATATAAGTATTATATAAGTATAATACATAATTATATAAGTAAAATATAAGTTTTATATTTAAGTATATATAAAATATATAACAGATACTCTGCTCTCAGAAAACCTGGTATTGAAAAATAAACTGCTAAAGTAGAAATATCCCATAGTTATTTAAATTAGAGTTGTAAGTATACATTCTCCATAGAGGTTCCCTAAGTTAGAGCTTCCTTGGGGTTTTTTAAGCATCATTCATTCACTCATTCATTCAACTGTTCTTTGAAATTCCAAGTATTTAAAAGCAAAACAACAAAACATAGGGTGTGGTCTGAGACATACTTGTGCTATTAAACACTTGGTTATTTTATCTTCTTTCTGAGACCAAGGCCCCACATGACAATAACACACAACAACAACAACACAAGAACTGCAACCTCTATTAGGCAATTACTACGTGCTAAACCCTACTCATGGAGGCTGCCCGGCACCCCAGGTGAGCCTAAACTCAGGAGAAGACACACATGATGAGGAGACTGCGGGTCAGCATCCTCTCTTGGACAATTCTCTCCAAAGATTCAGAGGGACTCCCCCTGAAACCAGAGTCCAGAGCTGGATTCCCTTTTTTGCCCCAGAACGCCACTGTGCTCTCCAACATAGAGGCTCCATAGGGACCAGGAGGGGTTTTGAAGATGGACATGTGTAGATTTAAATCCTGTTTCTGCCTCCTATTAGCTGTGAAGATTTGGGCATGTTACTCAGCTTGTTTGGGCCTCAGTTTCCTCAACTGTAAAATGGGAGTAATCACTAGAATGATGACAACTAGAATACCTACTGCAGTGTTGGGCCACAGAAGGCACCTGGCGGGTCTTACAGTTCTTGCCCTGTCCTCTTTCCCTCCATCATGGGAATGGTCTAGGCCACCTGGGGAAAAGCCTCTGCCTGATTCTAGATGACTCATTCCTCTAGCCCTGAAACCGCCTGAGCCCTGCTCATTGTGCATTCAACCCTGATCAGCACAGAATATTCAGGACTCCACATCTTGAACTCTTCAAAAGCATTTATTGAGTAGCAAATAGATCACCTACTTCCTGTACTGGGCTCTCAGGATATAAAATCCTGGATACATATAATGAGGCTTTCAGGATAATGAAGTATATAGCTCTACTTTCCCATCCCACAATATTATAAATTCTTGAATTTATTTAATTAATTAATTAATTAATTAATTTTATTGGCTGTGTTGGGTCTTTTTTGCTGTGTGCAGGCTTTCTTTTAGTTGCAGTGAGTGGGGGCTCCTCTTCGTTGTGGTGCGCGGGCTCCTCATTGCCATGACTTCTCTTGTTGCAGAGCACAGGCTCTAGGCACGTGGGCTTCAATAGTTGCAGCACATGGGTTCAATAGTTGTGGCTCATGGGCTCTAAAGCACAGGCTCAATAGTTGTGGCACACGGGCTTAGTTGCTCCGTGGCATGTGCGATCTTCCTGGAGCAGGGATGGAACCCATGTCCCCTGCATTGGCAGGCAGATTCTTAACTACTGCGCCACCTAGGAAGTCCCTTGAATTTATTTTTGATGAATTTTTAGTGTCTGCCTTATAAGCTCTCACTTCCTGCTGTCATGACTGTGACTTTCTGCAGTGCCCCATCCTGACATGTGGCTTCTAAAGGCACAAGTAGGTACATACAGTTACAGTTAGAATCGGCATCAACCCATAAGTAAAGTAAAGATACAAAGTGCATGAAAGCACACAAGCCAAGTGGAAATCCTATTCAAGCATATACCCTCACTACTCTTCCTCAACCCAGGGCTGCCAGGTACAGTCAGGCAGGCTGTGCACTGCACAACAAATCATGTCCCCAGTGTGATGCAACACTGAGGCCTGGTCTTTCCCCAAGCCCTTGTGCACACACAAAGAAATTTTTTTACAAAATCCTAGTTTGTCCCACAGAAAAGTCATAAGAAGCTAGTGGAGTAATCATGAAAGGTTTTACTTACAGGTAAAACATAGTCTTCTTTCTTAAAATCAGACTTCTTAAATGTATTTCTTTTTGGAGCCTCTGTAATCATTTCTGAATAAGACACTTCAAAGGACAGCTCTTCAGCTTCTAGTGGAATGTTCTTTTCTAGATATTCATTATCTAAAGAACAAAGGATGTGGAATATTTAATATGCCATTTAATCAATCAATACCACTTACTGTAAAATAAGCACAAAATATTTACAAGTTAATTTATAAGCATGTTAGAATGTTTACATCCCAGGAAAAGCATTAGACTCACCCAGAATGATTTCAGTCAAGCAATTAATGCAGTGTCATCAGACTTCCATATGAACAAACTTCTATAATGATTATCCAAACAAACTTTCTATTTAATCTGATGTTTTTAATTTTAGATATTTATGTCTCGTGAAAAGCATTGAAGATTATTAGAAAGTCCAAGATGGAATATTTCAATATATTCTTATGATATGAAAATTAAGTCCATCTAGACCCAACGTTGCTGCTGTTGGGAAAGCCAAAGCTTAAAGGACAGGGAGAAAGCGTGGAGGCCCCACAGAAAATTCCTTCCTATGTTCACTCCTCTTGGGTTTTCTCCCAAACTTTGGACTATGCCTCTTAAATCGTCTTCAAATTCAGTTTGTCCTTCACTATTAGATTTGTTCAGGTGAATTAATCCTAATTCTTGTGATTTTGTATCTGTTACCTGACCTCATACGATGCACATTACAAAGCTAAATGGGTGACAAGTACTGTCCCGTATCCACGTTTCTCTCAAGTCTGAAATTAAGACAATGGATTCCTTACCAAAAACAAGTGAAATCACTTGAGTAATCCTAAATCTGATTTTTGACTAAGAGTTTGGCTTGTTGTCTTGTTTCACTGCCTGGCAAAACTGTTCATATGTCATGAAAAGAATTATTTGATTACCCAAAAAAAATGCTCATCTCTTTTACCCTCTTTTATAGACAGTGACTAAAAGAAAACCAAATGGAAGAAAAGGAATAAAAGACAGAAATGATAGAAGACCTAGTTAATCTCAATTAAACGTTTAATGGAGAAATTTGTAAATCAACGAATTTAAAATTCTAGACAGTAATACTGATTAAAACGCAATAAATGGACAGTAAGAACTAGAAAATAACAAGGGCACAGTTACGATTTTCACTCTATGCAGAGGCTTGCATTCAAATTAGAGTAAGATTAATTGCTAAATAAGACTAACTTCTTAAGGGTCTATGGACACATTCTTTGGACAGTCGTGATTGTATAAGCTGGTACTCCGAATCACCAGACTGCTCTAGGCAGACTGTTATCTCTTGGTGGTATGATTTGAACTGAATAACGACAGGGCAGCAAATAGAATGATGTGGAATCACTTATCCGTTCTCTTTGATTTTTTTTGGGCGGGGGGAACAGCTTTATTAAAATGTAATCTACATGCTTAGAATTCACTTTTTTGAAGTGTATAGTCAATGGTGTTTAGCACATTTGCAGAGTTGTGCAACCATCGATCAATTTCAGGACATTTTCATCGCCCCAATTTATTTGAATTTTGAAGCTAACGCTGAAAGTGTGGAGCTCTGTTGTATACGAGAAGAGTTTGTGTATTTAGGGGAAACTGAGGAATCACAAAAGTGTGGCCTAAAGGGGCCTATTTCCAACAAGGAGGATCTGAGATTCCATACTGAGCCCATGCAGACCACCCAAGGCTCAAGTGGAAGAGGCCCTGTTATTTTGTATATCACAAGCTGCTCTGCTGCTGCATATGCAATACTTAAACATAATTAGAGGTTCTTGGAAGTGGTCTACTTCCTGGCCCGCTTGATACTGTTAAGCAGATCCAGATCACCAGTGAGAGAGACCCCAAATCAAAGACACTGCCTAAGTGAGTAGTTCCTCAACGACATGGTGGTAGGAAAGCTGGAAACGATTCTGCTTCCACTTTGGCTCAATTCATTTCGTCTGGTGTAACAGAACCGGGGTGTTTGGAGGTGGATGGGAGCAGAGGCCTCTCTTCAAAAAGGGAAGAAAACACAGTTACATTTTGCTTTCAGAAATTCACTGCTCACTGAATTGAGAGCCAGCACAAAAGCAAAAAGACACAGCATGAGCTCAGCAGGAGGTTGTGTCGCTCACCAGTCACTGCGTTCTGCACTGACTGTCCAGGGTCTGCTGAGCCATTGGAGTGAACTGGCACATCTGCAACAGTCTCCAGGATGGGCTGTAAAACAAGGGAAGGTGAACACGAAACAGTTTACCGTGAATACATCCTGCCCTATGTTTCCACCTGATTTACGTTCTGCAGTATATTAGATTTCTTTTCACAAAAAGCGACTCTCGATTCCATGAAGGGCTTGCATCTGATCTCCTTTGTTTTCTCACTCAGTTCAGACCTCTACAGCTCACACAGTTTTCTCAAAAGAGAACTAAGTCAAGGTCAAAATAACCACATCTTCTTAAATGTTTGCTGTCATACATTTCCTAGCACGTAGGAATTACAATGCTTGATGTCACATAGGTTGATGATTATCGTATTTATTATTCTTGATGCAGCTGGTCACACATTCTGGTCACAAACTCTAAGCCATGACATAGCTAGATGGCGGATGACAGGGGTGCTGCAGCCACAATGCTTGGATTCCAATCCTGGCTCTACCTCTTCATGTGACTTAAGCAAGTTACAGAACTCTCTATTGCTTAGTCTCCTGGTCTGTAAAGTGAGGATATCAGAACATATTTCAATGAGTTATTATGAATTTTAAACGACTGTAAACCCCACGGAACAGTATCTGGCACACAGTGAGCCCTGCATGAGGCTTAGCTGCTATTCATATACTAATGCATTAGCTTCATCACTACGAAATACAGGGTGATGGTAACTACCAAAAAGTTCCATTTGTTTCCTAGTTCACGGTCCTCTCCTCATGAATTTGCTACTTTCTTCACTGCGATCCTGCCAAAGCACTGCTCTCCCCGGAGTGTCATCAGAAGTGGGGTATCTAACTTTGCAGAGCTCCACATTACTACTCAGGTTCGCTGGGTACTAGTAAAAACTTCACACACAAATTCTACCATTTCTATCCATATAAACTTTAATGTGGAAGTCATCAGCTGTGGGTATGAGTGAGGGTGAAAGTCTGCTACTCCGTCAAGAATCTTTCATATGTGCTTCACACGTAAGTCTGTTTGTTCTTCTTTCCCCAGAGCCTGATGTTGTTTCTTTTATTCTCATATTTGTTTAGCAATATGAACTGAACACCTGTTTCATGAAAGATCCTTTATCATGTACTACAAATTGCACAAGAGAATGTCAAATGCTGAGCTTTATACTCTCTTTTTACTATTCTATTCCAAAGGAGATGACATATCTTATTGTGTAAACAGAAGGTGAATATATAGCCAATTATTAAAATACAGATGCCCAATATAATTGATGGCTCTCAAAATTAACACTACAGAATAAAGATTACCCATACACTAAAATCTTTAGAAAAGAGGTGGAACACTTTTCAGTGGTCTCCCTAAGTTTTCCTACAAAGAAATGCTTTATTAAACTTTGAAATAATTCATCTATAGGAGACAACATGTAGGGCTTGAAGGTTGTGGTCTGGGATGCTTGAACTGACTAAATGTCAATTTCGTAATCTGTAAAATAGAGAAGTGCCATCTTCTATTTGGTTTAACAGGCCTCCAGCCAGCCTGCAGTATTGAATGAGAGGCTGCTCTTTGTAATGTAAATTATTCTGGGACTTTCCTGGGGGAAGCAGAGATTTAAATTGTGACCCTTGCTCTTCAGCTATTTATAATGAGGAGAAGAGAGTAACATTTATGAAACATTATTAAAAGACAGTCCACTGTTAAGAGCTAATTTCTGCACTACAACTACAAGTGTTTACTGGAGAGTAATGGAGAGGAAAGAGGTGCTGCCCAAAAGGTTTTACGGAAGACATGGTTGACCTTGCACTGGAACTTCAAAGAATGATGAAAAGGACTTACAAAGGCAGGGAGGAGGGCAAGACATTCAGGCCAGACATGAAATTATAAATTTAAGGTATGGAAATCTGAAGCATTTCGGCTTCATGAGAGGATCATGGTGAGCCTGGTTTGCCAGGAGTTGAGACAAGGTATTAGAAAACTATGAGAAATGTATTAGTCAAGAAGGTTTTGAAAGTCAGGTAGAGGCGCTCAGACTTAGACTCATAATAGTTCAAACATAACAGAACAAAACAAACAAAAGAACAATCCTGTGTTAAAGCAGGGGAATGACTTGGTGAATATGAAAAGGAACATCTCTCTGCCAATAAAAGGACCATGAGTTTTGAAATAGGTTGAATGAAAAGGCTCAGTGCTTGGTATTCATAGCTTTAAAACATCCACTTACGAATTAAACATTAATATTAGAATCTTAAAAATTTTTACCAGCGATTTTAATGTATTTCAAACACAAATGCCACTCCCATTTAAAACAAACTTCCCTAGCTTGTCCATAATGGATCCTACCCATTATCCTACATGCCCAGCCACGAGAGTTTCCCCCTGGGGCCTCAGCTGGTTTAGGAGAGGCAAAGCTTCCCAGCCACCAGCGCTTGCTCTGCTGCCCAAGTCCTGCTGCACTGGGATTGGAGAGTAAAGGCTGAGGGATTATTATTTTAAATTCCAAAATACAGAAGGTTAGCACTATCTGCTTGAGTTCTCTTAAAACTAGACTTTGAGTCTCTGATATCTCCTTCACATTAAAGAAACATCAGAGCAAATATTTTCCATGTTCATTACTTACAGAAGAAATTCACCAACTAATAGATGTTTCTGACTTTCCTGACTGGCTGCTTGGTTTTTTCTCATGTCTGGAATCCAGGTGTTATAACATAACTGCATATACTAAAGCTGCCTGTGCTCGAGTCATTAGAGACAATAAGGTTCCCCATATTCCTCGTCTGAACCTGAGATCAGAACTGACAAACCCAACTCTTGCAACCACTGAGCCAAACTCCCCAGAGATGAACTTAAATAAGCCACATTCACTGGCAAATACACAATCAATTTTGAAATAAAAAATATAATAACAATTACATCATCTATCCAAATGTGAATTTAACGGCATTCCAATGATATCTTGGATTAAAAATTGAATCACATCTGAAATTATAAACTAAATATTAAAGACAATGAGAGTAAAAAATTCCAAACATCCATGAGAATCGCCAAAGTATTATTCAGATTACTTCTTAACCTAAAAGCAAGTAAAAAAAGTTTAAAAATAAATTAAATACGTTTATAATCCAAGAGCCTAGAAAAAATTTTCCAAGTAGACCCAAGAATGAATGAAAAAATTAATAAAGATTAAATAAATTAATACAATAGAAAAAGTAGGCTTAATTAATTAAAGGTAGTGAGTTTAAAAAAAATATTGCCAACACAAGCAAGTATTTACGTTCTGATAGACATAAAAGACATAAATTTTAGGAAGAAAAAAGGAGTAATAGCCACCTTCACAGAAAATTTTAAAATTGTGCACCTAAATAAATGTGTGTGTATGTATATATGTGTGTGCGTGTGTATATATGTGTTAACACACACACACACCCTAACATATACTGAAACTCTGGATGAACTGGATGTTTTGCTAGAACACATATACATTACCAAATTCATACAAGTTGGGATTGAAAGAAATATAATCCTTAAACTGTCCATTAAAAAATTAATCAAAGCATTATGCCTACAATGATGCCAAGCCTTGGCATAAAACTATATATAATAGTTTTTACAGATTATGTTTACACCAAAGTTTAATAAATAGCTCCAAAATACTGAAAAAGATTCAAAGTTCTCAACATGTTTGTATCAAGATTAGCATGACTCTGGTAATAACACAAAGAAATTATACATATAGGCTAACCCCACTTATTAGAATCGTGGTTAAAAATGCTAGAAGAGTAGCAAATCATATTCAGTCGAATAAAAAAGAATAATATAACACAAGTATGGTTTAACTAAGCAATTAAATTATAGTTCAACATTAGAAAAATCTATCAATGTAATTTCCTAAAGTAATTGCCTTTTAAAGAAGAAAAACAATACATTCATTTTAACAGATGATACAATCAAATCTCTATTCCTGATAAAAGCAATTGCAAGGCTCAGAAACCCAGTACAAATATTCTTCTTAAAGAAACTCAGAAGAATTCATGAGAAATCAAAAATATATCAAAAGATCTCCATAATTATTATTCAATGTTATGTGTTGACGTCAGTTCAATAAGACAAGGAAAGTAAACAAGATGAATAACTACAACAGTCCCTTGATATTCATGGGGGATTAGTTCCAGGACCACCAAGGATACTAAAATCCTTGAACGCTCAAGTCCCTTATACAATAGGGTGTGGTGTGTATATGTAACTTACGCACATCCTCCCGTATACTTTAAATCATCTCTAGATTACTTGTAACACTTAATACAAAGTAAATGCCATGTAAATAGTTACTGATGCACAGCAAATTCAAGTGTTGTTTTTTGGAATTTTCTGGGATTTTTTTTTTATCTGAATATTTTCAATCTGCAGGTGGTCGAATCCAAGGATGCAGAACCTGCAAATAAAGAGGGCCAACTGTCGTTTAAAGACTGGGAAAATAAAACTTTCAGTATTTCAGATGATGTCTGCACAAATTATAAAATCAAATGAAAAATTCTAAGAAATAAAAAGAATTTTCAGAACGGAAGCTCTAAGAGATACTTGTGTGAGAAACAAAAATACTTTCCTTGTGTATCCACAAAAACAAACCAGAAGATATCATGAAAAAACCCTACTATTTAAAATACCAATGAAAACTAAGTTCCAAGTAACTAACAAAAGACTGTGTAAGAAAGAAAGAAAGAAAAAATTTCTGAGAAGAGGAAAGAAAATTTTGGTCAAAACAATGAGGGTGAACTTACTGTAACAGATTTAAATAAAACATAAAGTGATAGTAATTAAGATAGACCCTGTATATGTAAAGAATTCGTTTATTATAAGGGTGCAACTCAAACATGTAGAAAAGATGAAAGAATGAGAACAAAAAAAAGATATTGGTCAAGTCAAGGTTGCCCCCTTGGGAAAGATAAAGTTAGCTTACCTAATTTATCCCACTGCAGAACATAAATTCCAATAGTGCCCGCTGTCAGGGGCCTCTGGAGTCTTGGAGGTGACAGTAAATTGTCCATGAGATGTTCCCTGGTGGGCCAGTGAGATTTACCTTTATAGGCATTATGACCAGGACCCCTGAAGCCCCTGCCACCTCTGCACTGAATCACTGGAAATCCCACCATGTAGAAGAGACGGGGGAACCAAACCAGGATGCCTGTGGCTCCTTATACCCAAGAAGCAGGGAAGTCAAAATGTGTTTATGTCACAGTAAGAAGTTCTAGAACGATTTTCAGTACAGGTGCAAAAAGTGTTAGGCAGGCATCTGTGGGCTACTTCAGCAACTAACCAATTTGTTTAACATTTCAAAGTAAAGATATTCTGAGTAACAAACGGTGCAAAGTAAGTTACACTGGAGACTGGTACCAACCAGATTTTTTTGAGTCTCATTATGTCATTACCAACATTCAATCAGTTTTCAGAAAAACAAAATGAAAACAAAAATAAAATCTGAGTAACTAACTTTCCCTAGAAAGCTCTGGGGTAACTGCCACGCAAGATCATCGTCTTTCTCTTACACTCTCAAACTCTCAGGGATCCTATTTGTAGACAATACAGGCTCAATAAAGATTTGCTGAATGAATAAATGAACCAATGAATCAGCAAAGAATGAGGAAACAGAAAAACGTGGTCTATGAGAAGTAAAACTGTGGTCGCAGAGCTGCCAGGGGAAAGCCTAGAAACAGGACTACCCAACCCCCTCTTCTTTAGCAACTCAACTATGCAAACACCCTGCCTCAAGTTCTGCTTGGTGTGTGCGTGGAACCACACGCAGGACTTTCTTGTTGGCTTACAGAACAGGTGAAGTCAGCTAGGGGGCAGATGAGGCGTCTGACCACCACAGGAGCTTTCACATTAACTAGAAAGTGGGGGGGACCTCTGCAGGCATTGAGCAGGACTTGCATGTTAGACTCTTGACTTGCAGCTTTGGGGAAGATGAGATACAGGGTATAGCTACAGTCCACGAGATCACTTCCGCAGCTGCTACAGTAACACAGAAAGATGATGAGTTTCTGTACTGAGGAAGCAGTTATAGGAAAAGAGAGGAGTAGACATATTCTAGAATTATGTATATGATAAAATCCACAGGTACCAGAGAGGATAGGTAGAGGTGAGGCTAACACTTAGGGCTGAATCTTGGGCACCTCCAGCTGAGACTGAAACTGAAGAATCCTGAGCAAGGCCTCACTTAGAACAGGAGACCCCAGTCACAGGGGACAGCACAACCATGTAAGGTCTACTGTAGGAAACTCCCCATTTCTAGGAGTTACCAGAGTTTGTAAATGACTTACTCTGTTTTCTTCACTTAGTGGGGTGAACTGGAGATTTTCTCTGAGAGATATTCTCACTTACCTGCATTCCAATGCATGGTCTTAAATGGAAAGTAACAACTAGTTTAAAGCCAGTAGGTCAGAAACTGTGGGTAACCCTTAGCCTATCTGTGCTTTGATAGCCTATCTGAGCTATTGATAAAAATCACTCACATTATTTTATGCTTCTTAAGTGATCACCGTGAAACAAAACAACCTCATAACCAAAAATCTAAAAACACAAGAGAAAAGCTCGTTCACATGGGGCTAATAGCATCATCTCCCTGAACAACGCAGGTATCTTGGGAGCGTGTTGTGCACGTGAATGTCAACTACCCGGTGTATGAAACTGGACAACAGATGACAAAAACTACTGCCCAGGGGGCATGCTGAATGTGCCCCCTCCATCTGCCTGTCCTGTCGTGCTCTTTTGCCTTCCGTCAACTGCCATTTTAGATGGATGGAGGAGAACCGCTACCTCGTCTAACAGGGTCTCTCACTTCTTCTGGTCCATTATGTCACTCCCTGCCAGGGCTCCTGCAGAGAAACACCAAGTGGGGGTTCCCAGTGGAGGTGGGGTGGGGAGGAATGACAGGAGTTTCAGACGAAAAAAAGTAGAAGTTCTACTACTGAAGGCCATGTGAGTGAATCTGTCAGAAGTGGAGGGTTTGTATGGGTGAGTCCTGAGATCCAGCGCTGGATACACAGGCAACAGTGGAGCGCCTTCAATATCAGGAGGACGAAATTTTAATTATCCTTCAGGTAAAAGGACTTCTGAACTAAGATGGCAGTTAGGACAGATCACCTGTATGAACTCAGACAAGGGGACCAAAGTTAAAAAATTGCCCCTAAAGAGTACCACGTCAGTGTGAATTTAGGGAGTCCGCTTTCAAACTAAGATCTACTCAGTCCTCAGTTTTCAGTCTCCTTCTTCCTAATTGTTACAAGGTTGATTGGTCTACTGGCAGCCATGGTTTCCTTGCAATGTTAGTTCAAGTTTTCTCATCTGTTTTAAAGAAACTGATCCTTCTTGCCTTGAACTTGTGATTTTGCCCTGACATTCAATCATCCTTGATGGCATGTGATGACTTACCATGGGGCCACTCCTTGGAACTGCAAAACTCCCTTCTTCATCCTGGGACCCATCTGACAGGGTAGTACTGTTGAGAGAAGCATCATCTGGCTAAATGGAGAAATGAAAGTACCATTCTTATTCAGGCAAATACTCTCTAATGTGTTTGTGTGCGTGTTCCACTGTGCGTACGTATTTAGACGTGTGGCAATACACAGTTATGACTGCCGGGGCATGGGCAACGCAGTCAGCCCTCCAGTGACCGTCACTGCAAGCCACCTAAATGCCTAGCCCTCTGATAGACCCTGGCCCTGAGGCAGACACTGCTCTTGTCTGCCACAAATTCCATTTTCCTTAATAGTATCTTGGTTTTGTTCCAGGGAGTGAGGTGTTGAACCAAAGACCCTGATTTCCAAGCTTCTTTGCAGCTAAAAGTGGTCATGTGACAAGTGCGGTCAACAAGGTGGAAGTGTAATTTTACCAAGAGTGCCTCCAGAACAGTGAAGGCTTTCCTGACCAGAAAGAGTAGGGTCAGCTGCTGCGTGCTCACGACAGCACCCCAGGTGACAGCCTGGAGTTGCCAGGCATCTTGCTCCAGTGAGGATGATGGATGGCAGAGACAGCTGGCTCTGTGCTGAGGGGCATCACCTGGCTGCCCTCTCACACTTGGACCTCCCTGCTTAAGCACCTCCATATGAAGCAGAGCAACAACTCCTTTTCTATTACATGCAGCCAAACACAAACTTCACTTGCCTGATCTTATTTTTTTAAACTGACCTTATGACTATCTTTTGCAGTGATTAGAATTCAGTAGCAACAGCACCAAATTGTTTTTTCATTTATAATACTCAAAGTGGATTTTTGCTTTAGTGTACAATGGTGTTACTGAAATTTAAGACATGAATATTCTTTTCTCTACTGAAGGAACCTTATGGCAAAATCGAACGTATTTGATGCTTATAAAAACATACAATATTTTGTTTTTTAAAAAACTGTCACTCATCTTGCTTGACCACATTTTCTAAATTTTCTATAGATTCTATGCGTTACCTTATAAAACAAAGGACACTTTTTTTCTTTAAAGGAACAAATAAAACAAGAACTAGCACAAGAAATTTAAGTCAAGAAGGCAAACTTACAATCATCTAATTCCCTCCAACCCCAATTCACTAAAAATGTCAGAAAAGATATTTTTAAAAGAAACAGATTTTTAACAGCACTGGAAACCAGCAAAGAATTCCTTAGCTGATAAGAATTTCTAGATGAAAAACAAATAGAATTGATTTGGTAAAATAAAAACCTCTACTTGAAAACAGTATAAAAGAAAATTTTTTAGAGAGGGAAGAGAAAAATAACAGAATGTACAAGAGTAGGAAAGGGCCACAGGCAAATAGTTAAGAATTGTTTACAAAATATTGATAGGAGTCAAGTAGACCATCCCTCCTTAAATATGTAGACAGCCTCTGAATATAACCCTGGAACCCCCACCCCCACCCCAATTCAGTCTAAATAAAATGAACTAACTGCCTTGGGGTGTGTGAGCTCCTAGTTTGAGTACAGTTGACCCTCTGTCGCCACAGGCTCTACATTTGCAGATTCATCAAACCCAGATGGATAACATTTGAAAAAAAATTTCAGATAAGTTTCAAAAACAAAACTTGAATTTTACGCATGCCAGTAACCAGTTATATAGCATTTACATTGTGTTAGGTATTGTAAGTAACCTGGAGATGATTTAAAGTATATGCGAGGCTGTGTGTAGGTTCTATGCAAATACCACATCATTTTATACAAAGGGCTTGAGCATCCGCGGATTTTGGTGTTCTAGGGGGTCCGGGAATCAATCCCCCATGGATTCTGAAGGAGGAGGGGGTCTAAGAGAGAAGGAACTCGGGAGACCACAACAAAAGCCATGGAGGGGAGATTGAAAATGAAATCAGTTTTGCCTGGATGAAGAATTCTTCATTCCCTCATCAGTTTTGCATTTGGTTAGTGTTTACTAACCTACCTGCCCCTCTATTCACCTTAAAGTTAAGTATACCCCACTCACTTACAAAAAACACACAATCAGCAATTTTGGCCTTTTAGGAAAATTGATCTACCCAACTTCAGAGGAAACATACAGCAATTTCCCGCAGTAATCGATCAAAAATAGACTTGCACTGTGACTGCAGAGAACTTTAGGGGCCCAGGCGCTGTAGCTCCACCTGAAAACGTGCTGGTTACTTCTGCCCTGTTGAACCCTACGTTTCCTCAGATGGAGCCTTTGGCAGGTCATCCCACCCTCTTGCTGTGACAGGATTCTGACAGACAGGGGTACGGCAGAGGGACTGGGGAGCTGGACAGGAAAAAGCACCCAGGATCCATAGTCTTGGTGAGAAGCTCTCCCTGCACTGAAGGCCAAACCTAAACCTGGGGACACCCGCTGTCCCCCAACGGGAGATGTGCACTTCCCTGATGAGATGCTGCTCTCACTCGGGCAGGACTCAGATGCCTGTATCACCGCTACACACTGCAAAAGCTAGCATGTTCTCCACACAAGATGTTTACGTTTGGAAAATAACTGGGAAAAACTAAATATCTGTTTCTTGGTTGATCCTAAAAATACTGAAAAAAAATTTACATGTAGTCTGTTATTTTTCTGTATGAGCTCACCCACAAGGACCAAGCTTTAGTTGACAATGTCCTCCACTTAGGATACACATTTAAAAAATTAGTTCCTGTTACTGTTTCTGCCTGTGGATGCTTTCTTTAAAAGACATAGTTTAGTAATTTTTGATTTATTGAGTTATTCCTTGCTGAGTTTAAGAGTTACGGGGGACGGGGCTGAGGGTGGCTTGTTTGCCAACAATCTGAAGTATGTTGCACCTTTACCACAGAGAAATGAGAATGTGCATCCTTTATACTAAATGAATGTTCATGGGGGCATTATTCATAATAGCTTAAAACTGGAAACAACCCAAGGTCCATCATCAGGTGAACAGACACACCATAGCAGGATATTCCCACAATGCATTACTGTCAGTAATAAAAGGACTAAATGACTAATACATGCAACAAATGGATGAATCTAAAAATTATTTTGAGTGAAAGAAGCCAGACACAAGAGTGTGTATGAATCCCAACAGGGTTTTTCTCCGCATGAGAGTGAGGACAATCAACTGGAAAAAGCCCGAGAGAAGTTTCTGGGGTGATGGAAATGTTCTCTATTTTGACTGACTGTGGTCATATGAGTGAAAATATGTCTTAAAACTAACTGAATTTGGGACCTCCCTGGTGGTCCAGTGGTTAAGACTCTGTGCTCCCACTGCAGGGGAGACAGGTTCAATCCCTGTGTGGGGGACTAAGACCCTGCATGCCGCACGGCCAAACAAACAAACCCCAAAACAACAACAAAAGCACTAATTGAATTATATACCTAAAATGCATGCACTTGTTTTAAATATATATATCAATAAAAAAGACACAAAGAAATAATCTCATTGCTTACAAATAATGTAATTCCTATCTTCAAGGGGCTATTGCTGCTATGAATCAAGACCCTATGGCTACCGTAATGGGTGAATCAAAGAGAAAAAAGTTGTTCTTGGGAAATAGGAATATGTTTTCTGAATTTTACAAGGAGTAAGACAAGCTTAAAAACAACAACTGAAAAAAACAACAGAATCATGGCCAAGAAAAAAATTACTAATCTGAAACATAAAGATGAAGAAATCAGAACAAACAGTCTAACATGAGAGAAAATTTAGAAGATACTGAAACTCAATTTAAGAAAACCAAGAACCACCTAACACGTTCCTACAAGAGTGGAACATAGAAAATGAGGAGAAATAACAACTGAAGACCATGTCCAGAAACTGAAGAAAGAAAACTGTTCTCAGATAGAAAGAACTCACTGAGCAGTCACCAAGATGAATGAAGTAAGGGGCTGATCTTTGTGGAAGTTCACAATTCCAGGAATAAATTCAAAATTCAAAAAAATTGCAGAGACAGCAAACACAAAAAGCTTATTTATAAAGGAATAAGATTCAGCCCACCAAAGTAAGAAAAGAAACCCAAATTGTCATGTAAGAGTGCAAGAGTAAGTCGATGAGCAATATGAGAAATCCCACTGTAACGAGTTCTCCAGGAGAACTAAGGTTTTCTGTTAATAAGGAACAGTCAGTTGGCACACGTTCCTAACAGGACCCAGAATTTGCGAACGATCTTGTAAGTTTAAAGCTTAAATCCACATGCTGTGGTGGCACCGTGAAAGGAAAAAGTTAGAAGTTCACACTAAGGTTGGCACTGCACTGCAGTTGTACTAGCCTTGGTTTACCCACCATTAGTTATTTTGCTTTGTGATTAAAACAAACTTTTACTCCTTTAAACCAAGGTTCCTTAGATTTTCTTTTCTATAAAGCAAACACAGATGCAACTGATCATTTTTAACAAATGGTATGATTGTATTTTGCAGTGAATTATAAATCAATAGCAAATGTAGCTATTTGTTTTTCACTTAAGACACTGGAAATAAAGTAGACCGACTACTTTGCCTTTAGAATTAACTAACACCTCTAATCCATTTATGTCAACTACACACATAAGGAAGATGTTTTCTTTTATCAATATAAGTGATTTGTAGAGTAGTTTGTGAGGACTGTAGATTGGGTTGTAAGCCTTTTGTAAATAAATCTTTTTTGTTAAATGCCCAGATTTAGTGGCATTTGTGATTTAGAGTCAAAACTCAACAATGCATAATATACAGGCAATAGACAATTATATATATTATAATATAAATTCCTTTATTATAAGCATCTTATTGCAAAATAAACACGTTGGATGTTAAAGAAATCATAAAATGTTATACAGACTCTTTTGTAGAGGTTTCTTGAGATATAACTGGCATACAATTAACTGTACATATTTAAAGAATATAAAGTAGACAATTTGATGGATTTTGACAAATATATAGACCTATGAAACCATCACCACGGTCAAGACAATGAACACACTAGCACTCCCCCAAATGTCCTCATGCCACTTTGTCATCCCTCCTTCCCTCTCCTCCTCAGCAACCCCTAGGCAATCACTGTTCTTCTTTCCCTCACTATAGGTTAGTTTGCATTTTCCATAATTTCATACAAATTGAATCTTTTTTGTCTGGCTTCTTTTTTTAAATTAATTAATTAATTAATTAATTAATTTATTGGCTGCACTGGGTCTTCATTGCAGCTCACAGACTTTCTGTAGTTGCAGAGAGCTGGGGCTCTTCATTGTGGTGCACGGGCTCCTCATTGCAGTGGCTTCTCTTGTTGTGGAGCACAGACTCTAGGTGCGTGGGCTTCAGTAGTTGTGGCACATGGGCTCCATAGTTGTGGCTCACGGGTTCTAGTGCACAGGCTCAATAGTTGTGGCACACGGACTTAGTTGCTCCTTGGCATGTGGAATCTTCCTGGGGCAGGGATCGAACCCATGTCCCCTGCATTGGCAGGTGGGTTCTTAATCACTGAGCCACCTAGGAAGTCCCTTGTCTGGCTTCTTTCACTTGGCATATTTATTTTAAGATCCGTGCTGTGTATATCAATAGTTCATTGCTGAGAAATATTCTATTGTATGGATATATCACAATTTGTTCACATATTTAGCTGCAGGTAAAACTGGATTGTTTCCAGTTTGGGACTATTACGTTATAAACATTCACAGATGAGTCTCTGTATGAATATATATATTATCAATGAGTAGAATGGTTGGGTCTATATGGCAGGTATATGGTTAGTATTTTAAGAAACTACCAAATTACTTTCCAAAGTGGATGGACCATTTTACATCCCCACCAGCAACGTGTAAGTGTTCCAGTTGCTCTGCATCCTTGGCACCAGTCGATATGGTCAGCCCTTTTAATTTCAGCCACTCTACAGGGTATGTAGAGATATCTCATTGTGGCTGTATGTACATTTCCATAATCACTAATGATACTGAGCACTTTTCATGAGATGATTTGCCACCCATATCTCTTTCTTGGCGAAGTGTATTCAAATCTTTTGCCCAATTTAAAAGATGAGAAAAGATCAAACAAAATTTTAACACTGGGAAACTCAAAAGAGAAAGTTGATTTGTTTTCAAAAGTAGAGGATTTGTGTGATTAAGTTGAGGGAATTAGGGCTTCCCTGGTGGTCCAGTGGCTAAGACTCCGTGCTCCCAATGCAGGGGGGCCCAGGTTCGGTGTCACAACTAAGAGTTCACATGCCGCAACTAAAAGATCCCGCATGCTGCAATGAAGAGCCTGTGTGCCACAAGTAAGACCCGCTGCAGCCAAATAAATAAATAAATATTATTAAAAAAAAAAAAGTCGAGGGAACTAAGGGTTGGAAATAACAGCAAGGAACAGATTCTGGATAATTTTAATATAAAAAGAAAGAGTTATGTATTATTTCTGTAAACAATAGGGTTTATATTATGGAATAAAATGGGAGAGTTAAGTCAGATGACCGAGCCTCTCTTTCCTAAAACCTAGCTGAGTCAACAAAACATAACTAAAAAAAGAAAAAAGAATCCCAGCAACATTCACAAGAGTTGTGGTCAGAGAGAAATATTTCAAAATCCACCTCCCTCCTAATCAAATGGAGACACTTTTGCAATAGACAACTACTATCTCCTCCAAACCATGAGGGAAAAGAACTGAAGGTGGGAGTAACCACATCTGTGTTCAATATGGGCAGAGCCCAAACTCAGGCTCTCCCCAACATCATCTCAGCAGGGAGGAGGGAACCTATCGGGATTCACCATTTTGGTTTTTTCTACCTGGAAGGAAGCTGGAGAGGGAATATGAGGATGGAAAAACTAAAGAGAAAACAGAGTACATAAGCTCCACCAAGAGAGAGAAAAGATAGCTTAAGATAGAAGTGCAGGTAAAAACAGACGTGAGAACAGGCTCTGGCTAAGCCATAAATAAAGCAATCTTTCCCGCTTGTAAACTGTTAGAAGCTTGATCGTTCTCCCAGTGTTTGCCCAATTTTGCCCTCCTCTGGGTAAGGGCGGAGCAAAAGTGGCTCTGGGTAAAAGCAGGGGGATGGGGACGGGAAGGGGCACTGGATACCCACGGTGAAGAGTGTGGTCAGAACTAAGATGCGCAGTGCTCATCCTGCGCTGGGGAAACAGTGGACCACCTGAAGATACGTGCTGCTGTCCTGTGACCTGATGTCTATACCTGTTGGACCTGTGACTCGATGGAACCAATACTCGTAAAAGAATTTTTTAAAATAAAAGGATAATGGAAAGGAACTAAATCTGTCATAAAGAAATGCCTACTATCGTTGGTTTTCTGGGTCTGTATCTGTTTTAATGGACTGTGTAGTTATTTGTGGCTTTAACTATTAAACTCGGGTTCATTTACTGCTGAATGGCTTTCTACAAATCGAATAAAGGTAGAAAGGCATGCTGACAGCCATCTTAATTACGCTGCATTGTTCTGAAGTTTTGCATGACTGTCTTGAAGGAACAGCTTCGTTTTTCACCCCCACCTCCAGTTCTCCTGCTATCACTTACCAAGGAACCACTTGTTTTGATAACCCTGGGCAGTTCTTTCTCCTCCTGGGTACGGTCCACCTGATGGGGATGGTTGTCACAGGTGCCACTTGGCTAATGAGAGAAATGAAAATCATTTTTACCCGGGAATATCCTTCCCAATGTGATTGTTTATTCAATTATACATTACACTAGAATCTGTATAAATGCAGAGCCACGTGGAGATATACACAGTTAATGACTACAGTGCAATGGTAATAGCATTCACCGATTCCTCCAAAAGGATATTGAGCCTCATAAATGTCAGGCACTGTAATAGAAATGAGTCTGAAAAGCAGACACTTCTTCCTGCCTGCCAAAACCCACTTTTCTTTCCTTCTTTAACATATGAATATCATGCTCTTGCTCCAAGATGCTGTGTGTCTATCTAAACGGACTAAGTGTGATCATGTAATGGTGCCGTTCAAAGAGATCTGAGTGAAATCCTACTTGGTAGGGCATCCAGCAAGGCTAATGTTTTCTTATTGAAATGGATGGAATCAGCTAGCTGATGCCTCTCCCAGACCACGGACATGGTACCTTATAGGCATCCTATAGGCATTAAATGCTAGCCTGTATGCAAAGTGGAGCAGAATGGAAAGATAAAAAAGTTGGTAGGTGCATGAGAGGGATATTAGTCACACCAGCCTCAGACTTCGTATTTTGTAAGGGAAATAAACCTCTAATTGTCTAAGTCAGGAAGCTTACTGATAAAACCTTGCTACTTAAAAATCAGACTTTAGGACTGTATTTTGGAATGACTTACAAATCAAGAGTATTCGGTTTATTTTTTTCAAACCAGAAAAACATTAGACTGATGATCTCACAAACACATGTGACTGAGCCAAATGTTTCATTTCCATTCACTGAGTATTGGAGAAGTTCTGATTTTCACTATGCAGCGAATGTATTTGAGACTATTCTGATTGTGATGTATTGCACTGTAGGACTTGTGCATATGCTCTAACATTTTTAGCAGCATTTGTGATACAATGGTATTTCCCAAAAATAAGATGCAAATATTCTATTCCGTGACTTAAGCACCTTTTTGCAAAGTTAAACATACTGGATATTAATAAAATAAACTTTTCATGAGAACTTAGAAACATTTTTCATCTTGCTTTTCCATATTTTCTAACTTTCCCCCAACGTGTATGTGTTATTTTAATATGAAGAACACACCACTCTTTGGAAGTGGAAACAATGTTAAAAAGGCAGTACAAGAAAACAGGTCAGGATGGAGGACAGAGTGCCTCCCAATCACTCAGAATTAGAGAAAGGGTTTGTTTTTATAAACACAGCTCCAAGAGCACTGAAAACCAATGAAGTGTTCTAATAACAGATGAAAAATTCTTAGAAATTCCTGGAAAATAAAAAGTAAGTAATTTATTTCATAATTGTAGAGAAATTCTCAGCCTAAGAATAGCATGACAACATTGCCAGCAAAGAAAGGGCAAATCCACAAAAAGCAAACAACCAACTAACCAAGCTTAGAGTGAAAATCACACAGGACAGGAAGGGGCCCCAGGGCAATGGCTAGGATAATTTACTGTAAAGTGTTTCCTCAATGGAGGGGCCCGACAGACCACCCAACAGTTTCCTTTACACTGAACCGTGGGCAGTAGCCACATATGGACCCAAGGAAAGCACCTGAATGAAGTGAACTACCTGCCTAAGGAAGATGCCCAGTGTTGGGACCAAAACAGATCTCAATATCAGGTCACTCTGGACCTTCATGAAAGACATGGATGGGAGAATGAAAGGAAAACGAGTTTTGTCTGGGAGTGATGTCATCTGCCACTCTCCCTTGGGCACTGAAGGTGTGTGTATGTGTGTGCTTGTGTGTTTACATGTGTCTGTGCATGTGTGCATGTGTGCTGTTAAAATAACGTCCATTCACAGACTGCTCACATACCTCACTAACTTACACAGGACCCAAAGTCAGCCCTCTTATTCAATGAAGAGCCCTTTGGGAAAATATCTATATAATGGCAGAGAAATCATACAGCAATGACATCCTAAAAGTCGTTAACTAGTCAATCCAGTCCATCACCAAGGATCATCAGCTACTGGAGAAAGATCAACATTATAAAAAAGATAGCCATGGAGAAAACATTTTGAAAAGAACAGTATAGTGATACACATTCTGGGAGAAAGAGATAATGGAGGGAAGAGAAAAAGACTTATAATGATTTAATAATTTCAGAGACATTTGTGAGACTATTGCAATCGTAAATCAGAACTAACTATAACAATAAAGGGCAAATCAGTGAAAAAGGAGGAGTTCTTATGAATTAACAGTATGATTGCTGAATTTAAAAATCAACAAGGATTCAACTATAATCACTCGTGACAAAAATCAGAATTAGGTTTCCACAAAATGATGCAGACAAAATCTGCTAGCGTACAGAACAAATGGAAAAAGAGACATGGGAAATACAAGAGACAATTTAAGAGCTATGTGAGCCAATGCAGGAAATGAAAAGAAGAAGAGAGAAAATGGAGATAATGAAATAAGAGAAATAACGGGAAAAGAATGTTCAGAACTAAAAGGAGACATTTTTCAGAAACAAAAAGCTGAGTGCTGGACCGTGATAAAAAAGATTTCATATCTTTATGACAGTTCAGGTCTCTAACAGCAAAGATAAACCTAAAAAGCTTCCAGAAATACAAAAATGAGAGCAAGATATAAACAAAGGAATGATTTCGAGACGCATCAGACTTCTCAACATTAACACTATATGAAAAGAAAACATTAATATTTACAAATTTCTGAAAGAAAATGATCAAGGGCCTAGCACATTGATACTGACCAGTTTAGGATTAAGCTTTTTAGTTATCAAGATTTAGTAGATATTTCTTGCCAGATTTGCTCAAAGGATAAAAGATGTAATCTGCAAAGAAGATGTAACATTTTGTAATATATGTGACTATGCAGATTAGTATTTCTACTCTTCTCTGCGGTCTAGCCCTCATCCTGCTCCGGTGGTGAAGAGTAGTCCTGCTTTCTCATTCTATAAACGGGGGAGCAGTTCGGGAGTGTGGCTGGAGTGAAACTTAATTGTTCTCTTGCACCTCAGTGGGAGATTTCTTCATGTGTTTGGCACCACACTTGCTCTTAACCTTTAAAAGACCTTAAGACCTTCAGAGAATTGAAATCAAAAGGACAGTGATTAAAAAAGAAAAGAAACAAAATAAGCATAGACTCATCAGGAGTGTCTATGCCTGGACGTGGAGTGTCAATGAGGCAACAAGATCTAAAATAAGGCTCACCTTACATGCTGCCTTGACATCTGGTAAAAGCGGGGGGCCATAAGTGGTCTAAGCCCAAGTTCCCCTCCCACTCTGCTCCCTCAGATACGGTCCCCTAATCAGACAACGCTCCTTATCCGGGGGGCCAGACACAGTTCTTGCTTATCCCTGAGTAGTGGGTTTCAGTTCCCTGTCCACCCATGGAATTATTCAAACAAGCCAATCCCATCCTCCTGTGAGAACCAGGGAAGCACGACAGCCCCCTTGGAACTGCAAAGACTGCCTCCTGCAACTCATGGTTGTGCACTCTGTTCCCAAGTGCACCCCACATGTGGCTCTGTGTGGTGTGCAGTGTCCTCCTTCCCCTGGGCTGTGAGAACATGTGACTGATAAATTGCTATTGTCTCATCTTTCCAGTGTCGGGGGTCACGTGCTGAGCTATTCCTACAACCCTAGGGTGAAGAGGAGACAGTCAAACAGTAGGTAGAGGTGGGTGGGGTAAAAAACGCATAGAAACCCACTCTGAAAGCACACGGTGTCTACTCTGATCTGCCCCTCCTCTAGCTGAGAGGAGAGGTGAGCGGGCAGAGAAGAACGAATGCCTTGATCAAGTGTCCTGGATGAAAGAACAGTATAGAAGACTCTTTGCATAGAGGGAACAATCTTCCAACTCAATGGAAAATGCAAAGGCCTCCAACTTGATGGAATTTACACTCTTATGAGAAATGCAGTGAAATTAGAAATAAATCAGAGACAAAAATCTGCAAACAGGATTGCTCACAGCCCTAGCTGTCTACCCTTCACCTCTAGACCTTGACCTACCCTCAGGGAACAGAAGAGCAGCCAGAACAAAAATTGGCCACATCCAAACCCTTGAGCAGAATTTGGACCATTGTAAGATGCAGACATAGTGCCCTATATAAAACATATGGAAGATGAAAGTAACTGTAGAGCATCCAAACATCATCACCATCATCATCTTCATCTTCATCAGATCAAGAATGGTACAGGGGTTACTCTTAGAACAACAAAGAATCCCTCTTCCTCTGCTAGGAAGGAAAATAAAGAGCTAAAGAGAAGTAAACACATAAAAGCATGAGAGAGGAAGGCCTCTCACTGTAAATTTTCTGCTGCTATGAGTCCAAGTGGAGGCAGATGTCAGGAACCCATGTCCTTCTCAGGGTGAAGGGTCACCACTTTAGTAAGAAGACCCAGGCCTCATGTCAGGAGGTACAGATCACAGCATGAGAGTCACCTGTTTCACTGAAATAGTGTCCCTGGCAGTTCTGAACTCAGATCAGCACTCTTTGAAACTCTGTACGAAACTGGAGGAGGCGGGCTCTAATGAAACGTGTTTACCTCCTATGCAAGACCGTGCACTTTTCCCACTTATTGTTACACGTTCAAGATGCTATAGTGCTGTGTCCCACAATGTATTTACATTTAGAAAATAACTTAAATGACAAAATAGTTCTTACAGTGAGAGTTAAATTAACATTGAAAGACTCATAGAAGGTAGCATAACATTTTCCACTGTGCACTCAGCACAGAGAACAATAGTTTAGCTGACGACCTCCCCTGTGTACTGCCTTCTGGCTGTGGCTGCCACTGCAGCTGTGGTTGTTTTTGTTATTGTAGGTACAAGTAGGCCACACAGTTATTTGTGGATTTAACTATTTAATTATTCATTCCTGAGTTTGATTCCTTTTTTTCTTCATTGTTACAAGGTAAGTAGACTTTTTTTTTTTTTTTTCAATTTTCCGGCTGCCTTGAAGTAACCACTTCTCCTGACCCCCTTGCTCTCGCTCCCCCTTGTTCTATCTTACCAGTTGACCACTTCTGCAGGGAACTGCTGACATCCCTCCTTCATCCGGGCTCACATCCAAAAGAGGAGCTGGGATGCAACAAAAATCATCTGGCTATTGAGAAAAATCAAAGTGAATTTTTATTCAGGCATGTTCTCCCAAGGGTAACTGTGCATTCAATCATGTGTTACACATACGATGCACACATTCATACACACTTGCTGAGACACCTACAGACATGACTGCCTGTGCACCCTTCACTGCATTTGGCCACTGAGCAGCCAATCCTGGGAGCTCACCACACGCCAGGCATGGTGACGGACACTGGTCTTTGTGGAAGATACTGTCAACCGCCTGCCCCAAACCCAGCTGCCTGTCTTCCTTAATAGGATCCTGATTTTTTTTCAGGAACTTCTCTGTATAATGAAAAAATATCAAATTTCCAGGCTTTCTTGCAGCCAAGGATGCTCAAATAACATTTCTGGGCAATGAGAAGTTACTGGAATTCTACCCCGTAAGACTTCTGGGAAACCAAAGTCAGGGAGATAGAGTCAGTTCGTATAAGTTCCAGGAACCGCCGGGAACATGGACGTGGTGGCAGGAGTGTCGCAGCCCCCTTGGCAAGCAAAAGAATGAAGGCCACGTGTGAAAGACAAAATAGAAAGACAGAAGGAGGCTGGATCTATGCTAAAGCAAAGGAACACTTCCCTTCAGTTTCCTCTGAAAGAAAGAAACAAATTCATATTTGTATAACTCATGATTTCTTGGGTTTTCTGTGCCAGGCAGCCAAATGTACATCTGGTGATATAATCATGTTTTTAAAAATGACTGTATGACTGTATCTACACAGTCAATTTTGAGTTAGTCACACCTTTAACTAATTGTTTATCAATTATGAAATTGAAAATATATTAGATCGACTATTTTGCTCAATAAAATGTGTTACTGAAGGGAATAAGTGATTCACATCTTCTGAATACTAGAGAAGAACCTGTTTGGGCTCTGAACTTCTGCTCGTGTGAAACAGACTGTAGACCCTGTGCTCTGTATCCAGAGGCTGATTTAATACCTGTGATTTAGTGTATAACAGCTCTACTAAAACAAGGGTTAAATATTCTCTTATGGTTAGAAGTTCACTAAAAATTGTATTTATTGGCTATTTAATTAAATCATAAAATTTTATCTGGGCCCATAGAAATACTCATTTTTTACCTTGCTTGTCCATATTTTCTAAATTTCCAGTAAGACTATGGAAATTTACTTTCACAATAAGGAAAAAAACCACATTTTTTGGAAAGAACAAATACTACTGAAAAATCAGCATAAGAAAATTGGATCAAGATAGCACAATGCACATACCACTTTCTCCTCTCCCTGCAAATCACTCAAATGTCAGAGATGTCTTTCTGAAAGGGTAGATCCAGAAACCACTAACCATTTCCATTAGCAGAACAGAAATTGTCAGATGTTCCTGGAAGATAAGCTAGCAAGAGCTGCCTGACAAGGGGAGAGAAAAACTTCAGCCTGAAAAATGGTACTAGAGAAAAATGTGTGGAGGGTAAATGCTCATCCAGTAAAAGCACATACCCAGAATGAAAATAAGAAGAGCAGGAAGGCATCGCCCAATTCAGAAGGCAACAGCTGTTTAGAAGAACAGCAGGCAGCAGTTAAACATAATTCTGGGATAAAACCAAAGTGTCCCCTTGGTGACAGAGTGACCACTTGCCTCGGGAGTGGTAGGGGCTGTCCTAGTATGAATGCGGTGGTCTTGGACAGAAAGAATGTTGAGTCGAATTTTACTGGGGCCTTCTAAAAGAATATAGACAGGAGTATGAAAAGGAAAGTTGGGTTCGCCTGAAAAGGAGACAAATTACGATTCTGCAGGACTCTTGTTACTTTGGCATTGATGCCATTTCTTAAAGTGAAGTGTGACAGTTGACACTGACACACTTCACCACTCATACAGGCCCAGACTCCTGTTCTGGGGGAGAGTTTTTGGGAGAAAATGGGTCTACATAACTGCATAAGAAATAACTACATAACTACCTATACTAATCAATCAATCAATCTAGTTCTCCATTAGTGAATATACATCAATCAATTTATCAAGGATCAAAATCAACTGAACAATAGCAATGTAATGATGTCAAAAATAAATAGACGACCCTGAAGGAAAGAGATAACTCAAGGGGAAAAAAGAGAACCTTGAATTTAAGGTTTGATTTAGTACCTTCAGAGTGCTACTACAGCCAAGAAACAAGAACAGATCACAAAATAAAGGAAAAATCAGGGGAAAGAAGATGCGTCAGTAAATTAACAAGAGAACTATTAAATTTTTAACAGTTAATGAAAGGTAAGAGTGTTAATACAACCAAGGCCAAATTAATGACATAAAAGATGAAGTTGAAGGGACAGCCAAGAATGTAGAACAAACATACACACAAAGCCTGAAAAATAGAACAGAACATTCAAGAGATACTGAGATTCAATCCAAAGAAGGCAACAATTATCTAACAACATCATCTAACAACAATCATCTAATATTCAGAAGGAGACAGTGAGAAAATGAAGGGAAAAAATACTTGTTTTAAATGTTAGAAGATATTTATTGAAAATGTATTGAATACCTACCTATTCTGCACCAGATACTGTCATGATTTTGCTTTATTCAAATAAAAATAGGACAAGATCCCTATCCTAAAGAGCTCCTTAAAAATTATACTATTTCACTGTTCCCTTTTATGCAATATTTTAACACTAGCAATTCCTGCCTTGAGACATGATTAGGTCCTACATAAATCTGAACTAATTTTGAAGAAGTTTTTAAATAATATCATAAGGAAAAATAAGTTTTGAAGAAAATATCACTACTCTGTAAATCACTGTTATTTTCACACTTGATGCTGTACCTTAAAATTCTAACAAAAATAAATCTATTTAATATAATAAATAAATAAACATTAGAAGAAAATATGCAGAGCCTGAAGAATGAAAGAGCTCACTTGGTAGTGACTAGGATGAATTTTTTTAAAAAGTTAAAACTGTTAAAATTTCAAGGTTCCAACAATAAAAATAAAATTTACAAAGCTTCCACAGTCATATATAAAGGAATGAGACTGATGAAGACACTGTGCTTCTCCACAGCAATGGACATGAGAGAAGATAATGGACAAATATTTTCAAAATTCTGAAGAAAAATGATTTTAAGCCTGGGATTCTATGTGCAAAAAATTAAGAATTAGTATAATCTATGTATCTATCCCTTAAATTATCTACATCTTCATTTGGTGAGTATATTGGGTAAGATTCATACTGCTAAGATTAATGCAAAATTACCTTATGCAACTTGTATGTTAAAGAAGAAAATGAAATGAAAACTTTATGCAGTGGTTCTGTTAATGGAGGTAAATGATGACACAGAAAGAAAGAATAGGAGAGGATAAGGGAGGGAGAGAGGAGGAGAGAGAGGGAGGGAGGAATTGGTATTCACACTGTCAGATTCAAATAGGAAATTTAAAAGTTTGGTTATATTTCTAAGAACTTCCAAGTCTACTTACCTGTGGAAGCAGATGCTGAATTTTTTAGGGGAAAAAAAAAAATCTGTGGAGATTTTTATTAGGCCTTACCTATTGTAAACATATCATATTTTTAAAAGTCTGGCTTTATATGGCTTTTTACATTTTTGACAAAGAACAATCTGAATTTTTAAGCCACATAATACAATGCCAGGCTATCCCTGACTTCCAGATGCCCCACTTCTCAGCACAGCACGAGATCTCTACTCCCTGGAACACAGGGTCATTCTTTCAGCTGAGACCACTACCCCTGCCTCATTCCCTATTCTCTCTAGAACTGGGGCTTCAGCAGCAAGACTGGGGGTGGGGGTGGGAGAAGAGGAAGGCAGACAGGAAGGAGAGCCCCTGGGGCCCCTCCCCTCGCCCACCAGGAATGTGTCCCTCTCTCTGCCTTTGCTGGAGTTAAACACAGAACAGTTTATTGCATTTGCGTGTTTTGGAAAAGGAAGTCTCTTCATTTCATTTTACACTTAAGCCGCAATGGCTAAGTGCCCACGTTATGATTCCCTTTGGGGTCCAAGTGAAAGAAGAGGGAGAAGCACTGTTTCTATGCAACTACGTGCAAAATTTTAGGAAACCTAGAGAGGCTAGTCATGCATTTTCTTGAGTAACTGGAGGATTCAGGAGAAGCTATAGACCCTTCCATATTTTGCAGTTTGCCAGGGAAGAGGAAAAACCTTAGCATGAAGTAGCTGGAAACAGAAATGGGGAAAGGATGCATGTAGGCCAAGTTCTTAGGACGCTCTGAAAATGATCTGCGAGATAACTGGAAAATGACCCAGGGAATTTAAACCCGCAGAGTAAACCTTTTCTTTGATAGGCATCTTGTCCAGGACTCATGTGGCTGAAGTCCTGGCCTCAAGTTGTGGGCATCATCTTTACTTAGTTAGAGCTTGAGACATCTCACCATCCAGGAAGACACAGGTTTCAACTAGGCTGAAAGTTCAAACAGCACAGAACTCAAAATGTGCTACCTCAGGTATATCATTATGTACAGCAGAAGATTCTAGAACTGTGTTCAATATACTGGCTACAAGCCACATGTGACATTTTAGATTTAAATCAATTACAATTAAAAACAATTAAAATTTTAGTTCCTTACTTACACTAGCTACATTTCAGTGCTAATGCCCCATGTGACGGGGGTACCATATCAGAACAGAAATACATCATTTCTATCACTGCGGAAAGTTCTAAAGGACAGTACTCTTGCAGGGCACTGTTAACACAAATGCAAAGCTTAACTCTGTATATGGAGCTGCCCTGGCAACACCCCACTGTGATTAATGCAGCTAAGAGAAGACTGGACTTACAGACAACCTAAAGTAACTCACATTAGAGACTGTCTTCAGTTAAGCCACCTACCCAATGTTTTAATTTATGTCACTATTGATATTACAATAAAACGGATGAGAAACCTAATTCAAAGTGATTAACCAACTTGCCCCAGGCAACTTTACCTGTGACGGCAGCAGAATATCAAGTTCCCCTTTTCCTATACATTAATTACCCCCAAATACCAAGAATCCTATCTGCATAGAACCTGATATAAGAATTACACAGAGAATGTATCCAATAATTATCTGTTGCATCAATGATGCAATAATTTCAATGCAACACTACAATGATACAATAAATGGATGAATTAATGAACTATAAAGCAGAGCTAGCAGTAAAACCACCCCAGAAACAGGAGGACATGACTCATAGCCTCAGAAGTAAAATTGTGGCTGTGCAGCTGCCAAAGGCAAGCTGGAATTTCAACCAGCCATTTCTCAAAAAACATGTGATGCTTCCCTCATGGTTTTTTGTATCATTCTCTGGCCCACTTGATTAATGCTGTATCTTTTCACTTTTTACGATTTTAATTTCTCTGAACATACAGGGTACCCTAACCACTCTCCTATCCCCACCCCCATTAAAAACAAACTACCCGGACTAGCATGTAATACTTGGGCCCACTTCTCTGGGACTCCTTTGCCTGTCCAGAGAATTTCCATTCAGTGTTGAGGTTTAAGTAAATGCTCTGTGTATCCCACCTACAAAGACCTGCTCCGTTACTAAAGACGTGATCCTCCAACTTCAAAAAAAGGGAATAAATTTTGTGTGCAGGGAGACTGCTGTATGGGGAATGAGAAATAATAACTTGTTTCAAATTTGTAAAATTTTGCACTTTGCCATCTGCTTTAGTTTTCTCTTAAAGCTAGAGGATGATTGACCCTTTCTGAGAATTTTTCCACATTCCCTTCCCCTCCCCTAGTCAAACCAAACCTTTTGAGCCCTGTTCATTACTTACAGGGGATTCACTGACTCCAAAGATGTCTCTGACATCCCTGACAGATTGCTTGTTCTTTTTTCTCATGGTTTGAGTGTAAGTATTATATCTCTTCTTCACTGCAGCTGCTTGGGTTCGAGTCAAAGTAGACAGCAAGGCTTTGCCATCCTCCTCTTCATCACCTGAGATCAGGGTTGATAAACCTACATCTTGCAACCATTCTGCTTCAAGTTCTCCTTCTGTAAAATATTACCAAGGGAAGGTTAGAATATTCTCTGATTGGATGACATGTACATCTGTAAGTCTGTACACATCAATGAGTAAGAAATAATCAGTAAACAACATACTAAGACCATCCTGGACCTCAAGGACATTATGCCAAGTGAAATAAGTCAGACAAAGAAAGACAAACACCAAACACCATCTGATCTTATTATATGTGGAGTTTAAAAACCAAACAAAGTGAAAAGTGAAGTCAGAGAGGAAAAAGTAAATCTGTCTCTACTCCCAAATGATCTCTTTGCTTACACAGAAAATTCTAAGAAATCTAGTAGTAGACAACTACTGGTAAGTGAATTTAGAAAGGTAATGAAATATAAGGTCAAGTACAAAAACCAACTGTACTGCATACCAGCTGCAAACAATTAAAAAATGAGAGAGGTGAGAGAACAAGAGAGAGAGACCCAATTAAAAGATCCCACTAAGAATATAAATAGGCAAGCCACAGACAGTGAAAAAATGTTTGCAATACATATATCTGACAAATACATATATCCAGAATATATGAAGAACTCACAAAATCAATAATAGATAATTTTTTAAAATAGTCAAAAGATTTCACAAAGCAAGATATATGAATGGACAATAAGCACAGGAAAAAGTGTTTGACATCATTAGTCATCAGTGAAATATCATTACAACCACAATGAGATACCTCCACACATCCCTAGAATCATTCATGTCAACAAGTCTTAAACATCAAATGTTGCAAGGATGTGGAGCAGCCAGACTTGTCTGTTAGACACTGCTGGGGGGAGCATGAAGTGGTACAACTACTTTGGGAAAATGCTGGCAGTTTCTGACGTAATTACACATAATCTATGAAAAATACATCCAAGAGAAATAAAAATATATCTCCACCAAAAGACTACTACAAGACTGTTCACAGCAGCCTTATTCACAATGGCCAAAGCTGCAACCAACCAACAAGTTCACTAACAGTTAAATGGATAGACAAATTATGGCATATTCATACAACAGCATACTGACATCATGGGTTGAATCAGGTCCCCGAAAAGACACACTGAAATTCTAACCACCAATATAGGTGAATGTAACCTTATCTGGAAACAGGGTCATTGCAGTTGTAATTAGGATTTAAGTTGAGATGAGGTCATACTGGAGTAGAGTGGGCCCTTACTCTAATATAACTAGTGTCTTTATAAGAAGAGAAGAGACACAGACGAAAACACCGGGAGTAGGCTTCTGACTACAGAGGCAGAAGGGCATGTGTTGTCTACAGGTCAAGGAACAGCGAGGATTGCTGGTAACACCAGAAGCTAAGAGAAAGACCTGCAACAGATTCTTCTCTACGATCTTCAGAGGGAGGAGGGCCCTGCTGATCCCTTGATTCTGGACTTCTAGTCTCCAGAACCACAAGACAACACGTTTCTGCTGTTTTAAGCCATCTAGTTTTGTGGTACTTTGTTCCAGCAGCCCTAGGAAACTAATACAAACTATCACAGAATACAGAGCAATGAAATATTAATATACCAAATGAATCTCAAAAATATCATGTTCAGTGAAAGAAGCTAAACCTAAAACTAATCTATTCTGCAAAAACATCAGAACTGTGGTTGTCTCTGGCCAGGAACAGCAAGTCACGGGAATGCTGAGATTGGGAAAAACCATGAGGAAATTTTCTGAGTTGACTGAAATCTTATCTCGATTAGTGTGAGGTTATAAGGTTAGCATTTGTCAAACCTCACTGAATTGCACACTTAAGATCTGGGCATATGCTTCAAGGGAAAAAATATCAGTAAAATAAATTTAAAACTCCGGTTAGTAGGTATGCTTTTTGTAGGAGTTTATGTTAGCAAACCTGAGAATGTTTTCTATATACTCTAGGCTCGAGTGAAAGAAAAAAAAAATTTGAGGAAAGTAAGAACCAAGTTTCTCATTATTGGAGAAAGGAGTTAAAAATACAGGAAAATGGAAGACAGCAACAAACATTGTGGTGTTGGATTGGAATCGGAGGTTATCAGTATGAACCCATGAGTTTTAATACAGATAGCAAGCTAGCTAGTCAGAAAAAAGAAGTGGAGAATAACATATATTTTCCTTTATGTGTCTTTCTGGATCTGAAAAGGCAAAATGTAAGGATGTGAGTAAAAGGAATAAAAATACCTTCTCTGACGAGGATGGTTCCTGTGAATGTGTTCTCATTACATGTGTGGTGTGACTTTTTATTTCTACTCCTAAGTGAAATATACTAATTGTGGTACATCTGAACTACTATTTTTCAGACCTAGGAAGGATAGACTTGTAGAAAAGGGAATAAAGAACGAAAAAGTTGTTTAAAGTTTCAGTTTATCTTGATAAACTTGTAGTCTTGAGATTAATCACTGGCTAATGAAAACATTCTTAAATGGATACTAAACCACCTCAGTCACACACATTTACTTGTCAATAGGTAGTAGCTGAAGAAGATAACCTACACTTTTAATCTCAGGTGAGTAATTCTGCTCTTTTTGAAAATTAAGGGCAATTATACTTTTTTGGGTCCTCAACCTTCTTGTTTAATTTCACTGGAAACTAGTGTAATTGACATAGGTGACACGGCTTTTATTTTGTGAAGTACAATATTACCCATTCTCTAAATATATTAATCCTAGTATATTCTTCAAAGTTAAATATTTTTAATCCAGAATTACGCTGGTAAATTTTTTTTCTGTCTCTTTCTTTGGTAATTAACAGTCAAGTGTACAGATGTAAAAAACATCAACATGAAAATACTCAGTCTGCTAGATGATTATGAATCCAATCAACAGACAGGTACAGCATCCCTGAGTGGTGAAACGTAAGGGTCAGTTTGGGTTGTGCTGAAGGCCCTTCTTCAGGTCATGTCACCTTGCACAGAAGCCACCCTGAGCCAGACCAGCAGATATAAATCAGTGGGAGCAGGCAGCTGCTAAGCCAAGTTCGACTGATTCACTTGTGAAACCACTAGTGGAATGATTTCTACCTACCAGCAGAACAAGAGAGAGCACACAAAGAAAGACAGCACAGGGGAAGACCAACCTAGCACCTCCCCATCCAGGGGCTTGGCCTCGGCGGGCATCTGCTCTTCCTGAACTCGCAGGCTGTTCTCTTTGATACTTTCTATTTCCCGCCAGAAGTCCTCCATGGAGGCGCTGTCCACGGAGGCTTGAGAGTTGGAGCGGCTGAATGCCGGGGATTGTAGGGATTCATTGGAGAGCATCCTGTCAATTCTTCGGCAGCGAGGAATGGATTTTCTGAGGAAAGAATAGTATCCGTTAATGGAAATAAGTGTCTCTTGCTACGAATCACAAAGTTAAATTTAGGTTTGAAATCAGTGGAGAGATGGAGTTAGTGTGATAGAGAGGGGTCTGAGGGAATCGTCTCCAGTAGGCGGTGGCCCCTCCTTTTCATCCTCTATAATTCATAATGATGTTGTGGCCATGTGGGAGTTACCACAGAAATAGTTTTTATGACTTTCACACACTCATAGTAGGAAGTTGTTTATATCAGTCAAAACATAAATGTAAACGTTAGCCCTTTAATGGATCCAAGGTGATGTCAGAGAAAAGTGAAAAAAGCTGGCTGCTCACATCCAATGGGGTGGCTACTATGAAAAAAAAACCGTGCAAGCATCGGCGAGGATGTGGAGAAACTGAATCCTTGTTCATTGTTGGCGGACATGTGAAATGGAGCATCCTCTGTGGAAAACAGCATGGCAGTCTCTCAAAAAATCTAACGGAACTACCATGTGATCCAGCAATTCCACTCCTGGGTGTACACACAAAAGAACTGAAAGCACAGTCTTGAAGAGACGCATGTACATTCATGTTCCCGATAGTGGCCCACGACAGCCACAGGGCAGAAGTAACGCAAACGTCCAGTGGCAGACAAAGGGATAAGCAAAATGTGCTCTGTACATACAATGAAATGTTATTCAGCCTAAAAAGAAAAGAAATTCTGACATGTGCTACAATGTGGATGAAACTTGAGGACACCATGCTAAGTGAAATAAGCCAGTCACAGAAACAGAAATGCTGTATGATTCCACTTATATGAGGGACCTAAAGGAGTCAAACTCTCAGAGACAGAAAGTAGAATGGTGGTTGTAAGGGTCTGTGGGGAAGCAGGCATGGCGAGTTACTGTTTAATGGGTGGAGGGTTTCAGTTTCACAAGACGAACAAGGTCTGGAGCTGGATGGTGGAAAAGGTTGCACAACGGTGTGAATGTACTTCACAGCACTGAGCTGTATGCTTAAAATGGTTCATAGGGTCAATTTTATGTCACGTATTGTACCAGAATTTAAAAACAAATATCTTTTAATTTAAAGATACCTTTTTTTAACGTTGGCTGCTGAGATAATGAGCTGGTGAGAAGAAATAACCCATTGCATTAAATGGAAAAACTCTGTATCAGGACAGGGAAGTGGGGCACGGAACTGCATCACCACCAAGGGCAGCAACCACATGCTCAGGGGGGCAGTGAAGCTGCAGGCATCAGCACCCAGCAGGACCACCGTCAGCCCAGTGGATGGATGACAGCTGGACACGGCACGGAGAAGTTCCATGGGGTACTTTCCTCGTGGGACTGCTGCGAGGACAAAGTGAGTGAGCCCAAGTAAAGCATTTAGGACATGAAAACATCCAACAGATGTTAGTCTGAAAAATAAGAGACACAGCAGGGGAGACAGATGCCAAAATGTTGGAATCCTGAGAGATGTTGGAGGTTTACATAAAAATAAAACAAAACATTTTATGTGAGGTGGTGTGTTAACTAACCTTACTGCAGTAATCATTTAAGCAACAGATACATACATCAAATCATCAGGTTGTACACCTTACATTTACGCAAAGTTACATGTCAATTATATCTCAATAAAGCTGGAAAATGCTTAAAATGTTTGACTCCTATGATATATGATTGACACATATGACGCTTCTTAGGAACAGAATGTTTGATTACATAGAACACTTCAGTCCCCAGCTGAAGTAATTCAGGAAGAATAACTGAATTACTTTATGCAGTATGATCTGTTCTTATTCTTACATGATTTTTTTCTTTTTAATTTTCTAACTGGAGTATGTGTGCAACTCCTGTTGAAGAACTCCTCCACCCTTGCCTCTTCTCCTTGAGTCCATGTGGAATTGAACCAAAAGGTTGAGACTACTTCTTAACCAACACGTGGTCAGAGCTGTTTCACCCAAAACAAGAACTCCGGCCAGAAAGAGCAATGGGAGTGTCACGTCCAGCTGACTCGCTTAGGACACTCAGAGCAGCAGTGGCCTGCTACCAAACTTGGCCACGTCCTTACAGCACATGTAAAGCACACTGATAGGCACGCGAGTACAAAAAGAAAGGGGAATAAGAAAAAAAATTTCATATGCTTATATGGTCTATACCTCTAGGAATCGTAGATTTCTCAATTGCCTTTAGTAGAAATTTCTAGAATTTGATCAGCAATCCTGGGACTGTACCATACTGTAAGGAGTTCTAGTTTTGCGGTGAGTTAGCCAGCTTATTTTTAAAACTCAGAGCATTTCAGGAAAATATTAGATATCCATTTTTATTTTTTTTTATTCTGTGTTGTGTGATAAAAATAATTTTAGGTAGCTTTGTTTGATAAGTGGGTGATAAGAGTTCTTCACGGAATTCCTTATTATAGTTTGACAAGACAGACATTCTAGTGGTTGAAATACATATGAAGTCAACTCAGGTTATCAAGACAGTTACTGCCCCCTTTATTATTTTTAAGCTCTCAAGCCTCTTCTCTTTTGCAATAAGACCACTAACAAATTCATAGAATTCTAGTATATAAACACCTACTTCTGTGAAACTGTAATCGATTACCACTGCTCACAAAGCCTGCTGCCCTCCATGTACCACATTCAGAAAAAGCATATAGGTGCCCAAAACTTTCTCTAGTTCTAGATTTTTGGGGGCTTTTATTCTTTTAAAATGAATATGATTGACTTGTAAAAAAAATTAATAGCCTTAACAGAAGACATGGACTAAGTTTTTAAAAATTATAAGGCAGTATAAGCATAAAAGTTTAAGTAATACACAATTTATAAAGCAGAAGCTGAAGGTCTCCTCCCACCTGTATCATAATATATTGTCCTATAAGCTGCTTTGCCCTCCTCACTCAAAAACATGTCACAGATAACTTTTCCATGCCAATGCAGAGATATCACCTCAATGGCCTCATGGAAAAGCATACTTATTTCAGAAAGTAAGCAAACATGCAGATACACCTAAGCATTGAAAATGTTTGAAAAGGTGAGAAATTTGGGAAATATTAAGTGAATCTTAGAGGATGAGGAGCATATATATGTAGGGCTAATAATGAGTGTTTTAATTATAGCACAGTTTCTTACTCATGCAAAGGGAAGACTGGTGGAATCTTGGAGAAGAGATCATCATAAACTTCTGCTGGGAGCCGGAGGATCAGATGTGAGATACAGGTCATGAACATCTGCGAAACCCATTGGTTTCATCTGAGGCAATCCACCCAAAGAATCCTTTAATTGCAATGGTCAACTATTTTTTTTTTTTTTGGCAAAGAAGTCAGACAGCATTTTTGGGATAAGCACATTTGGAAGAGTTCTCGGTTTTTTAGTTAAGGATCCAACTATTTCCCCCTTCACCCCTGGGTAGAGTAGGGACCGTGACCTTCCGGTCTTAAAGCATTACATAATTGGGACGCTAGCGCTCACCCAACACTTTGATGAGCCTCACAGCTCCATATCTCACCATATTAGGATAAAAAGAGCTTCAGCTTCATCAGCTCTTTGTTATTTCTTATTCCAAAACAACACCAGGAAAACATTACATGAAAAACAGAATGCAACTGTTACACAGCAATATATGGCAACTTCTGTTAGGAAAACACCATTAGGTTTGGTTGTTTGTTTGATTTTGGCCACACTGCACTGCATGTGGGATCTAGTTCCCTAACCAGGGATGGAACCCACTGGGGTGGAAGTGCGGGGGTCTTAACCACTGGACCCCCAGGGAAGTCCCAAAACACAATTAGGTTTAAAATTAGATTTAAGTGGATGGTAATTACCATAAATTCCAAGTGGCATTAATTTAAAAAAAAAGATTTTATTATTCCATTTTCCCCTCCATAATCTTTTTAGAAATACCTTTTATTATATTTTAACTATTACTGGAGATGCTACAACTTCAGAACAATGTAAATAACATATGAGTTTAATTCTCTCTCCACCCCTTTTATATTACTATTGTCATACATGTTGCTTTTTCACATGATTACACCCCACAGTAGCTATTATTTTTGTTTCTTTTAAAAAGTCAATAATCTTTTTTAAAATTAAGTAAGTAGTCTTTTACTTTTATCCCTTCTGGTGCTCTTCATCCTTTTTGCACGTCCATGTATCCATAACAGATCATTCCACTTAGTTTTGAGAACCTCCTTTGGCATCTCCTCTTTCTTCCTTTAGCAGTTCTTGTATTATGGATCTGCTGGCAACAAATCCCCTCATATTGCTCTCTGAATATGTCCCTAATTCATTTCCATCTTTGATGAATATGTTTCCTGGGCATAGGACTCCAGGCTGGCAGTTTTTAATGTTGTTTTTATAATCCTTTTAAAGATGTCATTCCATTGTCGTCTGTATTCTTGATTCTAATGAAAAGTCAATAATTCTTACTGACATTCTTCTAAATATGTTTTTCCTCTTCAACTGCTTTTAATAGATTTTTTCCTTTATCTTTTGTTTTTATAAGCTTAATAACAAAATGCCTAGATTGTGGTTTTATTTGTATTTATGCTGCTTAAGATTTACTGAGCCTCTTGAATCTGTGGGTAGATGTATTTCATCAGTTTTGGGGTAGTCTGATCCATTTTCTCTTCAAATATTTCTCGTGTCCACCGCTCTCTCCTCTTCTTCTGGAACTCCAGTAACACAACCATTTGATGTTGTCCCAAATGTCCTTCACGATGTGCTTTGTTTCCCCTTCAACACTTACTCCTTGGGCTTCAGCTTAGGGAATTTCTATGACCCTGTCTTCAGGTTCACTTTTCCTTTCTTCTATGTGTCCAGTCCTTGCCAGGACCATCCAGTGAATGCTTCAAGTCTGATACCATGTTTTTTCATATCAAGAATGTCCAATTAATTAGTTCTTTTTGAAGATTCTATTTTTCTGTTGACATTATTCATCCTTTATCCATTTTGTCTTTAACATACTTGTTATTTGAAAGTTGTTGCCTCTTAATGCCAACATCCGTGCTATTGGTGCATCTGCTAATATTGATCAAAAAACAGTCGGCTGCTTATGAATCATATTTTCCTTTTCTTTTACAAATTTCACAATTTTTTTTCTTGTATGGCAGATACTGTTTTTAAAAGAACTCTAGAAAACTGAAGTAAATAGTAATTTGCCCAAGAAGGGCAAGCTTTCTGTCTGGTAATTGAAATGAGGTACAGATCACTTCAAGCCATTTAAGGAGCTGAGGTGGGTCTGGGCCGAGATGCAACTTTAATCAGTTTTAGGTTACTTCTGGTTCCAAATGCTTTGAGGGGAGATCTGTCCTGTGTGTATTACAGGTTCCCCACTCAAGAAGGCTTTGGGATAAACACCACGGGACTATAGAAACTGCTCTCTACTTTAGAGCCTAGCCCTGAGCTTCCTGTGTTATTAGGCTCTCAGCAAAATCCCAAGGAGGAGAGTTGTCAGACATGGAGAACTAGCTCTGCATTTGGGGCTTTGACAGATTCCAACCTTCTGCACCAGTGCAGGCAGCTACTAACCGCTCCACGGGTGTCTCCTCTGCCTAGGCAGGTGTGATGGTCTCCCCAGCAGTGCACAAACTTGGGGAGAGACACACGCTGACAGAAGGAAGTGACTGTCAGGCTCTGTCCACCTAGGAAGAGCTTGCCCCTCCCTGGAACTGAGTTCCTTTAGGCTTCTTATGTCCACAGCTCTCCCTTATAGCTTTTAAAACATATAATTTTGCACGCATCCTCTCTTCTCTCATTGCAACAATGAGAAAGACAATCAGCCAAAACCTAGTCTGTGTTCTAACTGGAAGTGGAACTCTCACAAAACACTGTAAACACCTCAGATATTTTTTAAACACTGTATTTACTAATGAACTGCTTGCTCTGTCTAACCACAAGTTCTATTGTTCTGAGTACATTCCACAGAATATTTCAAAAAGATACACTTCTTGCTAAGAAATACTCTGTGGCCTTTATTACTTCTTATTTTATAAAGAATTTCACATGAAACAACTTAGTATCATACACATGACATCATTTGATCCTCACATTAACCTCAGGAAGTGGTCAAAGTATCATACGTCTCATACAATGAGGGAGAGTTACAGAGAGTAAAGTGAAGATGCAGTAACTTCCCACCACGATTACAATACAGTGCAATTTTTCTCTGTGGCTTCATGGCCCAGCATGTCCTGTCCTCAAGTGTCTTATCCAGTCTCACCTTACATCACTTTCCCCTGGCATCAGTACCAGGCCGGCTAATCTTTTCTCAGTTTCTCTAAAAAGCCAAGTTCTTCCTTCCCTTAGGAAATTTTCTCTTACTGGTTTTTTCTGGCTGGAACATTCTGTCTATTTCCTTGGCAAGATGCTTCTCATCATTCAGCCCCTAATGTAAATGTCATCTCCTCGGGAGCTTTTCCTGGCCACCCTAGCACAGCATTCCTCCAATTATGCTTCGTCTCAGCTTTCTGCATTTCCTTCTTCTCACTCACCAACAACATACCCTTTACCTGTTCACCTACTTCACATTTGGAACTATTTTCCCCACTAGAATATAGAGGAACCAGTCTGTCTTATTTACACAGTATCTGGCCAATAGTAGGAACTCAGAAATATCTGCTGAATGAATGACTAGTGACAGTGAAGCCAGGATATGAATCCATACCTTTTCAACTCTGTCCAAATGCTTTCCCTCCAGTAATCCTTCTTAATTTCAAACGTCTCCCCAGGTATTTGTGTATCTGTGAATAGCTCTACATATTTTTATACCAAGGAAGGACCATAACGTTGCGATGTAGAGAAAAACTCCGAAGCCAGCTGGTCCAGGTTTGAATGCTGGCTCTGCTGTTTCCTAGATCTACAACCTTGAGCAAGCTATTGAACCTCTGGGCCTACATTTCCTAATCTGTAAAATGGGAGTATTAATTACATACATGCCCTGGGTTATTACAAGAATTAACTAAGCAAATATATGTAAAATGCATAGCACACAGTAATCCCATGTGGTAAGTTATTACTATAATTTAACTGATTTGTTAGCATGCCTATGGCTAGGTTTAGCATCAGGCTATAACAGGTGGTAAAATATCACAGGGGCACTAAAATGCCAATGGGAATATAATGAGGTCAATAAAACTGCATTTATCAGAACTTGTCTCTGATCCAACCCCATTCCCCAGCCTTGTTTCTGCAACTCCCTTAGGCCAGAAGTGACCATCTGACACAATTCTGGCCAAGTCACATAAGAAAAATCCCTCTCCACGGTTTCAGCGTAATCTTCTGTTTTCCTAATATTAGTGCTATCCCTTTCTCTTCTTACTTCTCCCTTACTGGAATGTAGAGAAGATGATTGGTGCCTCAGCAGCCATCCTGCAACCATGAAAGAAAAGCCATGAAAACTGCAGTGATCAGCCTTGATATTATTGAGTCTCAGAAATAACCTCCGATGCTGCCTATTCTCTGGACTTCCAGAAATGTGAGAAAAATAAATTCCTATTTTTAAAAATTACTCTAATCTTTGTTGTTGGTATTGTTACTTGCAGTCCAAATGATTCCTAAGTGATGCAACAGAAGGAATACTTTAGTCAAGTAAGATTAGATAGTCAGTAACCTGCCTCCTAAAAGAAGGTGGAATCTAATGTAATGATTTTCCATGTTAAAGGCGGCCAAATTATTAGCCTAACTCCAGTCTTGGTCTGGTCTTGATCATTACACGATGGAGTTAAACTTCATTCCTGCTGAAGACCTCCCTGCTTAAATATACACGGAATATATTCACATGGCCCTCAAATCAAACATATTCCAAACTTCAGGAAGAATATATCAAAATCAAAGATGTCCCCCTCTCCTTCTGAAAGAAGAGGACTGCATGCCCCTCTGTCATCGTTACTACTGAATGATGCTGGCAGCAGCACAGCATGGCCATCTAGAGAACTCATCTTGGATCCTGACCGCAGCAGACCTGTGCAGCAGGGTTCTTGCAAGAGAAAACTCTGGCTCAGAAAGAGAAAAACAAACACCGTATGCTAACTCATATATATGGAATCTAAAAAAATGGTACAGATCAACCCAGTGACAGGGCAAGAAAAAAGATGCAGATGTAGAGAACAGACTTGAGGAAATGGGGCGGGGGGCAAAGGGGAAGCCTGGGCGAAGTGAGAGAGTAGCACTGACATATATACACTACCAAATGTAAAACAGATAGCTAGTGGGAAGCTGCTGCTCAATTTGTTGATGGCTGATGACTTAGAGGGCTGGCACAGGGAAGGTGGGAAGGTGAGAAGGAGTTGCGGGAGGGAGGGGACATGGAGATATATGTATAAACATAGCTGATTCGCTTTGTTGTACAGCAGAAACTGGCAAAACGGGGTAAAGCAATTATATTCTAATAAAGAGCTGGGAAAAAAAAAAAAAAAAAAACCTCTGGCTCTCCCTGCCTAAATATACACGGAATATATTCTGTGTCTAGTGATAGACACTGGACACAGTCCCAGTCATGCAGCCGTCTGCCCTCTTAGCTTCCTGGGAGGCCACTCAGAATGATAAAGAAAGAGGACAAATCCCTTGTTTTCAGGCTCTGGCTTCTCAATATCCTTGGATTCTAACATGCTTATAAACAAGCTCAACTTGGATGTCTTGGAAAAAGCACTTGAAAGGCAATGGTGATAAAAAGAAGCTATGGTTTCAGATTAATAGAAGCAAGAACACAGAGGAGGTTCCCACTCTCTCTCAGGCCCCGACGCGGGTCGTTCATTATCATTCTGGCATCCTCTCCTTCTCATCCTGCCAGCCCAGTTTTCTGTTCTCTTCCTGGCCTTCCTCAGCCCTCCTAGGGGAATGAGAAGAAGGCTGATGAAGCTTTTCCCTCAAAAGGTAAACAGGTCTGCCTGAACCTCTCTGTTGGCAGAAAAAGATACAGAAAAATGTGTTTGTAGATTAGGGGGAGCCTTAAAACAGCAAACAAATCTCAGTCACTCAGCAGGGAATATCTGAAATGGTTTTGAAAGCTAGAATTCTTTTTAACGGATTGAGGTTCACAGCAGCAATTAAATTCTTATGCAGCTAGGAATCACCTCTGAGCACAGGCACTGGGCTGGGAATGGGGCAAGTGAGGCTAAGGAAATAACTTTCAACAACGATACACTGAACCCCAGTACTGACTAAAGAGGAGACTCAAATGGGGACACAAGCTCTTCCGTAAGAGAGAAGGACAGAACCTTTTCCTGGGAGTGGGGAAGAGCAGCAGGATTTTCTCTTCTACTGTGAAAGGGAAGCAACTCCACATGCTTGACTTTGAAGGAAAGTAACTGCTATGTTCTGTCTACCAAGAAAAGGCCATTAAATAAGATCAATGCTTGTCATTACCACACAATTAGAATACATCACTTACATGGTTACCTACAAATATACACATGGCAAAACCAAAACATAATGGTTCTTAAATTGCCCCTACTTTGGCTGAGGGGAGGGGGAAGTGGAGAGTGATTGCTAATGGGTGTGGGGTTTCTTTTCGGAATGATGAACACGTTCTGGAATTAGTGGTGATGTTAGCATAACTTTGTGAATATACTAAAAACCAATGAACTGTATACACTTCAAAAGGATGAATTTTCTGTTATATGAATTATATCTCATTTTTTTAAAATTGTATGAGCAAAAAAATCACTTTTAATTTTTTTTTTTTTTTTGATAATTAAAAGTGTTTGACACTGACAATACCAAACCCTGGTGAGGATGCAGAGCAAGAAGAATTTTCATTCATTGCTGATAGGAATGAAAAATGGTACAGCCACTTTAGAAGACAGTTTGGTTGTTTCTTAAAACTAAACACACTCTTACTATACAATCCAGCAATCACTCTCTCCTCAGTATTTACCCAGAGGAGCTGAAAATTTATGTTCACACAAAAACCTGCACGTGGATATTCACAGAAGTTCTATGTTCATAACTGACAAAACTTGGAAACCACCAAGAAATCCTTTAGTAAGTGCATGGACAAACAGTGGTATAGCCAGATAATGGAATATTATTCGGTGCTAAAAAGAAATGTATCAAGACACGTAAAGACATGGGAGAATCGTAAATGCATATTATGAAGCTAAAGAAGCCAATCTGAAAAGGCTACATACTGTATGATTCCAACTATATGACATGCTGGTAAAGGCAAAACTATGAAGACAGTAAAAAGATCAGTGGTTGTCAGAGCTTCCGGGTGGCAGGGGATGTGGGAGGGGAAAGGAAAGATGAACACGTGGAATACAAAGGATGTTTAGGGCAGTGAAAATGTTCTGTGGGATACCATACACTTGTCCAAACCTAGAGAATGTAAACTATGGACTTTGGGTGATTATGACGTGTCAACATAGGTTTATCAATTGTAACAAATGTACCTCTCTGGTGGGGGGTGTTGTTAATGGGGGAGGCTGTGCATGTGTGGGGCCGGGGAGGCGAATGGGAAATCTCTGGTCCTTCCCCTCAATTTTGCTGTGAACCTAAAACTTCTCTATAAACTCTTTAAAAAAAAAAAAGTACTTGGGAATTTCAAAATAAAAATAAACTTAGAAAAAAGCAAAAAAAAAAAAAAAAATCAAATTTTCAAAAAGATCCATGGGTTTAGAAAGAAGGAAAGATACTTCTATGAAAAGCTACCAGCTGCTTTGAGCAAAGAAAAACAATCACAGATGGGAAATAGTCCAATCTACTCAAATAATAATCATCTAAATAAGAGACAGGCTGCAATGTCTGCTATGCAGGCAAAGGAAATCACCGAGTATAAATGTTTTATGTTCTGTCTGTTTTAAAACTAATATGCAGTTTATGAGCTTGATGTATATATTGATTTTGGTGAAGCTCAGTCAATCCCGCAAGTGACTCTTATCACATTATCCTCAAGGCAAGTTAAAATTATGAGTGGAAGACTAGTTTGCTGACATCTAAACGTTGATCAGAGGTTCATACTTTTTATTAAAATAGGAGATGCCGAGGAAAGAATCTATAAGACAGAATGTGAGCAAAAAGCAGCTTTCCCCCTTGCTCTTTAATAGAATCCTATCCTTTATCCATTCAGCGACATGTGTCACTATAAGAGTCTTGGTAATTTATATATTTTGTGCTTCTTAGATCACTCTTCTCCATGTAACCTGAATAAGCAATCTTTAAAAGTTGTCTTTTAATATAAAAAGTAAGCTACATATTCCCTCTAATTTTCAGTACCAAACTGCAGTGTATATTTTTACTATGCAGTTTTGAGGAGCCTGCTGTGGCTGGTATTGCTATGTCTGACTTTCAAGGTAATTAAACAGATGAGTCCCCCATTCTGGTGTCCTCTGAGGCTCTGCCCTCGTTTTCCAGCTCCCTGTGTGCCTCTCTGGTGCTGTGACGATTTGCTACAATGCAACCATTCAACCTCTGTTTCCTCCACATCTCTGGTCTCTACTTATTGTCATTATTACCCAGACATTAACATCAGCCATGCAATGTGAAAATGTTATTTTACGGCATCCTTGTACTGTTTTTCAATTTCTTTTGTCTGTTGCCTCTCTCCAGCTCCGCAAATTCGATAATAGCAGGACAGATGCACAAACAGGATCTATGGGATTATCAGGCAGTATCACACGGTCATTCTCACGTGGATGGGCCTTAAAGACCTCTGTGGTCCATGCTGACAAGGCTTTCCCTGAAGTGCGACTGAGCTTCCTCCTCACAGGGCACCGGAGTCAGCTCAGCTTTAAACTATTTGGTACAGAATCCAAAATAGAATATAAATCCAATTTATTACATTCCGACAGGAGTGAGTTGGCCATTTGGATGAATAATTATCAACATCCCTTGATTTCTCATCTTTCACAATATACTTTTCCACACTCAGACTCACTCCATGATGGCTTTAAGTCCATAGGGTCCAACTGAGCAATAACCATTTTGTGTTCCATTTGTTTTCACTGTCTAACTTTAAGATGGCTGTTTCCTAACTTCCCTACAAACAGCTTTGAATTGGAGAGCCATAACTAGGATTTCCAATGACACAGAGGATCCTAGATTTGGAGAGCTGAGAGGGATTCTGAGAAATGCCAAATAAAACACCATGTTTTATAGATAAGAAAAATGAAGCTCAGAGAGGTCAAGTAATCATCCAAGATCACAGAGCTAATTACTGAGAGACAGAACTACGAGGGTGAGTCAAAAATTATCCGCACTCTGGTTATATTAAAACTTGTAAATGCTCCAGCCAGAGTGTGGATAATTTTTGACTCACCCTTGTACAAACTTAGCCTCCTGACGCCTTATTCCATGCTCTTTCCCCCCAACTACCAGTCTCCTAATTCATTTATGCTTTAATCTTCACTCACTCACCAAAATAAATAAATAAATAAATAAAGCTTCACATTTTCACATTAGAGATTATCCTCTTTGTCCACTTAATGTATTCCTGAAAGAGCGCATGCTAAAATCATCAAGCAGATAATATTTTTATCATATGTTGGAAATTATGTCCCTAGTCAGTTTTCATTAAGGGACAAAGAGAGTTATATACAAAAATGCCCCACAAAATAAAGATTTTTTAAAAAAATAAAGTTCTCTAAAAATCTGAAAGTGAGCTAACAAAACTGGCAAGTATAGCAGACCAAATACACCAACTATCTAAGTTGTATATAAAATACAGACAGATAACACACATTAAAAAACAACTGCTATATATCCAATATAAAAGGAATATATTAGCACTACTAAATATAAATCACATTTTTAATTTATCCATTGGTCAGTATATTAGAATACATTAGAATTTATTGAAATAGTATCAATAATTCATTCTATTTTAAAGCCATTCAAGGTAGTAGAAGCTAAGACTCGCATTTTATTCAGCTTTCCTTCTGTCATATAGAGACAATTGCCAAGTATCCCAGCCAGGTTAAAGTAAAATACATTCTAAAGTCACATTTTTGTTATTGTTGCTGTTGGTAATCATCATCACCACCACCACCATCACCCACCTGAAGGCATTTTAAATTAGTTCTCTACCCCACCCTTTCCAATTTACTCAAAACACTGTTCATCACCAGATAGATTCCTTAAGCAAATCAAAGAGCCAGCGGTAAGAGCACTTCACACTCTCTAAATACCATAAAAATGACTGTTGGGACTAGAGTCCCCAAAGTCCCTCTCACAGGATGAAAAAGAAAACCACAGAGAGGTAACCTGAATGCCTTAGGTTCAAGGTGATTTGGAAAGACAAGAGCTGTAGGTTTCACCAAAGGAGAATCAAAGAACTACTTTCATACTGGCTGACACTTCACGTGGCGGGGCTCTGAAGCTCCGCCCACATTCAAGACGAATGGCTTTAGTAGTTCAATATCTAATCCCTGACTGATCAATAGTTTATGCCACTGGGGATGGAGAGTGATTTCCTGACAATCATCTTAGTCAGATAAAGCTTTTTCTTTCTAAGTGAAGTAAACCACCAGGAAGTTTTCCCTTCTCGAAGGCTTCCTGTCCACTCACTTTCCAATAACATTACTTTTTTCTTTACCACTGGCTGAGATTAATTATGTTAGTCAATAATCCCGTGAACAGACTCTGTTATGAGCAAATCCACTGAGCTTTAATCTACTTTTTAAAAAATACAAATGACACAAAGGAATTAGGTCTTGCATCTGACTGTATTTACTTTCACTTACTTTAAAAAGAAGCTGCCACTTAAAATTATGGCTTTTTTTTTCTTTAATGAATGGGCAAGAAAGTTTTCATTTTTGTTTCCATTTTCCATGCAAAAGCTTTTTCTTTAAAGCAAAAATGACCCAGTTTTTGCTTAACAGAATATCTATATCTCAGGAGAGTTATAAAATGAAAGCCTACCAGGGCTCCTGCTAGCCCATTATTACCTTTGTATGGATTCAATAAGGGCTACCCTCTCTGCGAAAACGTGGTTTACCTAATGGAGCAAGGTTGAATCTCCACCCCAGTTGACCCCTAGACATTCTTATTCAATAAACAACCTGTACAACTGTATTTATTGACACTGAATTCTACTAAATTCTGACAGTTTCCCATTTATGTCCATTATACAATTCTAGGAAAATGCCAGTCTCCAGTCAAACTTTTAAAAAATCCATTTTCTTAAATGTTTGGTAACTGTGGGTTTGCATTAATTCATTAAGGAATAAATAATTATGGGACAGCCTGTGAATATTAGTTATAGCTATCTGAGTAACCTTTTTAAAAAAAAATATTTATTTATTTATTTATTGGCTGTGTCGGGTCTTCGTTGCTGTACACAGGCTTTCTCTAGTTGTGGCGAGCGGGGGCTACTCTTCATTGCGGTGTGTGGACTCCTCATTGTGGTGGCTTCTCCTGTTGCAGCACATGGGCTCTAGGCACATGGGCTTCAGTAGTTGTGGCACACAGGCTCAATAGTTGTGGCGCACGGGCTTAGTTGCTCCACGGCATGTGGTATCTTCCTGGGGCAGGGATCGAACCCGTGTCCCCTGAACTTGCAGGCAGATTCTTAACTACTGCGCCACCGAGGAAGTCCCTGAGTAACCTTTTGAAAAATATACTTTTTCACAAAGGATTTATTAATTTTATTATCCTAGATGGAAAAAGAAAAAAGAAAAAGAAGCACTATGGACTTCTCAAAAGAAGGCACAAAAATGAAAACTAATAGAGAGAAAACAGATGTGTGGTATTAAACACCCCAGGAGGATAGTAAGCGAAGGCTGCCTGAGCTTCTCTCATATACGTCTGTACTTCTGAATATAATAAACGCAGACAGGTGAGGTCTGCTGCACTTGGACGTATTGAATAGACACATACTAAGGGACTGCTGCACATCCCACCTTTAAAAAACGTTTACTGGAGCCCAGATCCTTTTCCAGTTTTGAGGAGTGAATGGATGATAACCAGCAAATTCAATGCTGAGTCAAAGGTGCTTCTTGCCCCTCTTTCTTTCTCCCCTAAGCTTTTTCTTCTCTCTAATCTGCCAAGCTAGTTACTAATAATATTCAGTCTTTCATTTTAAGATGATCCATTCATCCATTCAATGAATGTTTACTGTATCAACATATTAATATGTTTTGGAGAAACCTGGCAAAAGTTGACTCTAGTTGCAGCAGCGAGAAAATTCAGGATCCAGGAATATCTTTTGAATGGCCAGACACCATGGATACTTCTACAGTCCAACTGAACGAGTACTTTCTTTCCTATCGAACTGAGCTGATGAGTCTTCCTTCTTAAAACTACTCCAGTGGCTTATAATTTTATTTTGCTGATGATTTCTTAGAAAACTTCTATAAAATGCATATCTTTGGGTCCTACTCACAGAAATTTCAGTTCAGATTTTGCCCAAGCATTGGTTTTTTTGTTTTTTAGGGGTTTTTTTGGCTGTGCCAAGTGGCATAAGGGATCAATCATAGTTCCCTGAGCAGGGATCAAACCCGATCCTCCTGTATTAGAAGTGCAGAGTCTTAACCACTGGACTGCCAGGAATTCCCCCCGCCCTTATTTTTTTTCAAGCATAGGTATTTTTAAAAGCACCAGCCCAGGTATTTTTAAAAGCCCCAGCCCCCATGCCTACCCTAAGTAATTCTAGTACCACCTATTTGTGAGTCAGGCTTGGAGAAACACAACTCTGTCTCCTAGCAAAAGATCACTCTACCTTGATTCTCATTAAGACCTCTCTGTCCAATGCTTCTCTGTTTACTTTATTAATCCTCCTTTCCCACCAATCCTTATATACTGGTGTCTCTTAAGGTTCCACCTTTAGCATACAGCTCTTCATATTCTTTATATGTATATAGACCCCCCCCCCCCCCAACACACACACACACACACACAAAAGAGCTCTTCCTACGTCAGAGTTCAGCTTTAACCTGTATGCTGGTAGCTCCACAATCTTTGACTCCATTCTTGACTCTTCCCACAGCCTCATTCAACAGCGCTGGACGTGTCATCTGGATATCGCAATAAGACTTCAGGACAACTGCAGGTAGTTCCTCAATCACACATCCTACAGATTAAGGACTAGATGCCTTTGCTCAGGCTTCCCCTATGCTTGGACTCTTCCCTCCCACTTCTGACCTAATTTAAGATCCATTTTAGGTAGTCCTTCATGAAGTAGAGAGTTCCTCAAGCCTATCCTGCATTCCTCATACATGGGCTGATGGAATTTTGAGCCTGCTCCTATCAATGCACTTATTGGTTCTTCCACACAAGACATAAAATTAATTTTTATGTGAACGCTTTAGAATTCACATGAGGATATGGGCCACTAACTTCAAATACTTCTTCCACTCAGCTCCAACTTTCTCAATAATCAGCCAAAATTTTGGCTTGGTGGCAGAAAAGACAACACTAGATTCCTGCAAAGTATCTACAATTAAGAATTTAATCTGAGGGTGATTCAGAGGTGAAGGTGGATTAGGAAACATATGAAAAGAGAAGAATAAAAATGTATTTCTGAAGACACTTACTGATTACCAAGTGGTGGTGGGGACGGTGTTGAATAACATAAGCGGTACTCACTGAGCGCCTACCACTACTGGTACGAGGTTCAAAGTGCCAGACACTGTTCTAGGCGCTGCAGGCACAGTAACAAACAAAAAGCCAGGGTCCTTATTGAGCTTTCATTCTATTAAGGGCATAGAGAACCACAACATATACTGTATATATTCATGCATGCAGATGTGTGATTAAAAACTCATCAAGTGAGCTTCCGTCTCTAAGCATGAGAGAGCAACAGGGTCCAGAATTATCCCTCTGCTACAAACAGCTAGAAAACTGGACAAATAAAGGAAGCACTGTTTCTAAAGTTAACAACACTCCATGCAGAACTGTGATGCCAGGGAGAAAGGAAACAAAAGAGGTGGGTCTTCCAAAGGACATGGCAATCTGCTTGGAGGCAACTTCCAGAATAAAGCGCAGAGAAAGAGATCCTGACTAGAACCCCTCAGTGTCACTGAGGTGAAGGAGCAGATATCAAATCTCAGGAAGTCTCAGTCGGCTAGAATTTGCTGGTCAGAGCACCAGAATGGCAGGATCTACAAAAGGGTGCTGCTCCAGGAACTGGCATAGAGGTTGCCTTGACTCTTTGGTTAAACACCCTCTCAGGGCTGCATAAGTTAAACCTTCACAAGAACTAGTAAAAATTAATTCGTGGGGAAAGAACCAGGGAACTATAACCCAAAATTTTCAGAGTTCAAACAAAGCCAGGAATGTGTGTATGTACATTAGTGTGTACACTACAAATTTATCAAGTGAACTGCTTTCAACCATGACAAAGTTTCAGACTTCACACTAGACAGAGCAGAGATATGACAGAATACACAGGACATACAGTAAAATCTTAGAAGTGTCATGTCTTAATACTTGCTCTCTCATGGTCAGAGACGGAAGCTCACTTGATGAGTTCTTAATTACGCATAAGTTTACTCTAGCTAGAGGCTACTCTGGAATGCACTCACCGCCCCCCTAAAAATCAACAAATAACTGTCCGCCAAAATAAAATTGTACACTCTTTAAAGAAATGCAACAAAATATACCAACGCACAATCTAAAACTATAAAGTTCAAGTATTTAATGAAAATTAAGATATATGAAGAAGGACAAAAAGTGACTCATAACCAGAAGAAAATCAATCATCAGGAAGACAGAAATAATATAATTAGCAGAAAAAAATGTTAAAATAGCTATGATAAAAATACTCAAAATACTTAAGGACTTAAAAGATGAACACAACACAGAAAGAAATAGAAGATATAAAAGATGAAATTTCTATACATAAATTATATAATATGTGAAATAAAACATTCACTGGGTGGAATAAACAACAGATTAGACACTGAAAAAAGTCAGTGTAAAGAGGAACAAAGAAAAGGCTATCAGCACATGTCATGTCAAAAACAATGCAATTCAAAAGAGAGCAGAGGAACAGCTTTTAAATACTTGAAAAAAAACTACCAATCTAGAATTATGTACTCAGTGAAAATATCTTTCAAAAATTAAAGGGAAACAAAGTTTTTATTTCAGACACAATAAAGTTGAAAGATTTATTAGCAGCAGAACGTCCCTGCAAAAAATGTTAAAGAAAATCCTTCAAGCAGAAGGAAGATAATACCAGATGGAAACATGGATCTATACAAAGGAAGAAGGAGCATAAGAAATGGTACCTATAGAGATAAACACAAAGCTTTTTATCTTATTACTTAAATCTCCTTAAAGGTTAATTGGTTGTTTAAAACAGAAATAATATAGCATTTCATGTTAATAATCTTAATATAAAATATATAATCAAATGATAATATACATTAGTTCAAGATAGATTATGATAAATTAAAGATTAAAATATGTAGTTAAAGCAATCACCAAAATACACGAAGAAATAGTAAGTAAAAAATACTTGATTTATCCAAAAGAAGCCCCCCAAAAGAAAAAAGATAAAAAAGACAAACACAAAAAATATATAAAAATAGTAGATTTACTCCCAATCATATTGCATTAAAGTGAGAGAGTAGCATCGACATATACACACTACCAAATGTAAAATAGATGGCTAGTGGGAAGCTACTACAGAGCACAGGGATATCAGCTTGATGCTTTGTGAAGACCTAAAGGGGTGGGATAGGAAGGTTGGGAGAGAGGCTCAAGAGGGAGGGGATATGGGGATATATGTATACATGTGGCTGATTCACTTTGCTGTACAGCAGAAACTGACACAATACTGTAAAGCAATTATACTCCAATAAAGATTAAAAAAAAGAAAAAAGTATAAATGGTCTAAACCTCCCAATTAAATTCAGATTGTCAGATTAGGTTAATAAGCAAGACACACACACACACACAACTAGTGTTGCCAAGAAGTCTACTTTCTATGCAAAGACACAAACAGGTTAAAAGTAAATGGATAGAAAAAACACCACGGTAAAAAAATAAAATAAAATGAGAGCTGACTGGTTACATTAACATCAGAAAATTCGCTCATGGAGTAAAAAATACTACTAGAAGTTAATGGAATCACTTTCTAATAACGGAAAGGTCAATCAAGAAGAAACGACACTCCAAAATATACAAACAGCTCATGCAGCTCAATAAAAAAAAAAAAAAAAAAATCAAAAAAATGGGTGGAAGATCTAAATAGATATTTCAAAAAAGACATACACATGACTAAAAAGCACAAGAAAAGATGCTCAACATCATTATTAGAGAAATGCAAATCAAAACTACAATGAGGTATCACCTCACACTAGCCAATATAGTCATCATCACAAAACCTACAAACAATAAATGCTGGAGAGAGTGTAAGAAAAGGGAACCCTCTTACACTATTGGTGGCAATGTAAATTGGTGCAGCCACTATGTAGAATAGTATGGAGGTTCCTTAAAAATCTGAAAATAGAGCTACCATATGATCCAGTAATCCCACTCCTGAGCATATATCCAGAGAAAACCATTATTCTTTTCAAGTATACACCGAATATTTACCAATATAAGTATTATTTGGTCCATATAACAAATGTCAATAAATTTAAAAGAATTCAAGTCAAACAAACATGTTCTTTGACTACAATGAAATTAAATTATAAGTGCATAGCAAAAATATGTACGTGGAAAATCCTGAAAATTTTTGAAACTAAATAACACACTTCTAAATAACCGATGGGTCAAAACAGAAAGCAAGATAAAATTAGAAAGTATGAAAGCATTAAAAACACAGCATCACAAAAGTTTTGGAATAATGCAAAAGCAGTGGTTGGAGGGAAATTTACTGCACTGAACACCTATATAGAAAAGAAAAAAGCTACCCAACCAATGACTTTAGCTTCCACCTTAAGAACTAGAAAATGAGCAAATAAACCCTAAATAAGCAGAAAATGAAAAAAGCAATGAAATAGGAAAGATAAAAATAATAGAGCAAATCAATGAAACCAAATGCTTGTTCTTTAAAAGATCAATAAAATTAATAAACCTCTATCCAGACGAATTAGGGAAAAAAGAGAAGTCAAAATTAGCAATCTCAGGAATGAAAGATTAACATCAATCACTACGAATTTTACAAATATTAAAAGGGTACGGTAGGAATATTATAAACAACTTTATGCCAATAGGCTCAACAACTTATATGTAAAGGACAAATTTCTAGTAAGACACAACCTACCAAAGCTCGTTCAAGAAGAAACAGATAACCTGAGTGGTCCTATATTTATTAAATAAATTGAATCTGTAGTTAAACACTTTCCTACAAAGAAAACTACAGGATCATATGGCTTCACCAAAGAATTCCACCAAATATTTAAAAAGGAAATAATACCAATTCTACACAAACTCTTTTAGAAAATTAAAGAGGAGGAACATTTACTAACTCATTCTATATGAGGCTGGCATTACCCAAATACCAAAACAAGACACATAATACAAGAAAAGAAAACAGACCAATGCACCCCCCCAACCCATGTACATAAATGCAAACATTCTTAACAAAATTTTATCATATCCATTTTATATATCCTTATATAAAAAGGGTAATACATCATGACCATTTAAAAACTGTTAATCCACTTAATTCACCATATCAGAGTAATACGATCATTCAATAGATGCAGAAAAAGTGTTTGACAAAATTCAGCATTCACTCGTGAAAAAAAAAAGAAAAAACTCGAAGCAAATTAGTAATAGAAGAGAACTACCTCAACATGTAATGGGCATCTAGGAAAAACAGCTAACATCATATTTAACCATGAAAGACGGAATGCTTTGCCTTTGATATCAAGAACAAGATTTGGATGACTGCTCTCACCACTTTTATTCAAGATTGCACTGGAGAGTCAACCAGTGCAGAAAGAAGTAAACTATATTTATATACAGATATCATAATTGCCTATGTAGAAAGTCCTATAGAATACAGAAAAAAAAAAGCTACTAAAATTAACAAATAAGTTTAGCAAGGTTACAAGGTAAAAATCAATACCAATATACAAAAAGCAATTGTAGGGAAAACCATAATTCAAAGATACATGTACCACAATGTTCACTGCAGCACTATTTACAATAGCCAGGACATGGAAACAACGTAAATGTCCATCAAATGTCCATTGACCCATGAATGGATAAAGAAGATGTGGTACATATATACAATGGAATATTACTCAGCCATAAAAAGGAGTGAAATTGAGTTATTTGTAGTGAGGTGGATGGACCTAGAGGCTGTCATACAGAGTGAAGTAAGTCAGAAAGAGAAAAATACTGTGTACTAAAGCATATATATGAAATCTAGAAAAATGGCATTGATGAACCTAGTGGCAGGACAAGAATAAAGATGCAGATATAGAGAATGGACTGGAGAACATGGCAGGGATGGGGAGGCTGGGACATAGTGAGAGAGTAGCACTGACATATAAACACTACCAAATGTAAAAGAGATGGCTAGTGGGAAGCTGTTGCATACACAGGGAGATCAGCTCGGTCCTTTGTGATGACCTAGAGGGGTGGGATAAGGAGGGTGGACGGGAGGCTCAAGAAGGAGGGGATATGGGGATATATGTATACATATAGCTGATTCACTTTGCTGTACAGCAGAACTAACACAACACTGTAAAGCAATTATATTCCAATAAAAATGTATAAAAATAAATAAATACATACATATTTTTAAGAAAGCAGTTGTATTTCTACTAAGAGTGACCAATTAGAAATCAATATTTTAAAACAGTATCATTTACAATAGCACTAAAAATGTGAACTACTTAGGAGAATAAATCTGATAAAAGATGGGCAAGGCCTGTACATTGAAAACTACCAACACTGCTGAAAGAAATTAAAACTCTAAATAAAGGGAAAGACATGACTTGTACATGGATTTGTAGATTCCATAGCTTAAGATGTCAATTCTCCCCAAATTGATCTATAGACTTAATGTAATCTCAATTAAAATTCCAGTCAGATTTCTTTGTAGGAATTGACAAGCTTTCTAAAGTTTATATGGGAATATAGAAAACCTAGCATAGTCAAAACAACTGTGGGGGAAAAAAAATCAGAACACTTATATTACCTAAATTCAAGACTTATAAAGCTACAGTAAAAAGCATTACAGTATAGTACTGCCATCAAATAGACACGCAGATTAATGAAACAGAAGAGTCCAAAAATATAGCCACAAACATGTTGTCAATTGATTTTCAACAAAGATGCAAAGGGATTCAGTGGGGAAAGAATATTTTTCCCGATAAATAGTGCTGGAACAAATAAAGAACCATAATCAAAACAAAAACAAAAATAAAAACAAAAGCAGAAAAAACTTCCACCTTTACCTCTATACTATATGTAAAAATTAACTTAAAATGGGTCATAGAGCTCAATGTAGAACCTAAAACCTTTCAAAACCTTTAGAAACCTCTATGTTTCTAGAAGAAAATATGAGAGAAACCCTTGTGACTTTGGGCTAGGTGAAGGTTTCAAAGACAGGTCACAAAAAGCATGACCCAGGGGATATGTGTATAAAAACAGATGACTGAACCTGGTGCACCCCCAAAAAAAGAAAAGAAAAAAAAAAAGAAAAAAAATATATACATCAGTAACTTTTAAAAAAAAAGCATGACCCATGAAATAAAACATTTATAAAATGGACTTCAAATCTGCTCTTCAAAGACTTCATAAAAAAGAATAAAAAGAGAAGCTCTATATGACAAGAAAATATTTGCAAATAACATCTGATAAGGTACTTGTATCAAGAATATTTAAAGAACTTTCAAAATTCATTAATAATAATAAAACAAACAACTGAATCTTTTAAATGGGCTAAAGATTTCAATACTGCACCAAAGAAGAAAATTGTACACACTGTTGAGAGAAAAATGAGATGTTTTATAGACTAAGATTTGAAGGACCACTGTCTCCGATATCATCCCTGATCTTACCAAATGGACATTATCTGCCAACATATGCCGCTTACCTCTTTGTATTACAATGACTTGAAGACAAGACTCACCTCAACTATTAGATTTTAAACTTGAAATCAGAAATTATGTCAAATTTATTTTGACATCCCTCAGTCTATCACAGGTCCTGGCATGATGCCTGTTTCATTCATGTATACATTAAGTGCGTAAAGATGGATGAATTGCAGGTATATATATTTTTAAGTGAATGTTTTATTGAAGAAACACATTTCATAAAATTATTTTATAAGTTTATTTTATAATTTCTTTTTTATGTGTTCTAGAAAATTGTGAATTTGATTAAGGAAAATAAGTACCTATCTTCTTCCTCCTTCTAAATTTAAGGCTCTTCCTTTAAATTCAAGGTTGCATAAAAAAAAAAAAAACTTGTTTTTAAAATCCATTATCTGAAGTTAATCACTATTCTCTAATTTCCTTTCTCTCACAGACCTCCAAGTTGTAGAAATTGGTTCCAGGCAGTGCCAGCTCCTAAAAGATAACAAAGCTATGCTATTATGGAAGCAAAGAGGAAACAGAAGACTGGGGAGAGGGAGGGAAAGAAATACCACACAAACTTTCATGGAAATCCAGAGTCCCTGAGATGCATGTATTGTCCTAGAGACAACTGCCAGGATGCTTCTGGCCTCAGATGACATTCTGAAGAAAGGCAGATACCTCAGCTACGCGGGCCTGTGAGAGCAGGGATCTGTGAGTTGACAGCCATCCTTTCTTTTCCAGTCTCACAGTGACGGAGAACAAACTCCAAAAAGCATCAAAGTGATCTAGGTTTTTCCATTTCTAAAGTCTTGCTTCAGGTGGGGCACACTGATGCCAAAGAAAAATAAAGGCCATCTTCCACAGAGCAGGACAGATTTTGAACGTGGATACAGCTAACCACAGAAAGCTGGCCTCACACCACGCCTCCACGGTAACAAACAAACGCAGGGACCAAGTAGAGCCCCAGATTCTATTTACTCTCAATAAATATTTATCAGAGATAGACATATAAATCTGTCCCCTCTAGTAAGCTCTGAAGCCTGCCTACATAAACCTTATTTTATTGCCAGCATCTTTTTCCAGAGCTCTGCACCAACCAGCCACCCGGGCTAATGTTCATTTCTCATTTTCCATTTGTTATTTGTTAAATTAAACTTTTAAATTAATTTTGAATGAAACATAAAGTCACAGAAGTGTGTGTGTGTGTGTGTGTGTGTGTGTGTGTGTGTGTGTGTACATATGAAAAGGAGATGCACAAATTGATAGTTTTAGACTAACCTGAGATTTTGCTCCTTTATTTCACCAGAGGTCTGATGGGACTTCGTTAAAGAGGCTACCTCACCAGTTTCATTTATAAGACCTATATATATAGGATGTTATAATGAGGTGTTCTTGCAAAATGACAACAAAGCTGAATCTAATAGAATTCAGAGGGGAAAAAGAGAGAGACAAAGAGATTAACTTTAAAAAGAGGGCAGTGAATTGGTTGCTACTCAATTTCCTAGCCTGTGTGACCACCTAACTTTTCTGAAGAAGATGTTAGATAGAAAATGTTGTATTCAAATTAGAGTTTACTGATTTAGAATGAAGATGATCTGAGCATCTTTGAAGGCAGGAGCAGGAAGCTTTTAGAAAAGGAGAGATTTAGCCATACAAAAGAATGAAATAATGTCATTTTCAGCAACATGGATGGACCTAGAGACTATGATACTAAATGAAGTAAGTCAGACAAAGACAAATACCATATGATATCACTTATATGTGGAATCTAACATATGACACAAATGAACTTATTTACAAAACAGAAACAGACTCACAAACTTAGAAAACACACTCATGGTTACCGAAGGGGGAAAGGGGTTAGGGGTGGATAAATTGGGAGTTTAAGATGAACAGATACAAACTACCATATATAAAATAGATAAATAACAAGGTCCTACTGTATAGCACAGGGAACTATATTCAATATCTTGTAATAAACCATAATGGAAAAGAATGTGTGTGTGTATATGTGTGTGTGTATATATGTATACATATAACTGAATCACGTTGCTGTACACCAGAAACTAACACATTGTAAATCAACTATACTTCAACTTTTAAAAAAGGGGAAAGAAAAGAAAGAAGAGATTGATCTGTAAGGGAGAGGCCCGAGGGAACTGAGCAAGGCTACCAAGGAGGCAGGCAGGAGAGGTTCAAGCTTAGCAAAATCCTGTTTCTCTCCATCAGGAACAGAGGGAGGGAGCTGAAGAGCTATAATGCAGAAAACATGTGTGTGTATCTCTATAGATATGTGTGTGTGTATGTGCACGTGTTCAGACTGTTTCTATTTATTGAGAACTTCTTTCTAGCGAGCTCTTGCCAGTAGATCCTTGCTGGCTACCACTAGGGCACGTTGCTCTTGGTACCTGGGCCTGAGTTAATAAATACTTGGAATCTCACCCTCGCATGTTTCATACATTTTGTTAAGCACTTCTATCCATCCAGTTACCAGACCGTCCCAAACACAGGAAAAGCCTGCAGGCCTTAGATAGAACGATCTGCCTTGTGCCATATGCTCTAGCTTGAATTTAGTCTCCAATGTTACATGAAATGTAAGGGTATAACTGTTACTTGGCTATGTTTTAAAATTTTCCTTGGGATGCTCCAAGCAGTGGCCTCGATACCACAAGTGCTTTGGGAGGCCCAACCTCTGAATGCCTGGTCACCCTTTATATGGATGGGAACCAGGCCAAATGCCTCCTCTCACCTTATGGGTCGTACTACGCCCAGGTCACCCAATATAAGAAGGAGGCTCAATAAACCACATATGGACAAGAGATGGCTTTACTGACATCCAGCCTCTCCCACTGTCAAAGCAGCCCGTGGTTGCATTTGTGCAGCAATGGAGGAGTTGAATAGTTGCCAGAGAGGTGCTATGGACCACAAAGCTGAAAATATTTACAGCTGACTTTTTTATAGGAAGAGTGCTGACCCTTGGCCCAGAGCAAAAGAAAATGTGCTGGATACAGGCTGCTGCTGGGTGCCACCTCGGACAGGTCTAGAGACACTCTCTCCCTCGTCCAGGTTAGGAGAACCGTTTCCTGAGGAGTCCAGTGGCTGTCAGCACACCCGCCCCTCCTGGCACAGTGAGAACTGACTCTCTTTGCTGGACCTCAGGAAGAATGGGAGGCTCGACTAAAACTCACTCGGGCTTTTTTCATCCTCTGAGTTGGAATCTTTGTATAAAGGTCCACGCATCTAGAGAGAAAAGTGCTCTAAGTTCCACTCCTGGATTCAGAAAATTTGCTTTTAATAATCCAAATGTGCAGGAAAACACTCTACGGCAATCTGTGGAAACAAAATTTCAATGCTTCTGTTGATTTCTCCAGAAAGCATGTTTAAACCTGCTTAATATTCCTTGGTGCCTCTAGGAAAAACCATAATTGAAAAATTCAATTGGTCATGTGATGTTAGAATTCAGAGGCTCGAATTATTCTGTTGAATGAACAAAGAGCAAGATGTGGAAATAAAAACTTTAAGCCCTTAAAGTGAATCTAAAGAATATACAAGAAAACTGAAAACTGTGAATTTCTAATATCACAAGTTAAGGAAGACAATGACTCTACAACAAAATTCCTGGTGCCTAGGGATGTCTTTTGACAACAGAACAGCCACACTATGTTACTGACCAATGGAGGACCAAGCTTCTCCTTCTGAGACCCTTCTACAATTCACAGGACCATTGCCTCATTTTTCCATTACGTACCGAAGGCCAATGAGCCAGTTTCTAAAGTGACAATTTTTCTAGTGTTTGAAGTCAGGCAAAAACATCAAGCAAAAACCACTGCAATTTACTTACCACATTACAAAGGAAAAAAGATGGATTCTAACAAAACTTGCTAATCTATTATGAAAGTTAGTTTGTGGGGAGGCTCCAAGGGGTTGGGAGAAGAGTATTCGTCACGTGCAGTGAGATGCACCATAGAAAATACAGAACCTAGCCGGCAGCTATTTGAAGCACGATCAGGTTTCTGTGTATCTACTTTGCAGCACCTTAAGCCTAGGACTGCACACCAGTTCAACACCAGTTGAACTGAAGTGGAAAAACAGCTTAACAGTGTTTGTTATTTAATGTTTTTATTTTTATTAACCAAAAATGAATAAAGAGTATAATGAATTTCATCATTGTACAGAATTTACAAAGTATAACCTTTCTCTCCCCTTCATACCCACTGCAGGAAATGATCTAATAGAGCTTTGGGCATGTAATCCAGGATAATCTCAGACTGATGAATGAGTCTGGCTGTCAAATTTTGCATTCATATTGTAAATCATATTTTCTGATGCCCTTCCTGATTGCTCAGAACCTTCATGGATCTCCCTGAACAAACTGGAAGCCAATTTACAACCTCTACTGATGAAAGCAAACAGAGGGTAACTTAGCATCTTTTCAGTGTCACTGCCCAGGAACACATGCAGTGTTTTACAATTCACAGCATGGCTTCACGTGCAGCTGAGGTGGGGCAAGGAAGGAGAGTAGGGGAAAGACATTTAAAAATCTTAAAATTGACCGTAAGTCTTTATTCTCCGCCACTCAGAACATAACCACCAGAGCCCTAAATTTAATTCTTTTCTTCCATACTGTTTCTATCCACCCCAAATTTGCCCATTTCCTTTGGGCATGAAAAGATAGAAAGAAGAGGAAAAACTGAACATGAAATGAAATGAGGTATATGTAAGAGGAGCATCCACGGTCTGAATACTTAACACTTCAAAGAAATGCTGAAGGAGCAAGTTTCTTGTTTTGTCCTTATTTTGAGCATAAGAAGACCTTACCTACTCTCACATGCCAAGGTCTTCTATAGTCAGCCATGGGCCATACCAATTATGGACCTTATACTTTACCATATTTTAGAGTTTCACATTTATCATGTCTCTTAAGTATTCTAATCATGAAGAAATGGAACCTGCAGATAAGTGACTTGCCCAAGGTCACAGCACAAAGTAGAATAGTCTTTTGGGAAGAAATGAGGAAAGCTTTTGCAACCAAATGATCAGTATAAAGGCCACACAAATCACCCAGAATAACTGAGGTGTTTCTTTCAGGATCCTCATTATGTTCTGCTTAATGTTTAAAATACAAATTTGAGCCAGGTAAGTATAAGCATTGGTCTGGAAGCAGCTTTAAGGAACAGATCTAGTTTGTAACTGGGCTGGAACCTGCTTGATCAGAGCCATTGCTAAGAGGAACTGCAGTATTCATATATTTAATGAATTAACCTAAGAACCTATAGTTGAGAGAAGAAGGAAAGGATTGGAGAAATTTATGTAGAGACAACAGAAAAGCTCTGTCATCGGTTTACGGAGGGAGAATCACAGAATTCTACAGAGGTCACGATAACTACATCATCATGTTACTTCCCCTCCATTTCTTGCTTAGCCACAATTCTAAAAACTAAAGAACTCTTAAAGACTAAGGAGGGGCATTTGACACTGTGAACCCGTGCTTTTCTCTTGGACTGCGTCACTCCATAGGGAGTGCTCTGGAATGCTATGGGAGAGCTTCTTGATCTTCAAAACAACTAGGGGCTTTCTGGTATTTAATCATCAGGGCCAGGAATGCTAGGAGTGGACAGTCCTGCCCTGAGAAAGAATCGGTCCTGTGCTACACATGACTTTCAGATACCTGCTGGACACTCACCACAGGTGAATCTAGAGCCTGATTCAGTTTTAGACGTAACACAAAGTATTTTTTATATACAGAATTTTCCAGGAACACAATCACAGTGTAAGTTGAGGGAAAACTGTACTTCGTTTTGTTCAAATATTCACCCTTCTGGAAATTCAGGTCCTGTGCAGCAAGGCAGCAACAAGCACCTGCAGCCCAGTCTCCACGTGCCCGGTCCCCATCCGTGATGATCTGTGCATCAGAGCAACCATCTGACTCCTTTATGGTGTCATCGGCTTGAGTTGTGTCCAATATTTATACATTGAAATACTACATAAAATACACTTTCCTTTCATTTTTTTTTTATATTACAATTGGGGCATTATGTTGATTTTTTAAATTAGGTGCACAAGTAGAGTGTATTATCTGTAAGTTTCATCTTGGGGTGACAAATGGAACAGTGTGTCTGATGCTGTTGAAAGCCAGGGCTGAAGCCATTCTTTTCTGGAAAATCTCTCATTCCTGGCTTCTGGGAAAATGTTACCTCCTGGTTTTCCTGAACCCCCCTTTCTTAGTCTATTTTACTGGCTCCTCTTATACCCGACTCTTAAAAGCTGCAATGTTCCTGAGTTTCATCCCCATCCCTCTATTTTTACCAATTTATCTCTCTTGCTTCCTTTGACAGCTTGAACTAACACCTTATTTGCCAAATGGCTGGACCCTGAGTTTCCCACCTCTTCTGCTGAATTTCACACCATATTTTCACTTGCCCACTGTGTACCACTTGGATTTTCTACCAGAGCAGTATCTTAAATGCAGCAAGTCCAAAACAGAATGCATTACATCATCCCTGCAAAGTCTGCTCCTCCTGTATTCTTGTTTTTCTTGGTTAGTGATGATATAATTTACCAAGTCTGCCAAATTAGAAAACTGGAATCATTTTAGAATAGGTTATCATTTTTTGACTTCCCGAAATTAACTGTTCACCAAATCCAAACAAACTATTTTATATCTTGAGTATTTCTAAAATCTACAGCACAAGTTTTTGCACTTTTCCTGAAATACAATGAGTAGCATTAAAGTCTTAATGTTAAGTATGGTTTAACTCATTGCTTTTACTTGTTATACAGCCTATAAAAATAATAATTTTATACAACTTTATGCACAAAGATGTTAAATATAAGGTTATTTATGAAAATTTGGAGATGACCCGCTAAAGGAATTTTTTTTTTTTTTTTTTTTAAATTTATTGGCTGCGTTGGGTTTTCATTGCTGCACACGGGCTTTCTCTAGTTGCTGCGAGCAGGGGCTACTCTTCATTGTGGTGCACAGGCTCCTCATTGTAGTGGCTTCTCTTGTTGTGGAGCATGGGCCCTAGGCGCGTGGGCTTCAATAGTTGCAGCACATGGGCTCAGTAGTTGTGGCTCACGGGCTCTAGAGCACAGGCTCAATAGTTGTGGCGCACAGGCTTAGTTGCTCCGTGGCATGTGGAATCTTCCCAGGGCAGGGCTCGAACCCGTATCCCCTGCATTGGCAGGCGGATTCTTTACCACTGCGCCACCTAGGAAGTCCTGGTTTGGTATTTTTATTGTGCATCCACACAAAAGCAATTTTGCAGCCATTAAAACTGTGCTAATGGAATGTCTTTACTATAACAAGAAATGCTTTTCATAGTATTCTATGAAATGTCAGGACCTAAAATTATCTTAACCATATAAATTATGCGGGTTTACCTCTAGTGAAAGCGTTATAGATGATTTGCATTTTCCCCTTAAGGTTTTGTTCTGTTGTCATTGTGATTTTCCACTATGCTCGTGTTTTTCCCACAACTAATTATTTTAAGTCCTTTTCAAGTGTTGTCAATAGTACCTAGACCATAGTTCTGTTACTTGTAACATCCTTCACATACACTTTCCTTGCTTCCTGTATCTTTTCCCTTCTATCCATCTTCCATGCTGCTTTGAGAAGAATGTTTTCAAAGTGCAGATTTATCCGTGGAGTTCCCTCTCTGCTGGCTCTCTATCAGTGCAAAGGTCGAGAAGCAAACACATACACATCATAAAAGATCAGAGAACCTCTCCTCCAAGTCTGTTTTTTCAGCCTCATTCCCTGCAGTTCCTCACCAACAAACAGACCTTCCACCTTTGCTTGAACAAGGCATGGACCGTGGCATTTTTTGCCAGGCTGTTTTCTTTGACAAGAATTTCCTTTTCTCTTTGCTGCTGGGTCAAAAAATACATTCATCCTTTAAGACTCTATTCAAATGCCATTACAGCCTGAAGCTTTTGCTGACAGAGGTAGAGCCACTCACACTCTCCTCCCAAATAGTGTTGTGGATACTCTGTTAGCACTTATCTCTTGATATAAGAGAGAAATGGCCACAGCAGCTCCTCTTCCTGGGAAAATACTGTGTCTTAGTCATCTTTGTATTCTGAGCCTTGATACAAAGCCTGCACTCAGAAAATATCTGATGAATGACCAAATTAATGTATGTAGCCAAAAGCTGCAGGAAGAAAATCTTCAAGCACCTCACATACCCAACTGGCTTGGAGGAGCTGAAGCCAAGTTTCTGGCAAGACAAAAGGCAGAAGAAACCAGAATGTGCTGAAAGAACACTAAGTGTAGTTAAGTCAGGTTGGTTAAGAGGAAGTGGCCGCTGGATTAATCAGTGTCGATAACTGGTGGAGATTGCTAGAAAAGATGAATTAAGCTTTTACATGACACAATACCTTGGGCCTATGTATTTATAACAGAGGAGTCTTTGAAAGTTGTGCTGAACGCTTTGGTGAAACCTGTGTTTTTGAGCAGTAAAATAAAGCGCCCAAGAGAACACCTACCAGAAGCCAAGACACCAGAGTAATACTCAAGGTACCATCACTTTGTCTACACATCCCAACTTTTAAAATCTTAAAGCCTGGACCACATTCCAGATCAAATGAATCAGAATCTAAGAGATGGGGCCCAGATGTCAGTATTGTTCAAAAGCTCCCACTGCTGACAATCGCTCACCTACATGAAAACAGTCTTCCCCACCTGTGGATTATATCCCTAAAGGGAAATGAGTATCTGCACCATTATTTTCATTGTTAACCTCATTCCGAAAAAGTGACAGTAAATGATGCACTCAGTAGCAAAGAAAGGTAAATTACAACAATGTAGCTGAAGTAACCTTCTTTACTCAAGGGGCAGCGATTTTTACTTGTTGATTTTTTCCTACTCTCAAAATACATTTTCAATATAAAATTCAAATCTGAATAAATGATCATATTGGAAACCATATTCCAACACCATATTTTGAATTTTTAGGCTAAAGGAAATAAAAAATTTTATGGTTAAGAAACTGAGGTCTAAAAAGAAAATTTGCTCTTTTAGTGACTTTTTTTTCCATAGTAAATTTTTAATTGCTTTGAATGGTGCTTCTTGCTGTGGGGAGAATTTGTTTTAATGCTTTTAATGAAAACTTCAATGGTATAATCTTACATTATTTTTCAGGGATTCGCCTTTTAGAACCAAGAACCCTGGAATAATGGTTTTGAAGAAAGAAGAGAAATAAGGAGTCAGCTACCCTAAGGAGGAATCCTGCTGGCGTCTGGAGGGAGGGTCGCCGTGGGACAATAGCTGGGACCCTGAGCTGGGCAGGGAGACTGGAGCGTAAAGCTGATTCCAACCCTTCTTCCCAAAGGCTGCCTTCCTCACTTGGGGTCTCATATCTTTACCCTCATCACCAGTTTATCCTGAGTTTGCTATACTTACCCCTTTTAGACTCTAGCATGGTTAGAAAATTTCTCTTAAATTTTTCTTTAAGAACATATGACAGCATAGTTTTTCAGAATTTATTTACTAAAAACTAAAGATAGGAGGGAGAAAGAAAATGAAATGGTAAAATAAAAACAAAACCAAACCTGGAAATTTGTAATACACAAGCATGTGACCAACAGTGACTTAATAGTGTAGTTTAACTGGAATAAATTAGCAGCGCTAGAAACCATCATCTCCATCACTTGATCTCAAAACGCTCTTTTGTTTAACTGACTTTTCCCTCCAGTTAAAGATAAGCATCTTATTCTCTATTCTGCTCCCCCCTCCCCCCCCAAAAAAACTTCTTATTTCAAACATTATCTCCTAGTGCAGTGTTTTTCAAAATTTTTTTAACTTCCACTCATATCAAGAACACACACATAAATCATATACACAACAAAAACAAATTGCATGAAAGTCTCATTGTGTGTGAGGTCCTTTGATGCATTCTCTAGTCCATTCTTTCAAATGCTGATAGTGACCTACCAAATTGGTTTCATAACCTTCTATTGGGTAGTATTAGTAGCTGGAAAACTAAGCAAAACCTGCAGGGTCCCATCGCTGTCTATTTAGTGCTCATATCGACAAGGAAACTCATTTCCAGATCAGACACAATAAAGCTCCTTTCCCAGTTTCTCAATTCCGCCCATCTTGGGGGAATTCTTAGAACCTGCTGGTTCGCTGGGTCACTTCCCACACAGTAAGGACTATGACATTCTGGGGGTGGGGGGGTAAGAATAATAGAGTGACAGTCACGGCATCAACTCCTATAAGTACTGACAGAAGTTAATCCAAGTTCCAGCTGCGGACGAGCAGGGGAAGCAGGGAGAAGGGAGCAGTGCCTGATGGTCTGGGGTATCATATGGGCCAGAGGAGGGGGAGCTGAGGCTCAAGAATCCAGAACGACGAAGATGCTTTCCTCTGTCACTCAGTTCTAGCGCCAGGAAGAGGCAGCGAAACTGCGGGTAATGTGTATGTTCTGAGTGACGCACCTGGTCCTCTTGAATAAACGAATGCACCAGAGGTTGAATCAATATTCACAGTCCTAAGCCAATATTTCTTTTTAAAAAATTCATAATGGTATAAAAATTGTCCCCCTCCTCCCACATTTTGCTTGGATAATTTGGAATCTGTGTTATTTTATGTCCATGAATTATGCAGAGTCTTGGAAGGGAGAGTTGCTTACAGGTGACAGAAGATGGGAGCCTCATTAGGAACTCCTATGGGAACCTTATGAAAGGGAGACAGATTCCTTAACAAGCACTGAAATTAATTCCAAAGACAGCTTATGAGGTAATCAGTTGGTTTTTCCTCTGCGACTTTCCTCTCAGAAGAAAATCAGCTCCTTAATGTCTTTAGGGCTCTGGCTGCTCAGTGGTGTTTGCTGCTCAGCAGCTGCCTTGGTACAAAGGACTCTGACCCTGCAGACTGCTCGCTGGTACTGGGGGAGGTGCAGCTATCTGTCAAATGTGACATTAGGATGAAGTTTGAGGACCGGGGATTAAATCAGATAGCTTTACTCAAGACTTTCAAATGTGACTAAAATTAGAAAACACCAGGCTTTTCATAGGATTTTACAGAGGGACTTCCTCACATTCATGAAGTAAAGTACCGTGAATTTTGATACTTTGGTCTTTGTTTCCACCTCATTTTGTTCCTCTCTCTGTTACAGCATGTACCTCTTGCTGTCTTCACACTATGAACAAGTCTTCATTCTTCACTAAATCCAGTTCAGAGCAAGGATGTCACCTTATTCTTCTTTGTATTCCTAACACCTAGCTGGTACCTGGAGTTGAGAATGTGTCCAATACCCATCACATAAGCAAAGAAGAAGAGGGTAAGAGGGATGTGAGCTATGCTCCAGGATGGTTAGTGGGAAGGTCGGAAGCAGGGCAGGAGGAGCCAGGGGAGTTGTAGGCTGTCCCCAGAAATGAAGGAGATGGCATTCAGAACAGCAAGCTTCAGCCCAACAGGGCTCCTGGCCACTGCCCTCCTGAGAAGGAAGCTTACTTTTACAGCAAGGCTTCTCAACCTTTAAGGTGCATATAAATCACCTAGGAATCCTGTTAAAATGAAGCTTCTGGTTTAGAACCCTAGTCTGAATTTCTAACAAGGCTTCCGGGGGTTACAAATGCTGCTGAGGCACAGTTTAGACACACCTCAAGTAGCAAGGCAGCCTCAGGACCTGCGCTCTCAGTATCTGTACTTCATGAATTCAATTGGGGTCCTGGGAAGAAGCAGACAGCAAACTCAGCAACCTCAGCTTAACTGAGGAGCCTTTTCTAAGATGTGAGTAGCATTAAGGGATGCTGGCAAGAAAAAAAGTAAGGACCTTCAGACTTGCAAATCAGAGGATGTCCCATCACTAGCCCCAGACCAAAAGGGCAAAGGGAGGGAGAACTTCGAAGCTGGAATAGGAACCGCAGGACAGGGTCATGAAAAGAGCTGTGTTCTTGGGTATGTTGGATAGAGGAGCAAAGGCACTTCCTAGGGAGGAGGAGGGAGAATAATACCCCAGTCTCACTCCCTTCCCACCTTTTCATCCCCTCCCATGCTTCCCACTGGCCAGATGCAACTGGGACCTAGGGGCCAAGGGGGCCTTGATGATGAGCCCTCTAGAGTCACCCAGAGCACAGAACAGGGGGTGGACTGGACAGCACAGAGAGCTGGCCAACAGAGGAACGTCAACCAATTTAGCAATTTACTATTTCCTGTGGTTAAAAGTAAATACTCTTAAAACACAAAGAGCCTGGACTTGTCTAAGGGGGCTACAGGAAAAAAAAGGCTGTGCAAGTCTGTGTTGATTCTGTAGGCAATCTTTGGGAGGAGAAGATTCTCAAGGGGCTTGGTAAATAGGGGCAGCTTTAAAGATAAAAGAAAAACAAGCTGACTGCCTGAGGCAAGGGCAGAAAGGAAGTGCTAGGAAGCCCTTAAAAGACCCGCCCAGGCAGTTGAGAATAGAGTGGTCCAGGGAGCTCTTAGAGAAACAGGACCAGCAAGTTGGGGTTGGGGCAGGCAACCTGACCAGCCTCCACTTTGCTCTCAGAGTCACTTTGCCTAAAACCCTCCAACTCCTTTTCAAAATTTAGGTGCAATATCATTGGTGGAATTCCAAGATCTGGGGAAGAAAGCAGACCGAAGGAAAATTAGGAACAGTAAGCATCAAAAATGCTAGCTCTTAAAAAAAACCCAACCAGAAGTTTGTTAGAGACAAATGATTAAAATTATATGTATGTGTGTACGTATATGTGTATACACACACACACACACACACACACACTGTTCCTCATTAGAGCTCTAATCAAGGCTCTTAGGAAAACACTAAAATAATGGGAAAAGCAACATCCTCGTATTTGTATTTTCAACATGCTAAAAACCAGAATCTTTCACACTAAAATACAGTGTCACTTCACCACCCCTGAGGGATGTGCCCTGCTCCTGGTCAGTGCTAAGCATAGCAGTCCTTCCCAAGTGTACAGGGCAGCCAGAAATGGGCAGGCTCCCAAGGAAGTGCGAACCCAGTCTGGACCTCGACTGATGAGTCAGGTTTGGTTGCCCTTTGCCAGGATGATATGACATACTGCTGACTGATGCGGCCTCTCTTCACCACCTCTGTCCCCTTCCCTAAGCCCATATTCCAAGAGATATTGGGGGGGAGGGGCGCTAGCTCACCGCTTGCCCCAGGGGAATTGTCAGGAGGAAAAAAGAAGAAAAGAAAACCCGGTAAACAAAGACTCCAAATTCTTGGCTCTAGTTCAAATGAGAGACAAAAGTAGTTTTGAAAAGAGATATGAACTAGCAGGACAAGTTTTCTGTTTGTTGTCGTTTTTGTTGTTCTTTTAAACCACCCCACTCCAAACTGGGAAGAAGGAAACATTTAGAGGAAAAAGAGCCTTATAAGCAATTAGGGGCTGTGCATTCAGTGTCCCATCCCCAGAATAATGCCCCAATTTATCAGGTCATCACAGGTTTCCTCCCAAATCTGGGGAGGTTCTGGGAGGACACTTGCTTCCTGCTTCCTTTCTTTAATCTTAAGGCAGGCAGTGGCAGAGACATTCCTTGGGACAAGGGCGAGAAGAATCAGGACAGAGGAGCCTGGTGGGCTAAGGCAGGTGGGGTCAGGAGTTCCCTGCCTTGCCTTCGGTGCTGATTTCAGCTGAGAGACAGAAAGAGAAGGAGATTGATTGATTCTAGGTCTAACAGACACTCCTGCCTTGAGATAAGGGTCCTGAGAGCAGGGGCTGCCCAGCAGGTAGTTTATAACAGGAAGCCAGGTGGGAGCCATGCCTGCGCCCACAGATCCACGTGTGCATCCTAGGAGCACTGCCTCCAACTCCACTGGGGTCAGGGGTCAGCGCTGGGCTCCAAGGAGTCAGGGGAGCGGAACAAGGGGGATGGAGGAGAAGGATCCTGAACATTTCTGAATCTTAACCAGAAGCAACTTAGTCTGAAATTGGATGGGGCAGACTGGCTGTGGCTGTGACTAGATTAATTTTTTTCTGCTATCTGTCAGAAATGGGGGATTAGAGTTAGAATACAAATTTTGTTGCCATAAATAAAGAAAATTATATTCTGTGACTGTGAAATTCACGTGCATTACAAGTGACTGATTTTTCTCAGCCTCATTGCTTAAACGTCACACGTGAATATTCAGTTAAGGTCAAATTCTATCCAGAAAGAGCAACAACGGAGAAGCGGATTCTTGTTGGCCATCTGGCCTTCATCTTGATTTAGAACTGGGATAGCCTCATAGGTCCAGTCCTCACTCTATGAGTGGCAGTCCTCCCTGGAAGCACCTGCCTCTCCGGGTGCCTGGTCCTGCCTGAGAGGTGACGTGCACAGCCATGTCCCACTCACACACATCAGGTCACATAGCTGCCAGCTCCCTGCTCATGGGCGGGGCCTAACCCTCCTGCTTGCCTCTCCTTCCCAACGTCTCTCTGCAGTCTCGAACTCCCCCTGCAGTTTCCAAAACTCTCCCAGTTCTTACAGGTCTCTTTGACATAAGCTCGGGGCTCTGGAGCTCCCTGATCGTGATGTTTTGGGTTCTCATCTATTTACTTTTGCAGTGGGATGGTTGGATTTCTGCCAGAGGGTTGTTAGAAAGACACACACTGGGCAGCATAATTGCGAAGCAATAAAGAATTGTCAGAGGCCTGCTTGAGTCTTACCAAATGGATTTTCATCATTAACTAAACATCTCTCCTAATAAGGAGGATGATGGTGAAAATGCTATACAAGAGCAAGAAAACATTTCTGTTCTCCACAAGGACTGGTGAGCAACTGAATGTGACCTTTGCCCTGGGACCAGGGCAGACCTGGCTCATAAAATAGCTGTTGGGGGATCATGGCATACGTGTACCCTGGGAGTCATATGCTGAAACTTTGTGGAATTCTGATAAGAACAGCATGGAGAGCTCAGAATATAAAAACAGTGCTGATATTCAGTTTGTGAAAACCAACTCAGTGCAATGGTACAGATTCTTGCAATCATATTTTATCCAAGGAAATGGGATAAAAGTCTTCAATTCCTGAAAATGTCTAGTTTGCCAGCACTATTATTCATTTTCTATGATGCTAATTCCACAACCCTGATCAGCAGCCCAAGGAGGACACTTCTGCTTACTTTGCAGAGCTTCGATGTCTATCTGAATACTGCAACTTGGGGGAATTTCCCACATACCATGACGAACAACTGTTTTTATATGCAGCATACAGTGCGCCCTTCAATAAAACCTGGATCCAAACTAAATTTACAACAGCCTACTAAAAGGTTGGACTCTTATGTCTGTATGATTCTATGTCATGGACGTTAAAGGAAAAGTTCTAGTGGAACACTCAGGCAAGCATTCTTTGAGACCTGGGCTGAAGGAGAAAGGAAACGAACATACCAGAGTTTCAGCAGATCGCCTCGGGTGTTCTGACCCCTGCTTACGCTGCAGAGCTAGGCCAGCGCTCTGCTTACGGATGTGAAGTGGTGATTCTGTAAGAGGAAGGGAGGGATACCCTGAAAAAGTATAGTCTTCCAAACCCACCAGAATGAACTGCTGTGACAGTCCCATGTCCCCTGATAGCAGAGAATCTATCTCTCACCGTCCCATCTAGCTAGTAACTGGGCTACATTCAGCAAACTCAGATGAAACATTCCCAGGTAGTGTAACACTCACAAACAGATTAAAACAGCATAAAAGAAAGAAACTGACTCTAGTCAGTGTGCATTAATACTCAGTAATTATATACAACACTCTCCTGCCCAAAATGTGTAAGATACCTGTTGAACATCCTCAACAATTCTATAAAAAATATTACAGGTACTATTATAATTTCTTTACAAAGGCTTAAGGAGAGTTTGTCGCTGGCCTGAGGACTCCTAGCAGGTAAGCGGAAGGTCTAAGGTTTGAACCCAGGCAGTAGGACCTCACAGCCAGAACGCTTTGCCCTGTGCCTTGGGTATTTTCCCACAGGCTACTCACAGTGTTATTACTTCTCACGCAGTGGCCATTGCTAAATAGTTACCTATGAATGGACAATATGACCAATTTTTAGAAAAGTTTCTGCTCATTACTGGAAGAGCACATCACATTAGAATTAAGCATTCTTACATTTTTAGGACCTGGAAGAAGCCAGAACAATTTCCAAGACATTTCACAAGAAACCTGGAACCCATTCAGGGATCATTAATCATTTCATGGGGATTCCATCACTGTAGTAATTCATTTTAAAACCAGAACATGCAAACTTTATTATTCAGAGTCCTAAAGAAAAGCTGGGACATCTAACAACCAGTTTATCAGTGAGTTATACATATCTCCAGACTATACCAATCCTTAGTCAATTTATGGAGAGCAAACTATTTCCCAGGTTTAGAGTCAATTCTCTGAGAGTGATACTAGTACAAATCAATGGCCAATGGCTTAGCCACTGTCTAAGGAAGCTACGCTAAAGGATGTTCGTAATCATGTTGACTGAGGCTTGGGAAACACCTACATCTTATCCGAGTCTTTAGTGTAGCCGTCAGATTGGCACACTGCTGTCTTGCCTGGGTTGTGCCCTTCATCCTCTTTCAGTACCTCTCTACTTGCAGCACCCCAGCCTCTCCCCATGACCTTCTCCACTGCCATGACTGCACTTACAGGCTGAGGAGCCACTAATCTTTGGCCTGATCACTCTTGAGCTCTGACTTTTCAGGATGTCAAGTTGTCTTCAGTACATCCTCCTTCACCTGAAACTCATGTCCAAAACTCAGCCCCCTCCCAAATATAGAGACTCCTTTTTCACAACCTCAGGAATGGCATCACTACACGCCCTGCCAGTTTTTATGCCCCTTCTTTGCCTCCACATTGGACAGGTCCACAAATCCGGGCGGGTCTACTGCAGACACATCTCTAAACCCACTTTTTTCACTTTTGATGCATATCCAGTATACAAATTTATGACATATCTAGACCACCTAACTTATCTCCCGTATCTTGTCTCCTCTCCCCTTTTATTTTTTTCTTGGCTGCACTGCGCAGTTCATGGAATCTTAGTTCCCCAGCCAGCGATTGAGCCCAGACCCTCGGCAGTGAGGGGGCAGAGTCCTACCACTGGACTGCCAAGGAATTCCCATTTTTTTCTCCTTCCATTTTAATACCCTTTACATACACTTGCAAGAGTTAGGTTGCTAAAACAAAACAAATGCCATTCTCTTGCTAATCAGTTGGTGAGGCTTCCCTAATTGTTGGCAGGATGTTCCAAACTCATTAGCTTTTATGAAAGTTTCTTTACAGCCTGCCTTACCTCATGTTTCAAACTCATCTCTGTCGCCCACTCCAATCACATACACTCAAGCTTGGCCATAATGATTTAATCATGGGTTCCCCTGAATAGACATCAATGAGACAAGAAAATACAGTGCTAAGAAAGAGGGCTTCTCATTTGGACTGATGTGAACTGATTCACAGATTTACCTCTTACTCATGTAATAACGTATATGTCCATTCTGAGACCCAACTTTTCCTCATCTCATAAAATGGGATAACATCGTAAGGTTATCATCAGCATTAAGAAAATGTGTTAGCTATCACAGTCCTCCTTCTCATCCACATCCACTATTTAACGTACAGCAAATTTTCAAAGAAGAAACACTTTGTACGAATATATTATTGTTGGTTCGTTGACGATGTCCTCAAGGCTTGTATTCTTTAGCCTATAAAGAGTCTTGAAGTGATAGTTTGGGGGGAAAATTCAAATAGATTTGTAGCAATTAAGAACCATTCTGTTGAGGCTCTTAGAGAATACCCAGTTTTCTACACCACTGACTTAGTAATTCACTGAGTACAGAATTTCCATATAACATGCTGTATATTATTATTTTATTTACTATGTTATATCTCCACATAAACCTGAATACAGAAAGTTCATCTTATAATTCTTAACATCTCAACACTATCTAGCCCAACACAAGATTCCTGGTAGTCCTTCATACTGAGGTCAGAGTGAGTTATCAGGCTAAAGACTGCTGCTCCCAATAACCAAAAGTTATCAATAAATGCATGAGGTTTTGATGTTGATTTTTTTCCAAAGGAATAAAGGAAAAAAATGTGTTACAATTTCTTTTGTCACACTATGTAAAGCAAAATGCAAATTGGCATGGGCCCGCAGGCACGCAGATTAAAATTATGTTTTGAGTAATTAAGTATTTTAATTATAGCGTTGATAAACACAGTTCAGAACATGGAGGCCATATTTCTCCAGGTTACCAGCACTACTTGATACCAGAAACATGCACAGTGCTTATAAAAAGGTTGGCTAATATTTGACTGCAAGTAGGAAAAAATGTGAGTCTGGCTCTAGTTGGAAACCATCTCACAGTGCCACTTTGGGAAAATGTTGTTCCTTGCCAATATTCTGTCTCCATAAATTCATAACTATTTCCTCTGACATCTATGTTTTGAAATTTTTTTAAAAATCATGTTGGGACTTCCCTGGTGGTCCAGTGGGTAAGACCCCATGCTCCCAATGCAGGGGACCCCAGTTTGATCCCTGGTCAGGAAACTAGATCCTGCATGCATGCTGCAACTAGGAGTTCACATGCCACAACTAAAAGATCCTGCATGCCGCAACTAAGAAGTCTGCATGCAGCAACTAAAAGATCCCATATGCTGCAGCTAAGACCTGGTGCAGCCTGCATAAATACATAAATAAATAAATATTTTAAAAACAAACAAAAAACCCACAAAGGGCCATCCTAATTACTATTTCTAAAAAGAAAAAGAACCATACTCAGAAGTTATTCTGAGCTTCTTCAGTACAATTTGCATTTACTACAGTATCTACAGACATAGGTAACAATTATTAGCAGTTACTGTGGGCAGCCACTATTCTAAGTGCTGTAAACTGTACTAATGGTTTCAGTCCTTACGACAGCCCTGTAAGGTAGGTACTGCCTTCATTTTACAGATGTGACAACCAAGGTTTAGGGAGAAAAATTCACGTGCCTGTGATTATACCCTTTCTAAGGGGCTGAGCCTGGACAGCACACAGACAGTCCACTCCCAGAGCCTCTGCTCTCCACCACCACGCCATACTGCTCACAGAGAGTAGAATTCAATAAGAGCGACGAGTTTTAGACAACACTTTGGAATCGCAAAGGAAGGAGAAATTACTCCCTATTAAGGTTTAGGAAAGACCTCAAGGAGAGGATGTGCAAAATTGTGACCGGCAGAGATGGAGGAGACGTCCATTCTAGGCCCTGTGTGAACACAGCCACGTAGCCAGGGAGGTGCAGGGAACAGGGTGGGACGGACAAGGAGTCCGATCTGGCTCGTGGTGCCACAGAAAGCATAGCTGGAAGGATCCTTCAGATACCACAGAAAGACACTTTGGGGCTTTAACCACTAGGCTATGAAAATCTTCTAAAGTTTTCCTCTATGAGGCGACATGAATAGAGACATTCTTTAGGAAGATTTATTAGGATTTTTTAAAAGCGTAGAAATGTTTTTCTCATAAGATCACTTTCCGTACTTCTCTAATAGGCTATTTTGGATAATAATCCAAAAATCAAGAAATTCCTCATTGGAAGGACTAATGGGCTGAAGCTAACAGGATGAAACTTAACAGGAATGAGGATGGAGTCCTGACACTTCAGCTGCACGTGTTTAGGATGATCGCTTTCTGGTGTGAGTACAGTTCATGTGAAGAAGACAAAGAGATTTTGGCCAAATGCAAGGTCAGTGCAAGCCAAGAGCATGACATGGATGCTAAGAAAACTACGTAACTGGACATGAAGCAGCAGAGAAGTATAGAAGTGTATCTGACAGAAAAGGGAGATGATTATTCTAAATGTAGCAGAACTGGAATTCTGCTCTGGGCACCACACTGGAGAAGGATGTTGATGCCAGGACTGAATTCAGAGCAGGACGGATGAAGAGAGACCCTCAGGAAGCTGCATCACGTCTGGGAATGCTGGAAGCACTGGAGAAATTCAGAAGGCTCCAAGGACACGTGATCACCGTCTTTAAATATTCCAGGAACTGTTTGGGGAGGACAATCTGTGTAGATGCATGATACAAAAACAGAACAATGGGAGGATGATAAAACCAATGAATCAACTAATACCAAAGGCCAGCTCCACATGAGCATGGGGGAGGAGGGGTGTTCCTGAGGAGATCTAGTGGAGGCCTACAGGGCAGCCAAAGGAACAAGATAATGCTTTTAAAAAGAACACCTGCCTCGCTGAGTTTGGGAGTACAGAAATATTGAAAGAAGGATACCAACAGCCTAGTCTTTAGGAATTTGGAGATGTCGGTGTGAGGGGAGTGATGAGACAGGGCTTTAAGGAGAAGGGGCTGTGGAATTTGAGATGGACTTCGACTAATGAATCCATTTACAAATCCAAAGTGGTCAAGTAACTGCCAAAAAGCCAAATCTTCAGTAAACAGGTAGAACAGTAAACATATTACTACTGAAAATGGTTGGTGAGTCCTCTTAGGGCTTAAGAACACGCAGTAACTCTTTATAATATGTTCTTTCTTAAGTTTTTGCAATTCATAAGAAGTACTGTGGTTCCTTTCTCTTTTTCTCTCACAACAGCACCCCAATACACACACACACACACACACACACACTTGCACGCATACACACAAGCAACAAGATTTACATGTTACTGGGGAAGAGGGATAGATGCTACCTTTTCCTCCATGAGAATCAGTCAGAAAAGAAGTGAAAATGGTCAGAGAGTAGAGCCTCATCACCGATGAGAAACGGCCTGCCTGGACTGCTCAAAGTCCTGCAGCTACTTCCACTGAAACCTCAAGAGTTTTTCTACGACCTCTAGACTGAAAACACTCATGGGGAAAAAACTGTGCCGTTCACTCAGCACTGTGTGGGAGAAAGTGCCCAGGCCTCTCAGGCAAATGACGTTTGGTTCACATTCCCGCCCTGCCACGTATCAGCTGTATAAACTTGGAGAAGACACCTGGCTCCTCGTGCCTCAGTTTCCTTATCTGTAAACTGGGGATAACCACCTCTGCATGGAGTCTTCGTGAAGGTTAACGAAAGAGTATTTGTAAAACGCCTGCACACACTCTCTAATTCCATTCCTACCATGATCATCAAAACCTACAGATTTATAGCAGTAGACATTCTGATAGTTCAGGCACTTCTGATACTTTGGAAATTACACTACTTCTTGAAAAAGTTCCAGATGGGTTTGTCTAATATTGATGTCTGATTTCTTCTATTTCATATAACAGAAAGCAGTTTTTGAAGGGATTGCAACTTCTTATTGGTAAAGGATCGCCACAGACTTGTCTAATTCAAAGGAAGACTGTGCTCTAGGGTTTTTGTTTTGTCAGAAGGAGAAGGAGAAGGAAGAGCAGCCGCAGAAGCCAGAGACGGATCAAGTGATAAATCCCGTAACACTTTAACTAAACTACACTAAAACATACAAACGTGAGGCTGTCAAAGAATGAAACAAATGATTGATGTATACTATGCTATTATATAAAAGGAATCTTTTGAAGTACATGTGGCCTCCATGATAATTATATTGCTATAACACACAGCACCCTGTCCGGACTGTTCCCACTGCTCCTGTGGATGCCTGACACCAGCGCTGAAGGTGCCTAGTCAACCACCAGGCTCTTGAAACTGCTTTCAGCAGGCGGGACTGCTGTGTGGTTTCTGTCCCCATAACTCCAGGACTCCTTTTGAAGTTTATGGGAAGCACTATTTGGAATTAGCATTGCAACTCATGGAACAGGAAGAAAAACAGGGTGAAAACATCTCTATTATCACTTACTTATTCCAGAAGTTTCAGATAATCAAATACAACTTCAGTACATAAATAACTGAAATACTGTGCCTTCTGTCTTTTTAAGCAAAATAATGAACCTTTCATGTTCCAACTAGTGATTTTTGCGAAGCAGCAAGCTGGATTCTTGGAAAGTCTAAAATAGAGATCTGCATTTAAGCAAGAGATATCCTTTACATACCTGGCCCCAATTGTACTAAGTATTTTCATAAGAGAAAGAAAAAAAGTTGAAGCCTTCATGTTCATTTACTTAACTACAGAACACAGACCTTCACAGCGAACAAGACAAGAGTACAGAGCAAGTTTGTGCTCTGCCCACTTACAAACCCTGAGTTTGTTTGGTATCTGAGCTTTGTAAGCCTATCATTTATTCATCACTCAAGTTGCCTAGCAATGAATGTGCATCTCATCACCGCTCACATTTTCCAAATACTCTTCTCAATAGTTTTTCCCTCTTAAATAATCCACAGCCTCCTCTATCACTAAGAAACAATTCCCTTTTTCTCAATCCCTCCTTCCTTCTGTTTAGACAAGCACTTGGGGGAGATTGTTGCCGCAATCTTCTGTCAATGGTCTTACTTCTAGGTCGCGTGACGCCTTCAGAGAGAGCTGAAAGGCTTTTGCACTCTGTCTCCCAAGACAGCAGTAAATTGCTTCCCAGTGTCTTTCCTATAACAATACAGCATATCTTGACTGAGCTGCCTTCACTCTCTGTTCTTGGAAAATTTCCAGGCAGGGTCTGTGTTTACGTCAGCAAGACTGATTCAAAACACCACCTCTGGGGTTTTACACAGGCTTTGAAACACATTCCTGCACTCAACTCAACTGGGGTCAGTAGGAGGCCTTCCAGTAAATCTGTTACTTCACTGTGTCATTCTACTTATTGCAGAGGGGCACTGATTTCCTTTCAGCTCATCTTATAAGCTATTTTGTTATTTTTCATAATATTTCTGCCAGAACCTTGGCTGTTAGAGCCTTGCATCATCACGCCCACTGTCTTCAGAATTCCTTATCTGCAGAGATTCTGCTTGCTTGGTAAGCTAATAAGCCTTGTTGTTCTGTTTTCCATCTGATTTTTTTTTTAACTTTAGGATCACAAAAATAAAGTCCTTTGTTTATATTTTCAAATCTACATAGAAGTCATATTTTGTTAAATTTGCCTTTGATTAGCACCATTGCTCTTCAGTTAATCCTTGGGCTTAGAGTTTAATAAGGGCCTTACAAAACTCGTAAAAGATGGGACACATACAGAGAGCGCAGGGCAGGGGGCTGTGATTATATGCAGAACCACAGGGGCTATCACAACAAAACTGGAGAATGTGGAACTGAAAACAATTTCTAAATATAATACAAATTCCTTATTACTTACAAGATATAAAGTTAAAGACTCCTTACTTAGTAATAATCATCAAGACACAAAAGTGTGAAATTATTTTCACAAACAAACGAGTACATCGAGCTATTGCCGCAATCCTAGACATCATGCTGGAAATTTATCCCCTATCAAGAACCTTGGTTTTGCTTACGCCCCCCGCCCCCGCCTCACCCCGTGAAATCTGTGATAAAACCAATAAAAAAAAAATTCCCTAACCCCCACACTATACAAAAAAAAAATCATCTAACTACTTACTTCCTTATCACACTTTAATCTAGACAGAAGGCTCAATAAAGCCAAAGTAGACTCTACCTTTGATTACAAAATATACTAGTAAAACAACTTAAGAACAAAGAAACTATAAACACTCTTGAAAAATATAAAAATGATGCTACTTAACTAAAAAAAAAAAAAACCAGGACACAGTAAAAACAAATGATTCTAATCCAATGTAAAGGAAATGAATTTCAAATAGGCAACAAAACCACCCTTCCTGATACTTGCACTTCCCTCTAAAAGACAACACAAAGGACAAGGAAAAAAGAATCAAAAGAAAACAGAAGACCAGTAAGGAGCCTTGACAAAGTGGCTGTATGGATAACAGGACTCTCGCAATTAAACTTGAAAGGAGGTGAATAGATACTATGGAAATCTTTCCGGGAAGAGCATGCACTTGTGTTTTCTGAAGTAGACTCTCTGCTTGCGATTAATCAGAGGCATTTTTGGCTTCCAGTGCACACTCTAACCCAGGCACCAATGTCTGGAAGAAGGTGCATAAGAGAGGAGCAGGTGGAGGCCCAGAAAGATCAGAAGGAAGGGACAGAGGCACATCCCACAAGTCCCCAGGCCAAATGAGGGCAGGCACGTGATGAGAACTCCTTCCTCACCCACGTGTCTTCTCTCGGACCAGGGCAAGGAACAGCCATTTCTGGCCGGAGCCCTTTGTCCCAGCACAGAAAACAAGAGGAAAGGCTGGTAGCCCCACCAAAGAAATATTTTAATTCTATTAAAGAGTGGAAGAGCTTGCTTGAGTAATGGAGTCTACCTCAGTAGATGTTTCTAAAATTAGATAATCATCTGGAAAGATTAGATTAGATAGTTTAAAGGCTCCTCCTCAAAAACAGGAACTGGAATCAAAAGATCTCTAAGCCATTCATTTTTATGCACCATTAAGATCCCATTTTAACTAGTCTTCCCAAATTAGTAACAAGGCTTATCTACTTTCCTTTTATATTTGAGCTTTAGAAATTTATATCCACACCATAACAAAACTGTTCAAAGGTTAAAAAGCAACAGTTACTGTCACTTAACATTATGTACCAATAACCTACTAATAAAGCTATGAGCTCTGCTCATGCATTCACCTAAAAACGAATTTAAAACAAGGAAACAGAAACGCTATAGGAACTGTTTGCTTTCTCCCTTCCTCTTTTAAGTAAAGAAAGAACCAGTCTGCAGAAAGAAGTCTGTGGCCCAAGTTATTGATTTAGAAAGTGCTCTGAAACGTACCTTCTAGCAGGTTAAAAGTCTCACGGATGATATTCTTAAGGGAGCAGCACAAAACATCTCTGTGGCCTGGTGTCTTCATGGCCCAGAGGTGGGGAGGCCATCTTGCAGCCCAGCTGCTCCCCTACACCTGCAGAGCTCTGCCTCCACCTGGGGAGCAGGACCTGCTGGCTGCCTCCAGGCCTGTAGGGCCGGAGAAACAAAGGGCAGCAGAGCTTCTCATCGGAGTGGAGAACATTTCCCGCTGCAAGGTAGCTATTTAAAGAGGTGGTGCCTGCAGGACGAAGGCTGCCTCGGAGCCTTCCTGTTTGTGTCCCAGCTCAAATTTTCATCCATTTCCTAAGGAAGACTGCAAAGAGTAATCAGCCCTGAGGAGGCTGAGATTTATGAAAACCCATCCAGGGTGCAAGCGCAATTTTCAGAAGCAGTTTTTCCCTTTCCTTCTTTTCTCCACTAAGTAGATATGAGGCTTTATTAAAAGTATTTTTAAAATCAAAAGCAAAAGTTGTGATCTGGCAAAAGCTTTTCCACTCCTGCGAGATTTTTAACTTGAAATGTAGAAGGGAAAGAATTTGTGGCTGATTGATCCAATACATATCCAGTAACAGTGCGGAGAAAAACCATGCAAATTATGGTCAGAAAGCAAGGGTCTGATTGGAAAAACCTTTAGCACTTACTAGCTTTAAATAAATAAATGCACCCAATCCCTCTGGGCCTCAGTTTCTTTTTCCAAACAAATGAGACTAATAACGTGCTTTACAAGTCTATCTGTGAGAACTGCATAAGATGACTGGAAAAGACCCCATACTTTGCCCTATAAAGTCTGAGCACGCTGTCATTACATCAGAATATCCCATTTCCCAGTGGCTGTTATAGAATATCAGACATTGGTAGCTGGAAAAAAAGAGCTACTGTATCGCCTCACTTCTCTCCAAAATGATCCTATACATGTATTTATTTGCTTGAGTATTGGCTGCCCTCCCCACTGCAGCTTGCCAGAGGGCCAAAGACCTCACTGGTAATGCTGATGTAACAAAATCCCCAGTGCCAAGAACAAGTCTTCACATATATTAGCATGCAATAAATGTTTGTTAAATAAATGGATAAAAGCAGAATTTCAGGTAAAATCAAGCACAATGCTCTACACACAGTAAGCCTGTGACAGATACTTATATTAGTGAATGTACCACCACTTTTTTTAAATAGAAGAACATCCCAGTAAAATGCAATGTGATGGAATTTTAAGACAACCTAGAACTCTGATAAACATTCGAGATAAATATGCCTATATGTTTTGTTAGATCACCCTGTTCAAATATACTATTAAGATGGTTAATGTACAAACTTCTTACCTCATGGATGTTAGGTACAGTATCCAATATGAATTAATGCACTGAAAAAGTTTAGCTTAGTTTGTACCTCAAATCCTTCCTCAGGCCTGTTTTTGTTCAAAGTGGAAACTCTCTTTTCTCTGTTGCCCTTTAAGTCCTAGCTTGGTGGCAATGGGATTTGATAAGGATCCATTGATTTTTTTTAAGAGCATTACCCAGACAAGAAGGATAAAGATGTGTGGTCCCTTGAGGCTCTTATGATCCGACTACCAGTGTTTAATATAACATAACAACGTGCCGGGAGACAGGAGCGTCTCAGGAATCTGAAACAATAGATTTAGTTTTGAGTCTTCACATTAATGCCTGAATCCAGTTCAGGCCAGTTCAGGCCACTGGAGACTAAAAATCAGTTCTCTGATAGCTGCTCATTAATCTATTATGTGTAAAGAAGAAAGCAACTTTAGTGGATATTTGTTCGTTTTACAAAATTACCAAGAGAGGAAAGATCCTGAATCTTAAAAGATCATGTGAAACATAATTCCCTCTTCTGAGGATTTCTCTTGCTTTGCTTGAGAACTAGGACCTAACTTCCACGTCTCTTTTTCTTTCCTCTCTGCCCTCTCTCGGCTTCTGATTTATAGACAGAATAAGAGCTATCCTACTATAGATCTTTCCACAAGCATTAAAAGCACAAAATAAAGATTTAAAGTTGCTCGCTTTATATATATGGAATCTAAAAAAATGGTACTGATGAACCCAGTGGCAGGGCAAGAATAAAGATGCAGAGGTAGAGAACGGACTTGAAGATACGGGAGTGGGAGGGGAAGCTGGGATGAAGTGAGAGAGTAGCACTGACAAATATACACTACCAAATGTAAAATAGATAGCTCGTGGGAAGCTGCTGCATAACACAGGGAGATCAACTTGATGACTGGTGATGACCTAGAGGGCTGAGATAGGGAGGGTGGGAGGGAGGCTTGAGAGAGAGGGGATATGGGGATATATGTATAAACACAGCTGATTCGCTTTGTTGTGCAGCAGAAACTGGCACAACAGTGTAAAGCAATTATACTCCAATAAAGATCTGGAAAAAAAAAGTTGCTCGCTTTGAATGAAGTCATTTTAGTTCCAAAATATGAGGAAGCATCACATAATCACTGAACCTGAAAGTTCTACAGCTTTTGGCCAACAAAAAAGGTCTCAAGAACAGAGAGTAATGATCAAATAAAAACAATTTATTACCTTTAACAAATATCTATTCTGTTTTTCTAAGCTCAGAATTTCAGACACTGACGATCTTGTTCACTGCATCCCTCCTCCTCCTCCTCTCACACGGCTTCCCCAGCACTAGAGGCATTTTTAATTGAGTAGTTAAAGATTTTAAAGAAGTTTCTAAATCGATTTTTGACAGCTTCCAGCATCAAGGCTTTCTCACCTTACTTGTAGCCTCGCGCCTGACGAGTATCAGTCTACAAGCAGCTTGTGAGTTCAACCACAAGGGTTATCAGATGCAGCTTAAATGCCTCCAGGAACATGCACATTTGACCCTGGGGGAGGAGGGGTCTGTGGAAACTACCATCCAATAGTCAAGTTTCTTCTTCATCTAATGAAGAAAGAACTTCTTTAAGAAGAGTTCTTCAAGAAGCCCTGACCTCCTCCCCTGGGGATGCTGGTGTACCCCCACTAGCTATTTCCTATAAAATAGTTTTACTGCCCTAGTTACTAACAGACTTAGTCAAGATATCACCATGCATTTGGTTAACAAATAAAAAGACAAGTTCAAATTACTGATTACAGGGTCTTGTTATGTTATTTCTATTATTATTTGAGATCATGTCTTATTTTAATAAACATTTACCTAATGCTACAGAAAAGGGACAATAATTTATAGGTGTGACTAAAGGAGCAAACAGCACAGAACACATTATCCCAAAGTCTATCATCACTAGGTATGTACACTGGACAACAGAACAATAATGAATATTTCATTTTTGCCATCTGTTGTTTTAGAGGACAGCCTATTTCCTGTCAGCTGACTCAAATAAGTCAAAGTCACATTGAAAGATTAATCTTATTGATAAGGATGTATTTTAATGGCAAGCTAATTCTAAGAGGTTAGGGCTATTTCTTTTCCAAAATGAGAAACAAAGAAGATAATATCTCTCCCTCTTTTCCTCCCTCTCAACTGGCTGTGGGCAAGGGTTCTGCTAAATGCTTTAAAGACGTTAAGATGTGTAAGCACAGGATTCCTATTCTCAATCAATTCATGAACTGGTAAGACAGGTACAGAAATATCTAGTACAAGGTAGTGTGTAATAAAAGAGAAAGGATAAGCTAAGATCAAGAGTGCACAGCATGAAGCAAGAAGGACACAAGTTCAGTGGCTTTGCCACTTCCAAGTTGTTTGAACTTTGAGTAACTTGTTAATCCCTCTAAGCCTTGCTTTCCTCATTGATAAAAGAGAGATCATACTAGTACCTGCCTCCTAGGGTCCTGATGAAAATTAAATGAATTTATAAAAGCCCTTAACAGAATGACTGGATTTTGGAAGTTATCACTAAATAGCACTTAAGCAGAAGAAAAAAAAAAATTAAAAGAAATACTTAAATTGCCCTGGGCATTCAAAGGACAAAGAAAATTCCACCCATAAATAAATGAGACAGAGGATTTTGCAGCCGAGAAACTGCTCTAGGAATAGTTTGAATGTATAGGCTGTCCTTGACTTTCACCCCCTCAGTGTGAAAGATGATTGAGGAAAAGCACCTGGAAAGAAAAGGGGCCCCAGCCCCCTTATCTCCCAGATGCCCTGCCCCTCTTCTCTGGAACACCCACCATGGTCCTGTGTGCAGTCTCAGCTCTCAGCCTGTGCCACCCAGGGCACAGTAAATGGCCTTGGAGCCTCTCCTCTCTCTCCCAAAACTGCTTCTCTCTCAACAACAGAGACAGTCTCAAAGACTACCTTAATGTCCAGGAGAAAACGTTTAGAATATTCATAAAAACAGAAGCTTCTGTTCCTGGCCATGATGCATTAACTGGGACTGGATCAGCCTTCTCGCCTAAACAACTGGAAACTGGATAAAGTACAATGAAAACTATTATACTTACGGATACCAGACAAAGGGAAGCCCAAGATGTGATCCCTGAGAAAAGCGGAACAACTTAGGCGAGTCCTGTGGTTAACCCAACTTGCAGCTTGGATGCCCGTTTCAGCCTGCAGAGCAGTAAGAGGACACCCAAGAACCCTGGGTCTCACTGAGTAAAGGGGACACAGAACAGAGTTCATGCAGGCAAAGACAGGTGGAATTTTATAGGAGAAGTACCAGACAGGAAGGGTCTATACTGACAAAAAGCTCAAGAAATCTATAAGGGGTCTCCTTGAGTTTGTTGCTGAATATTAAGTTGCACGTGGGCCCAGTCAACTTCATAACACTGGGCAAAAACAAGTGAGGATCTACTAGATAAACGATCCCCAGATCTGGCAAAGGGCTGGGAGACACTTGAGTTTTTACCAGTCAGAACAGAAAGTCTCTGTTGAGCACCTAGGGCTTTAAGTCACAACCCCAGAAGATTCTTTAGTGGTATGATACTTTAAAGTATTTGTTTAGTAGTATGGTTAAATGAAGCCTAGAGTGAAGGCTACTACAGACGTGCCCTAACAAACTTTTTAAAAGACAACAAAACTTTGTACTGAATCAAAATAATACAAAACAAACAAAAAAACCACCAAACTTCCCACCAAATCTAGCATTCAATAAAAAACTTACAGCACATGCAAAGAAGCAGAAAAATGAGACATAGAAATAGACTTGGAAATGACAGAGCTGAGGAATTAGCACACAAGTACAATTATAAATATGCTCAATATACTTAAGGATTTAAAAGAAAGACAGGAGGAGATAAAGGGAAGATTAAAAGACAATGAGAGGTTTTGGAAATGAAAAAAAAATACTTGAAATAAACAATATACCGGATGGGATTGTTAGGACATTAATGAGCTGCAGAAGAGACCAATAAATTCAAAGACAAAACAATGCAGAAAATACCCAAATGTAAATATGAAGAAGGAAAAGAAAAAAAAGCCCAAAAAAATGAACAGAGCCTCAGTGACCTGTAGGACAACAAAGTGGTCTAACACATACGTTATCAGAGTCCTGGGACGCAGGTATGAAAAACATGCTAAAAACAAATGATGCCTAGAATTTTTCCAAATTTGATGAAAACTATAAACCAGAAGTCCATGAAACTGAATGAACCCCAACAAAGATAATACAAAGAAAACCAGAACCAGAATTCATGATGCAACTGTGGAAAACCAGAGATAAAGAGAAAATATCAAAAGCAGCAGAATGGAAAAGACAGACATACTATGTACAGAAGAACAATGAGAAGAATGACTGCAAACTTCTCATTAGAAACCACAGAAGTGGGCTTCCCTGGTGGTGCAGTGGTTAAGAATCCACCTCCAATGCAGGGACACGGGTTTGAGCCCTGGTCCAGGAAGATCTCACATGCCTTGGAGCTACTAAGCCATGCACCACAACTACTGAGACTGCGCTCTAGAGCCTGTGCTCTGCAACAAGAGAAGCCACAGCAATGAGAAGCCTGCACACCACAAGGAAAGAGTAGCCCTCGCTCTCCGCAACTAGAGAAAGCCTGCCCACAGCAACGAAGACCCAACGCAGCCAGTAAATAAACAAACAAATAAATTTTAAAAATAAAAATAAAAAAACAAAACCAAACAAACAAACAAAAGAAACCACACAAGCAAAACTCAGTAGAATGATATCTTTAAAGTCCTGACTGGAAAAAATAAAGGTCAACCTTGAATTCTATATCCAGTGAAAATATCCTTCAAAAAATGAAGATTAAATAAATACTACATTAGACAAATGAAAGCACAGAGAATTCATGGCCAGCAGATTTGCACTTCAAGAAATGTTTGAGCAAGGTTTTCCATAAGAAAGAAAACACCATATGGAAACTTGGACTTACACAAAAGAATTAAAAATGTGGAATTTGTAACTATGTGGGTACATATAAAATAAACTATTTCCTTATTTCGTTATTTCTTTAAAATGAAATTGACTGTTTAAAACAAAAAAATGTATTATTAGGTTTTTGGCATATGTAATAAATAAAATTATGACAACGGTATCACAAAGGAAAGGAAGGAGAAAATGAAAGCGTAAAGTCATGAAGCTCTTACAAGTTACATAAAGTGATACGATACTATTTGAAGGTGGGATAGCTAGAGTGGCATATTGTTAACTCTAGAGCGACAACTAAAAATAATGAATGCAGATCTGACATCTGTGAAAGGAGAGGAGGAGAAAGAAGACTTGGGTCAGAAGAGCCTGAGACTGCAGTGCAGATCCGAGAAAGTCTCAGCCAGGCCAATGAGGGGGTGGTCCCCAGCTAAGATTGCCCATCAGAAGAGCTGGCTTTGGGCAGAAACAGCTGTGGTCAGCCATGAGCTGGCAGCACCCTGGGGAGAACACAGCCACAGTGGGAATATGTAGCAGATCTCCAGAGTGTGGCAGCTCAGGCTGTGGGCTAAGTGTACTACTTTGGGGAGAGGAGGTCTGAAAAGCACAACTCTATGGCTTCTACAACCTTAAAATGAGGCGTATGACCAAGGACAAAAAAGGATATTTCTTAATGATGAAAAGCTACCTTCATAAAGAGACCCAAACAACCCCAAATGCACATGCACTGAAACACAAGGCTTCAAAGTATCTGAAGTAAAAAACTCTTAGAACCAAAAGGATAAACAGACAAATCCCAGTTACAGTTGAATATTTCAACACTCCTCTCTCAGCAATGCACAGAATAAGTTGACAGAAAATCAAGAAAAATATAGGGACTTTCTAGGTGGCGCAGTGGTTAAGAACCCGCCTGCCAATGCATGGGACACGGGTTTGAGCCCTGCCCTAGAAAGACACCACATGCCGCAGAGCAAGTAAACCCATGCACCACAACTACTGAGCCTGCACTTTAAAGCCCATGAGCCACAACTATTGGGCCCCTGTGCCGCAACTACTGAAGCCCACGCACATAGAGCCCGTGCTCTGCAACAGAAGCCACCACGAGGAGCCCACGTACCACAATGAAGAGCAGCCCCCACTTGCCGCAACTAGAGAAAGCCCGTGTGCAGCAACGAAGAGCCAGTGCAGCCAATACATACATAAATAAATACAATAAATAAATAAATAAATAAATTTTTTAAAAAAAGAAAAATATAGAAAACTTAAGCAACACCATCAACCAAATTAACTTAACGGATATTTTTAGAACTACTCCCACCCAAAAGAGCATAATATATATTCTTTTTAAGTTCACAGGGAATATCACACCAAGACAAATCATATGCTAGATCACGGAACACATCTTGATAAATTTTAAAGGATTTAACTGATACAAGGTATGTTTTTTGACCACAAAGGAATTCATTTAGAAATTAGAAAAGAAAGATATCTAAAAAATCCCTAAACATTTAAAGTTAAAGGACACTTTTTAAACACCCACAGATCAAAGAAGAAATCCCAAGGGAAATGAGAAAATATTTTTAACTGAATAATATGAAAACCACAACATATCAATATTCGTAGGATACCGCTAAAGCAATCCTTAGAAGGAATTTTATAGCATCAAAGGCTTATTAAAATAGAAGAGAGGTCTATAATCAATGATCTAAACTTCTATCTTAGGAAGCTAGTAAAAGAACTAATTAAGCCCAAAATAAATCAAAGCAAAGAAATAATTAAGGTAAGAGTGAACAAAAATCAATGAAAGAGTAAACAGGTGAACAATAGAGAAAAATTTATTTAAAAGCTAGGTTTTGGAAAAAAATGAATAAAACTGATAAATTTGTAGCTACTTTATCAAGAAAAGACAAAAAATATCAGTATCAGGAAGGAAAAAGAGGATTGTCCCTACAAATCCTGAAGATAGCAAATGGATAATAATAATGGCATATTACAAACAACTACACTCCAAGAAATTCAACAGCTTACATGCAATGGACAAATTCCTTGAACAATATAAACTACTAAAACTGACAGCAGAAGAAATGAAACCTACCTATATTTATTTTGAATATTGACACGATTTTATTATACCTTCCACATAGCAGTAACTTATTCACGGACAAAAGAAAACCAGCCTCACCAGTGTGGTAACTTTAGCTTTATAAGTTCTTACGCCAGTGAAAATTAAAAACCTGAAAGATACCTCATAGTAACAGATATAGCAGGAAGGGGAAATGAAGGGTGAATGAATATAACCAAAGTAATAGTGAAACGGAGCAGGACCCTACGGTCCTTCCCCCGCCACCATGTCCTCCACCTGCCTTTTGTCTGTGGAAAAACTTTAGCCAAAGAATAAGTTTAATCTGAGAAGTGAGAAAATGCAGAAACAAAGGAAAACAGTCCAACAAGACTAAATAATAATAGTTTAGTCATTAAACATAGTCAAGAACCTTTAGTTCCTTTTCAAGGGCTATAGATAATATTCTGGGCCAGATCCTGTGAGCTGTCTTGCAGATACTGAAACCCCCACCAGGTGGAAGAAGTTAACTATATGATGACCAGACTGTAGCCATGACATAAGCTGCCACAATTCCAAGAATTGGCCTCAAGGAAATAGAAACAAACCGACGACAGAACTGAAGATTAACTGTACTTAATCAAGATGACGCTGGTCAGACCACCGATGACCATCTGGACAGACCACCGATGACCAATTTCAAGATAATGGTCAGAGCTGACTGTGCTGTTTCTGTATGCAGCCCCCTCCCTCCATCTCTAACAGCCGTTGCCCCTGGTTGTCAGTGGTTGGGAATCAGCCTTTGGACAGGAGTCTGCCCTTCCCTGCCTGCACCCACCCCCCCCTTCCGAATCCCAACCCCAGTTGCTGGCATCTGAAATACAGCAAGCTTTCCTTTCCACCAACCTTGCCTTTTTATTGGTTCTTGAGCAACAAGTAGCCAGACCCCACTTTTGGTTAAAATAGTACTTGCATAATTAGGGTAAAATTTTTATTCGCTAATACCCTTAATTACAACTTGGTTTTAAGATAGGTTTTACTACGTGTCTAGATCTCAACCCATGTCTTTTTTGGAATTAAAAAGTCTAGAAGTGAAACTATAGCTTCCTCGGCAACACAAACGGTCCCAAAATGATTCCTAGGAACAAAAGAAGCAAGATGATTGTCAGGAGGAAGTGTGCTCTGAATCCAGGATAGCAAATAGTTCTTGTTTACAATGAGCTGTTAACAGCCAGCTTTGACTATTAGCAGTTATGTGCCAATGATTATTAACTCAACTGCATAGCGAGGGCATTAAGTCACAGGATGACTGCTGCTTTTATGCTGTCCTCCTACTAAAACTTGATTTTATAGCCCATTTTCAACAGCTCTTGGGATTGGGTTGTAAACAACAGCCTTTTGGTAGTTCTGCAAAAGATGTAGTCAGTGAGTAAAATTTAATCATCTACGTATCCAACGAGGAAGAACAAATAACAAAAAACAAAATTACATAATTCTCCATTTACAAGTCAAACAAGTTATGTGCCTTACCTAAGAGGTTATGTCTTTAATTCTGATCATTAGAGATCATTAATAAATGAAACAATTTTTATTTTTCTCAAGTGTTAATGTTTCTTATATTAGGAAGCCAAACAATAGTCTACAGTCAAGATGGCAAGCCAGGCTTAAGTAATGATAATGATAAAAAAATACTTCAGGTGTTTACTAGGTTCTGATTAGTATTTTAAGGGCTTTGCATAAACTAACTAATCTCACCCTCCGTACCACCCAATGAGACTGTACTATTACTCCCATCATTTACAGATCAAGGAATGGAGGCACAGAAACATTCAAGTAATTTGCCCAGGACTACACAGCTTGGCTTCTGATGCTGTATGCGGCACAGAGAGGTTAAGTAATCTGCCCAGGATTGCACAGCTAGGCTCTGATGCCGTAAAAACTGAAGAGTAATGCACCAGTGTGTCAGTTACTACCTCTGCTTTCATGCTGCAGGAATTAACACTTTTACAAGTTTTTTTACTTCTGGGAATGATATTTTTTTGGTCTCCATGGTTTTAATAAGCTGAATCAGGAAAAATCCAGTATGAGGAAACAGTAATATGGTTCTGCGAGCTTCTCAGCAGCAGGTCAACTTGCAAGCCTGGGATGAAAAGCCTTTTCAATGATACAGGAGCACACTCCAAGAGTAGCACACTCTAAGGCTACAAGCACATTTGCGGAACAGCACAGTAACAGCCTGTGAGAAGGTGTTATGTTGAAAGGTAAGCAAGGTAGAGCTAAGACCAGCACAGCTGCCTGGCTTCCACTGACCCAGAGGAAAAACAAATCAATTTAGTCCTAAAAGCAAAACTTAACTAACCCCCACATCTTGGAATGAGAAAAGGATGTGACATCTATTTTCAGAACCTTATCTTGGAAACCCCATCTGTAAGACAAGAAAAATCACACTTGCTCAAGTATGCTCTTTGAGTAGAAGACCTGCAGGGAAAATGCAATCACTAGGTGGTGTTTACATGACTTGTAGAAAGGGAAAAGGGAAAAACTAAACATTTATTGAGTCCCCGGGTTGGACCAAGCACTGTGTTATGTTGTTTCCATTCCATATGATTAAATCTCAACAATATACCTATAAAGTATCATTCTCCCCATTTCTAAGATCCAGAAAAACTGAGGACAAAAGAGGTTATGTAAACCGCCTGAGCAGGTCAGAGGTCCACCTCTGATCTGTCAGATTCTGAAGCTCGCACCACACCCATACCACACACTGCCCCGCCGTCTGCCCACCTCAGAGGGGCATCTTTGTAAGAGGCGGTCTACTGCTTCTGAGGGACTAGACTATACCATGGTGAAAGGCTGAGCTCTAGGGTAAGACTCTTGAGTCTGAAACCCAGTTCCACTGATGACCACTCATGGACAAGTTACCTGACCTTGTTGTGCCTCAATTTCCTCAGTACCTATATCATAATGAAGCTGTGACTATTAAAGGAGTTAATATATATAAGCCCTCCTGTATTTTTCCCCATAGCATTTAACATAATACACTACATACACTAAAAATTTAATTTATTTATATCACTTATTTTCTACCCCCTAGAATGTAAGCTTCACGAGGGCAGAAATTACTATCCGTTTTGTTCTGTATCCTCAGTACTGAGAAGAGGGCCTGAAACCTACTAGATTAAAAAATATTTGTTGAGTGGTGGACAAATATAAGCCATCAATTTATTAAAGATCATTATTCTAATTTTGTATGAGCCTGAATATAGAAATACATGATGATACCTGCTAGGAAAACAATAAAAGGGTTGACATATGGGTGATGATGAGGATGACATACTAGTAAAACACTAATGCCCCTTTTCTAGAAAGCTACTAACTCTGTATGTATGTTAAACTGGAATTTCAATTCCTGCATTGCATCTATATTCATGGAAAGCAGAGGAAGTTATCTCTGTTTTACGGGAAATGGAAAGATACTAGTCTTTCTTTCACAAACACACAAGGTAAGTAGGTACTGTTAAGCTTTCTCTTTGCCTGAGACTTAGATTGACTCTTCATTTAGCCTAATTTAAATGTCTCTTTTAATCAGCAAAAGTATAATACTCTTTGTCTTGGCTTTCCGATCCGAAATTCCAAATGGGGAGAACGCAAAATTTTCCTTGCCCTGACCAGGTCCTACCAACATTCCGTGTAGCAATGAGGACACAAAAATGCTTTGAGCAGAGATGTTATCCTCTCCCTCTCCCTCCTCTTTAAATTTTTTAAGGTTTAAAAAATCTTACTTCTCTTTTTTAGATTATTTTATTAATCTGGATATTAGAGGATTAAGATGATACAGATAATATTGACAAACTATGCTTTTTTTTTTTTTGGCAGACTCTTTATAAATACAAATAGCCCTAAACATCCATGTCCTGTCACATGTGTTGCAGAACACAGACATACAGCACGTCAGTCCGTGCACTTATTAATTACATTTAGTATGATATATAGATAATCCTTCATACACACTGCATTTAAAAGTTAATGCTCAGTTTTTATTTTTTGAGTTTCTTTTAAAATTCCAAATCTTATTTAGCTTTCAAAACCCTATCTGGGCTTTCTAGGTGGCCCAGTGCTTAAGAATCCGCCTGCAAATGCAGGGGACATGGGTTCGATCCCACATGCCGCAGGGCAACCAAGCCCGTGCGCCACGACTATTGAGCCTGCGCTTTACAGCCCGTGAGCCACAACTATTGAGCCCATGTGCCACAACTACTGAAGCCCATGCACCTAGAGCCTGTGCTCTACAACAAGAGAAGCCATGGCAATGAGGAGCCCGCACACCACAACGAAGAGTAGCTCCCACTAGCCACAACTAAAGAAAGCCCGCACGCAGCAACAAAGACCCAACACAGCCAATAAATATAGGAATAAATAAATAAATAAATAGATTTAAAAAACAAAACAAAACCCTATCTAGATGTTACTACCTCCAAGAAATCTTAACCAGTTCCCTCACTACTCAGAGCTAAACACCTACTTTTGGGTGCCGTTAAAACCTGTATTCTAAATTATTTATGTGTCTCCCTACGAGACTGTGAATCAGAGGTCAAGACATTTATCTGCGTATGTCAGAGCCTAGCACAATGCTTGGCACAAAGTAAGTGTTCAATAAATGTTGATCTGAATTACTGGATATAGATTCAAAATAAATGCAGTTAATAAAACGAAGTCACAACTGAGTATAAAAAAATGAACACTAGAGTTAGAGAGTACAGGTACTTGGATGATGGCTGTATCAATTGTGTGAAAGTCACTTCTGATGATGATCCCTTTCTTAGAAAAGCTATATGCAATGTGCCAGAAGAACTGTCTGAAATCACTGTTTTTATTTCTAACTGGAGCTATACTTGTTTCAAGGGTTTCTCAGAACTCAGCCCAAAGGCCACTGCCCCTGGACAGCTCTCCTGTCTCCCCAGGGAGTAATATTCCTATCCCAGCCCCTGCCTCCTTCACTGCATTTATTTACTCGCATATCTGCCTCTTCTACTAGACAGAAAACGCCTTGAGGGCAGAGACTGTCTTACTATCTTCGTATTTCTGATGTGTGGTACACATGAAGTACTGAATAAAAATTCACAAAAAATTAAATGAATTAAAAGTTTCTTTGAGTTTAAAATTTTAATTCGGAACAAGCCTGGCCAGCTCTCACCAGGGGCCTTGCATCTGGGCATGGGCCTGGGTACATTATAGAAAGTGCTGTTGAAATTCTAGAAAACATGACAACTTGCATTATTTTTTTCTAACATCAAACAATTTAATAATAGATCTATTTGCCCTTCATCTCACCGAAAATATTTAGTCTTATTCTTTTATGTCTATGAGGACTTTCTCCATGGGCAAATTTCATTGTGTAGGATTAGATTTTACCATCCATATCCCAAATTTCTAAAAGAAACTGTCTTTATTCAAAGAATTTTGATAGAACAAAACAGCCAAGAGAGGGCTAACCAAACATAGGGATATTGATTAGATATATAATATTTCTTGATCATTACTTGTCTGCTTTCGTACTTTCCTTCCCTGACCCCAATAAACAGAACTGCGAACACCATGTGGAGGGAAGAGGGAGAAGCTGGGAGGTGCCGCGCTCGCCGAGGGCCCTCGGGTGCACCTCTGCCCCCACCCGCTCTACGGCAGGGCCGCTGCTGTGGGCCTCCCTCCCCAGCTGCAGGCCAGGCAGGACGGCTTCTGGCCGCTCACCTGCCTCAGCACCAGAGCTGGGGGCACCCAACAAGTATCTGTGGAGCACACACTGCGCCGCACATCAGCGGACAGAGCCCGGGGGTGGCGGGGAAATCCAGACAGACGTGGTGCTCCTGGAATTTAGAAACTAGCAGAGAAGAGAACGGAGCAAGTCTTTGCGATAATATCGGATGGATGTCATGAAAGGTAAATAAGGCTAGCCTGGTATCAAACTCTAATACTTTTCAAACTCTAAGAATATTCTACCTTGACAAATAAAAACTGAGGAAAAGAGACTGGGTCATTGGTATATGACTACACGGCTAGCAACCCCTTTTTTCCCTATTTTCTGACCGGTAAATTTAGGACAATAAAAGTACCTCCCTCATAAAGTTATAGTGACAAGTAAATGGGATGACACAAGGCAAAACGCTGTGAACAGGCCCTCGCCCATGGTGAACGGTTAGTGCCTCTTTGATGCGGTTATGTCACACAGAAGGGCACCTGGTCTAACCCAGAGAGTGTCCTAAATGAAGTGACTTCTAAGCTCAGTCTGAAGAATGGGAGGGAATTCATTGTGGGTGTATTCCTTTGCTAGAGCTGCCATAATAAGGTACTACAGGCTGGGTGCTTTTCTCACAGTTCTAGAAGCTTGAAGGCCAAGATGCGGGTGTCAGCAGGGTTGCTTTCATGCTGACGCTTCTCTCCTTGGCTTGGAGATTGGCCTTCTTCTCCCTGTGTCTTCACATGTTCTTCCTCCTGTGCCAGTGTGTGTCCTAATCCCCTCCTCTTATAAAATCAGATTGGATTAGGACCCACCCTAACAACCCCATTTTAACTTAATTCCCTCTTTTTTAAAGGCCCTATCTCCAAACAGCCACATTCTGAGGTACTGGGGGTTGGGGTTTCAACAAATGAACTGGGGGGGCGGTGCAATTCAGCCCATAACAATGGGGGACACAGGGAGCTGCACAGAGGACGTTCCTAAGAGAAATATTACTATTCAGTAAACATGAATATTAATATTAGAAAAGTCTCTGTTTCTAATAATGTGTGAATTAAAAGAGGACAGTGTAGTGTGTTGACGAGAAACCAAATGAAATGAAACCCTTTTGCAGCATGGGCTGTACAGGAGGAATAGCAAGGGCTGAAGCTAGAGTGTGGAGACAAATCAGGCCATGAAAGGCCTCAAGGAGAGTTTGAATATTAAGCAGCTGGAGTTTATCCTCAGGGAACGGGAAGCCATCATATAATTTCAAGCAGGGTGTGTATGCGGCACAACTGAACTCCATTTTAAAAACTCACTCTGCCCGCATTACAAGGAGTTTTTTAGCGATAAGGTGAGTTTGAGGCAAGGCGTCTGAAATAAGACAAGTAAGAAAGGCTGATGCCTTGAGTCAGGCCACAGGGAGACAAGAAGCTGATACATTGCAGAGAGCTCATCAATGGACTGTGTGATTGATGGGGCAGGGGGGAAAAGAAGAATGGTCTCCATGTAACCAGCAAATGCGTAGATAATGGTGAAGGAAGATGACAAAGTCGAAATGGACTTTTTGAATTTGAGAAACCACTGGCTGTTGATAGTATCTACGCTTACTAAACCCTGACTATACACCACATAGTGTGCCAAGAAGTTATACAGGTTATCATGCACCTTTCTACAGTGCAGACAACGAAGCTGGGCCTTAATGAGATGCGTAACCGTGGCCACAGCACCACACCTTCCACACCCTCACCACCCTACCACCACCCCTGGGGCACCGCTAACCTAACCTCTGATACTGTGGATTAGTTCTGGCCACTTTTGTACAGTATATGAAGGAAACTGTACAGTGTACATGCTCTTTTGTGTATGTTCACATGCATTTTCAAAGTCTGCAATTTAGGAGACTTCCCTGGTGGTACAGTGGATAATACTCCACGCTCCCAATGCAGGGGGCCCAGGTTTGATCCCTGGTTGGGGAACTAGATCCCACATGCATGTTGCAACTAAGGAGCCCACATGCTGCAACTAAGGAGCCGGCAAGCCTCAACTAAGACCTAAATGCAACCAAATAAATAAGCAAATAAATATTAAAGCCTGTTAGAATTTTTTTTAAAATAAAAAAATAAAATAAAGTCTGCAACTTAATTTGAGTTAAAAAAAAAAAGAGGTTGTTGCAGACAGAGACATAAGTATAATCTCATAAACGCATCTTCCTATCTTCTAAGGACTCCTGGCATGGACACACAGTCCCTACACATGTGTATTCCCAGATAAAGTGAGTAATGTGAAATGAACCCAGAGAAGGACAGGCCCCTTTCAATGTTGCATCCTTTTGAAGAGACTGAGTCACAGACCCAAACTAACTGTAATAAATCCCTTCAGATGAATTAAAGATTAGGATGTAAAGTGAGAGCAATGGAGAGAGAGGTTTTAAAGGGAGAGTTCTATTGTAATAGCTTAAAGTAAATTCAGATAATAATAAATGTGAAACCAACTCCAGTTATTGCTTTATGAAAGTAATCCCTTTTTCTAGTTAGGAATCTTTCACACTGCTAAGGAATTGAAAATGACTTTAAAAAGTGTTTTGAATGTGTTTTTAAAACAATAGAAATGACAGTTAACTTTTTTATTAGTTTCAAAAATTCTTTTCTAAAACAATTTCATAAAAGTTGTACATTTAACTTAATATTTTACTCTATGTTCATTATACTATATAATTTTACATTGTACTTGTTGAATTTTGAATTTGTTTCTTCCCTGGACCTAGGAATTTATTGGTGGGGCAGGGATTAGTCTTATTTTTAAGGTAAGAGAATCTTGGTTCTGATAATTCTCTCTTTTTTTAATAAATTTATTTTTATTTATTTATTTATTGGCTGTGTTGGGTCTTCGTTGCTGTGCGCGGGCTTTCTCTAGTTGTGGCGAGCAAGGGCTACTCTCCATTGTGCTGTGCAGGCTTCTCATTGCAGTGGCTTCTCTTTGTTGCAGAGCACAGGCTCTAGGCACACGGGCTTCAGTAGTTGTGGCACATGGACTCAACAGTTGTGGCTCACAGGCTCTAGAGCACAGGCTCTGTAGTTGTGGCACACAGGCTTAGCTGCTCTGAGACATGTGGGATCTTCCCAGACCAGGGCTTGAACCCGTGTCCCCTGCAATGGCAGGGGATTTCTTAACCACTGCACCACCAGGGAAGCCCTGATACTTCTCTTATGAATTATACTACTTTTGCTTTCAATCACAGTATTGAAAAAACTGTAAAAAAAAAAAAAATTTGCCTTGGAAGGTGAAAACAATCATATTTGCAAATTTACAGCCATCGAACTTTTAAAGTTACTCAATGTTTGTAAAGGGAGAAAAAAACTAATCTATTCACTGTAGTTCTCCACAACAGGTTGGCTGGTTGGTTGGTTGGTACCCACATAGGCGTGCACAGTTAGGGTGTAAGTCCATTTCAGGGAAGAATGCCATAATTGTTTAGCACAGTAAATTTTTTGTTTGAACTCCTACTGCACATCTTTTGATTACGTGTTCTTCCTTTTTTTTCCCTTTTAAAAAGTTTTATTAAGATATAATTGACATACAATAAACTGCACATATTAAAGTGTACAATTTGATATTTTTTTCTTATTAGTCATCTATTTTATACATATTAATGAATATATTGGCAATCCCAATCTCCCAATTCATCCCACCCACATCCCTCTGCTTTCCCCGCCTTGACACGTTCTTCTTAAACCCCTAAAATTTCCGATTACATTTGGATGCCCCTCTCCTATAAAAGAGCCAACACTTAGCCTAGCCTTCTTGTTGAGCTAAACAAGGTTCTGATTAAAATCTTAATGAATCTCCTTTTGAGAAAAGAATCAACCACCTATGACCAGTATTTTGACTGCAGGACACTGCCTTTAAACTCAGCGGGAAGCAGAAACTTCCAGGCAAAATGTAAAGTCAGGTTGTTTTTAGCTGAGAAACTCTGCAGCTGGGTGTGAAAGCCTAGTTTCTCTGTTATATCTTTAATTTTTTCAAGGTCAGATAGATAAGAATCTGTGAAAGTTTTCAAAATTTAGCTACTTTTTACTTTTTGCTTTTGCTCTTATAATTTCCATATCATGGATGAGTTGTGGATTTCAGTTCCTTCACTTATATAAGTCTGATGTCCCATAAGCATCTCTGGCTATTTAAATTTCTTAAACTTGTTAGATGCAGAGCACAAGCTCTCTCTCTCTCTCTCTCTCTCTCTATATATATATATATATATATTTTAACTAACCAACCATGCAGGATAACTAGGCAAAAATTAGTAACATTTCAATTATAAATTAGAGGGATTTCCCTGGTGGCCCAGTGGTTAAGAATCTGCCTGCCGGGACTTCCTAGGTGGCGCAGTGGGTAAGAATCCGCCTGCCAATGCAGGGGACACGGTTCAAGCCCTGCCCCAGGAAGATACCACATGCCGCGGAGAAACTAAGCCCATGCCCCACAACTATTGAGCCTGCGCTCTAGAGCCCACGAGCCACAACTATTGAGCCCACGTGCTGCAACTACTGAAGCCCACGCACTTAGAGCCCGTGCTCTGCAACAAGAGAGGCCACCGCAATGAGAAGCCCATGCACAACAAAGAGTAGACCCCGCTCACTGCAGCTAGAGAAAGCCCGTGTGCAGCAACGAAGACCCAACACAGCCAATAAAATAAATAAATTAATTAATTAAAAAAAAATAATCTGCCTGCCAATTCAGGGGACAAGGGTTCGATCCCTGCTCCAGGAAGATCCCACATGCTGCGGAGCAAATAAGCCCATGTGCCACAACTACTGAGCCTGCACTCTAGAGCCCACGAGCCATAACTCCTGAAGCCCTCGAGCCTATAGCCCATGCTCCACAACAAGAGAAGCCACTGCAATGTGAAGCCTGCACATCGCAAAGAAGAGAAGCTCCTGCTTGCTGTAACTAGAAAAAGCCTGTGCACAGCCAAACATAAATAAATTTTAAAAATTAAAAAATAATAATAATAATTAGAGAATCAGAGGAATGAAGATAGTCAAGATAGTCACTGCAAAGGTATAAACAAAAAGACTATACCCAAAGTGCGGCTTTTATTGAACACCAATAAGATATTCTAAATGAGAACTAGAATTTCCTTATTCATTTCTAAGCCTTTCCTTTTGAAAAATCTGATTTGTTCCAATTTTGCCTACCAATTCTTTAACAAAACTTTCTGTAACTTGAGAAATTGTGTCTAAAAGGATTAGAGTAAGAACTAAATCCCCATCTGCCAGGACGTCTGAATTTGCCTCCTTTCACATTACACATAAAGCGTCAGTGGTGAAATAAAGATCAGGAGAAAACAGTAAGCATTTAAAAGGAAAAGCCCACTCCATGCTTGCTGAATATTCAGTTTTCATTGATTTTGGCCAGTATGTTATTCAAACTTACATTTACAGTGTTATATGTGAAATGAGTATTTTAAAATCTCATTAATAAAAACCCATTTAATAAAGCAACAAGATCCATATTATTTTAAAACAAATCTAAAGCAGTCCTATGTCCTTACCTGACTCTTACTCACAATAAATAAATCATTATTTCCTGTCTTGCCTTTGATCTTCTCTGATTAAGAACCGTTAACTCTCATTTATCTAAGATGATAAAAGGACAGATACAGAGTGAAAAAGTCACAAATACCATTAAATCTCATTTTCAGGTATGTCTACCTAAAAATCTTTAACTAGGCCAACCATCTAGAAGGAAAATTGTATAATTCACATTTTCCTTTCTATCCTTCCCTGTTTCCTGGCGCAACATTAAAAGACAAGCAAGCAACAGACTCTAAAGCAAACTCTGTGCCCTAAACCAAACAAGAATAGAGCAATCTTATTTATGCTCTATGAATTTCAACACCTCCTCCATCCCCATTTCTCATCTGATACAATTATAGTATGTTTGCCATAGAAATTGATTTTGAATCTTCTAAATAATATTTATAGCAAACCTACAATTCCATGCAGTGACATATGAAAAGAATCACTCCTCAAGCTTCAGTTTTCCAAATAAACTTGGGAAATAGCTATTTAACAACACAACGAATGGACTTCACAGCACTTGGAAAATGGCCCTCAAAGTCAAATTTTTATAGCTCTGGCATGGAACTTCTGAGCCCTACCCCTAGGGATACCATCCTCAAAGCCTCTTGACAGGTAATCCAAGGAGCAGAGCTCATTAATGTTCTGGGGCAGTGTAGCGTGAGAGCCTGATATCCAGTCCTGCTTGTGCGGGGTGAACAACTTTTGTTCAATGCTTTATTCTACTGAACTCTGAAAACTCTCTTGACACCAATTTCTAAAGAACTTACCAAAGTTGCTAAAACTATTGGCTATTCAGTCTGGTTCTACATCTCTGATGTCACAGATCCCATCAACTTTGGAATGATGGAGAGAAGGCCATAAAGAGCGAGAGATCACACAATTTTGGAAAATTATATACACCCTGTCATGGCTTAATTCTTAATCCAATAGGACAGGTAGGTAGAACAGCAAACACTACTTAAATGTTCCTTTACCAAATCTGTGTGCATTTTATTTCCCTAGGTTAGTAAAATTATGGTAGCTGTCAATCCAAACTTTGCATTAATCATCAATATGTCCCCATAATTCCTAACTCAAATACACTCCCCCCAATATGCAGTGCTGGCCAGGTTTCTCTTCTCATTTATTTCTGCCTCTGATCCATCTCTCTAGACACATTTTACTTCTTAGGTTTTGCTCCATTTGTTTCTCTTCCTGTCTGTCAATCCTGCTCTGCTCCCCATTCTCCCCTCTGTATCTCCACAAAGTACATAACAGAGCTTTCTCCAGATTCCCAAACTTCACTATGTTAAAGACGAATGGCTTATTCTATTAATCAGTTTCATGTTCCCCAAAATACTGTTATTTCCCATACGTGATGACTATTAAACAGACCATATTCCCTGCAAAGGGTCAGAAAGGATATTTCATGCTAGGTATTCCTGTGTTTAGGTTTTCAGTACATTAAGGTGGTAGACGTGGAGCAGGGAGGCGAGAAGGGAAGGAGGGCAGGAAATGATGATTCAAAGGACTGCGCAAAAAAGAACGGTGCTTCATGGGGATACAAAAATATGAATAAGAGTAAGATTAAGAATAAGAAGTTAATTCTTACATAGATCTTACTGTGTGGCAGTCATTGTTCTAAGGTCTTCACTTGCATTGATGTCTTTAATCTGCACAATAATTCTATGAGATTAATTTTGTTATTATCCCCAGTGAGGAAACTGAGCGGCTGAAGGGCTAAATAACTTGTCCAAGTCAGTAAAAGAACCAGAAATCTTGGTCTTCAACACTGATTTGCTTCTCTTAAAGCTAACAGAGGGGAATTCCCTGGCTGTCCAGTGGTTAGGATTCTGTACCCAGGTTTGATCCCTGGTTGGGGAACTAAGATCCCACAAGCCACTCTGTGGGGCCAAAAATAAATAAATAAAATAAAATAAGCCCACTAAAAGAAAGCAAAACTAACAGAGTTGATTATTTCAATACTGGAGAGGCTGAAAGTGAAACTGGCTTATGACCAAAACGGCCCAGTTCCTTTGTGACCAATATATGAACCCTAATAGTTAAGATATATACTAATTTAACTGATTTTTTGGTGTTTATTTGTAATACAGAAAAATTGCTTGAATGTTGTCCCAGAATGATACTCATTTTAGAAAACACGGAATACATTTTAAAGTATTTGGGCTCAGGCGTAGGGTGACCACATGTGCTGGCTTGTTCAGAAAAATCCCAGTTTACACCTGCTGTCCAGGCATGACTGGAGGGCACCTGCTTTCACTTTCAGAAGTGTCCCATTTTGGACAATGAAGTATACAGTCATCTTACTTATGCACAACCAGTGTAAATGGCACAAGTCAAATTGCACAAAATTCAGACCCAATCTCCTTATCATATTACCTTCAGGTCATGCTCTTTAGCAACTCCAGAAGCTACTGCTCTACGCCAACAACAACCAATGGCTGTTCACTGTCAGCACTGATTCCGTGACCTTCATGCACAGTTTTTCTAGTTTCTTGCTCCCATCTCCAAGCTTTTCATTTAGCAAGACTTTTTCACGTACTCTTTTCTACCTATAAAATTAACTAGGATTACTGATTAACTCTAAACCCTCTAAAAGGCAAAATCAATACAAAACAAACACCCTCCTTCAACACACAATTTAAAAACTTTCTGTGCACCAAAGCCACATAAAGTTATCTGTATAAATGCTAGTTTAAAATCATACATGCTCATAAAAGGGAGAGTTCCACTGACCTTTTCTTCTCAAATATTTTACAGGACTTGGTATATCACCATGTGAATTTCAAATGATCTTACTCGTCTTCTGAGAATCAACATCTGCATAAAAACTGATAAGCACTGTATCTGGTTTTAATAATTTTGATGCTTTCATTTTCTCATCCTGAAATCAGTTGTTTTTACCATCATGAGCTCAGTGGTGCTTTTCCCCATTTCTCTTTTTTTCTGCTTCTTCCTACCTTCAAACACTTCATTTCCCTCTAGTCCTTTTGCCAAATTACTCTCTCTCCTCCTCCAACACTTTCTGGTCTGTAATAACCACTCTAATGACACTTCTGTCCTTAAGGATTCCATTGTTACTTTTTGGAAACAAGCCGCTATTCAATTTCACATTACGCTTCCAGTAATGCCCCCAACTCGGCAATTGCCTTTGTAGGCCTATGCTTTCTCCATATCACTTTACAATTCTTCTGAAAAATTACTTACTTTTGGTCTCCTTACACAAAACCCCTGACCTCCCTGCCCTTGGATCAAATTATCCACTCAGATGTAGAGTCTACTTGGGAAACTCAGCTGACAAATAAAACTTCCCAGCTCCTGGGCTTCATTCACCTTTTTGCCTACGAAGATCCTTGGGAAACTGACCTGTCCTCCATCCCTCCATCCCTCCGTCCCTCCATCCCTCCATCCATAGGAGATCAGTTTACGTGCCCTGAAGCACTGGACTGCATTGCTTTACTCTTATCTTGGTCCACATAGTTACAGATGTTGGAGGGTACAGTCGACCACTAGTTCTGGAAAGTGCTCCATGCCAGTGTGAATCAGTGAGGGAGACAATAGCCAACCACGTCCTGCTTAGTGATTTAAAAGTTCTTACAATGTTCTCCTTTTCCTAGCCAGCACGGGTTCTCAAGATCTTAGTATTTAAACTTATCTTAATTATGATACTCAATACAGAACTGTATTCATCTTTAATTTCCACTAAATGGCCTCAACTATCCAAAGAAGTTTAATCTCACTATGATAATGACATATCATTAAAGGGCTCTCTATAAAAGTTGCTTTGGATGTGTGGTACCTTTTTGGGAGAAACTGCTATAAGGTTTGAAGATCACATTTAATAGAAAGAAGTGAATTTCATTAAAGATGTAAGGGAAGTAATTACAGCTTCAGAGTCACATGACCAAAGACAAATTATACATTCCATTCTGTAATAATGTTTAAACAGACATTTCTTCCTAATTACCTGTTACCTTGTTCCTTCATGAAAATGGTCTTATTTGTGATAAGTAGATATCAGGAACAAAGCGGGAGTCATTGCAAACAGAGAATCAATTGTATCACATGTCTTAGAGCTACTGAGGCGATACTTAAGATAAGCACACGTTCGCCAACAGGTAGACCAGAATTTGACCAACTCTTAACCATGAAAGATGAGCATGGCTCTGCGTGTTAGCTTTACAATTGCACACCTATAGGAATTTCAGCAACCTCTTTGTCTTTTATGGACAGAGACAATATTTACTAAGACAAAAATTGGTACGCGTGGGGCGAAATGTTTCAAGATGAAACTCTACTTGAGTCAGAAATGTGGAGAAGCCACAGCTCTGGGAAGATGATCAGAATCCAAACTTTAAAGCAACAACAAAAAGAAGACACCTCAGATCATTCAATTCCATTTCTCCAAATGTTATCCTTTCAGTTATCTTAAAAATATCCATTTTACTAAGAATAATGTATAAAGGTCAATCTCTAACTAAACTTCATACTATGTGAGGTTTTACATATTATGTTCTTCCAACTCTGGGCTGCATGTACTAAATAAGCTGAAACTTTACTGTGTGATACAGAGTAAATCATAAGATTGCATTATCCCCATGAATCACAAACACAGAGAGGGGACAGAGAAGAAAAAAATATAGTTGATTTCAGTTTGGTCTCACTGAAAACACGACACTTGTTCTTATTGTCACTTTACATTAGAGAGAATAGGAATGTCTAAAAAAATTTTTTGAAAAGTTAATTTGGAGATTTATTTTTAATTAGACAAATGCAGTGACTCACATCAAATTAATTTCTTTACTTTAACCTTTTACAAATGCAATATCGTACTGAAAGTAAGCAGAAATATTTAATAGTCTCTTTCAAGGACACTTTCCTTACAAAAACAAAACTCTACAAAATCAGCCCTGAGGTACCATTTCACACTGGCACCTAGGTATCCCAGGGCTCTTATTTCACTGTGCCCTCCCAGATTAGAGCCTAGACTCAGAATCACTTGACGAAGTGGCACTTCTGTAAGACACAAAAGCTACTGATTTATTAAGAGAGGCTTGAGGCTCTATTTTTACTCCATCATACTCCTATGTATAGCAACAACAGGAAAAAATCATCCTCAATCAGTGAGTCAAAGACAAAAGCACATAGAATGATTACGAGCATATAAAGAGGGAAAAATACACGCATACCTTGGTGGGATGATACTGAGGCATTTCTTAGGAGCCTACCCTCTGCATTCTTGAATTGTGACCAAGATGATAAAGAAGTGCTGAGAGGAACAAGCGACCTGGTTGTAACCTGTCCGCGCTCTTCAGCGGAGGAGGCAGAGCCTGTGTATCACCACACGGCAATTCCAGCTGAGAACTGACCTTGCACTGGATGAGAAGCTCCCAGAGCTCAGCTCACAGAGTCCCTTCTCTTTACACATGGGTCCTCGTTGTGCAGAGGCTGGACTGGATTCAGCAACTGGTTTTGCTGAGCCTGGAACCTATGTTATACTGTGCAAGGTCTATGGTAACTGAAGACACAAATGGTCTGGGATGTAGACAGAAAAGACTGTGAGAAAGAGTTAGAGACAGGATCAAACCACTCAAATTTGAAAGTTAAGCTCTAGTCCTTGGTTTACTTGTGATGCAAGTGATACAATCAGAATAGATAAGATAAGGTCTGTTTTGCTTCATTGTTTGAATTTGGGTCTGAGGACCCAATAATTTATGATAATGCTCACATTCTTTTGAAACAGTTCCAGAAACTGTGGTTGTTAAATTCAGCAGAGGAAAGAATTCCATTTGGCCCCACTCATGTTTTCCTCCCACAGCAGAAATGGGGATTAATAAAAAGCATGGCTGAGTAGAAATCATATTATTCTACCAAGGGTAAATGGGCATTGGCCTATTTGTAAAGGGAGCTAAAATTAAATTCTTAATATAATTTAACGTCAATTAAATGCATGTAATAAGAAGGACCGGAAAAAAAAAAAAAAAAAAAAGAATGACCACCCTGAAAATTAATCTATTTAATAGTTAAAGTATAATCAAATTGGTCTGTTCTACAAATGCAGCTCTCCCTCCTTTCTAATTAAACACTATTTTATGGAGCTGGACTTCCCAGACGCCTGGAATGTTTTTAAAAGATTTGTAGGCATGTCTTCAAAATAGGAGGGACTTTGCTATTTCTTATAATAGAAAAATTGGTTTCGTGTCTTAGTAATTGCCAATTAACTTCATAACCCTAGAGAATTTCAAGGAAAGAAAATCAACCTAAAATCAGAAAGGAAAATTATATAGTAAATATCATGGCTTACACCATCACAGAGACAGCACTGTTGTATTCTGTGATCTGTGAAGCTGCCACTGCCACTGCTCTTACTGGGCCTGGCAGTGCCATCTCCAGGTGGGACACCCCAGTAGAGAACCAGTCGATACTTCAGACACCCCAATAAAGCACCTGTGTGCCCACCGGTTTGATGTTCCTCGTTGACCCGGTTGGCACTGTTCATTTTTCCTTTCTAAGCCCCAGTCCCAGCAATCTCAATTTCTATGTGTATTCCCCATGGCCATCATTTTCCAGTCTTTAAAATTATATCTTCTAATATCCTCTGAATCATCCCTAGTTACTGAGTCCTAAATTAGATGCTGCATTTTGACAGGAGACACATTATCTCCAAGAACGACTGCCTCAAATGAAGTCATGGACACTCTAGTTTTACAGTCTGAAAAACAAAAGCATTTCCTTTTTCTTTCACCTGCCAGGGATTTTTTTCTTTACAAGAGAGAAAATCCAACAAAGTGAAAGCATAAACAGCTGCCCATGTGGACCCTGATTAGCATTTCCTTGTGTTTCTTCAGTTTCATTTTCTCTTTCTTATTGTAAGAAACTGTCTTCTACAATACATTTTAACCCTGTTTCCTAGCTTTGAGAAAAAAAAAATCATACACGGTTCCCTGCCCTCCATCTCACAGACATGTATGGGGCACGTGACTGGACGCTGAGATCATAAAGACACACAGTGGCTCCAGCTCTTAGCGGGCTGCGTGCAGCGGGGGGCAGGGGGCAGCTGCAGAGACGCCACATCGTCCGCGTCACCGGGAGCAACAATTTGAGGGCAGCAGGAGGCCCAGGGTTCACCGGGAGCACGAAGGAGAGAAACTGGTTACAGACTGGAAGAGGAGAGGAAAAGGCATGAAGGCAGGTTTTCTAGACAACAGAAGCTGTGGCCCAGTGTCCAGGGATGACAGGACTTAACCACGCAAAAGACTGGGGAGAAGGCTCTTCTGGCAAGGGAAGGTGGATGTGCAGAAAGCAGGCAGAGAATGGTGGGTAAGAAGCACAGGCTCTGCTTTGTTATGTATATTTTACTATAACTGAAAAAAAAAGCAGCAGCAGTAGCATGAGTTTTGGAGTGAGGCTGCTATACTTCACTTGGGCAAATTAGTTACCCTCCGTGTCTGTTTCCAAATCCATAAAATGAGAAGCAAAATAGTACCTACTTCCTAGGAGCGAAGCCCTCAGGGCTTTACTCCAGGTAAAGCACTGCGGCCCATGCTGGCTTTACAGGAAGCACCCCGAGATGAGTGAGGGCACCGTACCCTCAAGGGCACAGAGAGTTTAAGTTGCCTTCTCCTACAGGAAAAGTCTAGGAGGCAGAAGAACTGAGCTCAAGGTTATCAGACACTACAGTTTTGAAAAAACATTTTTTCTTTTTCTTATTTTTGTATCTACATGAGATGATGGATATGAATTAAACTTACAGTGGTAATCATTTCACAATGTATGTAAGTCAGATAATTATGCTGACACCCTAAACTTGTACAGTGCTGTATGTCAATTACATCTCAACAGAACTGGGAAAAAAGTTACTTAAAAATATTTTAAAGAAATGACATTTTGAAGGTATCACTTTTGCCTTCCTGAGGTCTTCAATGAACTTTAAATGGGCACTGAGGGTATATCCTTGAAGCTACCTACACGTCACTACAGGAGAAAATCTGTCTGCAAAATAACTATGTCTTCCAGCCTTAAAATATTCCTTTCCGAAGGACAGAATGACGACACTACTCTAAATGTGCCTTCTGTCCCAAGGCCTGAGAAGGAGTGCAATCCTAAATCAAAGTGTGCCAAACACCCCACAAAAACCGTGTTTAGCTACACACATGCCATTTGACAGTCTGTGGACAGAGGAATGTTCTGTTGGGATAGCACATGTTCTATGGAAAGGAACAACAAGACAATATGAGAAAACATATGAGTCCTTCCCATAAAAAATGGTAGAGAGGGACTTCCCTGGTGGCACAGTGGTTCAGAATCCACCTGCCAATGCAGGGGACACAGGTTCGAGCCCTGGTCCGGGACGATCTCACATGCCTCGGAGCAACGAAGCCCGTGCGCCACAGCTCCTGAGCCTGCACTCTAGAGCCCGTGTGCCAACAACTACTGAAGCCCGCACGTCTAGAACCCGTGCTCCACAACGTGAGAAGCCACCGCTCGCCACAACTAGAGAAAGCCTGCATGCAGCAATGAAGACCCAATGCAGCCAAAATATAAATTAAAAATTTTTTTTTAATTTTAAAAAATGTGATAGAGAAATGTTAGAATACGGGAGGCCTGAGTTGCTTAATATCTGTTTCCTCATTGGAAAAATAAGGCTAAATGTTTTCTAAGGACTCTTGGGACCTCAAATATGCTATAAACTGCTTGATGAATAGGCTGTATATAATCAAGGCAGGATATAAAACTCTGTATAACGAGAAATATCTGTCCAGTCCAGAAATCTGTCAGACAATGCTGCCTGGGAACGTCTGTAGGCAAGAGCAGTATCTGTTTGGCTTCTCTATTTCTAACTTTCCTATAAAGATGTGCTACTAATATGCAATTCATGACTTCAGCTCACCTTTCTTGAATCTATTTTCATTGCGGTACAGCTACTGACTAGATAATGTGCAAACAGATCAGACCGGTTGTTTGCTCTAACTTTCAACTCACATTTTTTTCCTCATGTTATGATGATATTGGTTAGAGATGTACTAGAAGCTTTAACTCCAATCTCAGAAATGCTTCATTTACGTAAGCAAACACTTCTCTGTCTTGACACAGGAGACTAGAGGCTGGTGGTCTCGGGAGCAGATCACACACCTGCACAGGGACCCAAGGAAAGCAGCAGAAACACCAAGCAAACTCCCATTTAGGAAACCGGACCTGGACTGTGGGTATGAGGGTAAAAAGGAAGGGGAGGGGGATTAATTTACTTTGTCTTCCTATTAGAAAACAACCACACAATTCCCACCACTCATATATGAAATATTGAAAGGCTTACATTTCCTCTACACCTTCCTTGAGAATGGCGGAAACTCAGTACCTTCTTGAGCCCTGATCTCATTAAATGTTGACTGCCAACATTTTTCACCTCTGAGAATATAAACATCCCATTCATAGAGGTGTTATCTCATAAGCCCAAGGCACTCTCAGCTTCTGCCCACTGGTTTTCTCATATCAGCCAGAAATGCCCAAGCCCAGATGCTGGCCATCACAGCAATGCCACCCAGAAACGTCCTGACTGTGGGGGGACACACAGAACAACAGGCATTCCAGCTGTTTTTATATTGAATTTGTCCCGCACTTGTTCAAAGCTCATCTCTCGGTCCTGAGGAAACACTCTGAACACTATGAGTACACTCTCCAGCGTTACGAAATAGTCCTGATAACTATAAAGAGGTTCTGGATGGGAAAAAAAAAGAGAAAATTTTAAATAATTTCACCAACATCTTCTTAACCTGCAGTCCATGAATCACCTGAAAATACATGCAAACTTGTACAGCATACATATGTGTATTTTTCATAGAGATCTAGGGCTTTTATTAGATTCTCAAAGTGTTCTATGACTTTAAAAGGTTAAAAACTACATAATAAAAAGTAACTCTTCTTACTTCAGCTCCTCAAGTTAGAAGTATCAAGAAAACATAAAATACATCACTTTTTGCCTTCATTTGTATATCTTTGAGCAATGAATTCCAAATTAAAAGATAGCATTTGCCATCCATGCTGTTTATGAAACGTTACCTTGCTTCAATACTTCATCAAATAATTTTGACAATACAATTTGTAATTTGGCTTTAAATAGATTCACACTAACACCAGAAAAAACAAATATGGATGTAAAACAGTTCCCCAAAATAGGTATTGATGCAATAAATGGTTTGTTTAATTGAATTCTTGCTAAATTTGAGGTCCAATCACACTTGGGTATGTGGAGAATTCTATTCTAGGGGTAGCATAATTCCAAGAAGATGGAAAACCTGTAACTGAATCTCTTTCACCACTTTCCGAAAACAAACAGGGGTACATTCCACAGCACCAGCAGTCGTGAGCTTAACTGCAGCTGACTAAGTTTGAGATGACCTACAAAATCTGCTCTGTTATTAATAACATTCCTGCCTTGATGGAATTACCAAAATGCATGTGGGGGTCAGGGTTTCATTCGTGTTGAGTCAGTCTTCTCCCGCATCTGCCCTGTACCCCTCTGGAGCACCACGCTGGGAAAATTCTGTCATCCACAATACCCAGCTGTGTCACCCAACCGCAAGCCACGTTAATGGGGGTAAGAGCTATGCTAAATGTGAAGTCTGAAGGTGAGAGTTTGGCTGAACCACTAGGATTCCAGCATATGTTTGTGATTACCATTAGGCCAGCTACTCCCAATAGGTAAGCTACATCGTATCGGTTATTTGATTCAGGGAGGGGGGTAGAGGAGGGGGTGAGTAATAAACTCAAGTTCTAAAAGAATTAAGCTTATACTTCAACATGATTCTTTCAGAATAATTTTCATTAACTTTTAATGAAATCTATGAGTCGAAGACATCCTTCCAAGGTATGGTACTTTCATTTTTATTCTCATTGGTTTGGCTATAACAATGGACCGTTCATTCAGTGAGCCAATCCCATCCCACAAATAAAATCTGACAAATATTCCTATAGAAGTTACCACTACCTCCCTCACAAATTTCTTAGTACATCCAAACTGAATTATTACCCTCGTTTACACCCTCTATTTGCCCCACATCCTATCCATACAGCAATATACCCACAACACCCAGTATGTCCACGTGCCCAACTAAAACACCACTCCTCTAGGAAGCAAAGCCTGTGTTCTCTCCAGAGGCATGAAGCTAGACAAGACATGGTTCCCAATGGTCTCAGGCTCCCTTAAAAGCCCCTCAAGGACAGAAACTCCATCCTGTTTAGCTGTGATCCTTCACAGTGCCCTCAAGAGAAGACACTCCGAAGATACATGCTAAGAAAGAAATTAAAAGAATAAATGGATGAATGAACTGAATGACAGAAAATATAGAGGTCCCTAATTTCTCAGTTAAAATTTGTACTTATTTTTCTCACACACTCACAATGTTAAAACAATTATTTGGACAAAGTGTTTAGTATACTGATTTTTTTAAATCAATTAATCTGCTTGCTAAATGTATAACTCTCATTCTTTCTTAGCCAACCCATGGTTTGGTTTCCAGATTACTACCACTGAATTCCTATTTTTGTTTCTCTCTCTCTCTCTCAATCTTCCATTCCTTCAAAATACATGAGCTAAGACAGTTTTCCCCAAATATGGATCTGATAGTATTTTTGAGGTAATGTGACTTGTATCCATCAAAAAACTGAACAGAGTGAAGGACACTCGCTAAAGACCTGAGGGTTCTGAATAGTCTGGGCTCTTCTTCCACTGACTTTGGTGACCTTGAAAAGTCACCACTCTGAGACTCAGTGTCCTCGCTGAAAGATGATAGGTTGTTACTAGTGCAACCCCCGGTTCCTTTCAGCTGTATGTATTCTAGAGAAGAAATTCTCTGTCTTGCTATTACAGGCTTACCAAACATATCTCATGAGTAGACAGACCAGGAAGCTGTCTGCATTAGAGGACTGAGTTCTATGGCCCACAGACCACATGCAGCCCACTGCCTGTTTTTGTAAATAAAGTTTCATTATAGCACAGTCATGTCTATTGGTTTATCAACTGCTGCTTTTGTGCTAAGGATGGTGGAGATGCAACAGAGACTGTATGGCCAGAAAAGCCCCAGATACTGGTCGTTTGCAGGAAAACATAGCCAATCCTAGTTCTACACCATGTGCGTTGGGGATTGTGACTTCCTACCTAAAGATCTCACCTCTCTTCCCTGAATGAGACCTGGAATTTCACCATTAGAGGTTACAAAATGTATATATGCTTTGGAAAGGCAGAATGCCTTAAGTGTTAGGCAGACAGTTCTCTAATAGTAATCACATGACCCCTACCTGGGACAGCAAAGGAAAATGAAAGGGCCCCAGGAAGCCAAAGTAAACTAAGCAGGCACCAAAGATAAATCTGCTTACTTCCTAATGTTGCCTGGGTCCACGATGGAGAGATGAGTCTCTAGATTTTGATACTGTGATGGGTTTTCATCTAAACCTGCTCCCTCACCCTCTTTTACGTAACAGCCGATGCCTGTGGGACAGCTGAATGACAATCAGGTATAATAATAATATAAAACGAAAATAAAACCACCAAAGGGTCCACATACATTTTTACCACTTTCATGCTATGATGAAATGATGTGTGTGAATCTCAAAAGCCATCATTCTGAGTAAAGGAAGGCACACACAAAACTATACATACTGTAATGTTATGTTTATATAACTTCCAAGAATAGGCAACACTAAGGTATGGTGATAGAAGTCAGAAACTGGCAAGAAGTAAAAGGGGCATGAAGGACATTTTTAGAGTGATGGTGTATGTGTTGTTGGACTATTAAAAAACACAGAGCAATATACAACAACAAGCTCACGTGTTTCTTGGAAGTCTCTGCTTTATTTAAATTGTAGTAAATTTATTCTAAAATCATGCCAATATAAGTAGAAGTATTAAATCCAGCATGTATGATGTTAATAAAATTTATCTTTCAAAAAATTAAGTTATTGATAAATGCTGTTTTAAGTCTGAACAAAAAATAATAAAGTGCCATGGCATTCTTCAACAGCATCTAACTTTCCTATTAACTGGGCTACCAATCTACAATCATCTGAAAAATAAAAATCAGTTCTGCTTACTAGACAGGCTAAATTTTTCAAAGAAAATCTGAAAGACAAATACCTTAGGGATATATTATCCTGACTTTGGTAGCTTGTTTGAAATGAACCAAACTCTACTTAAGAGTAATCAAAGGTACTAAATTAGGCAACAATATGCACTTACTGCACAGATAGCATAAGTACCCAAGAGATCATTTAAATAAGCAGAATTAAACAAGAAGGGGTAAGGTGTTATTACAAAATCAGTACAGGTCTGAACCCATGCTTCGGTTGAAAATCTAGGATTATCTAATTGCCTTCATTTCCAGCTTAACAATTGAGAGATAGAGAATTTACGTGTTAAAAGGTATCTAGAGGTCAGCTAATGGAAGCCCTTCGTTGTCCTAATGAAGATACTGGGCGTGTAACCGAGTCAGTCCGACCCTCACCGTTTCCCCCAGGGTGCACAGTAAGTGGTCTCTCCCCTCGCTGGCTGGTCTCACATTATCCGGCCTCAGCACACCAGCAACTGTGGCTACATGTGCTGTTCCTCTTCCTCAGACTGGTTCTTCTACCAAAAACACTCTTCCCACTCTCATCCCTCCTACTAACTCACGCTCACTCTTTAAGACTTCATCTAGTTATGACTCCTCCCAGATGCTTTTCTTGACCCCTTTCTCACCCTCATCAATTTGAGCCCCGAGTGTTAGTTACACCTTCTTTGCTTTTGCAGAGCACCTCATGCGTTTTTCCTCAATCATTCTTTCAACCATTTAAATATCGAGTGTCCGCTCTGGGTCAGTGGGCTAATGCTGGGGATACAGAGAGATAGAGACTTGTTTCTGCCTTCAAGGAGCTACACTTCAGATGCGGCTCAAATGCCTGCTCACTAAAGGACTGTTAACCATTTTTGCATCCCCAGAACCTGATACAGTATATGGCATACAGAAGCTCAATAGATGGTTGCTCAATATCACTTTTATTGTAAAAATCAGGAGTTCAAATGTTTCTTGTTTTAATGAGTGAAATGACCCCTGAGCAAAATTTAATCTTTAAAACAATGGAGGGTATATTTACCTTCTATTCATTATCCATGCTGCTCTTAGTTTTATGTGTCAAGGCATGTTCATTTAAAACCGTTGCTAGTTCTGATTTTTATTATTCTTTACTTCATAGCATATTACCAAGAGTTTACATTATCCTATGACTAAAGGCTCATTTAGTAGATTCTGGGAAAGCAGGCCGTGTGTAAACTCAGGACAGTATATTCCTCAACGCAACACCCATCCAAGATTTCTAATACTTCTAGGGTAAAAAAACAATACAAATTATGAAAATATCATCATATATTTAAAAGGAATATTACCTTCACTATTATTTAATGAATTAATTATTGATTTACTCCAAAGGCATATATGTACCCGTCACTGAATTAGGCTAGGGACACGGAGATGAATAAGACATGGTCCAGGGCATCAACAAACTCCTCGCCTTTAGAGAGGTCAGCTATAGAAGTACCACTAGTAAGTGCTGGGGTAGGTGTAACACTAGAGGAATGCAGAGGCAGAGAAGGCACAAAGGTGGAAGTGACCAAGCTGGCTTGAGGAGGAGGCAGTCAGGGAAGACCTCACAGAGGAAGTGATGCTCAGATTTTGGAAGACTTCCCCAATAGCTTCTCAACTCAAGAAGAGGCCCCATTTCCACATGTCAGCGCCCACTGTGTTTACTCAGCAACAATTTGTTAAGACTCTGCTGAGTGCCAGGCCCTTTAGTGGGGGAGGGGGGAGGTAGAGAAGGACTCAGCAATGAAGAAAACAGACAATGCTCCCGTCCCAGAAGTGCTCACACACTACTCTAGAGCTAGTGATAAAGGTTCACCCTACACCCAAAAATCTTATCACGGGATTATGAGTAGGAGACTAAATATGTTTAAGTCTTGCATGTTAGGAATGCTAGGTTTCTTTCTTGACTTTTAGCCAATTTTCAGCTCTATTTTGCTAAGTTTTAAAAGCTTCCCCCTTCAGTCTCTTCACCTTCCCATAAGCTAAGCTTTTACAACAGGCTCCACTTGCTGCCTCTACTTCCTTACCTCACACTCACTCTTCAACCTGCAGCAAACAGGCTTCCAACTCTCTTCCATTAAACCCATGCTAGCAAAGATCTTCACTGTCAGCCACAATACACATCCAGGGGATGATTTTTAGTCTTGACCCTATTGGTCACTTGGCTACCTTGATACGGTTGTGCACTCATTCTGAACCTAGTGCCTTGGCTTGCAGAGTGCCCTGTCCTGGTCTCCATCAGAGGCTCCCAAAGCTCTGCCTTTCCCTAACTGGCACTGCTCCTCGGGTTTCCCTCTTTGCTCCACTGCTGTCTCTACAGAGGCTATTCTCTTCTGCCAGATCTCATGCAGTCCCAGTTTTCACTGTCTCTTGAATGCTGGAGGCTCCATGAACACAGAGGTGAGAAGTTTTGGTCTCTTTCCCTAGATTCCAACTTGTACAGCCAACTATCAGTTGGGTATACACACTGAGCTCACAATTTCACAGGCTAAACTTCTCCCATCCACAATCTGCTCATCCACGAGAATTCTCAATTTCAGTTAATAACACTCCCACACAAAAACTCAAGTTTTTTTCCTGGTCCCCAGTATGCATTTAATCACCAAATCATACCAACTTCATTGCATGTTGTCTCCATAGACTCCATCATTCCCTTCCATCCACATCTGAATGACCCTAGTCTAGGCTCTCACCATCTTTACTTGGACAAGGGCATTAAGCTTCCAAATTACTACTCTAACCCCCTCCCCCCAGCCCCAGTCATGGTGTACCTTAAAGCCATCTGTTATACTCCAGAAAGTAAAGACACCAAGGCATCCCGGAACAGAAGCAGCAAGCAGTTACAAGATCAGAGTTTTGATTTTATGGATTTTAATCCAATAGCTCTGAAACCAGATTAAAATAGTAATGATATGAATTGGGTATGAGCAGGGTGGAGGTGGGGAGTGGAAGAGACAGAAGAGAGAATAAATCAGTGTAAAATTTGATTAACTGAAGACAGTTCCTTCTTAAGACCCATTAAAAAGTCCTCTGAGTAGCAAAGTACTTCCATGAACTCCAAAGAGAATTGGTGCTAATTTTTTTAACTCCCACAATAAGAACTTTCTTAGAGTCTGGATAAGAGAAGTATCATGTTTGCTTAGGATTGGTATAATTGAAATCAGCTTCACTTGGGCTTCTTCTAAGCAATGACTCATGTTGTTTTAGCTGGTGTTGACTCACTGCTCCACAAAGGATGACACAGCTTTAAACAAGCAGAGCGTGGCCTGCTTTTCCCAATTACATGCTTCCAGCAACTCAAGAGGTGGGAGTCCTCTGGAGTGGAGCATTCTGCAACTAAGCACAATTTTGATTTTACAAAAACAAGTTGCCAAGCCGACCTTGTAATCACTGAGCTTTGTAAATGAGGAGGAGAGACGTTAAGTTGTGGTATGTTAAAAATCACAGGGGCCAGGCATCCTCTGTTTTTTTCAAAACAGAATCTGCGGAAACTTACAGTCAGCTCTTTTCCCATTTAATTGCTTACTCTATTGAGGTCAGCAAATGTTTTTCTTCAAGATGCCAATGAAAAGTCGCAGCAAGTATGTTTTTGAGACTCTCCAAGTTATGTTTGGTGAGCTAACGTGCAAGGGGTGTTGTAACAGTGTTTGAAAGGAAGCTGAGGAAATGTCATTCTCATAACGGTCACCACCTTTTCTCCAGTTCTGGACCTTTAATGTTCTCCCACCAGGGAGCCAGTTTTCCCCTCCTCCATGTTTTCCCTGCTGGTGGCCTGACTGCTCCCAGAACACAGCAGTCCATGCTGAGGGCCTGAGCAGGTGACCAGGGTTCAGCAGGACATATTCAGAGCCTGGCTCAACACGTTGGTTATTCTTTATGAGGCTTTGGGCAAGATACTTTTCCATACTTTGCTTCCCAGCTGTACCACAGAAATTAGTTCTCACTCATTACTAATCTTTCATGATGCCTATTTAGTTCCTATTAGTAATACACTCTGAACAAGTCAGCTCATTAAAAATAGTTAGAGAAGACTTCTAAAGACATGGCAGTTGGCAGAGAAGCCCAGACCACATTGTTTATGTATAACTAAAATGACCATCCAGTCTCTGTAGTTATGATGTTCTAAAAAACAAAGTTTATCAAAATGAATACCTCGGAAAATGAACACAAGTGCCTGGAGGCCACCCTGATTCTGACCTCTCCAGAAGATTCAAGTCCAGACTACAGTGGGCCCTGGGTTGGTTTCTAAACAGAGATCCTTGAAGCCCAATTTAGGTTTAGCATTATCCACGGATCCAAGGTCACTGAGGGATGAGGACTGTGCTCGCCGACGGGAGACCCCGGGTGGCCTGGGGTCCGAACTGGACCACACAACCTATCTTAACTTATCCTAAGTTTCCGAGCAACCTTTAGGACAGAACTGGTCTTCACAAAGGCATGGTCCAGGACCTGCTTGTCCCTTGGTTGGCTTCAAAATCAAGATCAGGTGAAAACCTGATTGAATGTTAGGAGAGAAAAAAAGAAAACCCCATTAATTCTCATGGAGCATTGCTTCTCAACCTGCATTAAGCACTGCTATGTTATAAACCACATGGAAGGAACAAAATGAAAAACTCACTTTTAACCATAGACATCTATCTTAGTAATTAAAGAAAACAATTAATAAAGCAAAAATGAAAAATTCTTAGAACATGAACCTAAGGGTTAGAGGATTAAAAATTGTCCTCCCCTCCTTCTGCCTAAAAAGGAGCCCTAGGAAGACTCACTGCTTGCATCCCACTTTCTTGGTCAAGTTGAATGACTTCTGACTAATATATTATTAGTTATAATGTCATTTTAGTATGTCTAACATTTTTTCTAAAGCACATTGTATCTATTTTAAAATATTGTTACCTAAATAAGACTGCAAGAGTATGTCAATTGTATCTCAATAAAAGTTCTTAAAGAAAAAAAAAAGTAAGACTGCAAGAAGGGCAAGAATATAGCTTTCAAATTTTAAAAAATCCTATTATTTTACTTCCTTCAAGTGGCAATAAAATTTCTCAAACTATTTATGTCCATTCATATTTAAATCACTCCATGCTTATTCCATTAAAACGGAATAGACACAACTGCAAAAGAAAAAACTAAATCAAAACTGAGTATAGTATCTACTATGTGAAAGTTAGCATTGCTGACTACCAAGCAGGGATGTGTTAATACTGTCCCTGCCCTCAATAAACCTAGGGCCAAATTGCGGCAGAAGAAACACTAAATCCATAACATCCTAAATAATGTTTTGAGATTTAAATAATGAGTTAAAAGCACCAGTTTTGGAAGGACTGTCATTACCTTGTTCTGCGATCTTGGGCTACTTCTCTGTGCCTCAGTTTCTTCCTACGTCACTGGACTGTGATAAGGATTAAATAAGATAATGCATGCCAAGCTCAGTAAGCTATCAATAAAACCAAGCCTTTTTTTTTTTTTTTTTAAAGAATTGACACCACAGGACAGTACTTGATGAATTACCAAATGATCAGTCTTGTCATAATAGGTGAAAACCTTTGTGGCTACTATTGTCAAAGAAGTCTTCAGAAAGGAAGTTTAGTCCTTTCTTTGTTAACTACATTTATTCTCTTTTGTTTTGCTTTACAGCCCCTGCCGGTCAAATATGGGTTTAGGCCCAACCACTGACTTGTTAACTTTGGCTGCTATGTGAATTTTTCAGTATGGTAATGAAGGTAGGGAAAAGTGGGGCAGAAAGAGATCAAATGTATTATTAGTTATAACGTCATTTTTGTATTTCAACATTTTTTCTGAACACCTGTCAGGCTTCTCTACAGTTTTATAAAAACATAAATCCATTGATGGGCCTTTGTGTAAAGACAAATGTATTGTCCAGTGTTTTCTAAAGTGACGTTCATAAATAAATACTGAACAGGAAACGCCACAGGAATTCTTTTCCCTATACATTACAGATGCACAAACGCAAATTTTGTGGCTGACCACAGAATTTAACATAGGAATAAAGATTTATCTCTTAAATGTAAACGATAATCAGCACCACAACTTAGAATTACTAAAATAGTACAAATAAATCTCAAGTGTTCGACAGTTTAAAAACTACTACCTACTACTCTGTCTTTGGTTTCCAGTTTCTCCTTCTTCCTGTGCTGGGTATTGTGTGTTTGTGTACAGTCATCATCTATTCATCAAAGGGATCAGAAATGGAATGCATAGGTTTAATTAGTTCTTAAGAGTAACATGAGACACCACAGCTGGTTCTCAACCTGATATTAGCATATGTCGTCCCACATTTGGAATTACTTGGCACTTAATGCCTGTCAAATGGATAGTTTTACCTATAACATTCATTTATTGAAGACTGATGCAACACATTTGATACTCAAAGAATGTGTCATACACCAGTTATTTGGGGAGATGATATATAGTAAAGCAATCTACTATTTTCTTTAGTTCCCACTTTAGGCACTTTTGGACACAACATTAATATTTTGATGCACATCCTCTAATAATCACAAAGAAATGGATACATGAAATTCCACCTTACAAAGAACAACACATTATACAAAACTCACCAACTCAAGTAACCAGAACATAGCAAGAAACTGAAAGCAAACAAGCAAACCAAAAAATTCTCCAAGAAACTGGGATAAATGCTATCAAAATCTTTTGTTAGAGTCTACATTTTAGTCCTTTGAACAGCATTTTCTTAACACAGTTCCAAAAAGCTTGATTATCTAATCAAAAGTAAATTACAAAGCATGTTAAAAATAGCAATATTAGAAAGAACAAAAGTACTGCTAAAGGCTTTAAGGTCTGCCTGAAAATAAGGAAAACAACGATGACAACAATAAATAATATTTAAATTATATAAGCAATAAAACATCACACCAACATTCACTTTTAAAACAAGCAAACATCCACATCTCAATCACTGTCTGACTACAGCACTGTAATTCTTAGTGTCTTAATGATGATAGTCATTTAGAAAAGGTTCTTTTCTGATTATCTAAAGACAGATTTGACTTAATACATTCATCCAAAGAGGCTTAAAAACAAAATAAGTCTATTGTTTAAATGGGTAAACTTTATTTCCAAAATTTTCTTCTGAGAAACATTTTATTCCCTTCCTTTCCTTTTCTATATAACACTTGACTTCTTTGTTGGAACACTTATCTAGAGACCACAGATTGAGAAAGCGGAGAATGGATATGACTTCAAAAGTGAAATAATTTGGTTTAAGGATGAAATGAGAAGAAATTTTGATTAGATGCAAATTAGAATGTTTGCTTTAGTTATGATACATTTACAAATGTTCAAGTAACACCTCAGGAACACTGTAAGGGGAAAAATGTTTCCCATCAGATGCGAGCATAGTGCTACGAAAACACCTTGGTAACAAGCGCCAGGCAAAATGGGACCTAATAACCACCCTCTCTGAACACAGCGTTCAATTTGGCAACTTTCTGATTATTTTTCTATTAAGCCTATAATAAAATTTTGCTTCCGAAAAATCATGGATTTTGAAAATTAGCGAATTTATCTTTATAGGTTCCATGAACGCAGACCAGATAAAACAAACCATTTTATTGTATTTTGTGGCAAAACTGTGAGAAAAACAGCAGGTTAAATTATTTTTGGTTGACTTTTTAAAGGCAAAAAAGGCACAAATAATAAAATTAGAATACTGAATGTGGATTTTATATTATGTAAAATAAGTGAAACGTAGAAGGAATGAGAAAAATAGAAAATCGCTACGAGAACATCACTGTAATGAACGTTACTGGCAAGATCCATAGATGGACACGAAAATCAGAGGAACGTTTGAGGAAAAACAGGATGTCAGCACAGTCAAAAAACACCCCTCCCAAGATATTTATCAGTTACATAGGGAACATGGCAGACAACACCTTGACCAGGTGGTCAGCGCTGACACCACCATTAACAAGACAGCAATGTCATGAGCCCCCCAACATGCAGAGAAAGGCCTGACATCATTTTGTGGAATTCTCACCCCAAAGGCATCACTTCAACCCAATCATAAGAAGACATAAGATCAATCCAAACTGAGGGACTTCCTATAAGACAACCAACTGGTACTCCAAAAGTGCCAAGGTCACAAAAGACAACACACTGTCATGGATTGGAGGAGGTTTAGGAGTCAGGACTAAATTCAATGTAGGATCCCAGACTCAATTCTACAACAGAAAAGTTCCAATTCTAGTGGAAAAACTAGTGAAATCAGAATAAAGCCTATAGTTAGTAATTAGCAGTGTTATTTTTTTTGGTTTTGACAATGGAACACAGTTCTGCAAGATGTTAATCTTAAGGGAAGCTGAAGAAGGTTACATGGGAACTTTCTGCACCATTTCTACAAATTTTCTGTAAGTCTAAAATTATATAAAAATAAAAAGTTAAGGGAAAGTTTCATCTTCATTCACATGAAAATGATTCTACAACCCTGAATTTTTTCAGATACATTAAGGATTAATGATCAGGGAGAAATGAGCAAGTTAAAAATGGACAGAGCAACAGGCCAAATGTTTAGCCAAATGACATGATCAAAGGAAACGTGCCAGATGTTTTCCAACAGCTCTACATATGGAGCCACCGACAATCAGCAGGGACACCACTGTAAAAAGAAACCAGAGACACCAACTCTAGTTTCAACTATCACATAAAGAATGACCTATAAATACCTTATTCTCTCCTAATAATCCTATTTCCATTACTCTTTCTGAATGCTCTAGAAAAGTATACCTACTATGCCCCAGAAAGTGGTGTACCTGTGTATATGTTGAAAGCTCACACAGATCTGCATTAACGCTTAACTGAACAAGAGTTGACACCTTGGAATAAATGTCTTTTTAATCAATTCATTTTGATCCAGGAATGTACCCAATAAATATGTCACTAAAAGTTGCTAACAGTCTTTTCCACAAATAAAACATTTACTTTCTATTCATCACTAATTCCATTTTAATCAAATCATTTCCATTATAATGAATAGTTATGCTATTAGGAAACAGTATGCCCCTGACAAAAGTTTTAACATTGCTGTAGAATTAGAATTCCTAGGATAACCTTGGTGAGCGTCTACATTTGTTTTTGAGGAACAGTTGGCTCCCTTCCCTGTCTATTTTTGTCCTCTTTCAGGATGTTTATGGTATATTGAGATAAACATCAGAAATGTTCATGGCCATTTTACACCATACCTTCACCAAAAAATGTTGTATATGTGATTTGTATATAACTTAGGAAAGCTTTGAAAAACAAAATACCTAGCTTTATCTTCGGTTACTTTTCATTTTGTAAGTGAAATCATTTTGAACATGTTACCATCTTCACTCTCGATTCTGGGTAAGAGTCTAGGAGCTTAGCTTCTCTAAAAAATCACATGATTCTAAAGACAATTCCAACCATTTGTTTTAACAGAACTGAGAATTTATAATCCTTCCTTCTCTTTTATCCTTACAACAGAATGTAAATACAGAATGTTTGTGAAATAAGGAAATGCTTTCCCTCCTCCCAACAAATGCCTAGTACTCTTGAGTCTCTTTCCTGCATGAATACGTTTGGGGGATAGGTACCAAAAATGCTCTACTCCTCTTCACATCAAAAACTGTGATTAAAAGTGATAACAGGAGTAATACAGCTAACAAGTATCAGATGCTTCCTTGGTGTCAGACATTAGTCTAAGCAGCTGAAGCAGGCTGCCCAAGGTCACATGGTAGGAAATGGTGTAGGTGATGAACAGAGTCTGGCAGTCTGACCCCACGCCTGAGTAACTGGCAAGTACACTTTATACTGGCTACTCACTTTAATAAAATAAAATGGGCAGGCCCCAAAAGAAATTACAATGGACACTAGCTTCAGTGTTGAAGAGTAAGAGAGAGGGATATGTAATGAGGTAGCCATTACTCAGCTTCAGCCCATGGACGCCTGAGTTGCTGGACCCTTTGGGTTTTGGTTTTTTTTTTTTAATGGGAAGCTGAAGTCCAGATTCATATCTGAAGCCTCGTGATTTTGAAATGTTGCCACTTATTTCAAGCTTTTTTCTAAAAATCCTATTGGTCTAAAATGTCAAGGGCTACATTCTCAAGGCAGGCTCTTCATTTCATTCATCTTTGTAACACTAATGCCCGTTCTGTTTCTGGCACATAATAAGTGCAAACAGGTTGACTTATGCTGTTAAAAATCTTTCCATTTTGTCTTGGCCATTTGTTAGGAATTCATTAATTTATTGAGTTAATGCAGTGGCCAGACACTGCTCTGGGCAGTTGGGATACAATGAAGAAAAGAGAATAGTAAAGAGAGATAGAGAGAGACTAAATTTTAGTGGAAAAAATAAGCAAAAAAAAAAAAAATCAAAAGCACATAAAGTTAGATGAAGTACAGGCTTGGAAAATAAGGAGATGGCTTGCTCTGAAATGAAACTATGCTACCCAGAGATAAAGAAGGATGATACTTAGAAAGTCAGATACAATAGGCCGTATTTCCTAGTGCCATACTGGTCACAACTCCACAAATATGTTACACATATGTAAGCAATTTAAAGGAAAGGGTATTCTTGAAAGAGAGAGTGCTCTCTTCATAAGTGGAACAATACGATCTTGCTCCTTGGCTTGAAAGGGAGTATTGATCAGTAGTTAGTGAGTCAAAGGTTAATAACTCAGGCCTGATTATTTCTGTTATCAGACCCATGATTGATGGTGTCCTCTGGCTCCCTGTAAATACAGGAACCTCTTTTTGATTGCTGTTACTGAGAACCAAGGAATTAAGCTATTCTCCCACCATTTAGCTGCAGGGGGTGGGGGTCCTCTATCCCCTGCATCAGAGGGTGAGTGGCACAAAGGTTCCCATACAGAGGGTACAGGGCAGTCACCAAAAGCGCAAACTTGGAGCAACAGAAATCTAATTGGCAACTGTACGGTAAAACACTAGCTACGATAGGCAGCTCTTTCGCTCTCATATATTATTACTCCTCAAGACCACATGCTGAGTTAATGGAACTTCTCCAGGTTGCTTTGGAAAGGGATGTAATTTCGGATTGCCCAAATGGCACAATCTGGCTCTTTCTCCCAGATAGCTGCAGGGAGCTACAGACAGGACAGCTACACCAGGACCATCTGAAAATGCACAAACCTGGCCCCCACTTCTCACCAAATCACGTATATCTATTTAGTTACTCATAATCGGAGTAATTATAGTCAAGGATCACGTTTAGAAAACACTCTAAAGACAAATGCAAGTTTGTACCTTGAAGCAGCCTTTAAAAGAATGTGCACAGCTCTTAAAACTGGAAGAAAAATGTTATTTTCTCATTGTCTTTATATAAAAATTAGATTTCACTCAACCTGTTCTTTTTGGAAGAAACAATATTTTCTTTGTTAGCCAAGCCCAACACAGATCTCATGCCAATACAGTTTGCTCTTCTCATGGATGCTAGCCAAGAGGATATTTCTTGAAATAAAGTCACAATCTGTTGAAAGCCTTGCAAGTCAATTAAATTAGGAAACAAGTAATCCTTATCACATAGCTAAATATAAAAGTGGGAGAAAAAAATTACTGAAAATAAACATGCAAAAAAGCACACCACTTAAACCTCCCACTTGTAAAGAAAACCATTCATCAATGGATGCATGACAGGCAGTCACATTTAAACAAATAATACGTCCCCTAAATATGTGTCAGATATCAAACCATCTCACTTAGTGTAATATTTTGTCCACAGAAGGAAACTTCCTAAGGGTCTAACATTTTCATTTAGTTAACAGAAGTCTCATTGGCCTTGATCTTGCATCAAATAGATGAACACTGATCGAGTAATTAACATAGATCCCTGATTTATTAAATCTAAAATGCACATGAGAAACTTTCAGACCTCTTTTGATTCAAAGGAAAATTATAATTGCATTTATAGACAAAGTCAAAATTAGCAATAATACAATAGTGACACCAATGTATTTACACAATTGAAAGGTTTTTTAAAAATCTAGAAATAAAATTGTTTTTAACAGCCTGAGATTTCCTTTTTGGAAACTCTCTCCATCTGTGTTTTAGCTCATGTGAAATGCAGTTACTAAATAAGTACTCAATAGTGTCTGAGAATCTAAGATCATATATTTTACTTTTTTTTCCCCATTTTCTGCTACAGTTTCATTTAAAATTTTTTAAATTCTCCAATAGTTCAATAGGCGAATTTAGCTGACATGAGGTATATGCCTGTTATCAGCAAGTTGTACCAAAAGCGCAACTCCGCTGCTAACCTCTCCTAGTCAACGTCTTTAGCCACTGCGGAGACTTCCCATCAAGGACAATACAAAGAACGGGAGGCTCACGCATCCAGTCCACCAAAACTTGAAACAACAATCAAGCGATGGAGGTCCTATGCTCTGGCGGAAAACCCAGCTGCATACGAACCCCCCCAGCCCAAGAGACCTCTGCCCCTTCCGCGCGGTGGGGTACCTGCTGCCCGGGTGGCTGGCGGCGGCCCGGGGCGCGCAGCGCGGCTCGGAGCTGGGCGGCTGGGGGCGCGCGTACGAGTGGTAGGCGGTCAGCACCACGCCGCCCGAGTCTTCTACTTCCATCGTCAGCCGCGCATGTCTCCGCTCCGGCCCGAGAACAAAGGCGGGGACCAGCATGGGCCAGCGCACCGGACCGGTCACCGGCGGGGAGGCGCGGCCTGTCCGGCTCCCAGGGCAGGAGCTCCTCCCGCCGCTGGGCTGTCAGGGGCGCTCGCACGCCGCCCCGCCCGCCCGGCAGCCGATTAGCACGGATTCAAACACACGCCCAGCGGCCCCACCGGGGTGGGAGTGGGGGCGGGGAGGGCGAGGCGGGGAGTCGGGGTGCAGCGGGTTGGGAATGGTGGATCCTGTTTCTAGAAAACTGGAAACCCGCCGCGATCCTTAGGGGCTTGCGCTGGCTGCTGTAGTAAAGTTTTTCTTGCTTTCTTTTCCTTTTCCTTTTCTCACCCCCCCCCCCCCCCCCCCCCCCCCGCTCCCTCAAACGGGAGGCTTATCCCATGGCTAGGAACATTTCCTGCTTGGCAGCTCGAAGCCAGAGAAAGAAACCGCGCCTGGGGAACCCCGGCTGAGTAGCAGAGGGGCCGGCTCTAATGTGCGCGGGCTGGGGAGGAGAGGAAGAAAACATGACTCTCTCAGTTAAAGCATCCACATCTAAAACTGAAGAAGCGGATTACTTTGCTGTTCACTTAGTCCAGTTACAGTAAACCTGATTTCCTTTCAGGCAGATAATGCCCTCTTGCGACAAGCAGACTCCCCTCCCTCACCCTTGGTGCCACACACCAGACTCTAACCTCACTCCCACATCCCTTTCCTCCTCCCCATCCCGATCAAAGTCACAGATACTGCTTTCAGCTTCTCTGAAAATTAGACTTTGATCATTCTGGGAAGAGAGCCTGTTATTCCCATAGCTCTTTATTGAGGGAGGGTCTGGGGTCTGGCAGGGAGGGGGATAAAAGGGGGCACAGTCAGAAATTTGGGGTCTGAAGTACATCTTTACCTCTATCAGACTAAAAGCACATATGGAAAGAACATTCTTTTAACCAATGAAAAAGAGAAGCAGTAGAAGGCTACAGAGAGGCCCACCCTGACAAGGCATTCTATTTGCTGTCTCTTACCCTTCCCTGGGAGCAGGAGGACTGCAGAGAGTACTGAGTTTACCCCTTACTGAGAGGTGACCTGGATCCTGCTACCTAATGTCTCGGAATCTGTTTCTGTGTCTGTGAAACAGGGAGAAGAATATTCTTCTCATGGGGTCAAAAGCACCAAGTGCAAGCTTCCTAGGTGGCGCAGTGGTTAAGAATACGCCTGTCAATGCAGGGGACACGGGTTGGATCCCTGCTCCAGGAAGATCCCACATGCCACAGAGCAACTAAGCCCGTGCGCCACAACTATTGAGCCTGCGCTTTAGAGCCTGTGAGCCACAACTATTGAGCCCATGTGCTGCAACTACTGAAGCCCACACGCCTAGAGCCCATGCTCCACAACAAGAGAAGCCACGGCAATGAGGAGCCCATGCACCACAATGAAGAGGAGCTGCCACTCACCACAACTAAAGAAAGCCCGAGCACAGCAAAAAAAGACCCAACACAGCCAATTAAAAAAAAAAAAAAAGCACCAAGTGCCTGCCAGTTCTCAAGAAAGGTTGATTCCCTCTGCTGCTTCCTTCACATTCATCAAGAAGGGAGACATTTGTTTTCACTGCACTTTCAGAGATTGGGAAAGAAAAAATAATCATCAGCATCATCCAAAATGCTTTTTAGAAAACGTTCTGTTGATTAAAAGGGTGGGATAATAATGACTAGCATTTACTGAAATACTTAGTCGCCCTGTGTTGGATCTTGTACAGTAGCTCCTTAAACAGCACAGTTGGGTAGGTAGTGTTATTATCTCCGTTTTCTGAACAAAGAAGCTTCGGAAGCATCAGTGTAAGGATCAGGCACCAAGAATGCTTCATTCTCCAAAAATTTCAGTTACAAAGAGGCCTCTGTTTACCGACTAAGAGAATACTTTCTTAAAATATGAAATAAATACTATAAGTATTGATACACGTCCACAATGCCTCATCTGAAACCTCGGAATGGGACATGTTTTAGAATTTATAAGTACTTTTTACTTTTGAAAGGTAATCTGGTGCATGCACCATTTAATACAGAACACCTTCTGTCCGGTGCAATTTGGGACAGCACCCTCTATTCAAATACATTATTTCTTCAGCAAACAAATGGACCCTAAGTAGGATAAATAAAGTTTGTGAATAGCCTTACATTTATCAAGGTCAGGTTTGTCACCAAATAAATTTTGACACTAAACTTTTAAAAATATGTAATTTTACAGCTTTTTGAATTTTGGAATTACCATAAGGAATTATAGTAATGGAACCTTTTCTGGGCATGGAATCTCTCCTTGGCATTTTCTGTTTGTTTATTTCTGAACTACAGACTCACAACTTTAAATACCTGCAGGGTATTTCCTTAAAAATATTTTGTCTGTAACTCATGTCCAACATCACAGAGTGTTCCCTCACACCAGCTTCAGGGGCTCTCCGCTTTCTCTTGAATATTCATATTTTAGACACCCTGGAGTCACTTTGGCTCCTCCCTCCAAACAATGATCACATCTGTCATTTCTTTCTCATTCTTTCTATTGTATTCCCACCGCAACTGTCCTTGTTCTCGCGGCACTGTCTCTTTCCTGGGTGACAGTGAGCTTCCCTCAACACAGGTTACCTTCAGTCACCTTCCTCTTCAACCCTCCCCTGCATTCAAAGTGCTGGGAGAGTGATTTCCCTAAAACACAGGACCTCCCCTTTTCAAAAACCCCCAGTTGTAATCCACTTGCTACAAAATTAAGTCCAAGCTCCTTGGAATAGGTTCTCAGTAATCTATTTTGGTCGCCTATTACTTTTCACTCCCAAGTCCCTGTGGCCCACTTACACCAGCCTGTCCCGCATTCTTACTTTGCCTTTGCTCTTCCCTGTCCCTTCCTGTCCTCAGAACCCCCTACCTGCTCCTATGAAGTCTTCTCAGGTTCCAAGCTCAAAGGAACCCCTCCTCCTAACCTCCCTAGGAAACTGCTCTTGCTCCTGTGGTGGGAACCACCCCACCCTGCCTGCAGTGAAAGCAGAGTCAGCCAAAACCGTGTATGCGCTGAGCTCACGCCGGCTCCTGCGCCCTCATCACTCAGAGCTAACAGGGCAGAGTGGTGTTTCCCACCAAGCCCAGGTGTGGCCATGAAATCTTCTCGAAATGGAGCCCACAGCAGCAAGGTAGGTTTGAGATGAAACCTTGCTAACCCAGGATTGTATTACTATTTTCCAACAAATCAGTGTCTTTTCCTAAGTTGTAAGCTATTGGAAGTGCTAGTGTCACATTTTTACCTTTACATCCCAGAGCCCACGTCGGGGGTTGGCACTCAGTAAGGAGTATCCTTTAGTAAATATATGAATTGATGAGTGAATCAGTGAATGAGATAGCCCTCAAGCACAATAGTTCCAATTTTCAAGGCAGCCAAGGAATTATCAAAAATGGTTCAATTCATAGTAATTCTCTATGGCACTGGAAACTAAAATAAAAAGTTTCACATGTATGTATTAATATTTTTTTGTGTGGCTATATGCTGTTGATTTAATAAGTGATAACTAAGCATTCTTGAGTGTGCAGGTTTCATACAGGTGGTAGAGAGCATGTATATTATAGAATACGCTGTACAAGATATTCACCTTTGCCCTTCAGATCCACTTGCCACCCTCACACCCCTGCTTGGTGCTGGTGCTGGTGGCTCACTTTATGGTCTGCATCTGTGAGCTCTCTTGCCTCTGCCTTCAGGTAGGGTGTGATCAAAGAGAGGCGGCAGCAGAAAACCTAGAGGGAGAGGGGAAAACCAGGTTGGGTATTTACTTCCCAGGCTGCTTCTCTGCTATTTTGCTGCTGGCTGGTTCCTTCCACCCAAGGCCAGAGCTCCTGACTGCAGCCTTCTCCCATGCTGCTCTCTCTGGATTCCCCTAACTCTCCCTCTATCTGGCCCTTCACAGCTAGGGGTGTAACAGCTCCTGTTTCATCACGTCATCCATCCTTCTGCCCTCCTGCAACATCCCTGTTGGCCCTTCACCCCACCCACACCTTTATAGACAGTCCTTTTAATAAACTTTGCTCATTCACCCAGACTGACTACACTACTCTTTCCTGCCAAGACCCTGACTTATAAGTATCCCCACGAGATCTGGGCAGTACCCTGTGAGCAAAAGCATTAGCACGTCTGCAGTCGACTATGCGAGGACTCACACTATGAGGGATAAGTACACACGATAAATAAACTCCTGTCAGTTCAGGTGTTCTGTGGCTAAATAAGTTCAGGTCTGAACAAGTTTTACAGTCAAATGAGTTATGAAAAACCTTCCAGATTTGAGAGCTTTTTGGATTTCAGAATTGCAGATAGTGGACCTGGTGGAGTCAGCTCACATTTTTGGCTTGCTGGGAACCACTGGACTAGGGGACAACAGCACAAGACTGTGACCGCTGACGCGGCAGTGGAGTGACCAGGGACCCTGGGAAAGATTCTCCATCTGGGAACTGGGTTGATAAATTGCCCTTATGGTAGACAGCGGCCATTTAGTGCACAGAAATAGCATTTTCAGTTTACTTAGACTCGGGGCAACAGTAGAGAGAAAATTCTCATTTGCTGCACTGTACTGCTCTAGTGGTCAATGCAGTGCCCAGCAGTGGACTGAGAAAGGCAGACCTGGGTGTCAGCACCAACTCTGCCGCAACAGAACACCAGGGCCCAAGCAAGCTTGAACTGCAGACCTGTTTCCTGACATGTAAGAGAAACAAAACAGCCCGCATTTACTGAGTACTTGCCGTGTGCCTGGTTCTGTCCTGGGTATCAGAGCCCCTGTCATGAAACACTCATAGCAGCCTTCTGAGAAAAGTGTTGTTGGCATCTTCATTTTACAGCTGGAGAAACTGGCTGTAGCAACTTGCTCAAGGTCACCCAGGCTAGGATGTGCCAAAGCTGGGGTTCAAACCCAAGGAGTCTGGCTCCCAGAATCCAGGCTCTTAAGTATTTCAGTTTTCTTTCATAAAAGGTTTGCTGAGATTCAAAACCCATTCCTCCTTTATAATATAATGAAACGGGTAGGATTTATGCTTCTTCGTGGCAATTTCCATAAACCTATTTAGCACATAGATACCACTAGCATATAATAATGATAATGAAAATGTAATAAATGAAGAGGAATTACACGTATTTTCAATGCACAATGCTAAGGTAGTTCAAAGTTCATGTTACATACATGAATATGTACCTCACGAACTGCTTTTAGAATGTGTTGAAGGTCAATTCAGTATTTCATTTGGCTTTGTAAATTTGTCAGTGGAATCACATATATAAGGCATTAGAGGGTAGTGACATATGTGATCTACAGGTGCACAAAGACTCTACACTTTCCAAATAAACAGAGGAGGCAGAGTGGTAGACCAAAGAGAATCAGACAGAGTTGAGTCTGAGTCTGAATTATGAATCTGCTACTTACTCTTGTGTTAATTTTTCCCTGTTTTATTTCTTAATTTGAAAAGTGGGGGATCTCCCCCAAGGTAAGTTGAAATAGCACTTTGAAAACACCAGTCATGGTGCTAAGCATATCATAGATGCTCAGCAGATGTGGGTTCCCTTCTCTCTTGTTCACTATCCCCTGTCACCTGGCCTCTACCTCAGCCTTTCTAGAAGCATCCTTTGAGTTCTACCTTTAAGACTAAACAACCTGATCGTCAGAATTCCAAAGGTGTTTCATAACCTATACTGAGGGATGAGTCAGACCTAATTCACATAATGGAGCTTACCTGGGGAAGCCTCACAAAGTCTGGGCCCCTAGTGTAAGTGACAGGGCAGTAAGTATTATGAACTATGTCGATATTCCAATATATTCAATCCTACCAGGAAAAGCAATAAAACAGGGCATTTATGCAAAAGCTTAACATGGACAAAAGAAAAGTGTCTCTTGTGGCCTTGGCTGCTTATCTGCTAGGATAATGGTTTAGGACCAGAACAGGAAAACAGCTGCAGCCGCATGAGTCTCTGCAGCCACAGACTGCCATCCTCTTAGCAAGAGAGTCTGAAGTTTCATAGTCACTGGCCCTATCCTGCAGGAAATGAAAGCACAGTTCTTACCTACCTAGAGAAACATGTTAATTCTGTCAAAACTCCACCTTATGTACGTTCATTAGTTCCCCAAATCCTCTAGAAAGACTGGATAAAATTAGGGGGAATTAATGCAAAATTTCATTTATGTAAAGAGAAAATACTTTAATGAAGCAAGTATTTTAGAAGTATTTAGAAAGTAATGAGTAAATTCTTCATCACTGAGTCAGCTGAAAAATCTTGATTTTCTACCTTGAAATATTTTTTAAACCTTATTGGCACTAATTAAATTATACAAATTCATTTTCTGAGTGCTCTCAAGAGGACACAGAATTTTTAGACTACTCTGACTTTCCTATTATTTTCTTAGCATCTATTTTTTAAAAGATATTAGGGCGTATTTTTCTTCAGTAATTGTTCTGGGTTCTATGATCAGTTTGGTAATCAGGTTAAGCAGACTATGTCACCACGAGAGCCTGGCAGCCACATCAAGATCTGTGTTATTTATGTGATGGACATAACTAAGCCACTTAAAGTGAATTAACTGAGTGACTTAAGTGACTCCTACAAATAAACTGAATCATTATTGATTGGAAATGAATCACAGCTAATAGAGCCAGGCAGAGTGGGGGAAGGGAACACCCATGAAGCTTTGATCTAAAAAGATCTGCATTATGGAATGCTTTCTACAGTGCCATGTTTTGCGATTACACAAAGGCTATATCCATCCATCCACCCGTTCATCCATCCTAAGAACCTATAATCATCATTAGTGCCTACAATGCTAAGCACTAAGAATACAAACATGATTAAGAGTTTGAAAGCACAATTTCTGCAAGGGGTAGAGGCAGGGCTGGAGTGGCCGATCACCACAGAACCCAGAGGAGGTCATGCTAGAGATGGGTCTTAAAAGACAAATAACAATCGGCCAGCTCAGGAGTAGATGAGTATAGTTGCAGGGGATGAGAAGAAAGGCAATTCCAGAGAGGCATAATAGACTGAAAAAAAGGCAGAGAGAAAAGAAACAAGTTGGCACATACGGGAAAGCAACTTTAGTTTAGCTTTGCTGGAGAATAAAGTGTAAAGGAGAGAATGGTAGAGGTGGAGCTAAGCACAGGGGCCAGACGCCGGCGGATCCGAACGCTGAGTGAGGAGTTCACATGGGAAATCCACTGTAGGTTCCTAGCAGGGTAGAACCAGGGTCTGCTTGTGCCTGTAGATGGCCCTTCCTGGGTTCTGCACACCGTGGTCTTCACTTAACTCTTCTGACTTACATCTCCTATGCTTCCCAGCCTCCTTTAGAGAAGAGTATACCCTGCAGCCTGGGAAAGAAGAAAGCCAATTATAAATGGCCAGATACTCAGTTCCAAATAGAATCCTAAGACCAAGTCCAAGATGGATTTTAAACAGCTGTTGAGAAGAACTTTAGCTTAATGAATTACATAAGTGCTTCAGAGGGGAAGCTGAGGAAAGGACTCTATCAACCCCCTCTCTGTGTTATTAGCTCATTCTTACAGATAAGTCATCTGCTTCGTTAACAGTCACCCTGCGCAATACAAACCACCTGACCTGGGAAGTGGCAGAATAAAGACATTACGTTTTCACTGAGTTGGTGAAGAAAGAACATAACAATGTGATGCTTGGGGAGAGATGTGGCACGTAAGGCTACCAACGGGGAGGGAAGATTTATTATGAGAGTTCTTTGGTTGCAAACCACAAAAACATTTCTGATTCTGAAACAAGGAAGAATGTTTTAGAAAGGTCATGGGAATATCACAGGATTATGAAGGTCAAGCTGAAGAACAAGACTTGGGGCAGGAATGAGAACACAATCTTGCCAAAATACAGTGTTGCCTCGGTGCTTCTTATAAAATTAACCAATTTCAATGTTTTTCCCATCCTTGCTTCATTCTTCTCAGGGTACAGAGATCCAGAATATTGCATCAGATTGCTGGGCTTAGGCTGCATGCTAACCTTCCACTTGGCAGCCCCTGGGTGTTAAAGAAATGGTCTGGTGACATGGCTTTCAGGGACCCCCTTGCCTTCTGTAAGCAAGTTAAAGAAATGGTCTGGTGTTAAATTAACCAATTTTAACGTTTGGTTAAATTTAACTGTGGTCTAATTTCTTGAAGTTTACAACCAAATGGACCTGTGATTTTGTGACGAGAATAGGAAGGTTCAAATCCATACTGACGTGTCAGTCCTCAAATAGGTCTCAGATTACATCATTCGTTAAGACTTACATGACCTGAACTGAATCACATGGATCTGGAGAAGAATAACTGAAAGTATAATTTTAAAGTAAGTTAATCATAGAGGGTTAAAGGTTGGTGGGGAGAAGGCAGGGTTTGAAGCTGGACAGACATACCAGTAAACCCTATTTCTTCCATTTAGTGCCATAGGACTGGGAGCCTTTATTTAATCTCTTTGGTATCTGATTTTTCCCATCTGTAAAATGAGGTGATAATGTTTAACATACAGCGTTGTTGGCCAGGATTTAGAAAGGATAACTTGTAGAATCACTGCATACATAATATTCAATAAACATACGTTCCTTTTATTATGCTATGCTTCCAAGACATTGTTATTTTACCTTCTACTTTGTTAGCAGTACCTATTTGAGCTTCCAAGGGAATTCAATAAACTATCCACCACTGCTAGTCAGATAGCAAAGACATTTCAATATACTCTAAAGCCTATAAATATTTCTGCAGAAAGGATCATGATTGTAACAGAGCCATCCTTTGAAACTGTGCGGGCATAGGCAGATAGCAAGAAACTGATGTTTGTTTATCAGCTGAAACATTATTCAGTGATGTACCTAGTTATTATTATCATCCAGTTCAAAAAATTCACAGAAAGACTGACTCCCTTGGCATCAGTAGGCCAGAATACTGGCATGGCCTCTGAAGAGGAAGTCTTGACTCACAGCACTGGCATTCCAGATCAGTCATTTCTGGTTGGGTTCTCAGAAGGCTGGTAGCAGACTTAGTATAGCATCTGGTACAAAGTAGGCTTAAATAACTACGTAATGAATAAGAAGCCCTTGTCTACTCAATCCTCACTTTCTACATCTGCAAATATAAGGTGAAATTACAGGGCTGCTACCTTACTGTGCCTTTCTCAAAAAAGTTGGAGAACTTGAAAATCATAGGAGAGCAGTCCATTGGGCCACAGAAGTAGAGAACAGGATGCTGTGTAACGTATCCCCCTGAAGATGTGGGATACAGCCCTGTTAGAATGGCTTTGAAGACAGGTGGGTCAGACTAAATTAAAAAATAGTTGTAGTAATAAAACTTGTGTTGGAGGGAGAATACAGCTCTGATTTCTGCTCTGTCACCTGCCAGCCATGAGACGATATATACACACAATACTTACTCATATTTCTTCCTGATCCCTTCCTTTGAGAAATCACCCTAAATGCTTTAATACAGGAACCTGCCTCAGGCCTTGTGGTTTGGATTGGGCACACCTAGCCCTCCTTCCTCACTCCCCTGGGACCTCTGCCAGATCTTCATAACAGAATTTTTTCATTCTCTGTAAGGACAGTGCAGCCCTGCTGCTGCAAACAGCCATCTTGCTACCACAAAGCATATGTGATGTATCTTGAAGCCAAGAAGCAAAGATGCTGGGGTGCTTTTGAACCTCTTTTCTTAGGCACATCTGAAGCAAATACTACTGCCTTTTCTTCTGCAGCTTATGCTAGTGTGAGTTGGGCTCCTATTGCTTGCACCCACAGAATAAGAACAACAGCCAGCATTCACATGGCATTTAATACGTGCCACATGTCATGCTAGGGCACTTGACTCTCAATACTTACAACAACCCCATGTGGTAGCACCACTATTATCATCCTCTCCACTTTGAGAGAGGACATGGGAGCCCAGAGAGGTCAACTCATCCAAGGTAACATGGCACCAGGGTCTAGGAACTTAGCAACAGCACCATGCTGCCTCTTAATTGCTAGACAAAATATTGTGGACTTGGGCAAGGAATTCACCACCTCTAAGCCTCCAACATAAGGAGCAAATACACAACATTTTATCAGAGTGGGCTCTCAGTAAATAGCAGTGATTGCAGTGTTTGTAATTATCACCACCACTCCATTTCCTTCATTCTGAGTGGTGCTTGGTGGGTGGGAATAAACGAGTTTATGTTTACAAACAGCTTCGAGGATTTGAAAAAAAGAGTTGGGTTCTAAAAATCATGATAGTCTGTTCCCTAAAAACAAGTAACAGTTTTGTTCATTTCCACAGAGAAAGAATGGACCATCAGTTTGGACCTAATGACTTGATTGTATCTACCCCTGTTGCCATCACATGTAGGAACAAATGGTCACTTGAGGCCTGGCTATTTTTTAAAAATCCTCTCAAAGTGACTGAAAAGAGGCTGAAGATGATTAGATACTTGAGAAAGAATTATTATACCCTTAACCACAGTGCTTCAGAAAGTTAGAATCCCTTTGTTGTGAATTCATTTCAACTGCTAATGGTGGAAAGGAGCATATTTCCTAAAGTAGATGAACTCCTCTTATCTACAGATGACAAATCTGATCCGAAAGAATTATAATTCTAAAGGTAATGTGATTAGTAGCAATTTACCTTCAGGTAACTGCAGTCATTTAGAATCTGCTTCTTTTACGATGTTTCTTCCCTGCAGCTTCCCCGTTCTTATCTGAATCTGTTCTCTGCAGACATAGGACAAACCAGCCACTTCCCTCTTCTTGGCTGGTTTGCTCCTCCAGGTCCCCCTGGAGAAGAGGACTGTGCTCATTTCTGGGTGGAGTCACTTGGCTGTAGGTTTTAAAGGGAAAAATCACCTCAATTTATCTCCCTAAATATAAATTAAACATACAGTAAAATAACACTATGAAATTTACTCATATGTTTTCTTTCTTGTATTTCCTAATATGATGTTCTTCCTATTCAGCCAGAGGTGTCAGGTGCTTTAGTGTGGATCCTCCATAGATGAATCACAAACACACAAAAGTGCAACATGGTCTCAAGGCCAGTGGATGACACACGGAGATCAGAATTGTCCTCTCCCTTCGATGCGAGTTTTATTACTACAACTATTGTTTAATTTAGCCTTACACTCCTGTCTTCAATGCTATTCTAACAGGGCTGCATCACACAACTCTAGGGGCATGAGTTATATAGCATCCTCTTCTCTACTTTTGAGGCCCATTGGCACTGCTCTCCTATGACTTTTTAGTTCTCCTACTCTTTAAGATAACAGTCCTGTAGTTGCACTTTACATTTGCAGATGTAGATTCTGATGAGGTTGTTATAGCTGGAAGAGAGAAATGGCTAAAGCTTTACAGTTCAGACTGTGACTTTCGAGATTAGCTCTTGAAGGACATTCCAGATATATTAGTCAAGAGAATTAGGCTTCCATGACTAGAGCTTGGCACTTGAGTTTGGCACTAAATTCTAAAAACTCCTCATTAACCTCAAAAACCAAAGTTTTGGAGACTGAATGTGGAGATTTTTAAAGCTGCAGACTGTGATGTCAAGAGAAGGGCAGCATTGCTCCCACACAGAGGGGCCCTGAAAACTCTAGGGCTTGGGAGAGATGTCAGGGAGAGAAGACAATTATACTCAAGAGGGGCTATCCAATCTGCCCCTTCCTGGGTTAAATCTCTGGGATGCAGGGTAGCATGAGCGATGGGCTTGAGTATTGGAGGATGGAAAAGCTTGTGTGCCATCCCCACCTGAAAGTCTGGGATGAGGCTGTCCTGCAGAGAACCTGAGACGACCCACACCTCCCAGAAACTATCGTGGAGGGCGTGGAGGAGATCAGTAATCTCCCATGTTCCCCAGAGAGAACGGACTGGCAAGCTCTCAGAGGAATCACTGCAGCTGAGACAAAAAGACCTTATGGCAGAGGTCCTCAGGGTTGAGAGCCCAATCTGGAGAGTCAAACAGCAGGCTGAGCCAGGCCACAGGAGATCCCCAGGCCATCGAGGTCTGAGGTGGGATCCTAAGGAGCGTGGGGAAATGTCAGAGCTCCCCAGGAGCACTGCCTGTGTGGACAGCGTGAACAATGAGCTCCGCCCACAGTGACGGCAATATGGACAGCCACCCCACCCTGCTACCAAAGAGCAAAGCACATGAGTAAAGTCTGGAGGATAGCACAAAAGGTCCACAATGTTACACAAAGCCTCCTGTACCCAGACACAATCTCAGGATCAAGCAGAAGGAAGAAGAGACCAGGGTATCTTCACCACAGAGAAGAACCATGATGGGAAGCTATGATGTTAATTGAGTAAGCTTAAATTCTCAATTTAGTAATTTCCTAAAAAACACTTCTTTCAATCAGAACATACTGAGTGCCTTTGAAGTGACAGAATAGAGCTAACTTAGGTAAAGTTACACTTTTTGTACTTCTGACTTGTGACTGTATTCGAAATGTAAAACCCACTGCGTGAAGATGAACGAGATAAAATTCCTGCCTCAAGAACCTTACAATCTAGGAGTGTGTTATAAGGTGAAGCATTGAAGCCAGGAGTTTTCTGCCCTATAATTTTGCATATGATTGATCTTGGCATTTTATGAATAAACGCATTTCATGCTTATAAACTGGGCCTGTGGGGGCTAAAGTGAGAATAGACAAAGCCTAGGGCCAGAGAGCTAACATTCTAGTGCAGAAATACAAAGCCAATTGAGAAAAACAACTGGATGAAAGTCCAGTAAAGGACAAACTAAGTGGCCACTAGGTTGAGGAAGAGACTTTATGAAAAGAAATATTAATATGATAAACTAGTCAAGAAATGCAAGTGCTAAGAAGGAACAGAAATGAAGTCTATCCTTTTTTTAAAAAACTGATTGGCTCAGCTTACCTGTTTTTGTCAGAGGGTGGTTGACTAGCTGCCGAATTACTGTTTTCTGATGACCTCAAAAGTAGCATGATGTCAGTTGGAAGAGAGTCTCTATTTTTAGCTAAGAACCCACTTGCATTATAGATGACCTGTTGATAAAGCATGTCATCATCGTCACAATAGTGTCGTCACCCTCATTCTCAACAGCAGCAGCAGCAGCAGTATCATTATCAATAGATATGTAATTACTGAAAGCTTCCTCAGTGCTGAGCGACAGGCATACAAGGATTTGTAAACTTGGTTGGAAAAGTGAACCTCTCCAGCTTTACATGATATCTTTTCAGAGAAAAGTTTGTGTCTCACTGATTTTATTTGTGTTGAAACAGTATCACCTCACACTGGTCAGAATGGCCATCGTCAAAAAATCTAGAAACAATAAATGTGGAGAGGGTGTGGAGAAAAGGGAACTCTCCTGCTCCACTGGTGGGAATGTAAGCTGGTACAGCCACTATAGAAAACAGTAAGGAGGTGCCTTAAAAAAACTAAAAATAGAACTACCATATGACCCAGCAATCCCACTCCTGGGCATATACCCTGAGAAAACCATAATCCAAAAATATGCATGTGCCACAATGTTCATTCCAGCACTTTTACAACAGCCAGGACATGGAAGCAACCTAAATGCCCATCAACAGAGAATGGATAAAAGAAGATGTAGCACATATATACAATGGAATATTACTCAGCCATAAAAAGGAATGAAATTGAGTTATTTGTAGTGAGGTGGATGGACCTAGAGTCTGTCATACAGGGTAAAGTAATCCAGAAAGAGAAAAACAAATACTGTGTGCTAAATGGAATCTAAAAAAATGGTACTGATGAACCCAGTGACAGGGCAAGAATAAAGATGCAGATGTAGAGAATGGACTTGAGGACATGGGGAGGGGGGTGGTGAAGGGAGAGCTGGGATGAAATGAGAGAGTAGCATTGACATATATACACCACCAAAGGTAAAATAGATAGCTAGAGGGAAGCTGCTGCATAACACAGGGAGACCAATTTGATGATTAGTGATGATTTACATGGGTGGGATAGGGAGTTGTGGGAGGGAGGGGACATGGGGATATATGTATAAACACAGCTGATTCACTTTGTTGTACAGCAGAAACTGGCACAACAGTGTAAAGCAATTATACTTCAATAAAGAGCTTAAAAAAATATTGAAAGCATCATAAACCCTTATTCAATCTCACTCCAAAAAAACCTTTGCAATGAGTTGGATAGCTCCAAGGAAGGTCTGATTCACAGTGGCAATGTTCTTGACCCAATAAACCCCACATGATATCAGAAGTGACATGGCCACAGGTACTTGGTATTTTATGCACTAAGGGTGAGGTTCTAGTATGTTTACTGGTGTTGCCCAGGAAATGCCCCAGCGATGCAGAATCTGTTTTCAGAACAGACCCTAGTCAAGAAGGGATTGTCCTCCAAAACTCCTTAATATTAGGCACTGAGAAAACCCAGAGGCAGTTTAGAAGAATGTTCATTCCCCAGTGAAATCGCAGGCACAGAGACACTGTCCACATGGAGGAGCCTTGGGAAAGGCTCAAAGAGCTGCAGCCTTGCACACACTCCTAGGGCAGACAACACAAGTCTCACAATTCAGGGTAGGGTGTGGGCAAAAATGTATAAGAAATGGCTTTACTTTGTACCTAGGACTTTGAAGCAAGAAGCAGACATCTTAGGATAGAACAGATTTTGAACTGTGGCAACAATTTGGGGCAGGTAACAGAAGAGGTGGCTGGAGCCAACAAGCCGTTCCATCACAACAGATAAAGCCCTGTCATCAGGTTCCTCAGCAAGGAAGAAGCAGACACCTGTATAAAAACACATCCTGCTTCCCTTATAGGTACTCTTACATGTTCTAAATTGTAAGAGATCTTATTACAGAGCATGGGTTTAGTCATTCTCAACAAATGCTTTTGATGTTTCCATAAAAATCTAAGTTAAATATGCCCCTCGGCATGGATCCTGACTGGTTATTAAAGTCAAGATTCTGGTAAAGAGTGGCAAGGACTTTTACTTTTTGATGAGTATGCTAAATGGGCTATACTTATGCTTCTACAGCTCCTACCCCCTATCATCTTTCTAAACTGTACAGTCTCGTGGTGGGTTTGAATCTCGTGTATCTCGGCTGTGTGATGTGATTCTCTCCATGCACTCCTTTCTCAGAGAGCATATAAAGTCCCCATATTTGTGTCAGTGGTGTGCTGGAGCTGATTTGTATTGGCTCATAAAAGACGATGATTAAGTTTTTAGGAATTTTGTGACACAGCTGTTATTAACATTGAATTATATAAGCTTACAGTTAAATAAATCATATTTAAAACAAAGGTAAGAAATACTTTCTAATTATTTTATTATATTTTACTATTTTTTATACCTTTGAGGCTCTTTACATGTAGTATTCCTGTACAGTGGAAATACAATGGTGTGCTGCTGAGAAGCTGTTCCCAGTTCTCTTTTAGTGACATTATGTCTGCTGTGGGAAAGTGGTCTTGGGTGGGGTGGGGGGGGGGGAGTATTTACACCAAGGGAATCAGCAAACTACTACAAATGAAGGCTTGATTGTTTTGTTGATTGCCTAGAATTTAAAAAATGAAGAAGAAAGTGTTCATGATATAGATTAATCCTAAAATTATGTCATATGCATAGCCATTGCATTGTAAATAACACAAATAAATGAGGAAATATTCTTCCATTCTTCAAAAACTATTTTCTGTTTCAGCAAAGTGACTCATGTCACCTACAAGAGTGATATTCCAACCTATGTCTTGATCATTTCACTGTTGTCTTGCTGGTTAACATAAATGCAAATATCAGCCAACATTCATGTCCAAACTACACTTATTCATCAGTTGTTACCAAAGGTTACCAAGAGATACAAGGGTTCAGCAAAAAAAAAAAAAAACACCAATACAAGCATTTTATGAGAATCAGTGGCTGTATGGTGTTTACACTAAAGGTCATAGTTATATTTATTATTTATAAATTGTGTGGTGCACATCCTATATATAAAATTTACAGTAAACTTATATATAGAACACGTACATTCTTTTCCAGAGAGACAGTTGTCAAACATTTATCAGTATACCACTACTTGTGCCTCTCTCTCATCTAGGAAAAGTCAGCGATTGGTTCAATTTTTGTTTTTTTGTTAGTTTTTTTTTTTTTTTTACTCGAGGGCAGTTCTCTCTCTTAATTGAGAAATATCCAATTTCATATCTCTACCTTTTGGCCCTTGGTTGCTTTGTATAGTGTCAAAAGGAGCTTGGCTTAAGGGCTACTACAAGGAAAGAGAAGGCAATAATTACCTATTTTCTTTCCAATTAAAAGTGGCTTTTAAGGATGAATATGTGCACACCACATTATCTGTGCTATTCGAACGTATTCTAAAATGTGGTAGTGTGGCTTTGAAATTATTTTTATGAGCTTGAAAAGGATTTAAGTTTGTGGGAAAGAAAATAACATTTTATTTATTTATTTATTTATTTATTTATTTATTGCTTTTTTAAGAAAATGGTGTGTGCAGTGGTTAAAGGCATGAAGCTGAGAATCAGAATACATGCATTTTAAGCTCAAACTTGCAAGCTGCCAACTCTGCTACCTGTTTGGATAACCTCTCTGTACTCTAGTTTCTCCATCTATGGAATAAACATTAGAATAGAATCTACTGCATCAGGTTGTTGTGATAATTAGATGAATTGATATGTGTAAACTATCTGACACAGTACCTGGAACACAGTGAAGGTTGGCCGTTCTCATTACCACTGCTGTTACTACAATTGCAGCTGCAACACAAAGTAGTTGATTCATTGACTTATAGATACTAAAGTAAACTGTACAGAGAGTGCCTGATCTTAGATTTGCTCAGCTGCGGAAAAACAGACTTACCAAAGATCACACAACTTTTAGTACTAGAACGCAAAGCAAGTGCCATATCTCCTGATAATTTGAAGCTAAACGGTTACTTTCTGAGCTATACTTGAGGATTTACCTTAACTAGTTTACTAGTCAATTTCCAAGAGCTATATGGCTCTTTAAGAAACAGAATGCTTTTATCTAAGTGTATTAGGATGCTTTACAGCTGCACTGTCCAATATGGTAGCCACATGTGATCACTGAGCATCTGCTGTGTGCCTACGGTGTTTGAGAAGTGCTGTAAGTGTAAACCACACACCGGATTTTGAAGACTTCATATGAAAATAAAATGTAAAATGAACATTAATAATTTTATATGGGTTAAAAGTTTACAATATTTTGAATATACTGGATTAAAGTATCTTATTAAAAATAATTTCACCTGTTCTGTTTTACTTAATGTGGCTTCTAGAAAACTTAAAATTATATATGTGCCTCCCAAGTGTGGCTTGTATTAGATTTATATCGGACAGTTCTATATAAGATTAATCTTCATGCCTAAATTTGAAAGTTGAAAATATTGCTTTGTTTAGTAAATCAGGAAGTGTTCTCTGCCTCGATCGAGGGCATTATTATCCACCTAGTCATCCAAGCCAGAAATCTAAGGGGTATTGTTGACTGTTCCTTCTTCCTCTATTCCACAAATAATAAAGGTTGAATCATTCTCAAATCTATGCCAATGTCATCATCCCTTCTACCAGTGCAGCCCTCACTATTCCTTATATGGACATTGCAATAGTCTCCACACCACTTTCCTCGGCCACCAGTCTTAGTTCCCCAACACCCACCTCCTACATTGTCAGATCACGTCACGCCTAAGCAAGGTCCTTCCATTGGTCCCTATTACCGTTTTCACTGACACGGCATATTCACCACCACCATCACTCCCTGCCCTCTGCCCCGTGGCCTGGACACTGCTTACTTGTCTAATCTCCTTTTACATGCTATATTAAAAATGATATGAAGAAATTCTTAAGTACGTACATTTTGTTAGGTATTGGGTTGTGGTGGGGGGTGTGGGGAGTGGAGGAGAAGGCAGAGGAAGACCTGGGCAATGGTATGAAATGATCACTTATTGTATTTATAAACTCATTAATTGTTTTAATGAAATATAAAACAGATTCAACATCTAACTGGATGTCCTGGCCAATGTGTTAAAACAAGAGGGGAAAGCAATCTATACAGTTTTATCAGACATATCTTAATGATAATTCCTCCCATTTCCTCAGGACTGTGACTGCCTTAAATGAAATAATGTATGCAAAGAGTTTAACACGGTGACTGGGACATAGTATTCATAATCACTTTCTACCCCTCTGCTCAAATATCACCCCCACCAAGCATAACTTCCCCCGAATCATCACAAGTCCTTAGGTGAAAGCCCAAGAGGTGAAATGCAAGCTTTCAGAAATAATGCATAGTTTAAGCAAGAGATCACTTTCCAGATCACCGACCACTGATTACTGAGGAACTTAAACATATGTTATTGCACAGAACAACGTTATTTGTTGAGAATAGTGAAGGGAGAAAAGGAAAAAAAAAAGCCCAGGAGGCAAAGTGAGAAGTAACTGGGAAAAAAGGGAAAACATGTTTCACGTCTGCCTCTTGCCTGAAAAATTAAACAAACAAGAAAAAAAAAAAAAAGTGAAGGATCAAGTTATTTATCTCTATATTTCAAAAAGCATATACCATAATGTGTGGAGCTACCTTAGAGAATTTCACTTAGTATTAACATGAAACCTTCTTCTTGTTGATAGGTGATTTGCTTCAGGCTAACATTCTCAATAACTCAATGGCTATCTTCGTTCTCTCTAGTAAATTCTAAAAATTAAAAAGTAATTATATAAATGATAAACACTTATGTAAACCAATAATTATGGAAACATCAATGGCTGCATGATGAAAGTTACCATCTTTGCTTTAATAATTCTTAGACTTTTTCCTTCAGAGACAGTCACTTTTTTTAGGATTACAGGAATTTTTTATATTCATTGCCCTTGTAACTTAAAAAGGTTTGGATTCAGACTGATGCATTATTTGAAATACATAATTAATAATTATTTGTACTGTTACCAAAATGAAGATGCATCTACACAATTGAACTTCTCTGTTATTTATTATTTAGCAGTTGGTCAAAAACAAACATCCTGATAGGTTCTGTGATGAAGCTGTCTTTATTTGTAGAATTTGCAAGTCTAAAGAATATTTAGAATCCATCTAGTCCACCTTCAGGCCCAATTTAGGCATCCCATTCAATTCATCAAAGGTTTTCCCTTCTGCTCTCAGATCTAATTCTTTAGACTTTTAAAAGCTTGAGAAGCCTTTAAGCTTTCTGTAAATTTAACCATCAAAATGACAAGCTTGGCTAATTACCACATTAAGAGGCTGATTTCCAATGTGATTTCCAATTTCAAAATTCCCCACTTTGAGAGAATTCCAGCACAGGGTGGTGCTTGCTTGTAACTGGATTAAGATTACCCAAGTTTCTGGAAGACAGCTTTTCCTGCTCCCACTTGGGCAAGGCAAAATGAGATCACCATTCTTTTCTGATTCCTACAACTCATGTTTTTCAATGTAAAAGGTCAAAAGGATTCTGATCTAAAATTTACATACTGTTTCTGTAAAATTACATAGTGGTGATTGCCACACTAGAAATCTTAGCTCTTTGAGGATGCCAAAATAAAGAGACTATGTTGCTTTGACTTTTCTCCTATACTTCCTAGACTCTTCTAACACCCCATCTCCCCACTTGCTTTCCAATCCCAATCTTTTTTTTTAAGCTCTTCATTACAGTATAATTGCTTTACACTGTTGTGCCAGTTTTTGCTGTACAACAAAGTGAATCAGCTGTATTTACACATATATCCCCACATCCCCTCCCTCCCACGACTCCTTCCCACCCTCCCTATCCCACCCCTCTAAGTCATCACTAATCATCGAATTGATCTCCCTGTGTTATGCAGCAGCTTCCCTCTAGCTATCTATTTTATATTTGGTAGTGTATATATGTCAACGCTACTCTCTCACTTCGTCCCAGCTTCCCCTTCACCCCCCACCCCATGTCTTCAAGTCCATTTATTCTTGCCCTGTCACTGGGTTCATCAGTGCCAATTTTTTAGATTCCATTTATATGAGTTAGCATACGGTATTTGTTTTTCTCTTTCTGGCTTACTTCACTCTGTATGACAGACTCTAGGTCCATCCATCTCACTACAAATAACTCAATTTCATTCCTTTTAATGGCTGAATAATATTCCATTGTATATCTTCTTTATCCGTTCTCTCTTGATGGGCTTTTAGGTTGCTTCCATGTCCTGGCTATTGTAAATAGTGCTGCAATGAACATTATGGTACATGTTTCTTTCTGGATTATGGTTTTCTCTGCGTATATGCCCAGTAGTCAATCCCAATCTTTTAATTCAGGGAAAGGCAAACCATGGCACATGGGCCAAATCCAGACTGCCACCTGTTTTTGTTGATAAAATTCTTTGGAACACAGCAGTGCTCATTTGTTTCCATTTGTCTATGGTTGCTGTCTTGCTATAACAAGAGAATTGAGTAATTGTGACACAGATCATATAGTCTTGGCAAGCCTAAAATACTGCAATCTGGCCCTTTAAGAAAAAATTTCTGACCTTTGGTCTGGCAGGATCACTGAGTCCTCTCATACCTTCTTCCTCACAACACATATGTGGTAGATGACCAAGTCAAGAGAGCTCTTCCACTTTTTCATGAACATGGCAAGTACTTTCATGTCATGCAAATGTTCTGTTTGCTAGGCATACCTTCTTCTTCACCTCTATTCTGGTGAGTTCCTACTCATCCTTTAAAACCCATCTTCATTTGCAATTCCTTTCTTGACTATCCCATGAAATAAAAATCTTTTTTAGCATCTTATTCTATAAATGCATTTGTCAGAACTTACCTTTTAAGAATACTTTTGTGTCCGCAAGTAAATCAATAAATTCATTTGGAGAGAACTGATTTCTTTAGTATATTATCTTACCATATACACTCACAGTATCCATTTATCCAATTCTTCTTGAGTTGTTTTGATTCTTCTTTTAGTAATAGCACTTTGATGCAGAGATGGCATCTCATTAACGTTTCATTTCGTTGCCCCCACATCCCCACTCCAAGCCATGCTGCCACTTCCCAGCTAGCCCAAAGCACAGTGCCTGGCTTGCAGTGAAAGATAAATTCTAAAAGGATCAGAGAGCAAACGTAAAAAATTCAATCACAGAAGCACTTGAAAAAAATGGGTGAATTCCTTTATAGTTTGGTAGTGGTAAAAATTTTTGTAACTATAACTCAAAATTCAGAAGGAATAAGAGAAAACATTGGTAAACTTGACTACATAAAAGCTTAAAATTAAAAACTTTTACATAGGAAAGGTACCATCAGTAAAGCAAAAGGAAAACCTGAGAGAAAAATATTTGCAATTTCTATCACAGGAAAAGGGATATTATGAAAATAAAAAAGATATTCTAAACATAAAGAAGAAATAATCCACACAATATTGAAAAATGAACTAAAGATATTAACAAATTACCAAATAATGCAAATAATTCTTATACAAAAAATGTTCAACCTCACTTATAATCAAAAATGCAAATTAAGCTATAGTCAGATATTTCTCACCTAATAAATTAGACAACAATACAAAATCTGAAATATGTTAATAAAACCTTGGGGAAAAGGGATTTGTATATCGTTGGTAGGAACTGAAAATGGTACAACCCTTATGAAGGAGAATTTGGCAACTTCCAGAAAAAATACATATGCATTTATTTTCTAACTCAGCAGCTTCATGTATAAAGATCTAACACTGGCAAAAGCACTAAAAGACACATGCAGAAAGCTATTCTTTACACCAGTCTGTAACAGCAAAAGACAGGAGCAACCCAAATGTTCCTCAATAGCAGACTGATTGAGACCACAGCAGAGAACTACACAGCTATAATAAAGAAAGAGGAGTATCTGTATATACGACTATGGAGAGATTTCCATGATATATTGTTAACTGAAAACAGCAAAGTAGAGAAAAGGCAGCCCGCACTCGTCACAACTAGAGAAAGCCCATGTGCAGCCACGAAAACTCAATGCAACCAATAAATAAATTAATTATTTAAAAAGTAGATAAAAGTACACATGGTATGTGTGTATAGTATTCTTTAAGAAATGTGGACGAGGTATGAATATACACATTTGCTTATACTTTTTTTTAAAGGGAGATTTCCACTTTAAGTGAAGACAGAGTAAGAGAGACCAAATTTAATCTCACACCTAGAAAACTGAATAAAATATATGAAATGACACTTTTCAGACACTGGAGAATAGGCAGCTGGGGATTGTTATCCCTAAGAGAAACAAAACAAGGTGATCACTGGAGGCAATTTCCAGGTCATGGTTTAAGGAAAGGGAACCCAAACATACCTGGTGATTTTGGTAAATTGAAGAAACAGGGATTGGAGTCTGGAGAGGCAAAGGCAGCTAGAATTTGTGGGCCAGAATACCAGAGAGGAGGCAGCTGCATAGGGAAGCAGCCCAAAGACTTTCAGAGGGATCCTCCCCTATCCTTGGCTGAGTATTGATCTGCATATACCTGAGAAAAATTTACCCAAAGCCAAAAAAAAAAAAAAAAAAAAATTACTGGAAAGGTACAAGGAAATGACCTTAGGAGCTCCAAGAAGACCAGATAAAGTTCATCTTTACACTGGCCAAACTGGAAAAACCTTACAATATGTGGAGAATCAGGCAGAACCTACAGAGGGTATTGCTTTATTAGAGGGACAAAATTAGTCCTAAACTAAGAGTTGTTCTATACTTATCCTTAAAAAACCTTAAAGCAAATATGAAAGAGGACTAATTGGTTCTAAGTAAATTAGCTAAATGTCAAAACAAAACATAAACATATTGAAAGGAATATAATAAAATCCAGCAACCAACAGCAAAAAATACATTTCTGGCATATAACCAATAATTATGAAACACAAAAAAGCAGCAGCAAAATATGACAAATACCCAGGATAAAAATAAATCAATGCAAACAGAACCAGAAATGACAGAGATAATGGAATCACCACATGAATACATTAAAACAACTGTTATAAATATACTTCTGATGTTCAAGAAGATAGTGGATAACATGACAAAAAAGAAAAGAAATTCAAAGATATATAAAAGATCCAAATAAAACTTCTGAAGATGAAAATTATAATGGCTGAAATTAAAAATACATCAAATGAGAATAACAGCAGATTAGACACTGCAGAAGAAAAGATCAGTGATTAATAATAGGATTCATCCAAAATGAAACTCAGAAAAAATATTAATACAGCCTCAGTGACCTTGGGGGTAATATTATGTGCAACTGGTGTCCAAAAAAAGGGGCCTGGAGGACAGAAAAAAATATTCCACATTTACTGAAAACTATGAACCTATAGGTCAAATAACTTCAATGAAACTCAAAAGCAAAAGAAACATAAAGAAAGCCACATCAAGACCCATCATAATCAAGCTTCTGAAAACCAGTAATAAGGAGAAAAATCTCAAAATGAGCCAGAGAAAAAGGGCACACTACATAACAAGGAACAAATATAATAATGCTGGTTAGGACTCCCTAGGTGGTACAGTGGTTAAGAATCTGCCTGACAATGCAGGAGACACAGGTTTGATCCCTGCTCCAGGAAGATCCCACATGCCGTGGAGCAACTAAGCCCATGAGCCACAACTATTGAGCCCATGTGCCACAACTACTGGAGCCCGCACACCTAAAGCCCATGTTCCGCAACAAGAGAAGCCATCGCAATGAGGAGCTTGCGCACCACAACGAGGAGTAGCTCCCACTTGCCACAATTAGAGAAATCCCATGTGCAGCAATGAAGACCCAACACAGCCAATAAATAAATAAATAAATTTATGTTTTAAAAAATGATGTTGGTATACAACTCATGAGACACTATTCAAGCAATGTCACAATAGTTAGACATCTCCACAGTATTAAAGAAAAAAAATTTGTCAACCTAAATTTCTTTACCAAAATATCTATAAAAATGGATGGAGAACAAGTTCTTTTCCAGAAAAATAAAAGTTTAAAAATATTTATCTCTAATAGACCTATACCATGAAATGTTATTAAAATTTTCTCAGGCAGAAGAAAAATGACAACAGATAAAAATTTAAATCAACAACAACAAAATGAAGAGTACCAAAAATGGTAAATATGCAGAAGTCATAAAATACATTTTTCTCATTTTTAATCTCTTTAAAAAATAACTAACTCTTAAAAGTAAAAAATAATAACAATGTATTGAAAGATGAAATAGAGGTATAATGTGGTAAGGGTTTTACACTATACATGAAGTGTTATGATACTGTTTGAAGATAGACTATAAGTTAAAAATGATTTATTGTGAACCTCACTAAAATCTCTAAAAAATAAGAGACGGTTAATAAATCAATAACAGAAACAAATTTAAATCATTAAGAAAAAGAAAACTTGTTTAATGCAAAGGAAGGCAAGAAACAAGAAAAAAACACACAGAGCAGAAGAGACAAATAGTGATTAAGCATTAAGATAGTAAACTTAACCCTAACCATATAGATAATTACATTAAATGTATATGATCTAAACAGACAATTAAAAGGCAGAGATTATCAGACTGGCAAATATATGTTGCCACATTTTTTTTTATGTTGAATTTTTTTTAAGCTCTTTATTGGAATATAATTGCTTTACACTCTTGTACCAGCTTTTGAGGTACACCAAAGTGAATCAGCTGTATTTCTACATATATCCCCATATCCCCTCCCTCCCACAATTCCCTCCCACTCTCCCTGTCCTGGCCCTCTAAGGCATTACCCATCATTGAGTTGATCTCCCTTTGTTATACAGCAACTTCCCACTAGCTATCTATTTTACAGTTGATAGTGTATATAAGTCTATGCTACTCTCTCACTTCGTCTCAGCTTTCCCTTCGCCCCCCGCCCCACTCAACCCCATGTCCTCCAGTCCATTCTCTGCATCTGCATCCTTATTCTTGCCCTGTCACTGGGTTCATCACTACCTTTTTTTTTTTTTTAGGATTCTGTATATACAAGTTAGCATACAGTATTTGTTTTTCTCTTTCTGGCTTACTTCACTCTGTATGACAGACTCTAGGTCTATCCACCTCATTACATATAGCTCCATTTCATTCCTTTTTATGGCTGAGTAATAGTCCATTGTGTATATATATATATATATATACAGGCCACATCTTCTTTATCCAGTCATCTGTTGATGGGCATTTAGGTTGCTTCTATGTCCTGGCTATTGTAAATAGTGCTGCAATGAACATTATGGTACATGTTTCTTTTTGGATTATGGTTTTCTCTGGGTATATGCCAAGTAGTGGGATTACTGGATCATATGGTAGCTCTACTTTTAGTTTTTTAAGGAACCTCCAAACTGTTTTCCACAGTGGCTGTTCCAACTTACATTCCCACCAACAGTGCAGGAGAGTTCCCTTTTCTCCACACCCTCTCCAACATTTATTGTTTCTAGATTTTCTGATGATGGCCATTCTGACTGGTGTGAGGTGATACCTCATTGTGGCTTTGACTTGCATTTCTCTGATGATTAGTGATATTGAGCATCCTTTCATGTGTTTGTTGTGTTGCCACATTTTAAATATAAAGACAGATAGTTTAAAGTTAATAAAAACGGAAAAAACATAGTGTGTAAGCACAAATCAAAAGAAATCTAGAGTGGTTATCAGACAGAGTATGCTTTAGGTCAAGGAATATTTCCAAGGAATAAAGAGGAATAGTTCACAATGATATAAAGATGAATTCATCAACATGACATAATTCTAAATGTGTATGCACCTAATAACAGAGTTTCAAAACACACAAAGCCAAAACTTAAAGAACTGAAAGGAGAAACAGACAAGTCCACAATTATAGTTGGAGAATTAAACACCTGTCTCTCACTAACTGATAGAATAAGAATAAATAAATTAATAAGGAGAGAAAACACTTTAATAACACTGCCAATAAACATGACATTTGTAGAATATTGACCTCAACAACAGGAGGATACACATTTTTCTGAAAGTGTTCACGGACTAGTCAACAACACAAAATATATGCTGACCTATAAAACAAGTAACAATATATTTGAAAGGACTAAACTCTTATAAAACATGCCTCTAACCACAGTGAATTAAATTAAGACTCAATAACAGAAAAGATATCTGTCAAATCACCCCATATTTATAAATTAAACACTTTTAAATAACCCAAAGGGCAAAGAAGAAATCAGAAGGGAAAATGGAAAGCATTTTAAACTGAATGAAATGAAAATCACAATATATCAAAATCTGTAGCATACATATACTGTAAGGTTGTAATTATTGGGAAATTTAGAGCATTAAATGCTTATAATGAAAAAAAAAGAAATCTCAAATCAATGATCTAAACTTTCACCTCATAAAGTTAGAAAAAGAAAAGAAAATTAAATACAAAATAAGCAGAAGATAGAAAATGATAGAGCAGAAATAAAAATAAAAGCCAGGAAAAAAATAGTGACAAATAAATGAAACTAAAAGCTGGTTCTTTTGGAAAGGTCAACAAAATTGACCTTGTAGCCAGATTCATCAGCATAAAAAAGAACAAATATAGGTAGCAATATAAAGAACAAATGAGGAAATGGAATACCATTACAGATCCTACAAGTACGGAAATGATAATAAAAGAATATCAGGAATGCTCTTAAGTCAATAAACTTGATAATTTAGATAAAATGGATAAATTCCTTGTAAGACAAAAAACTATGAAAGCTCATTCAAGAAGAAATAGATAACCTAATTAGTCATATATTGATTAAACACATTAAATTCATAGTTAAAAACTCCCCTACACAGAAAACCTCAGACCCAGATGTTTTCATAAATAAGTGCTACCAAACATTTAAGGAAAAATACTGCTATTTTTAAAAACAAAAAGAAGAGGGAAAACTTCTCAATATTTTTTATGAGGTCTGCTTTACCGTAAAAGCAAAACCAGAAAAAGACATTAGCAGACAATCATATACTGATTTCCCTCATGTACATAGAAACAAAAATCCTTAACAAATTAAATACAGCAATATATAAAAAGGATAATACATCCCTACTACATGAATTTCATTCCAGGAATATAAAGTTGGCTTAACATTTTAAAATAATTCAGTGTAACTCAATATACTAAAAAGGAAAATCATATGATCATCTCAGTAGATGCATATGAAGTATTTGACAATATTCAACTCCCATTCATGACAAAGATGCTCAGTAAAACAGAAACAGAGGGAAAAATCCCTCAACCTTATAAAGAGCATTTATGAAAAACCTACAGGTACCTTCATAATTAATGGTGGAAGACTAATTGCTTTACCTCTAAAATCTGAAACAAGACAGGGATGCCTGCTCTCACCCATCTCTATTCAACATTATATTAGAATTCCTAGGTAGTGGAATAAGAGAAGAAAAATAAATAAAAGGCACAGATTGGAAAGAAGTAAAAGTATCTTTATTTATAGACAACATGATTATCAAATAGAAAATTCGAATGAATCTAGCAAAAAAGGTATTAGAATTAATAGGTGACTATAGCATACAAGGTCAATATAGAAAGTCTATTGTGTTTATATATAAGTAACATTTGGAAACAGAATTTTAAAAAGGATTATCTTTTACAATAGCACCCAAAATATTAATTATTTAGGGATAAATTTAACAAAATATGTGTTAGTCATGTAAACCGAAAACTTAAAATTACTGCCAAGAGAAATTTTAAAATATCTATATAAATGGATAAATATACTATATTCATGAAGACTCAGTATTGGTAAAAGTCAATTCTCCCCAAACTGAGTTATAGAGTCAATGGAATTCCAATCAAAAGTCAAGTAAACTTTTGCAGAAGCAGACACGTTGATTTTACAATTTATATGGCAAAGGTAAGGACCTAGAATAGCCAAACATTTCCAAAACAGAATGAGGTTGATATGATACAGCACTTGTCTTTCTCTGTCTGACTTATTTCACAATTTACATTCCCCACTAACAGTGTACAAGAGTTCCCTTCTTTCCACACTTTCACCAACATTTGTTATTTGTGTTCTTTTCAATGATAGCCATTCTGACAGGTATGAGTTGACATCTCATTGTAATTTTGATTTGCATCTCCCTGAAGATTAGTGATGTCAAGCATCTTTTCATATGCCTGTTGGCCATCTGCATCTCTTTTTTGGGAAAATGTCTATTCAGCTCTTCTGCCCATTTTTAAATTGTGTTGTTTGTTTTTTATGATTCTGTGAATATAAAATTCTAGAAAAGACAAACTATAGTGACAGAAAGCACATCAATGGTTGCCATGGACCAGAGGCAGGAAAAAGGGAATAACTGCAAACAGGCACAAAGAAACTTTCTGAGGTGAAGAAAAATAGTTTATATCATGGGCATATTGGTGTTTTCATGTGATACAGCATGTAATGGTGTTACATTCTTCAAAGGTCAACAAGTGATACAAATAAAATTAGCTAATTTTATTGTTTACCATGAAAGCTAATGTTTTAAAAGAAAGAAAAGGTTTAAAGTATAAATAGTTATATATAGGAAGAAAGAGGAAATAGATAGAAGGTACAAAGATAGAAGCTAGATTCACTGCATATACCTTACTTGGTATATATATATATTTCACATAATTATAAAAGAAAATTAAACATTATAAAAGCAATCCCTAAAAATTTAATGTACAATAAAACAAGCTAACCTAATCTGCACTCACCCAAAAGCATAATGCTCTTTGGGGAACTATTCCATGTGACCCTATAACACAGTAATTTGACTGTACATTCCTAATAGCATACGCTAGTAGGACAAAAAAATTGCAAAGAAAAAAAAATTCTTTTTAGTAATCATAGTGTTGATGGCAGTGTTATCACACTAGAAGCCATCAGTAACTACTGAGCCTTGCCAAAAATTGACTCATGAGCTAACCTGATAACCCCTCACTTGTCAAAGATGAAACAATATCAATATTATCTTTGTTATCAATAAGAATAACTGTAGTGCACTGAAACGCATCAAATATCTTTAAATCAATGAATTTCAAAAAAATTCACATCTTTATTGTTAAAAGTCATAAATTTTAAAAAATTAATATTCATCCTGCCTTTATTATAGGAACTGTACCTCAAGGAAATAAAAGAGTTAATGAGTGAATCTTATAGGAGTACTCCAACTAATAATTGAGGAAGGAATAATATAACTAAAATTCCACCTCTTTACAACTTCCAGTGAAATAATGAATCTAAGACATTGACCAGCAGTGGCTACTGACATCCAACAAAGACAGAAACTAAATATTATACTAAAGTGAGTCAAAAATTATCTACAGCCAGAGTGCGGATAATTTTTGACTCACCCTCATATATTTAGGTAAAGGTAAACAATACCACCTATGAAATATTCTTGCCAAAAAAAACAAAAAAAATTTAACCTACATCTGATCAATCTAGATCTAACTACCAATGCAACGGATAGAAGAATATGTTAAATGACACCATGGAGATGCAATCAAGGGAAACTATAGGACAAACCTGATTTCTTTAATAATTAAGAAATTAAAAGAATAGAACTAGTGGGGAAATGACAATATAAGGAATCACTTGATTTGAAGGGGTATGATATTGTGATAACACTTAAGAAGTAGTGTTTGTTTTAGAGATACATTTAGAAATATTTATAGACCAATTTACATGGTATCTGGGATTTGCATCAAAATAACATGGAGGTGAAAGGGATATATACCTTATTTGGTATATATACATATTTCACATAATTATGGATAATTAGTTATGGATTGATAATTGTTCAAATCTAGATGAAATTCTTCATTATACTATTCTATTTAGTGCATCTTTGAGATTTTCCATAATAAGAGAAAGCTAAAAGATACTTGCTATCGTAATAGTAGACTCACAGTTAAATACAAGAAGATAACTGAGAATGATTTTTAAACACTTTTTGCAAGCCATCTTATACCTAAGATTTGAATGAATGAATCCTTTAAACAGTGTCATAAGTAGCAAATCATACTTCCAGATTCAGGTATTTGAAGGATAATATTTAAATGACAGATTCGCAATTGTTTATGAAACTAAGACGGCATGTAGAATGAAAATTAGATTTTGACTTGAAAATAGAAAGATCAAAAGCTTAGAAAGATACCAATTTTTTAAAAAGCCAGTCATTAATCTTGTTATTTCCAAAATACGCCTTATTTTCTTACAATATTGTAGCGAAGAAAGCACTTATCAGGTTGCAGTTACAAGTGGGGCAAAACATCAAAGCAGAGGCTAGTAAGTAGTACCGTGTTCTTATGAGGTGCTCCATTGTTTCAATAAGAGTATATTAAATTGAGTTTTGCTAAGGGAAATAAACTGAAGTGATTTAACAAAGGCATGTGAAACTCAACCTATGAACCAGGTCTATCCTATTGTCGTGGGTAGCTGATGCAATTTTCACCCTCCTTGACCATCATGGATTCTGGAGCTTCACATTCTCAGTCAGCCCTATTACCACATTAAATTCAGCAGAGTGAGGGATTTTGCTAAGGTTATACCAGATTAGAACCACCAATTTAACGTCAAAACTAGTATTAATCCTTTGTTTAACCTATCATGCTTCTCAAACTTGCTGACTGATTTTCCGTATAGCTGATTGTGTAGTACTGCATTGTGTTGTCAGCTATTTTTCAGAAATAGCTTTTTTTCTCATATCCACCTTCCTACCACACCTACACACATACCAGCAACGTCACAGGACTTCGCGGGAAGTACTGCTTGATGCCGCAATTCATTTTGAGTCACAAAAGCAGAAATGAAATGTTCTCCTACTACTGCCCCTCATCCAGTTTCCCCCTCATTCAGAGTAATATTCACAAACCTCAAGCAACAAGGGTCAGTAGCATTTGGCCCTTATCTGAGACCTGATCTAAGGAATGTAAGGAGCTCTTCAGAATAAATGGGCTTAGTTATTTTCATAATCTCTCTCTGACCAGTCCTCAAAACAAGACTCACAGTTCTTCATAAGGCACCACATGAATGTAGCTCTTTAATACTTATCCAAAGAAATGTACAGCTGAAATTCCATCAAAAATATTTTTATTGCTAAATTATGAGAAGAATTTTACTTAACACTTATTTTAAGCTACTATAAGCTAGGCACCATTCTCATTATTTTATAAATACTAATTTAACATCATAAACCTATAAGGTAGCTACTATAGGCTACCACATAATGAAACACCACAGTTTCATTAAGGAAGAAACTGAGGTACAGAGAGATTAAATAACTTATCCTAGGTCACACAGCTATTAAGAAGCAGAGGTGGGATTTGAATCCAGGCTGGGCTTGCTTAACTACTATACTCTGCCACCTCTCTATTAAATTCCTCTGACACTTCAGCTATGCTACAGCTCACAATACAAACTCCCTTTCTCTCTATAGCTAAATACCATATTTTAAACATGTCAATCAACTTAAGCTTATGACAGTTTAAAAAATATCTTTGAACATGTTCTTAAAACCCACGTAAAAGAAGACAGTCCTCAGAGTAAGGGTCAAGGGGAAGTTAAGAATAAGTAAACTGAATTAAATATATAACTCCTAATGGTTCACAGATGGACCCTTAACTGTTCATTTACTGAAAAAACATGGGGGTAAAAGAACCTTTTCTCCATTTGCTACATATGATAATGGCAAAGATTCATCAGCTAAAAAAATAAGTTGCAAGTTTACTGCTTTTTTCTTTCCATAAGGTAAGTGCATCTCATTTTATGTGCTTAAAGCTTACCTATTCACAATATAGCACACAAGATGGCTCCTGGAAAATTATAGGGGCACTGCTTGCAGACAGAATTTTGGAGGTACACAGGTGGAAACTTCCAGTAGATGCTAGGAGACACAAGTGAAAGCCAGTGAATACACCATAGGAGAAATTTTGTAAAGTGTAACCTATGGTCTACACATTTGAAGACATTATGTTAAGAGACAAAGTTAAAAAAAAAAAAAAAGAGACAAAGTTATGTTGCTGCATAATTTATTCTTATGGTTAGCCTACTTTACAATTAATTTGAGAAAATGGCCCAGTGACAGGGACAGTATCTTATACTTTGCAGCTGAACTATACTCATTCTATCAACTGCATTCCCTACCCTTGATAACTAGCACTGCCTAAAAATAAAAATATATTGAAGTTAAATTTAAACTTAAGAGATTAGTGATATGAGTATTCTTGTGCTGGATGGAAGTATCCAATGAAAAAAATGTCTTTACAAGTCCTATTCATATAGATGTTACAAGAATAATGGAAGAGGTGAGCAAAATTCCATAAGCCATCAAGACAGATATAGGATATCCCCAAGCAAAGGAGAAATTCTCTTGATCTTGGGAAATGAAAAAAGGGAATTTAAATTTTCTTGTAAGGAGAACTTAGAGCAAGAGGAGACATTTTAAGCAGCGGGGGGAAAAATCCACTGACGGCTATAGATAATCAATAATTTAGTCAACATTTTAAGAAAGAGAAAGAAAATCAACTCTCCTGCTCTTAATACAGAAAAATAGTAAAAATGTATTTCAGTTCAGTATGCAGGCTAGACAAGAGGAAAAGATGACAAAAACTAGGAGAAAGAAAAGACCATCCCCTCAGACTTGTTCTAATTATCACTTCTATAATGATAGCAATCATATATGGTACATTTTCTTGAATCATTCCAGTTTCAAATATTCTGCACTTGTGTTCAGATACATTCATTTGTATTTATCACATGTTCTGACGTTTGGTTTGGAAAATGTTGTCATCACACCTACTTGTACCCAGTCCTGTTGTAGTTCCAGTTCCTCCCCGCTTTGGTTTCCCTATCATCTCCCTCTCAAACTCCCCCACACCCAGACAATCCCCAGTTCTAATGTGTTTTGGTTCCGTAACCTTACCTTCCTTCTCGCGGTGGTAGTCTGGATTCCCAACCTGACTAGCCTTCAGACTTCCAGTCCTGAACTGCTCTCCAGGCTATAAATTCAATCCCATCCTCCACCTCAACTGGACAAAATTAGTTTGCTTGTCTCTGTGCCTTGAACTCCCTAATAATCCCTGGCAGCTTTTTGGCCACAAGTTCCCTTTCCACAAACCTCAAAAAGGAATATATTTTAGGTACTTACCTTTGGTCACCCAACTAAAGTGAGTTCCTCCCTCTCTGAAAGGTTCTCACAGTGCAATTAAGATGAAGAAACAGTGATGGGAAAATCAGTTCGAGTTCTCAAATATTTACTGAGCATCCACTGTACGTGCCAGGATAGCATTACATTCTTCATTAGCCAGCAGGGGATGGAACGGACACACCCCAATGCATAAGGCATCCTTTGCTCTCAAAACCCTTAGAATTGAACGGGTAAGGGACAGGGGTGAAAACTTAACTAGGATATGAGGCTGAGTTCTTAAGTGAGATAATCTATCTTCATCGGCCGAATTAATTTTAGAGGGAAAGGATGAACTAGGGAAATATGCTTGCCTCTCTGTTGTGAGCACAAAAGGGGAAACAATTGTTTCTGACCAGAAGACTGGGAAAGTCTTTGTGGTGGAAACTGCTTTTGGACTAGCCTGGAAGGGTAAGTAGGTTTTCAGCTGTGGGCAACGAAAGGGCAGGAGAATGTTCTTGGTGTGCTGCCTACGTTGTTGCCTCCTAGAATCTATCTGGCTGCTCTCACTCGTTTCCCAATGGGGAAATGTATTACTTTGCTAAAGCTGCTGAAACAAAGTATGACAAACTGAGTGACTTAAAACAACAGAAACTTATTGTCTCAAGGTTCCGGAGGCCGGAAGTCCTAGGTCAAGGTTGTTGGCAGGGTTGGTTCCTTCTGAGTTCTGTGAGGGAGAATGTGTTCTTGCCTAGCTTCTGGTGGTTTGGTAGCCAACTTGTCTTTCTTTGGCTTGTAGAATCATTACCCTGATCTTTACCTTCATCTTCACATTTTACTCTTCCCCTATGTATGTGTCATTCTTTAAATTCCCCCTTTTTATAAAGACACCAGTCACTGCACTAAGTATGCTATTAATATATATACGCATTTAGAAATGGACAGCTATAAGGTAATGAAATGGATTCTTCTGTATGGTTTGTGAAAATCACTCTATATCTACTACTCTGTAGATCAATTAGAAAGATTTCTTGTAGCACAAAGGCATTTTCATGTTTACAGATTTTTGTTTGGTGGAATACTGGTCTTTTGCGAATTCTTCACCTCAAATCCCACAGCACCTTGAAGAAACATCTCAAGTTTCATGTTTTTAGATTCTCTATATCTGAGCAGACAAGAAAGGCACATTTTATGCCTACAGATTCCAAGTCCACAAATGACTTGTTTTCTTCCCATGAGAGGTAAACGAACAAAGGGAACAGATAATGCATTACAGTACAAACAGGATCCAAACAAAAATATCAGAGAGCTTGGCTCCTGAACAAGTGATAAGAGGTTTAATGCCATCTACTCTTACTGTAAAGTTCCTTTAAGAGGATACTCAGTTTAAAAGGGAGGAAAGCAAGAGAGGGTATTTTCATCTTTCCATTTCGGTAATAGGAGTTGTACTGAAAAGGAGTCATAATGGTAATAATACTTTAGATTTTCATAATGCTTTAGAATTTTCAAAGTGTTCTCACATATTCTATTTCACTTGACTACAACAGCCCTGTTTGGTGGGCAAAATAAGGGCACTGACCTCCATTTTACAGATAAAGACACTGAGAGAGTTTAAGGGGTCTCCCAATGTGACCCAGCTAATAAATAATAAGAAACACAAAGAAGGTATCCCAACTTTAAGAACAGCTTTTTGTTAGCCTTTGGGAACAGCATGTAGCTTCTCAATGTCAAAACTGAATTGACTTATGAAGCTCTTCACCAAGAATTTATTGCAAAAGGTGTGCAGGCCAAATGTTTATGAGCTGTTTCAGGCCAAAATGTTTATCAGCTGTTATAGTGTTGCTGATAGAGCTACGTATTATTTCATTAATGGCTGCCAAACATCACATGTAAACAATGAACTATAGAAAAAATAAAACACAAGACCATATCATTGCTCCAAAGTATTAAAAGACAATTTAATTTATTCATTGATTCAACAAATCAGTTGAATGTTGAGCAATGACTATGCACTATACATTGGGCTACATACTACGGGTACAATACAAGCCAAAGTGAAATCCTCCCATCTTCGTGGATGTTACTGTTTGGCACGTGTCTGGTGTGTGTGTATGGGGGAGGTGGGAGGAGTGCTCATAACTAAATAATTATAAAATGTGAAGTGTACTATGAAAGAAAATTGTGACAGAAAGACCTCTTCTAAGCAGATAGACTGGGATAATCAGGAAAGCCCTTTCTGAGGAAGTGATGTATGAGCTGAGATTCAAAGTATGTGGATGAGTTAAGAAGGACCAATGGTGTGGTGGGGGAGGGTATAGCAAAGAGGAAATAGATACCAGGCAGAAGAAATAGAGTGTGCAATGGCCTCAAATTGGGATAGAGCATAGCACATTTTAGAATACGGAAGAATTGTCTATAATAGCCACCTCTACTTTCTTACCTGTTTCTCTCTTTAAAACTCTCAGCCAGGTTCCCATCTCTACCACTCCACTCACACTGTTCTTAAGGTCAGCAATGACCACCATATTGTAAATCCAACAGGCACGTCTCTGTCATCTCATTCAATCTCTCACTAGCATTCAGACTACTAATAACCACCCCCCGCCCCCCCCCCTTTAAAAAGCTGGTAACAATCTCTGGGCTCACCTTCTCACTCTTCTTTGCTGGCTTTTCTTCTTTTGCTTGACTTTTCAATGTTGAAGCTGTAGGGTTTGATGCTAAGCGCTTTGCTTTTCTCTACCTATATCTTTAAAAGATGTCACCCAGTCCCATGGCCTTAATCTCACTATGTTGTCAATCTCAAATACAAATCCCTAGACCTGGCCTTTCTACTGAAACTCAAGATTCATATGTAATTGCCTTATGTCTCCACTTGAATACCAAAAGGACCTCTCAAACTTACAGAAAAAAAGCAGATTCCCATCCCCTCAAAACTGCTCATCTCCTCATCTTCTCCATCTTAGTACTGATAAATGAGGGACTCATCCCCATTCTTCTCTTCCCCTTACTCTACCCCCACATAAATATATTAACAAGTTTCTATCTCCAAAATACATCCTATAATCATTCACTTCTCTCCACCTTTATTACCATCACCCTGATCTGACTAACCAAGCCCAGACAAGTTCACTGATTCTCTGACTAGTCTCCCTGCAGCCACTGCTTCCCTCTTTACAACCAACTCCACCATGGCAAACAGAACACTCCTTTTAAAATGCAATTCAGATCACTTCATTGCCTTTCTTGAAACCCTCCAAGGGCTCTCCCTTTCACTTGGAATAAAATCCAAACTCCTTAATCTAGTTTACTATAATCTGGTCCAAGCCCACCTCTTTAACCTCATCTTCTTCCACACCTTCTTTCTTCCACACTGTGATAGGCAGAATAATGCCTCCCTCGCTAAGATATCCACATCCCAATCTCTGGATCCTGTGAATATGTTACCTTACATGACTAAGGCAAATTGCGACTGCAGATGAAATTAAGGTTGCTAATCAATTGACTTTGAAATGGGAAGATTATTTGTGATTATTTGGGAGGTCCAAGGCAATCAGAAGAGTTCTCAAAAGTTGAATAGGGAGGCAGAAGACACAGAGTCAGAGAATAAGATATGACTATAGGTCTAGCGGTTAGGACTCCAGGCTCCCAATGCAGGGGGCCCGGGTTCAATCCCTGGTCAGGGAACCAGATCCCACATGACGCAACTAAGAGCTCGCATGCCGCAATTAAGACCTGGTGCAGCCAAATAAATTTTATAAAACATATGACTATAGCAGCAAGGTCATCAACATGATGCAATGTGGGTAAGACTCAGTCCATGTTGTTTAAGATGGGAGGAGGACAGTCATGAGCCAAAGGGGTGCGGGCAGCATCTAGAAGCTGGAAAATGCAAAGAAATGCATTCTACGCAGAGCCTCTAGAAGGGACTACAGTCCTGCTGACACCTTGAATTTAGCCCAATGAGACCCATTTCACATGTTTCTGACTTCCAGACTATAAAGAATGTAAATTTGTTTTGTTTTGAGCCACTAAATGTGCAGTCATTTTTACACAGTAATAGAAAACTAACACACTACCTCACAATGGACCAGACGCACGAGTCTGTTTCACAAAGAGACCTGTTTCTGCCTCAGAGCTGCTATCTTTATGGTCATCACTACCTGGAACGTGAGGTTCCCACACATTAACGTGGCTGACCTGGCTCCTTCTGGTCATTGTGAGCTCAACTTCAGAGTGGCCTTTCCTTGACCGCTTCTAAGTTCCAAGTGGCTAGTCTTCACTTTCTTCCTATCCCATTGTGTTTCACTTTCTTTGTGGCATTTGTACCATCTGAAATTATCTCTGACAGTTACTGGTATGGCTGCTTGTAGCCTAATTCCCTGCTGCAGACGACAAGTTTCATAATAAGACCCCTGCCCTTACTTACCACTGTATCCTTGGTACCCGAACAGTATTTGGCACAAGCTACATGCTTAATCATAAATGTTAACCACTGCATAAATGAAAACTACATCGGTGGAGAGTAAAGGGTATTGGAGAGAGAGGTGTGAGAAAAGGCTGGAGAAGTGGACAAAGGCAGATCACATGGTATCTCAGAGTGCTTGTTAAGAACTTTCAGCTTTGCCTTAAGAACACTGAGAATCCATGGAAAAACTGCAGGTAGGGGAGTAATGTATTTACATTTCTGATTTTAAAAGATTATTTGGTGACAGACTGGAGTGGGGGCAATGGTATATGGGAATGTAAGGAGAATAGATAAGAATGCTGTTGGGTAGCCTAGGCAAAAAATGATGGTAAACTTGGACCAGGGGTAGTAGCAGTGAAAAAGCTAATGTATTACAATGTAATTAGAGATATAATCTGGAATTAAAATGAACAAGACTAGGTGACAGATTGGGATATAAAGAGTCCAAATGAATAGAGCTCAAGTGGTGACCTAAACGGGAAGAAAATCTAAAAAAGAGTGGATATATGTATACGCGTAACGGATTCACTCAGCTGTACAGCGGAAACTAACACAATATTGTTAAGCAACTATACTCCAGTAAGAATTAATTAAAAAAAGAAAAAGAATGACTTTCAGATTTCTATTCTAAGCAACTTAGAAGACTATAGCGCCAATTTCTAAGATGGGAAAACTGCAGAAGGATCAGGCCTGAGTGTGTACATTGGGAGGGAAAGATTGGAAGCTCAGTTTCAGCTTTTGTTATATTTGAGTTGTCCTCAAGACACAAAAGTGGTGACATCATACGTACAGCTAAATTTTGAGCCAGGAATTCAGATTAGAAGCAATGGTGGTACGTAATGTGTTTTGAAGATAGAAACACTCAAAGCCATGGGACTGGATGAAATAACCTAGGGAGAGAGCAAAACAAAGGAGGGTTCTCATTGCAAGTTCTCCTGTTCCAAGAAGTCTTATCGATGTTCCTCACTGCAACCAGAAAGCTGACCGTGCTCAGGCTGGGAAGATGCCTGTCTGAGAATTCACTCAGTCCATTTAAACTACCACAGGTGGGATTCCCTCTTTTCCACTCCTCTCCGCACATTTAGGTAAAGAAAAAGCCGGCAAAAGACTGACAAAGAGCAGGTAAGGCGATTGAGGGAAACTTGGAGAACTTCATTTCATAGACTCTATAATGATATCCCAAATTAAAGGAACAGATAGGAAAACAGTGATTTGTGTGGGATAAATGACCCTTCCCTTATCAGAGTATTATGAAACCAAAGCCTCTCATCTTACCCTAAGTTCTTGCACTGGATGAAATGTGTCTCAAGGAAACAGAATTCTTGATGCAACTAGTTTTCCTATAACAATATTATCAAAAGGGTAATTTGTCAAAGGCCCCTTCTCTCCAGGTGTGTGTTACAGGCAGTAGCCAAATTCAAGCACCCTGATCCCTTTCATTGTGGAGGTGAGATGGCACCTCTCAATTCTGTAATCCAGAGTTCTCAAAGTGGGGACCCGGGGGGGTTCCCAAGACCCTTTCAGGTAGTCCTCAAAGCCCAAAACTATTTTCACAATAATACCAAGATGTTATTTAGAGACTAGATAACATGTGGTATCACAACAGACTGAATGTTGAAAGAGACAGAATACATTAAAGAGATTAGCAAAAACGTAAAACAATGCCACTCTTTTTTTTTCTGTAGACAGTTATTTTTCACAAACATGTTAACCAGTAAGGGGTTCATTACTGTGAGTTTTAAATAAATTGAAATAAAAACTTCCCCGTTTTAATTTCTGACAGTAAATATCAACAGATAAAATCCAGATGAACAGAAGGTCTTCGGCATCCTCAGCAATTTTTAACTGTGTGAAGAAGTCCTGGACCAAAGTTTGATAAGCACTGTCCTAAAAGGCCACCAGAAGGGTTCTGAAAATGGGGACAAAGGACAGGAGGCTCCCCACGCCCTGCCTGTGGCCGGCAAAGCCCCATCTGTGCTGGAACTTCGGGATGCTCTCTCCCAAAGCCCCTGGTATAATACCCCGACCCCGGGTCTCACCTGGAAGCCTCGCCGTCTCCAGCCCGGCCGGCCTCTCGGGTTTGCAGCCTGGGTCCAGCGCGGGCACTACTCCCGGTCACTGTCCCGGGGCCGCGGGTGTCATCTACTCGCGGAAGGGACGGTGCAGACCGGGTCTCAGGAGTGCTAGGAGTCGCCGAGGAGTAGCCGTTCTCTATCGGAGGGCCCGGCCCTCGCCCATCTTGGACTCTCCACGGAACACCGGGGCCGGGTTGGGCAGTTTCACGGTCCTCTGGGCCCTTCCCTCTCTCCTGAGGTCGGGAAACACTGGGCAAGTCCTTCAGAGCCTCGTCGTTGTCGTCCCCGGCGCCAGGGTCAACGTGGCGCGTCGCGTGCGATGCCCTGAGGCGCGGGAAGCGTTGTCTTTCAGGCCCGTCCGGGACCCTCAGGCTCTCTGAGTCTGCGCAGTAGAGGCCTAGCGATTTCTCCCCCACAACACACCCCTGTCCTTGTGACTGGGTGCAGGGGCGGGGCGTCTTCAAGGGGTGGGGCACCTTTGGGGGCGGGGCGTCTTCAGGCTGGGGAGGGGCAGCCTGGAAAGGAGGGGTCCGCAGGTTGGGTTTTGTCTAGCACTGATAAGCTTTGGTTGATAAGGACAGGGAGTGTATTTTTGTTTTGCTTCTGCTTTTAGAGAGTGGAAATGTGCTTTAAGAATTAAAAACAAACACTCTAAGGAGCAGAGCAGGGTAGGTATACATAAACAATAGTTTGAAAGATAATAGAGCCAGCCTACCCCACCTAAGGAGGATTGTGAAGAGGGAGAACAAATGCAGGGGAGCAAAATTAATATCATATTGACCGGCTCTGCATCTGAGGATTCAACCAACCATCAATTAAAAATAATTGGGAAAAAAAATTCCAGAAAGTTCCAAAAAGCAAAATTTGAATTTGTGGAGCACCAATAACTACTCACATAGTACTGACAAATATTTGCATAGCATTTACATTGCATTAATATTATAAGTAATCTAGAGATGATTTTAAATATATGGGAGGGTGTGCATAGGTTATGTAGGTTGCGTGCAAATACTATGCCATTTAACATAAGGGACTTGAGGGGCTTCCCAGGTGGCCAAGTGGTTAAGAATCCGCCTGCCAATACAGAGGACAAGGGTTCGATCCCTGCTCCGGGAGGATCCCACATGCGGCGGAGCAACTAAGCCTGTGCGCCAAAACAACAACAACAACAAAAAATATAAGGGACTTGAGCATCTGGGGACTTTGGTATCTGACGGGGGGTCATGGAACCAACCCCCCATGTGTGCACTGAGGTACAGCTGTACCTAGTTCAGCCTCTGCCAAGCAAACCCTGGGAGTTGCCTGAGGCCATCTGGTGCCCACTGTCTGTCAACATCTCAGGGAGTACCAACCTTCTCCTGTCCTGAGAAGCCACAAAGCAGTGTGTGGTCCAGCAGGAAAGATTCCTGTCTGCACTCAGAGATTTTTCTGCATCCTTGGACCACCATGGGTGGAACACTAGACACCATAGTGGCAGTGGTGGTGTGAAAGGGGAAGTCCCGACCACCTGGACATGGTTGGGAGTTAAAGAACCAGCTCAAAAATTACACCCCTCTCCATCCCCAAGTCCAAGCTAGAATAGTGGTGAAACCCCCTCTTTCTTAGTGGGGCTTGAATCTGGAAGGTCATGACCTAGAGGACTTGATAACCACGGAATGACTTTTAAGTTCAAAGGAGCTAGTTAGGGTTGGGCTGAGCAGTAGGCTCTGAGAACTCGAGTTTAAAAGGGAGTAAAAACCTTCACTAACTCTCAGAGGAAAAGGCGTTCCGTCTCACACACTCCAAACACTCAGCTATAATAGCCTCTCTATCTCCACTTTTGACACTCTTTACTAGCTATTTTCTATGTATATCTGGGTCTTCCAATTAAAAAAAGAAGTCTTTCTTCTTGCAACTTGGCTTTCCAATGTCCAGTCTAGATTGTCTAACCATTATAATATTTTTACATAATTTTTGATGCCAAAATTGGATGACCTCAACAACCTGTGCCAACTAAATTCAGAAGAATAAGCAAATTAACAAATTATAGTTCTTATCCTTTTATTGTTGTCTACTAATTTTTGCGTAAACAGGGGTATTTGATAGGTGTATATATATTAAAATGCATTTAATTACTGGCTCCCCAGTGTGAGCTCTATCTATCTATCACCTATCTATCTATCTATCTATCTATCTATCTATCTATCTATCAGTGGATAGGTAACAGAGCTACAGATTTATAAGCAGGTGCCCTGGTAGAAATTCAAATTTTCATGTACCAAATATTCATGGTCACTTGTCGTGCTCATCAGTGCTGGATATTTTACATTGAAAAATATTACCCATTTCAAACAATGACCTTCATATTGAAAATGCAAATCCTAGTTAGAAACCCCTGAGCCAGCTAATGAAAAGCTTTATGTATGTGTTTAAGATCAAGGCAAATTACAATATACATAGTTTTAATGCACAGGAAATGTGAAGAAAATAGCATAAGAATCTGTAAAGTGCATTCCTAGAGCTCAAAAAAGGATTTGGCAGCCATTAGAAGAACTGCACCCTGGCAATTCTTCAGAAGCTTGGCAATCCTGAAAAACTGACCACTACTCAATGCCCATCAAGAATTGAGTGAAATCAAAACTTAGAAAAAGAACCTATGTTTACCAGAGGGGAGCACAGGGGGACAGAATAGTTAGGGAATTTGGGATCAACATGTACACACAGCTGTATTTGAAATGGATAACCAACAAGGCCCTACTGTACAGCACAGGCAACTCTGCTCAATGTTATGTGCAGCCTGGATGGGAGGGGAGTTTGGGGGAGAATGGATACATGTGTGTGTGGCTGAGTCCCTTTGCTGTGCACCTGAAACTATCACAACATTGTTAATCGGCTATACTCCAATATAAAATAAAGAGTTAAAAAAAAAAAAAAAGACAACTTCCCTGGCGGCACAGTGGTTAAGAATCCACCTGCCAATGCAGGGGACGTGGATTTGATCCCTGGCCCGGGAAGATCCCACATGCTCCAGAGCAACTAAGCCCTTGCACCGCAACTACTGAGCCTGTGCTCTAGAGTCTGCAAGCCACAACTATTGAGCCCACCTGCTGAAACTACTGAAGGCTGCACACCTAGAACCTGTGCTCCGCAGCAAGAGAAGCCACCTCAATGAGAAACCCGAGCACCGCAACAGAGAGTAGTCCCCACTTGCCGCAACTAGAGAAAACCCGCGCACAGCAACAAAGACCCAACGCAGTCAATCAATCAATAAATCAATCAATAAATTTATTTATTTTTTAAAAAAGAATTGGGTGAAGTCAGACTATGTTATATATTCAGTTTTGTTCAACTTTTTCTGTGCTGTTGTATTTGAGAATGTAATAAGGGACCTAGAAAGCTGTGTCACAATATATATTTTGACATCTGGAAGAATCTTTCACCTTACCAGATTACAAACATTATCCGGTATCATTCACAATGACACAGAAATTGTGGGACGTGGACGGATGACTGTGTTCTAAAGCTCAGAAGCCAAAGAGGCAGGCAATTTATCACTCGCTGCTTTGCAGAGTCAGCATAGCACTGAGAGCTGGCAGGGAGCCTTGAGGAGCCTGAGATCAAGTATCAGTTTACACAAGGGAACTATTGTACCAAGTCCATGAGGTTTCTTAGAAAATGAGAACTGTCACTGGGTTCTGCCTCTTAGGTTAAACGTTATCCAGTAATGATTGATGCAGAAGGAGAGAACTGAATTGAAAGGGAGGAAGGTGAGAAGGGCGTGCACCAGGAGAAAAAGAAGCATTCTTATTATGTAGAGATTGACAAAAGTAACAATCACATGGCTCCCGGGTAGAAACTTAAGGCAAGTGGCACGATAGTTAAGTATCAGGGCTTGGGAATCCTAAGTTTGAATCCTGGCTTTGTCACATCACAACTTTACAAATAGGGCAAACAAATTTCAGCCTTTTTAATGGGGATGATAATGATGGCATCATAAAGAATTAAATAAGGAATATATAGAATGGATAAACAACAAGTCCTACTGTATAGCACAGGGAACTATATTCAATATCCTATGATAAACCATAATGCAAAAGAATGTAAAAAAGAATATATATAATATATAACCGAATCACTTTGCTGTACAGCAGAAATTAATGCGACATTGTAAATCAACTGTACTTTAATTTTTAAAAAAGAATTAAATAAGGAGATGCATGCTCAAGAAGGTCTTTGGCATGAGTGGCAGGACGAAGCCAGCAGGAATGAAGTTCTAAACTGAGTCCACATACAAATATTGAACTATGCTCTTATCCCAGCCCTGTGATGGGCCAGAAAGGGACACAGTCACAATACCGACTGTGGTTGTAATGGAAGCAGAAGCGACATGACCACCAGCAGGTGAGCCCGAGAGACTTCTGGAGGATTTACTTGAAAACAGACTCAAACACAAGTCCAAGGTACAGGTTGTCGTAAGTTATTTGCACTCCATGTGGGAAAGAATGTTGGCGTCGCATGATTTTCAGTCTTACTCACACAGATTTCCCAAGGCAATAGTGCACAGAACCTGGGACAGAGTCAGGAGAGCTAAACTCTTCTCAGCTCCCCGCGTCACTGGCTGATTTGATTTTAAGCATTTTGTTGACCCTCTCGTCTTCCTCAGCCAATGTGAAGGTAATAGAATTTTGACTGCTTGCCCAACACATTTTGTTAAGAATATAAAGATAATGATTTGCAGGTATGTTCAGGGGCAAATGAATTTAAGATATAGGAATGAGGCTATAATTCTAAAGTTTATTATGAGATCAACAAATATTCTTTGTGGATCACAATTAATGAACCCACATCAATGCATTATTATGAAATAAAGTCTATACTTGATTCAGAAAAAACATAAACATTCTTTGTGGATAAGGAGACTTTAAACCCAGACACACACACACACACACACACAAGGGTGAATCGAAAGTTATCCGCACTCCAATTACATTAAAACTTCTATAAATTCTACAGCCAGAGTGCAGATAATTTTTGACTCACCCTCATATGTGTGTATATATATATACACACATATATATATAATGAAATAATTATAGTGGAATAATAATAGAATATTACTCAGCCATAAAAAAATGAAATAATGCCATTTGCAGCAACATGGATGGACCTAGAGAATATCATACTAAGTGAAGTAAGTCAGAAAAAGACAAATATCATATGATATCACTTACATGTGGAGTCTAAAATACAACACAAATCAATGTATCTACAAAACAAAAACAGACTCACGGATATAGAGAACAGACTTGTGGTTGCCAAGGAGGACGGGTATGGGAGGGAAGGATTGGAAATTTGGGATTAGTGGAGGCAAACTGTTATATATAGAATGGATAAACAACAACTTCCTACTGTATAGCATAGGGAGCTGTATTCAATATCCTGTGATAAACCATAATGGAAAAGAATATGAAAAAAGAATATGTATATATATGTATAACTGAGTCACTTTGCTGTACAGAAGACATTAACACAACATTGTAAATCAACTATACTTCAATAAAATTTTTATAAAATTAAAAATAAACAAATATTCTTTGAATTGAACTGAATGATTCACTATGGTCACAATTGATGGATATATATAACATACACAAATATGAACAGAACGTATATAAATATATACCCAGAGCTCTGTATTTACAAACGGGTAACCTGGGCTTCAGTCCCAGTTCTGACACTAACTAGCTCTGTAACTTTAAACAAGTTAGTTAACCCTTCTTCTCTTTTGTTTTCTCCAGCTGAGAAACAGAGATAATAAATTTCTAACAGCATTATTTTGAGAATCAGATATACTTGAATGAAGAGTTTATGATTTCCTCTGAAAAGGATAATGTTTATTATTATCAATATGACATTTAAATTTTTTAATTGTGGTAAAATACACATAACATAAAATTCACATCTTCATTTCAAAATGTATAGTTCTGTAGTGTTAAGTACATTCGTACTATGGTACAATCAATTTCCAGAAGTTTTTCACCTTGCAAAATTGAGACTCTAAACCCAGTAAATAACAGCTCCCCACCCCCTTCTCAACTCACTTCCCGGCAACCACCATTCTAACGGGTTGGCCCAAAAGTTCATTCGGGTTTTCATAAGCTCTTATGGGAAAACACAAACGAACTTTTTGGCCAATCCAATGTTTTCTGTCTTTATGAACTGACTACTCTAGTACTTCATATACGTGGAATCATTCCATATTTGTCTTTTCATGACTGGTTTATTTCATTCTGCATAATGTCCTCGAGTTTTTATCCATGATGTAGCCTATGTTAGAATTTCCTTCCTTTTTATGGCTGAATAATATTCCTCTATTGGATGTTAATGTGAGTAATTTTCCTTTTTGGGGGCACTCATTATTTGTAACTCATGTTCTTCCTTCTGGAGATATTTTAAGCTTCACCCTCTACCAATGTATATGTCTTTCTATATGGTTCATTTATCACAACCAACCTGATTAACTCATTCCTTTCTCATCAAATGCTATTCTGCTTTCTTTGGAGAACAACTGGTTTACTTAAAAAAAAAAAAAAGAGGAGCCTGACAGTAACTATAATAGGCCAGTGCTATACCTACCTGACATAAAAACAAATTCAAAGTGATTGATGATAGGGTTTCCTAATTTAGCTGCAAGGATTTGGCGTGTCTGTCACTATCCTCAAAGAAAAGCCATTTCTCACAAGACCTATCGTGTCCATTATCATAATTGATAACGTGGTCTAATGCTAAAGTTTAGTATTACTGAGTCTGCAGGGAGAGAAGTTTGCTTAAACTAGAAAGCACTTATTTTATACAGTTTTTTGCAACTGCTTATTAAAAGAAAATTACCCAAATATACATACATTGGTAGGGTATAGTACTCCATAGAGATTGGTTACTGAGTGTTTTATTTCAAGGGTTTTAAAAAATTATCTTACTTTCCCCCTTCATTAGTGAAAATACTTTTATGTAGCTTTTTATCTTGCTACAGAGAGCGAATTTAGAGCCAATCTCAGATCTTTCTAAATCATCTCTCAGAGTTGTTTGGATTTTCATTCCAAATAAGGAAACGGCAGTTTTTCTTTCTCAGCTTTTATTTGCATGCGATTTTCTCAAACATGGAATGTTTCAATACATAGAGGATGAAATGAATTTGAAATGAATATCAGGGAACTTCCAGAGAGAAATCTGAACCTTTTGTATGTGCTGGCTTATCATTTCCCACTGCAATGTTCTCTCTCAGTCTGAGCCAATAATTTTCTCTGTGTATTTCCGCAAACTGGTGTGAAGGATGCAAAGCACAGCAGGGATCACAGCCTGAAAGGGATTGCTTCTCAGTCAAGCATAGTTTATCCTGTGTGTTGGTTGGTGGGGGGGTGGAGTGGGGTGGGGTGGGGGATGGTAAGGCCCCTGGGTGTGGGGCGCCCAGGAGCATTCCCTCCAGGCTCAGCCGCACTCATCCTCTTGGCTCTTGCTTTGTTTTGAGGTTACACCTATAAAATGGCACAACACTTCCGTTTTTCCAATGTTGACTTTACCTCCTCTAAATATTGGTTAATTTTTATAGGCCAACCACTACCACATATTCTCTACATAAATTATTGTTAACTAAATTCTGGTTGATGTACCACTGAGTTTAAGACTAGATGGAAGTTGAATAACAGTTTCAATGGAATCAAATTTGACATGATAGCTTCATATCAGCTAGGAAGATCAGAGTTATCAGATAACTTTACTGGAATCTACTTCACTTTCATTGTTAAACAAAAGAAATTTCTCACTTTTTCAAAGTAGTTATCTCCAATTTAACTTGGATATGAAACATTCATTTATATCCTAGGAAAGACTGACTAACCAGATAATGTCATAATTATGGAAAGGGAAACAGTAGAAGTAACAAAATATTCAAGAAAAATGTGGACTTAGAGAATATAGGGGTATAAGAAATACAGAGAAGAGAAAGGGCCCATCAGACTTTCATCTTTTTTTTTTTAATTTTCAATTTTATCTTTTGGGAAAAAAAAAAAACTTTGTTAAGGATATGACACAATCACCAATGATTTTACATCAATGTACTTATGACTTCCATAGGACATAGAACAATGATTATGAGCTATGACTTTGGGGTTAGACAGACCTGAATTTGAATCTCAGCTTCACTACTTAGTAGCTGTCTTATTCTGGGAAAGACTATTAAATTTTATGGTTCTCAGTCTTCTAGTCTAAAAAATGGAACTGACTAACTCCAGTACCTGTCTCACAGGGTCTGTGTGTATGCTAAATGAAATAATGCTTGTATATACTTAGCGTGATTTCTGTACATAGTCACTGTTTAGCTATGGTTGATGAAATTATTCTGATGACAAAAACTGTCTCCATAATGATGAGGTTAAGAGTTTCTACTCCAAATATTTTTGGCTAGATGAGAGAATCAAACTTTCAGTGCAATTATTAAAAACCATGTCATTACTTTTTTTTTATTTTATTTTTTAAAATCTTTATTGGAGTATAATTGCTCCACAGTATTGTGTCAGTTTCTGCTGTACAACAAAGTGAAAGAGCCACATGTATACATATAGCCCCATATCCCCTCCCTCTTGAGCCTCCCTCCCAACCTCCCTATCCCACCCCTTTAAGTCTTCACAAAGCATCAAGCTGATCTCCCTGTGCTCTGTAGTAGCTTCCCACTAACCATGTATTTTACATTTGGTAGTGTTGTATATGTCAATGCTACTCTCTCACCACATCCCAGCTTCCCCTCCCCGCAGTGTCCTCAAGTCCGTTCTCTACCTCTGCATCTCTGTGCCTACGCTGCCACTACCTAACATCATTACTTTTTGATTGGTGAGAAGTTTTCAGAAACTAGAACTTCCTAATGCAGGATTTAAAGGAATTGTATGGGGACTTCCCTGGTGGCGAAGTGGTTAAGAATCCGCCTGCCAATGCGGGGGACGTGGGTTCCATCCCTGGTCCAGGAAGATCCCACATGCTGCAGAGCAACTAAGCCTGTGTGCCACAACTACTGAGCCTGCGCTCTGGAGCCTGCAAGCCACAACTCTTGAGCCCATGTGCCACAACTACTGAAGCCCGCGCATCTAGAGCCCGTGCTCCGTGACAAGAGAAGCCACTGGAATGAGAAGACTGCGCACCACAACAAAGAGCAGCCCCCACTTGTTGCAATTAGAGAAAGCCCGCGCACAGCAACGAAGACCCAACACAGCCAATAAATAAAATAAAAATAAATTTATTCTTTTTAAAAAAGAAATTGAATGAGAAGAATAAGAATTCTTCGCTAAAACAAAATTGTTATAGTAGAAACATTGGAGACTATTCCTCTTATAAATGATTCTAATTGGCCACCTTATAAACTTCAATGTTCTAAACAAAAATTTTCCGGGAAGTCTTTTCAGTATTTTCAGTTTGGGTCCTGCAGCTTTCAATCTGATATATGAGATGACTAATGCCACTAGGAGGTGGGATTTGACAAAGTGTTTTTTGGATTCTAAAGAGAAAGAGTACATCTGTTCATGGAGAGTGAAAATACATCTTGAGTAGGCAAAAATCTACCTGCCTGAAGGTTGAAGGCCGAACCAGGTGGGGTTTTTTTGTTTGTTTTTTGTTTTTACTGTGACATAAAACTTACATACAGAACAATGCAAAAACAACCTCAGATCAAGAAAGACAACCTTGCCAGAACCCCAGAAGCCAATCATAACACCCTTTTATTTCCTCCTGGAGAAAACTACTAGCCTCATTTTCATTGTTTCCAGCAGGAGGGTTGATCTAAATAATCTAACTGGCCATTTGCAGAAATGGAAGCCCTGGGTAAATTTTAGAGACTCTTTTTCATCTTACCATTCATTAATCAGCTCAAAAGTAGAGGTCAACATGAGGTCAACATGTCCTAATGTCTCTAATGTCATAGAAGGGGGCCACCCTAAGTTGGAGGTCAAGGACCTCCACTGCGCATTTGGCAAAACTCAGCTGACCTGAAGGAAAGGAAAAAAACTTGAAAAATTCTAATATAACACTCATGAGTGTCTCCCATGATAAAGTCTAGTCACTTGAAGGAATTACTGATGGCATCCTCTCTCACTGAAACTACCCAATATTTATTACACCTCCTTCCTTCTCCTCTCCTCTCCTTTGTCTCCTCAAATCTCACTTACTCACTTAGCGATTCTTTGGGGAGCTCCAGAGACTTACTGACTCTTATTTCTGAATTTCAAATTCCATTATAAACAAAGACCCCTTTTCTTATTGATTTTGTCCTAGTTTTCTGGAAGCTCTAAATGATTCTTGGCTTCTCTACACAGTCTGGGAGTAATGGCTTTCTTTTCCCTTTGGAGCGTCTTAAAACAAATCCGCATAATTGTGTCTACTTACCCCTTTAGCATAAAGCCTTCATTCTAGTCTTTAAAACCACTCAATGATCTTCGAAACGTTTCCTTCACATTTTTGTTCGCTCTTTATTTTTAAAGCAAGTAAAAGCAAGCAATCCAAATATTTGATTTATTTTTATTCACAAGAAGACCCAGAGAAAAGAAAACCCTTTCTTCCTGAGAGGTAAAGGTCTATCTGACCATAACATTATTGCTTCAAACATAATCCCTTAAAATATAAGACTTTCTTAGGAGACGAGCACACTGAAAGCCATTATTATTCAGCTGAACCATGTCAGATGAAATGCATCTTTTTTCTTCTCTCCAAGATCAATACAATACCATATACTAAAGGCAAATTATATCCATGTAGACAAAAAAGGGCTTTTCAGAGGGAAATTGGAAACATTAGATGTTCTGTTTCTCACTGTAAATACATATTCTCTACTCTGGAAAGAGCCACACAGATCTTTGCAATAGTTGCTTAAGATGATAGACGATGATCAATGTCAGTTCCACTTTCCATAAGAAAAGAAAAATCACTGCTCAGGTATAGCCAAGGGTTTCCAGCCCTTAAAAGGAATTTTTTGAGTGTTTCCCATAAGGTAAGTAGCCAGATTTACAAAGGTACAAGGATGTTCAGCACCACATTTCATTTTTAAAATAATAAATCCTGGAAGCAATCTAAAAATCCCTTAATACAAAATTGGTTAAATAAACCAATTTATTTAACCAGTAAGAGTTACATAGTATTCTAGTATTTTGCCAAACCAGTTGGTCTGGCGAAATACTAGAATATTATGTAACCCTTTGACAGATAATGTATATATATATACATCCATAGACAGGGAAAGATCTACATGACACCTTGATTTAAAAGCAGATTACAGATTACAAATCAACTGGTTTGCAAGGCAGAAATAGAGACACAGATGTAGAGAACAAACATATGGACACCAAGTGGGGAAAGTGGGGAGGGTTGGGGGGGGGGACGAATTGGGAGACTGGGATACCAAATTGTACACTCTAAATATATGCCGTTTATTGTAAAAAATAAAAAAATAAAAAGTTAAAAAAATATTGAGAAGAAATATAAAAAATAAAAGCAGATTACAAAAGAGTACATATAATTCACTTTATTTGAAATTGCATGCTCCTGCATATGTATGTATGTATGTATATAGAGACATGATCTCCTAAATGTTTAGAATGCCTAGCTCTGAGTGGTGTGATTAGGAGTAATGTTTACTTTCTTCATACTGTTTTGAACTCCCTCAAGGTTAAAACTATCTGATTGTTCTGCGACATGGATTTCACCAAAATAAAAATCCATGAATATATATTATAATTAAAGTTAGAAAAAAAGTGAAATTACCTTTCTTTGGGAAAAGAATTATCTGGCTAATTGATTTAGATCTTCATTATGTTTCAGTAGTAGCAATTGGCTAAAAAATGAGGCATAGAGATTTAGTGAAGGAATCACCTTCAGTGTGGACTGTGCAGCGTGTCTCAGAGATATTCCTACACTCCGGTTTTCCCAGGAATGTCTTATAGTAGATTTTAATTTGGGGCTTTTTAAAACTTACCCTACATGTGAAAATCAAATGATAATGAAATAGCTAATTATTACTTGATATTTCTATATTATTTCTCAGTTGTAGCCTTAGCAGAAACTGAGTATTAAAACTGCTAAAAGTACTTTGAGTTCTTGCCCTCTTGATTTTTCTGTGAAAATATTTTGGAATACTGCCAAGCATGTGTTCAACAAATGTTTTATACTAGAAATGTTTTGCCCTAATCACAAACTGATGGAATAACCACGATAATTTAAGTGTTCTTTTGTTCACATGCTTGAGTGTTTTGTTCATTTGCTTGAAATATGTGCTTTGTTTTTAGCTAAAATCAGGTTCATATGTGTTGAGAAATAAAGAGCTGTATATTTCCATAACCATATTCTTGTAACGTGAGCTCTGTAAAAGATTTTAGAAATAAGTTAATAATCACTTGGCACCAAGTGAAAAGAAAGCTATATATGGGATATGTTTTCATAGTAAGAACATTTGATTTTAGTCAAACTCATGTGAAAGAAGAATTAGAATTAACTTTAGCCTTGGTATGCCTAAGAGATGGAGAGCCAGGTTATCTTAATGGGAAACACATTTTCACATTCAGAATTGCTTACTCTCAGGCACCGAGTTTTCGTTTCAAACACTGTAGCTTCATACAGCAGGTCCATCATTTATCCGAAAACCTCAACTATCCAAATCACCACTGAGAATCAGGGGGGAAACAAAAGCTCCAGAGCATTAAAATAGAAATGGCCCTCAGTACGTTAGCCCTTCTCCTAGAACTCCACAATAGATGAAGAACCTGAAATTCAGAAAGCCTCTTAAAACTCAAACTGAAAATAGCATGAAGTAGTGACTGTTGACGTAATGATAGCCCAAGAGGAAATGGGAAAGCTATAAAGCAAGCATGATCAGAAAATTGAAGTCTGGGGCCATTTCATGTTGGATCAATGTACTTTCTAAGGGCAGCAGTGCCAATGGCAAAGTACAATAATGGATGTCTTAATGACATTTATTATTTGCTCCCACATCCTCCAAGTATGCTTTGTGTATTGGGGCCACCTTCGGCTCTCAGTGTTTTTGCAGATTGGCTGTGAGCTGCCACTCAGAAAGTATATGGGCAGCAATTCTAGGCATTCGGAGGGGAGAAGGATCCTCCATTTATCTGCCCTCCTCAGTTATCCTGCTTTTATTCTCATTGTTTGTGTTTATACGAATTAATAGGATAAGACAATTTCAGTGCACAGTGCCTTACAAATGAAAATAGGGCCAAAACACTGACGTGTTTTGGCCTGGAGCATTTTCATATTTATACCATATGATATTTCTAGGTTTCTTAAGGGAAAAAAATTGCTCAAGTAGGATGTAATCAGCTTTTAAATATAGCTCACAAAATTATATGGTGATTTTGCAAGTGTGCTATTAGTTTCCGCTAAAAGAAAGATGATTTGGATGTGTTTGTTTTCTAATGAGCAAAAGCATAGAAAGATCAAGAAAAAGAAACAGGGATCCTGTTGGACTTGGCAAACAAGGCTTTCTTTCTTTGTGATCACAGAAAGTAGAGATAAAGACTGTTATAACCAGCACCACCCTTTAAACCCCAGAGGCAGGGGGGATGTGTCTCTACACCTCAGGCTACTTTAGCCACAAAAAATGAAACAGTAACACTTACAAAAAGTTAGGCAGCATTCACAAAGGATGCTCTTGCCTCGAGGGATTTTTAAAAAACACAAATCTTTTTTTTTAACCGAAAAAAGCAAAATTTAACTTAAAAATTCATTTTGTGGGGTTGAAATTTTATACTGGAAATGTTTAGCACTTGCTTTACTTCTCCTGCTGGGGAGGGGATGCTATGTTTTCCTTTTTATAGCAGTTAGGAGTATACAGCGAGTGCTAACAAAAGCAATATCTCTCTCACTTTGCTTTTATGTGGATTGCATAACCCTGGATTAAGCAATTAAGTGCAATGCCTCCTCTTGCTAAGAGGTGGAGAAACATGGGTTTCATATGCCTGGGTTTTTACATCTAGGATCAGACTGGACCTCATAATAACCTTAACTGAAATCATATTTTATTATCAATTTTGTTGTGGATGAAAGTACTACATTCTGGATACTGAAGTGTTCTTATGGAAGATAAGAATTGATTTCTTGGACTTCCCTGGTGGTGCAGTGGTTAAGAATTGGCCTGCCAATGCAGGGGACATGGGTTCAAGCCCTGGTCCGGGAAGATCCTGCATGTCGCAGAGCAACTAAGCCCATGTGTCACAACTACTGAGCCTGTGCTCTAGAGCCCACGAGCCACAACTACTGAACCTGTGTGCCACAACTACTGAAGCCCGAGCACTTAGAGCCCATGCTCCACAACGAGAAGCCACCGCAGTGAGAAGCCTGAGCATGGCAACGAAGAGTAGTCCCAGCTGGCCACAACTAGAGAAAGCCCACGCATAGCAACGAAGACCCAATGCAGCCGTAAAATAAAATAAATAAAATTTTAAAAAATTGTTTTAAATAAACAATTGAAAAGCAAAAATTTTAATTAAAAAGTTTTAAAAATATACTAAAAAATAAAAAAAGAATTGATGAGGCAAAGAGCAGCATCCCTCATACAGAGCAGGCAGGAGGGAGCGCTGAGTAAGTCTTACATCCTCAGAGCAGGCTAGAGAGCGACTAGGCAGTCACATGTTCTCTTGAACATACCTGCTCTTGTTTTCCATCACTTAGGCTGTCTTCTTTCTCCATTGGGGCACCAATGGGGCTGTGAGCACACTGAGAGGACACAGAGGTTTGTAGCAGGCACTTAAACCTGATATGAATATTGTCACTGGGGAGCTCTGCGGGGGACCAGAGAGCACAGACATGGAAGGACAGAAAAGGTCTAGTAGACAACAGGAAAAGAGTGAGAAAGTTGAACTTTCTGTGCTCTCTGATACATGGATATTAATGGTGTCAAATGTCGATCAACAGTTATAAGTACTTTTAAAGTTCTTGATGCAAATGCTAATTCCAGATTCAATAGTTAGCACCTATTTGTAAATTTTTTTTACACTGTTCTTTGTCAAGTGTTCTATGTCCTGCTTCAACAGTCAGGAAAATGTTAGTAAAGACTTACAATAATTTCCTGAATTAATTTTTTGGTTTTTTAACACAGGTTTCTCAGAAATAGTTAGGTCCCATCTCCCTGGGCTAGCTCGTTCCTCCTTCTCCTTCTTCAGTTCTTTCCACTTGGATGCCACCTGCTCAAAGAAGCATTTCCTGAAACTCCAGGTCTGGATTCAAGACTACCAGCACATTCCCCTAGCACCCTTCGCTTCTCCTGTCTGAGCCCTTGACGTCTGTCCTTTGTTCTTGATTCTCTGCTAGACCCCGAGCTCCATGAGGACAGGCAAGTGACAGTTATGCCCGTGGACTTTGCAGTGCATACTTTGCAGTGTGTGCCAAGTCTTCTCCTGAGTGCTTCACACAGACTAACGCATCTAATCTTCATGACCACTCCACAGGAGACAGGGGCAGAGAGAGCTTATCTTTCCCAAGGCCACATAGTCAGTAAGAGGCAGATCCACAATGTGAACCCTGGCAATTATTTCCAGAGACCATGCTCTTTATTGTAATAAGGTGTTGCCTTTTAAATCAGAGAGTCTTGGGTTCCAGAATAGTCACTATTTACTAGCTATTGGACCTAGGGTCATTTCTTGCCCTGAATGAACCTGAGACATGGGAGTAAATAACAGTATTTGCTTCAAGAATTGAGAGGATTCCATGAGATAATGCATCTGTTGACTCAGCACAGGACTTGATGCGTAATAAACGCTCAATAATTATTTGCTGCATTTTTATCCTTATTCTTATTATTCTCCTTCTCCTGTTCCTCCTCCTCTTTCTTTCTCTTTCTTTTTCTTCTCTTTCCTCTTCAGAATTGTGTCTTCAGCTTTGAGCAGAGGACAGACACGTGGGCATCAATAAACGACTCATGAAAGAAGGGGTAAAGCATGGATGAGTGAACACAGGAATGAAATAGCAGGCGAAATTTCCTTAAAACCCCTTTGCATCAACCTGCCATGTGCCTTAATTATACATTTTCCCCTTCAGCAGGCTGAGGGTGATCTGGCTGTCACATCTGCAACTCCGGACAAGGGTAGATTTGTCAGGAATTGGACCTCTTCTCCCTCACAGAAGCAAACTCTGCTGAAGGGTAGAGCCTTTCTAGGCTGATTGACATATGTACACTATTGTTATTATGTATAAAATACCTAACTAATGAGAACCTACTGTATAGCACAGGGAACTCTACTCAATGCTCTGCGGAGACCTAAAGGAGAAGGAAATCTAAAAAAGAGGGCATATATGTGTATGTTTAGCTGATTCACTTTGTTGTACAGTAGAAAATAAGACAACATTGTAAAGCAACTACACTCCAATAAAATTTTTTTTTTAAAATGTGTATCTTGGTTAAAAGAGGATGAGTAGCCGGCTGTCTTAGAACCAGAAAGTTAGTACCCAAGATCCATTTCTAAGAGCTTTGGAAATGTCCATAATACCAGGAGGTACTATTTAGCCCCAAATTTTAAATTATTAAGTGTTCAAAAAGTTTTCAAACAATCTCAAGAATATGTATGAAATTGACACTATATATTAAATGATACATCAAAATTTTGCTGAATTAAGCTAAGAGAAGCATCCTGGAAGACCATTACTACAACATTATGTTGTGGAATATTAATTTAAACAATAATAATACAAATAGTTACTGTGATAATTACTTACATTTATACAAAATCTTTACCCTTTTAGAGTGCATGGCTCCAAAATAGCTCATGGCTCCAACATTTTAAGCTGCCAGATTTTACGGGGCGAAACGTGATAAGCAGACATTCCCTGCCTCACACACCCAAAGGTTAAACATAAGCCAGAAACCAACACCAAATTTGTTCAGGCATTCCTGAATCAAATACCGTAGTGAAGAAAAATGATAAAATCTCAAGCCATCTCCTTCTTGGCAAGTACTTCTACATTTCTTTTCTACTCTTAGTAAATATTTAGGCAGAATTCCCATGGAAGAAGAATGGCCTATAAAGTGGGGATTTCCCTTTTGTGTGTTTTCTACTCCTCCAAAGTTAATTCACAAAACTTGTTTCATTCTGTAATCAATGGCTAGGTTTCCCCAGTCATTCTACCTGTGCTTGTGCTTCTTCCCTGAGCGGGCTGGAAATATGACATAAGCACGTGCACCCCAGAGGCAGCCCGGCGGATCTGCTCAGCCCGGCGGCTTTTAACTGGGGTTTTGCCAGCTCTTCTTTGTTCATTAGCTCCCATTGCTGCTCCTCTTTTTGATACAGTCCTACTGCTCTTTTGTTGTGGTTGGTGGTGTTGGTGGTTTGGTTTGGGGGAACATGCAGTTCCTGGCTTTATCCTTTGGCTTCTTAATCCTAAAATGGTAAGTAAAAAGGAATCCAGATTTGCGTGGAGACCCTGGGTATTTTAGGAGAGTCCCTCCCCAGATTGTTTTCATGGCCCAAGTGGAACATTCAGAACCCCAGGCAGAAACCCACCTTCGGCACTAGGGGCTCGCTTTGCCGTTATAAGGTTCTCATTGCTTCTCTCCTTGACAGAGTTAATGTGCCCAGAAAAGTGAATTCTCTGTTTCAACTCAATTCCTTGGCATTGTACATTTGTCTATTCCTTTCAGAAGGGTTCGCTTGCCTTAACCAAATTTGGTATAAAACTGAAAGAATTTCAGATTCACCTTATGTTTTAGTTTATCTTTGATTTTTTGGCTCCATCCAGTGCCTTGGAAAAATGAAGGCAAGAGAATTTCTGGAAAAAAAGAAGAGAAAAAGTCAATGGGATTCAGTCTCAAACAGATCAGGTTTGTGAAAATTCCTGTCTTTTATCCACAGAGGATTTTAGGGTAAATATCTCTGCCATGATAAGGTTCGTATATATTTACCAGGAGTCTGTATCATTATCTAATGACACTTAAGCAATTTCTGAAGTCACCATAAGTATGTAGGGATTTGAAATGTTTATTTATGGAAAAGAAAACTTAATTGGTTAAATTTAGATTAATTGAATAAATCAAAACTGATGACTTACATTTTAATTATTGCAGGTTCATGTCACCGTGGGCCAGGCCTATGCTAAGTTTCACAGTATATTTTAAAAATGAAGTATAAATAAAAATAACAAGGTTCAAGAAAGTGAAAACACTTTCTCAAAGACTTACTCTAGAAAGTGGCTCGTTACAAACTACAAAGTCTTATTGTTCTATTGTTAAGAGCAGACCAGTCTCTTAGAAAAGGAAAGATTCCTATTATGCTGTACACCTGAAACTAATATAATGTCATATGTCAATTATATCACAACTGAAAAAGAAAGAAAGAAAAATATTCCTAAAATTAGAGGTATATTATGGGGAAAAATACCTATATTATAGGCTAAAACCTCTCCATGGTACATAAGATGTGTGCAAAACTTCTGTTTATGATAAATGATGTTTCAAGGGGAGTGCTAGTGAGTGAACAAAAACAAAATAACTTTAAGCCAACCCATTCAAATGACACTACATCTGTGACTGAACGCGCACAGCATGTCTGAGGCTGGAAACCCGAGCTCTGGACAATGTGTAGCGATAGCAGATGTGGCTCCTGGACAAGAAGAGTCACAGACAGAAAGTGCACAGAGGTCAGACCTCCAGCCACGTCTTGTTAGAGCAAACATGGGCTTCTAAAAGCAATCTGTGTGCGCTTACACACACACACACACACACACACACACACACACAGAGTTCATGTTATGACTTTATAGTGTTTGGTGTTCCTTATCTCAAGTTTCTTAATTCCTATCTGCTATCCCTCTCTTAATTCACATCTGTTCTCTGAAGGATCTATGTATTTATATGAATTTTTTTCTGTGTCCTTTTAATCTGAGACTTGCTCTGTGCCTGCCGTAATGTGACCCTTTCTCTCTTTGCAAATTCGGTCCCGAGGGGCCCAGATTCCCAGAGTTGCTATTACTCCAACCTCCTGCTCAGTGAGGGATCCCTGGCTTATGCTTTTCCCAAAAGAAGGATGTTGGGCTTCAGCTTTGTTGGTTAGAGAAGTGGAAGCCCCCAAGTCACTGCTGGAAGGTCCTGGCATGTGTGTCCACCTCCCACTCTCTTCTACTCCTATGAGTCTATTTGTGGTCAACTGAGTGGTTTCCTCAGATAACATTTTTCGCTGTACTGTTGCCCAGGCTCCTTTCATGTTCCCCCCTCCTCCATCGCCATTCTGCATACCCCCTAACAAATATTCTAAAAACAATACACTACAACTATTTCTCTTAAGCACTCTTGCTAATTGGGCTGAAAGTGTATGCCACTTTAAGGATAGACACGTTCCACTGATATGTGAATACGAAGACACACACATGCACATACATAAACACACACACCAGATACACGTACATACACGGATACACGCATAAGCACACACAGACACACACACATCAGTTTCTTACTAAGCAGCATCAAATTTGGATACATCATCCTGTCCATAAAAAAAAAACTTCAACATTTTACATACACCTGGTATTTGTAACATTTGCAAAGAAATAACAGGGGTGTTCAACATGTAGAATTCCAAGTCTTAATTACCCTTGCAGAGATGACTGTCCCTAAAATCCCAACACCAGGCCTTTGAGGAAGCAGATGTCACCTTTCACCATCATCTGGTAAAGGGCTGGGATTCACTGCTCTGATTTCTTCTGAACCCCTGTCTTCACTCGCGAAGGCAGAAGAGTTAAAACAGAGGTTGCAAAATGGCAGCCTACCAGCCGAGTCTGACCTTCAGATATATTTTGAATGGCCTGCTCAGAGGTTTTAAGATAGTTTTTAGTTAGGCTAACATTTGCAAATGAGAACATTTGACTGCAAAATCTGGATATCGGTGTCACTTAAACAAGTAGACTGTCTCACAGCCCCAGGGCCATGTTCCTTCTTGGCAACAATTGGCAGGGCCCACACAGCAGCTCATGGAAAACACGAGGTGGTCCTCCTGCTCTAGCACAGCCTCAGCAATTCACTTGGTCTTAACATCCATTCCATGACACTCTGCAGCCTTATCTTGCCGACCCCTAGGGTCATGGGAGTACTTCCTCTGATGGAGATGGTTTAAACCTGGTGGTGAACCAATTTGAGAAAAACAGAACCCTGCATGAATCACAAGGGGTATTGGTGGTGAAGGCAAAGACTTTTGGAAACATGGAAAATGGGGGTAAATTCTGTGCAAATAGCCTATTTGTCAAAAATTGCTAATACAACAAAGATGGAATACTGTGAGCTACAACATAGGAGAGGGAGACTGCTGTGTTCTCTCCAAGTCCTAATTCCTTTCCCTTCTGGGCTCTCAGCCTCACGTGCACACAGATGTCTCCTCCTCGTGACCCAGAACTTGGGCAGAATGAAGGATGCCACCTACAGGCCTGACCCAGAAAAGCTCCCCACATAATCTTCCCTGCAACCAAACGGAGAGGACACCAAGGACAGAAAGTGGGCGGAAGATGCAAGGGCCCTGGGAACCTCCCCCCACCCTGCCCCAGGCCCATCCTAACCCCCCAGATCCTACTGCACATCAATGTGTGGCTTGAGTGGGAAATGAACATTTGTATTCCACCAAGATGCTGAGATTTGGGGGGTGTTTGCTACGATAGTTAGGCTACCCCTGATGAACGCAGAAGGCTCCTGCAAGCCAGCTAGGGAATGGATGGAGTAAAATGCTCCTGAAGGGACTTCCCTGGTTTTGCAGTGGTTAAGAATCTGCCTGCCAATGCAGGGGACACAAGTTCGAGCCCTGGTCCAGGAAGATCCCACATGCGAGGAGCAACTAAGTCCATGCTCCACAACTACTGAGCCTGCACTCTAGAGCCCGTAAGCCACAACTACTGAGCCTTCGTGCTGCAACTACTGAAGCCCACATGCCCAGAGCCCATGCTGTGCAACAAGAGAAGCCACTGCAATAAGAAGCCCACACACTGCAACAAAGAGTAGCCCCTGCTTAACACAACTAGGGAAAGCTCGTGTGCAGCAACAAAGACCCAACACAGCCAATAAAATACATCAATAAATTTATTTTTTAAAAAATATTCCTGAAGATGGGAACGATTGCTAATAAGCATGTCTGTGCCACCAAAGAGATAGAGATCCGAATAGATGTGCTTAGTCCTTAAAGGGCTGGGAGCCTGCTGCTCCCAGGTTCAAGCTCCCTGCTGAAGAGCAGATGAAGAGCAACGGGTGTATTTAGGAAATCTTTTACACAAAATGGCTCAATGCAGCTGTGCTTTTCCTACCCAAGTGGAGGGGAACACATGAAGGAAAAACCCATCTGTTTGGGGACAGTTAATACTCCCCGAGGCTCCTAGGTAACATACCTGAAAAGGGGAGTAGAGAAAACTATCAAGATGAGACCTCATTCTGCTTAAGAATGGTGTCTGAAAGCCATGGCCCCCTAGAGGGATAGGCAATTCTAAGTTAGAACTCTGCATTAGTTCAGCACTGTCGAAACGATAGGAGTTTTAAAATTCTGGTTTGCGTTCATCTTAAACTAGGGATTCATTGTCCTAACCACAAATTTCCTCTCTTCTGTAGTGCAGAGGCAACTGTATGGAGGGTTTCTAAGGATTTAGCAATTTGTTTCGAGAATTAGGAATAAAGAAGAGGTGGCATAATAACTAGCTCATTACTCTGGACTTTTTATTCTCCACTTGTTTGTAATATAGCAATTTAGTACAGAGAACACTTAGACGTTAATGATCTTATTTCCTGGGCATTTGCCCAAAATAAGAAAGATGGTTCCTAAGTGGTTCCAGTTCATGAAATGAGACAACTCAGTAGAACACTAAGCCCTGCAAGCTGGTGAGTTTCGGTCCTAAGAAAGCCTGAATGTGTTACAGGGTGACAACCCCAGCATCTAATTCCATCCCAGGGCACTATCCGTGGAGTCCTATAGATCCCCATCTATTGGAAGGAAATCGTAAGAAATTTATTTTAATGTATATACTCTGCCTCTTTGAATAAAGTGAGGAAGACTTTTTAAAAAGCATATATAAGAAAGTTAATAGAAGAGGAAGAGATAATCAAAACTGTGAATGAAAAATGTTGCCGCCAATCAATAAACAAAGGATGTTACAGCCATCAGCCACGGTGGCCCCTGACGGTGAGCCCTGAGGGAACTCAGGAGGGGAAAGCACCGGATACTGGCACTAGATAGCTAAGGTGCATATCAAAGGAGTGGTTTCAGTGTGCCCAAACTCTTGCATCTTCCTAGAGAAAAGTGCTAAATTCCTTCCTCTGGAGGTGAGCTTGGCCTCTGCAGAGGGGCCCTACCCTGGAAAGCCACTATCCCTATTAACAGCACCACCTAAGTAATAGTATACAGGTTTTCTTTACCATGGAAAACCTCAGGATGTAAGTTTGAAAGATACATGGGCCACATGTGCTATTTCACAACAGATTAATCAGGAACCAGATTAGACATGTGTGATTAGAGACATTTTAAATCTAAGCCTTATTTGAGCACCATTCCATAAGGGATGCTACGAGGGTGAGTCAAAAATTATCCGCACTCTGGCTATAGAAATTATTTTAATTAACTTTTAGAAAAGACAAATACATCATTTTTCAACATAATCTCCTTGCTTTTCAATACACTTTTTCCATCTGTCAACAAGCTTTTGTATTCTCTCATCAAAAATGTTTTAGGCTGAGCTGCGAGCCACGAATGCACTGCTGTCTTCACTTCTTCATCAGAAGTGAACCTTTATCCTCATAGGGCTCCTTTCATGGGACCAAACAGGTGAAAGTCTGATGGAGCAAGATCAGGACTATAGGGAGGATGCTTTAACACCTCAAAATGAAGTTTTCGCAGAGTGGCAACAGTGTGGGCAGAAGTGTGGGGACGTGCATTGTCATGAGAGATCACAACGCCCTTGGATAGCAGTCCTCGGTGTTTAATCCAAAGTTTAGGCTTCTGCTCTTCAATAAGCATCTCTATCCATTCATACACACTTCTTCATGACAAAACACTTTCTCCATAGTGAGAACAAAGTCTTCAATAAATGACAGCACCAGGTACACCCTCAGACCACAAAAAACGAATCACTGCACGCTGCTCTTCTTTCATGCAAATCACGTGAGGGCATCATCCTTTTTTGCTTGCACTGCAGTTACAAATAAACTGATGTAACACGTTCACACCTGCACAGCAGTGACTGGGGAGACAGTAGCCTTGAATGGAAAGCGCTGATGAGACAGTGAAGCCAACAGAAGTTTTAATATAACTGGAGTGCGGATCTTTTTTGAGTCACCCCTGTACTTACAGGAAACTGGGTGTCCGATTTCACATCGGTTGCTCTTTAAAACATGAAATTCAATCAGCAAAGATGGGAACAGATGAGCTGTCACAAAATCACCTTGTTGGTTAACATACACTTGGACAACCTCTCTCCTGCAAAACGCCACCATCTTTATGAAGTGAGTCTCAGCTTCTTCTACTGCAGCATCTGCTGAGTTATATGTTTGCAAAGACGGAGCTCAGTGGCTTAATCCTGACTGGCATCCTTGTGACAGTTTTCCTCTTGGGCAATCTGCCACCACATCTATGTTTTGATCGTCTGACCTATCTTTGTGTACTGAACACCTCCTCCCTCTTCCTCATTGGCTCCAGCTGTCAGTTTCTACAAACCACCTTATTCTGATTTCTTTCCTCTTCTCCATCTTCAGGTAGTAGAACAGCATGCTTATTCCAACAGCTCTGCACCCAGTGCTATCCGTCAAAGCCCACCTAGGCCACGGGCTTTGTGCTTGGCCTCCATCAGGCCTCCCCTGGCCCTCAGCTCAAAGCAGAATGAGCAGAATTGCCAGCTGGGTCCTCCTGTTTCCAATGATCCTCATTCAGCCTATACTAACAAGATCTTTTCCTAAGAATTTTGTAAAAAATACCAAAAGGGCTAAGTGAGGAATGAAAACAACTAAAATAATCTCATGGAATAGTGTATCCAGTTCAAACATACACTTACTTCCAAACAAAAACTGCTGTATGATGTGGATCTGGTACTGTCTTTTGCTAAAACACTCCATTAAGTACAGCACATGGGAGCAGGCCTGGGAGTTTTAGCCAGACTTCCCTCTGTGTTTGCGACTTTATCCCACAAGGTTCCTACTCCCTGCTGACAAGCACACGCCTTGGGACTGCACACCGATTGCGGGGGGGGGGGCTTCACCTCTCTCATGCTGTGATTTCTCAGTGTTTAGACCTGAAGTACAGGCACTTCATCGACCACTCATATAGTTTTAGATTTCTAAGTCTCTACAAGGGATTACACAAAATCCCTGCAAATCTCAAAGTTAATTGCATTTGTTTCCACCAGATTACTCTTAACAATACAGTAGCTAGAGCTGTGTTATCTAAGGATAGATTCTCTACTTTCAGGTTGAATTCTGCTGTAAAAACTCCTTGGTCCTCACACATTCTGAGTAAGATACATGTGTACAAAACGTACAAATTTCCAGTTACAAGATAAATAAATCCTGGGAATGTAATGTATAGCACGGTGACTAGAGTTTACAATACTGTATGGTATATTTGAAAGTTGCTAAGATAGTAGATCTTAAAAGCTCTCATCACAAGGGGAAAAATATTTGTAACAATGTGTGGTGATGGATGTTAACTGTATTTATTGTGGGGACCATTTTGTAATATATACACATACAAATCATTATCTGATTTACACCCAAGCTAATACCAAACTAAACGAAAACTAGCACAGTGTTATATGTCAATTATATCTCAATTAAAAGTGCATTAAAAAATAAAAAATAAAAAAAAAAGCGCATTAATTTAGGGACTTCCCTGGTGGTGCAGTGGTTAAGAATCTGCCTGCCAATGCATGGGACATGGGTTCGATCTCTGGGCAGGGAAGATTTCATATGCCACAGAGAAATTAAGCCCGTGCACCACGACTACTGAGCCTGTACTCTAGAGCCTGCGAGTCACAACTACGGAGGCCCGTGTGCCTAGAGCCCATGCTCTGCAATAAGAGAAGCCACTGCAGTGAGAAGCCCGCACACCACAAGGAAGAGTAGCCCCCACTGGCCGCAACTAGAGAAAGCCCATGCGCAGCAATGAAGACCCAAAGCAACCGATAAATAAATATAAATAAATAAATAAATAAAATCTAAAAAGAATATATATATAAAATAATAAATTGAGTTTATGAAAAATGTATTAATTAGAAAAAAGAGAGGAGGCCTTATAACAATTGATGATGATGTATATGTTCCTGGTGACCAATAAAAAAATTAAATGTAATCAATACTTGTAAAAAGGTAAATACAAGCATGCTCATTAATCTTAAAAAAGAACAGCAGCACAGCTCCTTGGTCCTAACGCTGAGTTCCACTGTCAGAAATAGTCACTTGGCAACCCAAGCTCTTGCTTCTTCATTGTAACTCCATCACTGTGTGAACCAGGAAGTCTGCTCCTGGCTGTGAGGTGACGTGTCTGTGGTCCCCGTAGCAGCTCACGTGCTTCCACGTGGCTCCCAGCCTCCTGAAGCCGTCACTGCTCTTGACGTTGCCCCAGCTTCTCTGCTTTCTTTTCTAAAATCATAGTGACTCCTTCAAAAAGGCTAAGACACAAAGTGAGTAACGAAAAGTTTGCATATTCTAAATTGGTAAACACTGGAGCGGGGATCTTTTAGATACTACCTCATACAATCCTCCAGTGCCCCTTTTCTTGGTTAAACTACCTCTCCAAAGAACATGCCAAATACATGCAGACTTGACAATTTCATTTGAGCGCTATCATTTCAATGCAAAATGTTGTAGCTTTTTTTTTTTTAATAGATTCAACTACAGTACTACCAATTTACTTATTTATTTATGTACTTATTTATTTATTTATTTATTTTTATTTATTTTATTGGCTGTGTTGGGTCTTTTTTTGCTGTGCTCAGGCTTTCTTTAGTTGCACTGAGCGGGGGGCTACTCTTCATTGTGCTGCACAGGCTCCTCATTGCCGTGGCTTCTCTCGTTGCGGATCACGGGCTCTAGGTGCCTGGGCTTCAGTAGTTGCAGTACATGTGCTCAATAGTTGTGACTCACAGGCTCTAAAGCGCAGGCTCAGTAGTTGTGGCGCATGGGCTTAGTTGCTCTGCGGCACGTGGGATCTTCCTGGAGCAGGGATCGAACACGTGTTCCCAGCATTGGCAGGCGGATTCTTAACCACTGTGCCACCTAGGAAGCCCAAAACGTTGTAGCTTTTTTTAACTGAGTGATTATTGCTTAAATTCTTAGGTGTGACTTCATATTTTGCCACTGAATACTTTTTCTAAGGAAAATGTGTTGTATGATCATGCCTCTTGGTAATAATTTCTTTTTTTAACAGGCAGGAAAGTGTTCAGAAACAAGGCTATGCCACTGCCCGAAATGAGATATGGCCTGGTCAGTCCCTACACTGGGAATCTGTTTAGCCCAGGTTCCTAAAACCCAGAACCTAAAGCAAAGCTTTTGTGTCAGTGTTCTATCTGGGAGTGTAATCTTGGGGCAGCAAGTGAGAGGGAAAGAAGAAAGTGAGGGCAGGGAAGGAGGGAGAGCAGATGTAAGGTGGTACATGACCGAGCTGGCCAGAGCTTCTCAAGGAAACACAGCTGCTTCTCTGCTGCGTGAGGCACAGACAAGATGCTGTTTGAAGCCCCTTTGTCCCATTGGGGATGAGAAGGGCAAACATTTTATGGGCAGGATTCTCCTCAACTGCAGACCACCTCAAGGAGGGCCTATCTTCCCTGCACTTTGGGGTTGGGGGGTAGAGCCCCACCAGGAGCTGCCGGACACCAGCTCTTCCAGGGGTCCAGGCTGCTGGCACAGGAGCAGAGTAAGGGATGAGTATTACTGACACCTCACTTCTGGCCATGTGACTTTGTGCTCTGGTTCCTGCATCTGTGAATCCTCAGAAGAGAAGAAAGAGTAGCTTCCAGACTGTCCCAGTGTGAGGACACAGAGCTGGAAGATTCTCTCAGACTTGGCGAGACGTAAGCTTGTGTCTCATAGGCCGGGAAGATCCAGGATGCTCTGGTCCAACATCCTCATTTTCCACATAGAAAATGGTCACAGAGAAGGGCCTCTGTCTTTTAGTTCTGTCTTATGACATTTATGGTTGACAAAGAACTTTCATATTTATGGTCTTATTTGACCCTTTCTTTCCACAGACCTCAAGAGACACACCAGATACTATTACCTGCACCTGACAGTCCTAGGAAATGGAATCTCTGCATCTGGACTCTGAAGCTAAGGGTCTTTCTATTGTGCTTCACATCCTGTTTTTCCTGCACCCCCTTCAGTTCAAGGAGGCACGGCTTTCGAAGGCTTTCTAATCAAGCCTCACTTTGTTGTCTGAGAAGCCCCGTGATTTCCCATCTGCTAACCCGCCCAGGACCTAGTGGATAATGAATATTTCAGACAATGTGTTTGATCCTGTTCCCGGGAGGAATTCAGGGAGGCTGGCCCAGGTGTTAGCTCCCTGGGTCAGATTGTGAGGGAAGGATTATGTACAATTATTGGCACAAGTTACAAGACAGTTGACAATGACTGGTTCAAGGCAGGATACCAAGAATCAGAGTTGGAGGGTCATACTTGGAGTTCAAATGCACCATCTGATCCAGCAGGGCCAGAGGTAATATTTAGTGGCTGGAGGACAGAGCCAAAGGGTTGTGGAAGAAAAGGCCAAGGAATAGGGGGTTGAGATAAAAGAGTGGCGGGGAGATCTGGGTAAATAACTAAGATGAGATGGTGGCAGGTTTTTGAGTTGCTCAGGAATGAACAGCATGACTGAGCGGAGCTCATTTGAAAAGCCAGCTGCAGAACCAAAAATGATGCATTTTCTGCTGCCTACTGGAAAATTCCAAATCTGATAATTATTTATGAAGTGTTTACTTTGGCTACCTGCTTAAGAGCTCAACCCTTAAACATGCTTACATTCTGTAAAGAAATATAAATTGTGTATCTATTGCTAAATCACAAGAGGGTATGAAGTAAGTACCACATGAGTAGTATAAATAACATACTCTATTTATTCAGTGGGATAAGAGAGATGAACTTTGAATTTTAAACCATAGGTTTTTGAAGAGAAGAGCATCATGCTTTGTGAAGATTTACCTGGAGGCAGAATATTAAAACAGATCAGAGATGAAGTGCCTGAGACACAGAAATCAGTGAGGACATCATGGTAATAGTCCACACAAGAGCAAAGAAGGTTTAGTATAAGTCATGGCAATAAATATATTTTGAACTTACACATTTAAGTTTATCTCTTTAGATTTTTTTCTTTACGTCTTAATATCAAAGATAAAGTACATAATTTTTTTTCTTTTCCATTATGGTTTATTACAGGATATTGAATATAGTTCCCTGTGCTGTACAGCAGGACCTTGTTGTTTATCCATCCTCTATATAATAGTTTACATCTGCTAGTCCTCAAGTTCCACTCTATCCCTCCCCTCACTGCCCTGCCCCATGGCAACAAGTCTGTTCTCTATGTCTGTGAGTCTGTTTCTGTTTTATAGGTAGGTTCATTTGTGTCATATTTTAGATTCCACATATAAGTGATAGCACATGATATTTGTCTTTTTCTGTCTGACCGACTTCACTTAGTATGATGATCTCTAGGTCCATCCATGTTGCTGCAAATGACATTATTTCATTTTTTATGGCTGAATAGTATTCCCTTATATATATATACACAACATCTTTATTCATTCATCTGTCTATGGACATTTAGGTTGTTTCCATGTCTTGGGTATTGTAAATAGTGCTGCTATGAACATAAAAAGATAAAGTGCATTTAATTCATGAAGTCCATACTCACCTGAATGTCCCTTGAGCCATCCCAATTAAACACTGGTTTAGCTTTGTTCATAGGGTCTGAAAGTGAGAAGGTGGGTGTTAAATAAGAAAGAACAATTATTATTGAGGGAGATAATGTGGTAACATAGGTGTGCCTACATGAATTTTGGAACCAGACACATCTGAGTTCAAATGTATTTGTCAGTTTGTAACTTTGGGCAAATTACTTACAAGTTCTCTCAACCTCCATTTCCCCATCTATAACATGGGAACAGTGATATTTCCCTGGTGGTGATAAGGTAGGATTTAAATGAGGCTGCAGAGTAGCTATCTCTCTAAACAGCCAGCACTCTAGAAATATAACCTACTGTTACTTCAGGACTGTTAAAATGGTCACATCTCTGCCATTCTACATGATAATGATCCCATTGTCAGATCATCTGAACTACAGATAGTTCTGGTCCTATTACCCACAGTTGAAGTTGTCATAAAAACAGATATTATGTCCACCTATTTCCTATTGTGAGTACTAGTTTTAAATTATAGTATGCTTCTCATTTTTATACTTGAAGTTAAAACTTGGCAACTCAATTTAACATGTGTATCAGTGCAAAGGAATGTTTAAATCCAGAGTATATTTCTTAGTACAAAGCTCTAACACTTAAGAAAATAGTTTGGAAATACCAGGTACAAAAGTGTATGCTTACATTCCTGTCTTACTGAAGGGCTTTCTTCCACGTGTGTCTGTGTGTACACGTGTGAGTGCACATAGTTTTAATGATTCGGTCTAAGAGGTGCCTGACAATAATCAGCCCTCAGAGAACGTGGAAGAGGATTACCTGTGTCTCCTTTGGTTTCATGTGACTAAGCCCAATCAGGAAGATGATAACGCTGAAAATACTGATGCAGAATTTAGGCTTTGAGGAAGGAGGGGACACATAAAAGTCAGGAGAGACAGAGGCTCGGGAACAGGGTTGTTGGAACGTAGCTGGTGTTTTGGTCTCTGACCCGTGACGACTGAAGACAATGGGCAGCTGACAGAGGCCAGTGGTCACACCGGGTGTTCCAGTGCCTTCATTAGGGGATATTTATTCATCGTTCCTCTTCTTTCCCTGTCCCCAAACCTGGCTCTAAGTGTCAGTGCCTGTATACACGCAAAGACAAAAGCTCTCGAATTAATATCCATCTGAGACTACGGAACAGTTTATTTTTGCAAGACAGTGTTAGGATCCATCCAGGAAACAAACAAACAAAAATTACCTCCGAGACCCTACAGTTTCTTAACAAATATCAAAATCCCCTCTTCTCTGTAGAGAATGAGGAAAAACTCCAACATATAAAAATAAATTGGACAATATATGCATTACTAATAAAAAAAATAAAATTGTACACTTTTTTTTAATAAATGTATTTATTTACTTATTTATTGGCTGTGTTGGGTCTTCGTTGCTGTGCGCGGGCTCTCCCCAGTTGCGGCAAGGGGGGGGCCACTCATCATTGTGGCACGAGGGCTCCTCACTGCTGTGGCTTCTCCTGTTGCGGAGCATGGGCTCCAGGCGCGTGGGCTTCAGTAGTTGCGGCACACGGTCTCAGTAGTTGTGGCTCACGGGCTCTAAAGCGCAGGCTCAGTGGTTGTGGCGCACGGGCTTAGTTGCTCCGCAGCATGTGGGATCCTCCTGGAGGAGGGATTGAACCAGTGTCCCCTGCATTGGCAGGCAGACTCTCAACCACTGCACCACCTAGGAAGCCCCCAAATTGTACCCTTTAAATATATGCAGTTTATGGTATGTCAATTATATCTCAATAAAATTCTTTAAAAATAAAAAAAATAAATTGGGCAACAAACTAGTGAATATAACAAAAAAGAAGCAGACTCACAGACATGGAGAACAAACTAGTGGTTACCAGTAGGGAGGTGGGGAGAAGAGAAATATAGGGGCGGGGACTGGGAGGTGCAGACTGCTGGGTGTAAGACAGGCTCAGGAAAGTATTGTACAGCCCGGGGAATACAGCCAATATTTTGTAATGACTGTAAATGGAAGGTAAACTTTAAAATTGTATAAAAATAATAAAAAAAAATTTTTTAAATAATTGGACCAACTAATCACTCCCTCCTGTAATTCTGAAGTATAGCACGAGCATAAATGATATCTGCTACATGTGTAATATCATATGAAAATATCTGGGACTTATTTTGCCAAGATCACAGGGACTGTTAACATTACAGTGGTTTGTCATCCACGTTCCAATGTGAATTAAATGATCTATTTTAGTTTGACATTAGCAAAGATAGCTATTTTTCCTCACCTGCAAATAAATAAACAAATAAATAAGTAAATAAAAATAAGTCCAGGAAACCTTCAAATAGGATATTAAACATGTCAAGTTCCAGCCCCACCCCACCCCTGCCTGGGTAAGAATCTTCCAGATCCATTGTCTCCAGCTCGAGCAGTCGGTAAAGAGAAGGACAACGAAAGGAACGCCTGGCTTATTCAACAGCTCACTGAACACCAGGGATGAAGTTTAATGATCTGTGACTGCACCAGGCACAGACCACCTAGTCACATGCCTTTGATTACCTTGGCCAGGAGAAATAACCTCCTGAACCCTGAGTAGATGTGGCAGACAGAAATGTAAATATCGCCCAAAGCAGCAAAGTCGTAGGCATTAACCTTTAACAAATATTTATTGAATATCTGGCAGCCTCGATGCTCTTATTCCAGGAGGAGCTGGCAAACTAAAGGAGGGAGAAAGAGAAACAGGCATGTGACCAACCACAGTTTATTTTCACAAGCTCTGCACTAAAGAACAAAGAACCTGGAGAACACATTAAAAAAAAAAAAAAAAAGGCAAAATATTCTTCCTGGAGAGCTGAAGGAGCCTGGACAAACAGAAGTGGTGACATTCAAGGAAGGCTGAGGAAGTAAAAAAAGTCACCTAGCAGAGCAAGGGGGGAGACATTTGATGTGAGAGTAGGACCAGGACACATGAAGGCAGCAAGTAGCATATGGCCCAGCCATGGATGGAACATGACATGTGGCGGTTTTGAGGGGATTAAAAGGTGATATTGTAGTCATGTTCTGGAGGCATCTGAATGCCCTGTTAAGAAATTTGGGCTTGGGACGTCCCATGTGGTCCAGTGGTAAAGAATCGGCCTTACAATGCAGGGGTCGCAGGTTCAATTCCTGGTCAGGGGACTAAGATCCCACATGCTGTGGGGCAACTGAGCCTGTATGCCTCAACTAGAGAGAGAAAACCTGCATGCCCACTTGCTGCAACTGAGACCTGACACAGCCTAAAATAAATAAATAAATAAATAACTCTTAAAAAAAAAAAAAGAAAGAAAGAAATTTGGGTTTTATTTTGTATTATGAAATGGTTGAATCATTCTTTCAAACAATATTTTGGAGGATCTACTATGTGCTAGGTACTGTGTTAACCTCTGAAAATGAAAAGAAAGGAATCTGAATGCCATGTTAAAAAAATTGGGGCTTTATTCTGAACATAATGAATGAAAATCATTGAATCACTCATTCAAACACTACTTGAAAGGACGTACTATATGCTGGGTACTGTGTTAGTTTCTGAAAATTAAAAGAAAGAGACAGGACACTCTTCTCTCCAGGGGCGCACAGTCTAGCAGGAAGAAAGGCAGCCTAAAATCCCAACACAGTAAGTTAAATACCAAGAAGAGGGAACACTGGGGAATCAGGAGACAAGAGTAAGTTTGCCTAAAACATAAGGAATCATAATCAACAATTACTGGCTGGCTGGCTTTTTTATAAGTGCTGAGAACTGTTGTGCTCTATACCGCCGGGTTCACTGAATCCCTCAACCACCTTGGGAGGCAGGTTCTTTTGTATTATTACCCCTGTTCTACAGATGTTGAAAGCCAAACAGAGCTGGAGATGCCAGCTCGCGAGGCTGGTGGGCAGCAGAGGAAGGATTTGACCCTGGCAGTCTGGCATCAAGCCCGAATGTTTAACAACTTCACTCTTTTGTCTCTTAAGGAAAAACGTAGTTTGATAGGATGCTCAGAGGGTAGAACTGGAGATGGCAGAGACCCGAGAGGGGAGGCTGGTGGGAGGAGCCGGGATCCCAGGGTCCAGAGATGGAGGCACACAGGTGGGTGTGGAGGGTGGGGGTCCCCAGGCCAGTCCAGGCTCCAGTCAGCCTCTGTCGATCAAACTCAAAGGGTATTTTGAGGGACAGCTACTTTTCTAACTTGATGCTTACAGGTTTTCAAGCTCCTGATTGCTGTCATTTGGGAACCATATCAATACAAAGCCTATTTACATCTCCCACATAGCAAGAGGGTATCAGGGAGTTAAGATGTCGTCTGTGACTCTAGCCCAGCCCAGGTACCACCGCGGAGATGCTGCGCATCCCTGCGGCAGCTCAGTCCACATCCAGGGCATCCACACAGGGCGCCCTTCCACCTGCTGATCTCCCCTGCTCTGCTGTGTATGGATGGGTGTAGAAACCCCCCACTTCAGGTCCTTCAGGTGGGGAAATCCTGCAGGGTTTGTGCATGCGCCTTCACTGCTCTTTGCAGGGACCACATCCAGATAGACTCCCTGCACCCAGCCTCACCTCAGGCTCGGCTCTCCGGAGACCCAAACTAAGACAATTACTTTACACCCTGCGTCTCCTCCTGTTGGAGCCTCCTTTACTACCCCCCACAGGGGTCTCCGGCTGCCACGGTAGCCAGTGAAGGGAGGCTACGGTGCTACTGACTCACACAGAAATGATGTTGTCCTTAAAAAAAGCAAGGAGAAACTTGGTGGCTTGTAGGTGTATCCGTGGGGAGAATTGAGGATGTACTTCCCTCATTTTCCACCCTCACACTCGAGATTTCTAGGGAAAGGAAATGGAGACTATTACTCCATTTGCCATAAGCTGACAAGTCTGTAACTAAAGTACAAATCCCACCCCACCCTGACCTCCTCATGGGCTGCTGTGATGACCCAGAGAGGTGGCCTCCGCTGGCTTTGAGGGTCTGAAACTCTGGCAAACATCTGTACTCCTAATGCTTTTTTCCCATCGCCATGTGTGTTTTCCTTCCTGCCTCCCCACCTTGCTTCCTTTTTTTCATTTCTTTTTCCTTCCCTCTCTCTCCCTCCTTCTTTCTCCCTTTAATCCCAAACTAAACTCCTCCACATCCCAGGATCTTTAGGGGTGTGTGTGTGTGTGTGTGTGTGTGTGTGTGTATTTAAGAAGAGGAACCAGGCAGTTGGTGGGGAATCTCAGAGCCAGGGAACTCACTTGAACTCTTTGCTCACTTCCTGGTTTATAAAATCAGGATGGAGGGAGAATCAGAAGAGACGATCTCCAAGAATTCTTATGAAATTCTATGACTTGAACAAAACTCAATGGTGAAATAAAGCTGCTTCCAAAGTAATAACAAGGGAACACTAACATCTCAAAGAGCAGAAGCAAACTGTCACCTGCTGAATGTGGAAGAGACTTGGAGGTGGTAACAAGTAATCTGCAGAGCCTTCCAAAGAAAATTTCTGGAGTTTAAAATGGGAGTCCCCCCAGTACTTGGTGAGGTACCTGAAAGTGCACCATCTACCTCTCTCAAGACCTATCCTACATCCTACAAGGGTCTTCCTCCTCACTAGCTATTAGCTAATTCCCGCAGATGTGCTAAGTGTTGATATCAGGGAAGTTTAACTCTAACGAGGAGCTCTTAAACATCAAAAAACCTTTGAGATCAGAAGAAATAATGAGCTAATGGAGTGAATCCAGGCATGGTGACAACCATGAGATAGATGCTGGAGGGAGAGCGAGGAGTTTTCACAGCACCATTAAACTTACATCCCATACAGGGCTCCTAATCCATTGGCTTGTAAGACAAGACCCCTGCAGCCACTGCAGTCAGTGCTCTGCACGATGAGGTGGGGCGTCAGAAAACAGATTACTGAATTAGCCAGTACCTGCATTTACCCACAAAACCCTCTAGGATTTCCTGGGAAGACAAACATATTATTGCAAAATTAACGTGGAAGCTTGCAAATGAAAGCAGGCTGCTATTTTCCTGCATCAGGGAGGTGGGGGGGGGGTACTGCGGTAGGGGGTGGGGGTGAGCCCACATCAGGAGCCCGAGGCTGGGAAATGGACCACTGAAGACCTTCAGTTTTCACAGGGCAGTGACGGTGGATAAAGACACACTGAGACCTCTCAGCCCAGGTGCCTCCAGCACAGACAATTCACATCAGATTCATGTGCTCCCAGCAAAGCCGATCAGGGCATTAAAAAATAATAAAACCTCATTATAAAGAAAGGAGAAATACAGTGATGTCAAGATATTTGCTTCAGCACAAAATAAAAATGCGTTTAGTTTGATGGCCTTAAGGTGGACACAGAAGAGACCTACATCCCTTCCATTGTTTTGTTGCCCCAGACATGATAGTTTACTGGGGAAAAATGTTGTACTGAAAAGCCTCCTTTTTTTTTTTTTTTTTTTTTCCATATTGAGGAAGGGAAAAAGCCACAGAAGAAAATTTTGTTTCAAATAGTCACAGGAATAAGTATCAGTTAGCTATGGCTGAATAACAAACAATCCCAGAAATTAGTGACTTAAAACAACAACCATTTATTTAGCTCATGGTGCTGTGAGTCAGCAATTTGGGCTCATCTGGGCAGTTCTTCTGGCCTTGAGCAGGGAGTGTGTCTGTGGGCAGCTGGCTTCTACGAGCTGGCTGGCTGCTGGCTGAGCAGACAGAGGCAACAGCAGAATACCCAGCAGACAAGTAAGGAGGGGGAGGAAGTGTGTGCATTTTTACAACCTAACGCAGCTACTATACTACACCTAGACACAGAATAAATATATTGAAGGTGGAAAAGAAAAGAGAAGCTTGGGCATTATGGCTACTTCGTTATTGCCATTCTACTGCAACAGAATCAATTCCAAGATAAGCTTTCTGTAGTTTCTTTTACCATCCTCAAGTCACCATAGTGTATAATAGTATATTAAATTATATATATTAGCATAGGATATTATATAACAATCATAATTTTAGCTTGTTTTGTTTGCCTTCTGCCTAAAGGGATCAAACCCAGGCCACCTGCATTGGGAGTGTGGAGTCTTACCCACTGGACCACCAGGGAGGTCCCACCTTACCACTATCTTTCAGTCACCTTCACCTAGAGTCACAGTTAGACCATCACTGGAGAGAAAAGAAGGATTACATTAAAGACTAACCTTCCTGATAGCAATGGAGTTATTCACTTACTGTTCAGAATACAGAAATAACTTTCCCAGAGTTAGTTATGTGGGGAAACAGTACTGGAACCCCAATTCCTTGAGTGTTGGTTCAATACCCTATTCTTTAAACCAGGCTGATTGCCTGGAATGATTTTTATGAAATAAGTCTAATGATTTACTTACTTTACTCAGATGGCCAGAGTGCACATGGACATAGTGTCCTGCCTGGAAAAGTTCTATCCTGGAATAAACAAGAGCAGCCAATAGGTCAGGACCATCTTACTGAGCTCAGAGTCACTATGGTTACTTGCTGCTTCCAGCTGGCTTTCTTCCCTCCCCTTTGCAGCTGGCTGGTAATTCTTGGGGAGGGATGAGGACACTGCAGCTGGCCGTAGTACTCATGCCTCTTCTCTGCTGTCAGTAGCACTTGGGATTAGTTCAGGCTGCGTAAAAGAGAAAACTTCAAATAACAGTTGTATAAGCATCATTCTCTTGTAAAACTGTTCTCACACCATGAAAGTTGAGTCAGGCAAAACAGGGCCAGGCAGGCAGCTCCACAAATTCTTCAGGGCACTGTGTTTCTTCTTTCTGTTTCTAACTGCACTTTTTATTATTAGTTCTCTCCTCAAGAGCATCACAAGGCTGCTGAAGCTTCGGCCATCACGTCTGCTGTCCAAGCAGTGAGAAGGCAGGAGAGAAGGAAAAAGAGGAACAGCTTCCCCTAACACTCTCCCTGGAAGTCACATCCCCAAATCCATCTTACTTCTGTTGGCCAGTGCTTATTACAATGCTGTATTTTGTTACAAGGAAATCTGGGAAATACAGTCTTTCACTTGGACACATTGCCAGCATGAAAAAAATAAGGGTTTTCTTACAAAGCAAGAAAAAGAGGCCGGGGATTGAGCAGGCACCTGTCACTCTCCCACACTTGCCCACTGAAGACAGCCAGACTTTGGTGAAATAAAATGGTTTTTTTCTTCAAAACAACATTCCTTTCCTCCTGACTGGAAAGGGCCCCTGTACTTTGTATCAGGAGGTTAGAATTTGTACCCAGTGGTAGGGCCAAAATCTCTGACAAAAGATGGCAACAGGGCTTCCCAATAGTTCCATCTATTTAAGGGGGCTTTTTTTTTTTTAACTAAAGTACATTTGAGCTTATGAGATTTAACCCCTATGAAATTTATTTCGCATTGAACATTTAAAAGGAAATTTTGGTTAATATGAAATAAGAATAATGTTACTGAAAGCAATGAAAAATGTTAAATTTGTCATCAGAAAATGCAGATTCAAATGAAAAATATTGACGATAATAAGTAATAATAAAGATTGGTTATTAATAGCTGCTCCAGTGGAGCACCTGGAACTCATATACATCTTTAATGAGAATGTAGACTGGTAGAGCCAGTCTGGGAAATTGGCGAGTTTTAGAAAGTTAAACCCACTCTTAACCATGCCACCCTGCAATTCTCCTTCTGTGTATTCATTCCAAAGAACTGAAAACATGGCAGCAGAAAGGTTTGAACACCAATGTTCATAGCAACATTATTCATAACAGCCCTAGGCTGGAAACAACCCAAATGTCCATTAGCAGGTGAGTGGATAAGCACATTGTAGTATATCCAAGCAATGAAATAAAATGCACACTTACCAAACATCAGTTGTTACAATGGCCTGGGGGTTGAAGAGACTGATGCCCAAAGGGAACAAGTGTGGTAGAAATGTTCTAAATCCACATCAGGTGGTGGTTACACGGATGTTATGATTTGTCAAAACCCACGGAAGTGGCTGCATTTATTGTATGTAAATTACATCTCAATAAAGTTGATTTTGTAAAGGGCATCAGGATACACCTTGGAAGCAGTTACACATTTACCTCCAGAGACCGTGATGTGAGGAAGCCCTCTGTGTCCACCTTGGGACCAGCTCAGGGGCCTGGATCGCTCAGGGTGAGGAGAACCTCGTCTTCAACAGGAGCTGGAAGCAGTGTAGGTAATACCTGAGTTTGGTAAGTGTGCGTTTGAGAGAGTGGTTAATGGGACAGAAACGTCCTTTGGCTAATATAATGTGAAATTAACCAGCATCTGCCTGATAATTAATTTCTGAGTAGGTCCTATCCAAAGGGCTATGTGCACGATTAGAGCTGCCTCTAAGCTGTACCTAGTAAGTTATTAACAGCAAGACTGTAAAATGTTGGGCATATTTGTGACTATTTGAAGCAAGGTATAGAAACAGGCTTAGCTTCGTGGCTGAGATTGCTCTCTAGACCTAATAAGACCCACCTCACATAATTCACTCACTCCTAGATCCTGGGGTAGTATCAGGTTCCAGAAAAGTCCCTGGAGACATTAGCTGTCTGTTTTAAACCACTGCAGCTGTATTTGCATATACACCTAGGAGATAAGGAAAACCTGTTTTACTATTGGAATGCAAGTAAGCTTGTGGTATAAGTTAAGAGCAAGAATTATGATAACATGGATATGGGAATGGAAATTATCTTAACACATGTGTAGTTTTGATACAGTCAAGCAGCATTTTTGTAGGTCCTGCACGTCACTGGGTCCTATGAGGTCAAATATATTTGGGAAATGCTACACTTTCTGATGCCTTCTTGGCAACCCACAAGGAGTATTTGTTTATTAATGGAGTTTCAAAGCACTGTATTTTAAAACTGAAGACAATATTTCCCAAACTTTCGGGACCAACTCTTTCTTTTCTCCCTTACCTTTTGCTCCCACATAGGACATTCTAAAATTTCACGGAACGTACTTCAGGAAACGCTACATAGGATGAAGAGATGATTTAATTGCTACAGACACGCTCCCAAAAGGTCACTGGTGTTAGTGTCACATGTGTGAAGTGATGACACGCCAAGATGGCTTTTATGTACACATTTTGTCTTAATTCAGTGATTTTATATCTATGAAAGTAAGGTCTGAACACACATCGAAATAAAAAATTTAATTTGTACATTTAGGGTGAATTTTACAGAATATAAACTTCCAATTTATATTCATAATTTGTCCATTTGCAGATGCAAAATTTGGTACCAAAATGATCATGTACGAAAGTAGTCTGATGCTGGCAAAATAAACCACTCTGGGTGAAATTAGCCACCTGGCGTTCAGTAGATGCAGTCGACTAATGGCTTGTAAGTGGAGACTGGAACTATTTCACTGTTCCTTCCCTGATATCATTTGTGGAGGAAATTTTTTTAGGCATAATTTTAGGAACAAAAATAGGAATAATAGAAGAATGTCTGAACCTTCCCCAAAGTTACTATTTTAGAATACTTTCTTTCTGATCAGCATATACTTGTTTGACCTCAGCCACTTTTAAAGCTTTCAGAGGTGCAGGTAATACATTAACTGTACTTGCTTGTTGCATAATTTTGATTTTCTTTATCAGAATAGTATAAGGTTTCTCATTATTTACTTGAAGGGGTTAGATATTTAATATTTTCAAGAGCTATTTAGGTGTAATTTCGTGATTTCTTTCTATGTGTGTGTCTTTAATTTTAAGATCAGCTCTTTATAATCATCAACTGACTCTTGTCAGTGGCTTTGGAAGAAACATATACATCAAGTCAATGAAGAAACTATGCTGCGATCGCCTGAATGTGAATATTTAACATAAGCTCAAGTGTCATAAACTTCTCAGTGCATTTTTCTTTCTTAGATCAAGATGCATCTACATTTATACAAACAAAATTAAAATGGCCAAAATTTGCTTTCCAGACAAATTTCCAGAAACCCATACATGTTCCTGGTGGTTGTCCTGGGACTGAGCCATTGTATTTGCTAATTTATCAAGTAATGATTAGAAACGTTAATGTTGAAAAGATTGACTGTGATTGTGACCAACACCAGACGTTACTACAGATCTCAGACCACTCTGATTAGAAGGAGTCAATGCAACGAGAAAAGAATAAAAAGACAAAGAGTTAGGAGGCCCTTAGTATTCCTTAGTATTGATATTAGGTTTCATTAACTCAATCCTAAAGAGCATACACCTTATCGTTTGTGTATAGAAATAGCATTGCACCTGTCAAGTGTACCTGGGAATGTAGAGGAATTTACTTAGATTTTGTGTAAAAACATATCAGACATGTAAACAATTATTAAAATTTATGGATAGCTAGGAAGACCATACCATTTTGAATGCTACCAAAGGATGACTGGAAGGAAGACAGGGAGGGAGGGAGGGAGTGGGGAAGGAAGAATTGGTGATTTGGATTTCATGATAGTTATGATAAGGATTTTCCAAGGGGATCAATAATTTTAAAAATGCTCACTACATTTTCTCTGCTGAAGTTGTTAATAACTCAACTATGATTTTGTGTGGCAGAGTTTACAAAATGATATCTGATACACTTCACATCGGTTGATAACTCTAATGGACTGCACAGAAGGTTGACCCAGGAGGCTCTGAAAGGACACAGAGGCCTAGGCCACACTGTGGAGTAACTAAACCCTAATCTACGAGATTCTCCCCCTCCCCCGTGATTCTGTGTCCAGATGACTATAGACCAACCAGACTACAGTTCTCACCATCAAAGAATTATTCCATGTCGTCTCATGCATGCTAAATAATAATATTTATGTCTATTTGAGATACTTTTCATTAGAACCAACTAATACACATTTTTAAAATAAATGATGTGCTTGGGCTGATCACCGGGGAAAATCTTAAAATATTCCAGTAATTACCCTCATCAGTGTGCACTCCATCAATTCTCAAAAAATCGAAATGTATATGTAAATCTATGTAAATTATATACTCTTATAATTAGCATCTTGAGGTTCTTTTGGCAAATTTCTCTTAAGCTGTAGCTATGAAGCTCCAATTTCTAAAACTGGCTGCGGAAGGAGGACACTTTCCAATTAGGGTGTTTTCTCTTAACTAAATAATTAAGTAGCTCAGTTGATTTTAACAGCCTTGAGGTAAGAAAAGAGAAAAATGGTAATGTCCTCATTAGGGAATAATATGTTGATGCAGGAAAAGAATTCTCAAGAATTCACAAAGATGAAAAGAAGGTAAATGGAAATGATTCCTTCAAGATGAGTGCTCTGGACTATGCCATCGCTTCAAGCTGTGAGGGAGCTCTGGCATCTCTGTGCACTTGACAGTAATCCAAAGTGGTTCATGCTAATGCACAAGGTACCATTTCATTTAGATCTATAGAGACCAACAAAAAAAATTGGAAATAAAATGTATTCTTTAGAACATATTCTCTTTTCTACTAAATAAATAACGGACAAAGTGTATTTGTAGAATGTGTTCATTTAACTTTGCCTTTGAATCACTTAAAAGGGTACAGAATTATTGCAGATATTGTCTACCAAGCTTGAGGATTTTCTCCAGTTTCTGTCTTTCTTTTTGGGTTATCTTTGCTTTCACTACATTGGGAAACTATAAAGGCTCAGATAACCAACTGTAGGTTTAACTATTTTGCAACGTTATTTATCAACCGAAAATTATCTGAAGTCCAAAGCTCTTGATACCAAAAGTCACTTTTAACTTGCCAGTTTAATTTCTAGGATAATTTATTCACTCAAAATGTTCTATGAAGGCTTGCAGGTTAATTAAATAGCTCATCTGGTAGAAATCCCAGAGTTCAGAGGACACAGTTAATTCAATCTTCAAAGAATATAAAAATAAGATAAATACAAGGAAATAGAAAATAAATGAACATAAAACCATGCCACATTTTCTTCCTACAGACTTGTCATGGCTCTCTTCAAATGTCACTTGGTGGTTTTTTCATATTTAGGATGAAACGATAAGACAAAAGCAGAAAATATGCTCCAGTAGTTAATATTAAAAAGTTTTAATGATGTTTAAAAGCAGAAGATTGCACTCATAGAATGATGATGTGGCAGAGTTTATAAACATGTGCCTCAAGACAGAGAGACAGATGTTCAATTAACAAAAGTTTTCCTTTGTTGTTTAGTTTTCTGGTTCTGTTTCATCCTGAACGCTCAGGAAAGGAGACAAGAATATTTATGAAGGGGAACAGATTTTACCCAACAATTCCTGAACATCATTTATCATATTAAGATAAGCCCTCGAGTAAAAAGGAAAGTAGACAAATTGGAGCATTACGAATAAATTTATCAGATTTGAGAATTACGGCCAAGGTTTCCTATTCAAGATGGTGGACAGAGCACTTGTATCCACATCACTGCCCACCAAGGTCCCTCTGAAATTACCAAAAAGATATTTTTAAAACTATGCAACCGTAAGTGTGCCATCAGTGGCCCAGAAATATTAAGGACTATATGGAAGATGGAAGTGAATGGAATAAAATTTATAGAGGAGGAAAAAGAGAAAAATGTAGCTGAAGTAATAGCACACTACCAAGAAGAGTCACATCTTTGAGGAAAACTAAGAACAAGTAATATACTAAGGTGAATAATCCTAGTAAGTGATCTCAGAGAAAACAGAATTGGTTTAGTAAACAGAATAGAACCTAAAAAATTGTTGCTAGTATCTCAGAGAAGTTCTAATCCAGAGGATATGAGGGTAAAAATGGAAGAAGTGGTTATTTGCTTACTTACTCATTTTATTCACTAAGTTGCCATACATGTATTATGAGTGCCTACCACTGCCAGGCACTAGGTGCTGGGGGTATAGCGCTATCCACAACAGACAAAGCCCCCTGCCCTCTTGGAACTTACACAAGGGCACACAGATAATCAATCAGATATTATACATCAGAAGCAAATGAAATAGTATGGAGAATAATAAGGCAGAATGGTGGAAGGGAGGGAATAGTAGGGTTGGGATCTTAAATACAAGGTGCCTTAGTCCCTTCAGGCTGCTATAACAAAATACCATCAACTGGTGGCTTATCAACAACAGATGTTCATTTCTCACAGTTCTGGAGGCTGAGAACCCCAAAATCAAGGTGCAGGAACACTAGGTGTCTGGTGGGACCTACTGCCTGGTTCACAGATGGCTGTCCTCTTACTATAAGCCCACGTGGTGTTAGTGGGAGGAAGTTCTTTTGTGCCTCTTTTAAAGAACACTAATCTCATTGCTGAGGGCTCCACCCTCATGACCTAACCTCCTCCCAAATGTCTCACCTCTAAATACTGTTAGACTGGGGATTGGGTCTCAACATACAAGTTTTGGGAGGGGCACAACCATTTAGTCCATATCGGAGGGGTCAGTAAAGACTTTGCTGAGATCTGAATGAATTGAGGAAGCAAGTCAAACAGATAATCTGGGGGATGAGTCTCCCAGGACATAAGAAAGAACAAGAGCAAATGCCCTGGGGCAACAGTGTGGGAGGCGGCAACACGTAGAGTTGATAAAAGAAGTATTAGAAGACCAGGTAAAATAAGACTTGGTAGACCATGGCAAAGACTTTGAATTTTACTCTGAATGAGATGGAAAGCCATTGTAGTATTTTAAGCAGAGGAATGAAATGCTGTGACTACATATTAAAGACATGACTTCTGTGTGAAGTACAAATTCTGGAGAGAAGGAGGGCAAGGGATACGAGTTAGTCCATTTGAGGGATGGTGATGGCTTAGATATGGATATTACCAGTAAAGCTGATGAGAAGTAACTGGATTCTGATTGGGTAGAGGTTTTAATGAAGTTTTCTTGGAAATTAAAAAAAAAAAAAACACAAAAAAACCTACAGTATAGGACTTCCCTTTTGGCGCAGTGATTAAGAATCCACCTGCCAATACAGGAGACACAGGTTCGATCCCTGACCCAGGAAGATACCACGTGCCACGGAGCAACTAAGCCCATGTGCCACAATTATTGAGCCTGAGCTCTAGAGCCCATGAGACACAACTATTGAGCCCATGTGCCACAACTACTGAAGCCCACGTGCCTAGAGCCCATGCTGCACAACAAGAGAGGCCACCACAATGAGGAACCCGTGCACCGCAACAAAGAGTAGCCCCTGCTCACCACAACTAGAGAAAGCCCATGTGTAGCAATGAAGACCCAACATAGCCAATAAAATAAATAACTACATAAATAAATTTATAAAAAACAAAACAAAACTACAGTATTGCCTAAAGTACATGCATACACACATCAGTGGATGTGCTGAATTTAAAAATTGGACAAGGACTTCCTTGGTGGCACAGTGGTTAAGAATCTGCCTGCCAATGCAGGGGACATGGGTTCGAGCCCTGGTCCAGGAAGATCCCATATGCCTCGGAGCAACTAAGACCGTGAGCCACAACTACTGAGCCCACACACCACAGCTACTGAAGCCCAAGCACCTAGAGCCAGGCTCTGAAACAAGAGAAGCCCGAGCATTGCAAAGAAGAGTAGCCCCCGCTTGCCACGACTAGAGAAAAGCCCGTGCGCAGCAGCAAAGACCCAATGCAGCCAAAAAAAAAAAAAAGGACAAAACTAAAGAGGAAAATTATTAATCTAGAAGGTAAAGTTAAGGAAATATAATATTGAAAAGAAAACAAAGAGATTAATAATTCAGGTTAAAAGCCATGAAAGATAGACGTGGGGCATCCAAAATATTTACAATACGAGTTCCAGCTATGAAGAAAAGAGAAAATGGAGGAGAATAAAGAAAGAAGTAACAGAAAGAAAATTCTTGGAGATGAAAAAAAAAAAAAAGAAAGATAAGACTCTTCAGATTGGGATCGCCAAATAACAAGAAGTCTAATGAAAATAACTAAAACCTTGGGGATAGAGAACCCTAGAAAGCCAGGTCTCCAAAATGGACTGAGAAGACACTGGCACCAATCTTCTAATTAGAAACATTAAATGCTAGATATAAATGAAACCATTCATTCAAAGCTCTGAGGGAAATATATTTTTACAAAATAAATGGATAGGATTAATAGCAGATTAGATACTACAAAAGAAAAGGTCAGTGAACTTGAAGGAATAGTAATAGAACCAGCCCAAGATGAGACCCAGAGAGTAGCAAAAATTCTTAAAAAAAAAAAAAAAAAAAATGAGGAGACACTCAGTGATCTATGGGGCAATATGTCAGAAAAGAGGATTACTAAAAACTGACATTGTAACCATTCCTCATTTTCAGAAAGTGTAAATTAACAGTAATGATAAATCATAGTCTCTATGGGAAGATTACAGAGATGATGAAAATAAAATATCTGTGCATAGAAGGCACTCAGGTTTTTTTTACTCTTTCCGATGCAGATGAAGGCATTTCTATAGGGAAAAATTGGAGGTCATACGAAACAAAGTTGGGATTTTGATCATTTTGTTTGACAGTGCTCAGAGTTGCTCTTTTCACAGGGCTTTGTCAGTTCTAGTACGAGATTTTCTTCAACCATAAGCAACATCAAAACTGCCGCAATAACAGAGAAAATAGAGGCAGTTTAAGTGGGAATTTAGCAGCACTAAAGACAGAAGGAGTCGAATTTTCATCATGGCTTCATTTAATCACAGCGATTTTGGTTACGGGTCATCCTGCTAAATCGATGTTAATAATAACACTTGTCATATCTTTTTTTCTCTAGAGCAAAAATTAAGCAGGCTAAATCCATTGAAGGATTTTGAGAAAAACTGATATACGAGCACCATTCTCAACATCATATTTATCAGGAATTATTTCCAAAGATGAAAGACCACTCACTGCCCAGCTCACAGTCTGCTTCAGGACAGATTTTTCCAAGCATTTTATTGAAAGGAAAAACAATACGGTAAATTGAATTTGACCTTAAGACCAAAGAAGTCGTTGCAAATGTTGGCTTACCTGAATCATCATAGTTAAAAGCTTGTTCTCACACTGAGACCCCCTCCACCCCCACTTTACATTCCACACAGGTCAGACAAATAGCACTTCCCATGGCTCACCACAGTAGCCCACGACAGGCTGGCTAGGACAGAACATCCAGAGCCTGTAAGAATGACAACAAACACTGTGTATTCATCCCAACACGCCAGAGAAGAACAACTGCTCCCAAGGTCACTTCTCATTGCTAATTACATATATATTTAAGCTATTTTCAAGAAAAGAGTTACTGTACATGATCTTTAGTAAAATGGAACCCAAGTGATAAAACCCAGGCATCCTGACAACTGAGAAAATCATAGGACACAGCCTAGAATCTCTGAAGGTACCACCCATCTCATCACGGCAATTTGATAGAATGTTCAAAGCAGACGGATGTTGCATTTCAAACCGTTGAACTGTAGCAGATGGAGTTCAGAAAAGATGCTATGAAAACGCCTGGTCACAGAGCAGCTCTAATGAGATTTCAAATGACTTATGCTACAACCTCTCCATCTACTTTTGTCCAGCAGGATTAGTGGTAACGATGCCACTAGAAACCCATGATGTCCTTAGCTACCGCTGCCTTGAAAATCGCCTAGCAGCTGGACGCTTCTGGAAGGAGCATGCTGAGGTCAACTGGAATATTTGCTGATGTTATGTCTCATGTTACTAGATTCCCAACCTTCCCGTTAATGAGTCAGGGCAGAAAATCTCAGGGCAGCGTGCTTCTAAAGTATCATGTGAGTATCTGACCTACCCGAATATTCCATAAGGAGGTTAATAGGAACTGGAGGAATTAATTGCTCATATATTCCTGAAGAAATGAGTACTTGAATGTCTTGGAAGTAGGGGTCTGCAAACGCATTCTACTTTAGTGCAGATTTCTTTTCCCTTTCTTTTCATTTTCATTTCTTCTTATTTGTTTCTTTGGCTGGTCGGTTGGTTGAAGACTGCTTGTCTCTTTTGTGGTACTGAGTTTCAGGGCATAATAGGTATGCTTTTCATTTTTGCACATATAAAATTATAATATTGAATTTACTTATATTGAATATTTTTTTCTTTTCTTTTTTTGGCTGTGCTGCACAGCTTGCGGGATCTTAGTTCCTGGACCACGGATCAAAGCTGGGCCCACGGCAGAGAAAGTATGGAGTCCTAACCACTGGACCGCCAGGGAATTCCCCTTGTTTTTTCTCTTTAAATATTGGATGCAAATTTGATGATATACTTTTACTTTATATTCATATCAATTCTGGAAAAGATAGCTCAAGAAATTTTCTTGATAGCTGACAGATACATTGAAGATAAGTGTTATTTTTACATTTGTCAAAAAAAAAAAAACCTTTTTAAAAATGAGAAACCTTGATGTAATCCATTCCTCATTTTTTGGCTCACAGAGCATGTTACCTGAGAAGGTACCAGCACCTACCTGGGCATCAAACCAGAGCTCGCTCCCCATAATGATGGTACCTAGTTCACAGAGAGAGTTGAGAGTAATAATTGAGAGAGCATTTGGGCCTGACATCTGTGGGTAAACAGAGGTGAGCAAGGCTTAACGCTCAGCTCTAAATAGAAAGGAAGATGACCTGAATGTGTACCAAGCCTGAAGCATGAGCTAGAAATGGCCTTTTGACTAAAATCTCAAAATTCTTGTGTTTTCTTGCCCTTAGCTTTTTGCTCTGTACACAGAATAATCTTCAGTTATTTGCAGTTTGTTATTCCTTAGACTCTTGATAATTAAAATTTTATAAATCCCTCTTCAAAGACCAGACATCAGGTTCACTGCTTCACCATGTTGCATCTGATGGTTGTGTGTTTATGAACATCGAAAGCGTGTTTTTGACGTGTGCTTCAGTCTAGATGGATGTTGTGGTCAGACATAGCTGTTCCCAGCTCTTCAGATGGGCGGGGTGGCTTGAGTGGAGCTCACAAAATCACCAGATTTGGAGACTCCCCAAATTAAAGTAATGAGCATGTTGGGATTCAAGTGTAAAGTGAAGAGAGAGATTTGTCTAAGAAACTTGAACACCATGTGATATCTATAACCCTGAGATTTGGTACCATTTCATTTCTCAACTTAATAAGGAAGAGATGAATCTTCAGTCTCAAGTCAAAGAAAAAGATTTTAAAAACCAGACTGTATCCTGAAACTCTCTGTGAGCTTGACCAGAACTGCTGGTTCCAAGCACTGTATTTGAAGCTCTGAGTTCTTGTGACGAACTTCCATTGTTAGCTTTACAGTTTTATTCTAGGGACAAGCTAGGGCCAAAACCTGACAAACAGGTTCCCACTTCTGTGTAAGTGGAAAACTTGAACCTGAAACATTTTGAAATTTCTCTGTTTCTAACTAGGGAGACTGGGATTCTGCATTTTCCTCTGTTTTTGGGTCCAGGATTTTGATCGATTCGCTCAGTTTCAAGCCGACTCTGTTGCTAAGGATGTTTAGCCACAATATCAAGCCCTCCCAGAATCCCTTTGATTAAAATTCATGGGGCTTCTGCTTTAAAATAATTTCTGATCAAATTTTTTTTTTCTTTGCTTGCTCTTTCCCACTTTGTTGATGCTAAAAAGGAATGAGTTTGGACTGTTTAGTTTTTATTTTTTTTATTTCAGCCTCTGCCCCATTTATGCAAACTGGCCCTCTTCAGCCTTTTCTTTTTTTCTAGTTTTTCTCTAAGAAAAATGAAGCACAACATGCCAAGAGAAATATTTTCTTCACCAAGCATCTTCCAAGAAACTGAGTTTTTGCTCCAAGTTTCTAAATTGTACTTTAGAATCTCAAGAAGCCTTCACATTTTATCTCACCCTTACATTTGGAAACCTTAGTACCTTTATCTTTGCTGAAAAAGCAATTTCCAAATGTCAAGTACAGTTTACTCCATTTTGAGTAAAGAATTTCAACTTAATATATTTTTTTCAAATCTTTATATCTTTTGGCCAAAACTATAGCTCTCTTGAATAATTCCTAAATGTAAGTAAGCCTTTTCACAGGTTTATCATGTCACTGTTGACCCCAAAGGACTCCTGTCTCTACCTTCCCCCACCTTTTAATTTAGTTATTTGAAATCACAGCATCTAGGATTCCATGAAGTTGCTAACATTTGCTACTGTTGTGTGTTTACCACATGACATTGAATGTTATGATTGTCAACAGAAAACTTCACAGCCTCAGAAAGGTTTGCAAATCCAGGTGCAGTTTTTTTTTTAATTAATTTATTTATTTATGGCTGCATTGGGTCTTCATTGCTGCACACGGGCTTTCTCTAGCTGTGGCGAGCAGGGGCTACTCTTCGTTACGATGCACAGGCATCTCATTGCAGTAGCTTCTCTTGTTGCAGAGCACAGGCTCTAGGTTCATGGTTTTCAGTAGTTGCAGCAAGTGGGCTCTAGTTGTGGCTCGCAGGCTCTAGAGCACAGGCTCAGTAGTTGTGGCGCACGGGCTTAGTTGCTCTGAGTCATGTGGGATCCTCCTGGACCAGGGATGGAATCCATGTCCCCTGCATTGGCAGGCAGATTCTTAACCACTGTGCCACCAGGGAAGTCCCCCAGGTGCACTTTTTAAACACAAAAGGAGGCTAAATTCATGGATCCTTCTAGAAGGACATAACCTTATCCACCTCCAACTTGGGTTTGCCTTGCTTGGCCAGCCACGGTGTGAACTCCTCACAGAGAAAGGACAGATTAAAAAGAGAATATTGAAAAAAAGAAAAAAAGGGATGGAGGCCAAACAGGTAACTGTCCAAGAAACGAGATAACTGCGAGGAAAGAGCAAAGCTCTAACTTTTAGAATTAATCACTCCTTTTCCTCCTTTATATATTGCTCAGTCTTTGTTCTGAGCCCTGAAGAGGTTAAGACAAAGAGATGAAATGAATATTTTCTTTTCTTTATTATCGGAGTATAATTGCTCTGCAATGTTGTGTTAGTTTCTGCTGTACAATGAACTGAATCAGCTATATATACACATATATTCCCTCCCTCGTGGACCTCCCTACCCCCATCCCACCCATCCCAGGGCACTGAGCTGAGTTCTCTGTACTATATGGCAGGTTCCCACTAGCTATCTATTTTACAGATGGTAGTGTATTTATGTCAAACCGAATCTCCCTATTCATCCCACCTTCCTTGTCCCCCACTGTGTCCACATGTCCGTTCTCTATGTCTGCGTTTCTATTCCTGCCTGAGATGTGGAAATGAATATTTCCTTAAGCAATTCTGTACTTCAGATGATATTTGCCCGCATGTTCTCATGCAGCCCGGCCTCCGCTCTCTCCCTCTGCCATCACAGTCATACAACAGGAATGTGACAGGACCTGATCAATGTCACTGCCGGTGCCATAGCTAAAGGATGTCCCTTTAAATTTATGCCCATTAAAGTAAATTTGCACATTTACGCAGACTGCTAGATAGAAGGGTAGACTTCTCTGATGGTTGACATTCCTGCGACTGAGTTCACTGCCTCTTGGTCCTGTCTTGGTTTCTTTTGGTGTGTGCTTCTTAAATTTAGTTGCACATACCGCTGGGATATGAAGCAATCCACAGGATAAATGGCATCAATTTTCCTCATACCTTGGGAGGGTGGAGGAGAAATGAAGACAATATAACTTAAAACGTTTTTATAATAAAAATACAATGGTTATATTTTCAGGCGGAATGCAAAATTCCCTACTCTATATAATAGAACACAGGGCTACAAAGATCTTAATATTTACGGGGCTTGCAAACCTTAGAAGCATTGAGTCTCTTCTGTTTGGTAGGTGGCTTCAACAAAAATATTTCAGAGACACTGACTTAAATCAGCACTGCTAAGAGTCCATATTTAGTTACACGTATCTACCAGTGGGCTGTAGGTTACATAAACTTTTTTTTTTAAAGGTTGTAACCACAAAAAAAAGATGAATCTTAGGACTCAAACTCCCTTAAGTTAAGAAAAAGAGAAAAGGAAGAAAGGAATTCCCAGATTTGTATAATGAAGGTCAAGGGCAGGTCCAGTGTCGGGCTTGCTTGAGTCCAGACAATCAACCAGTCTCCAGTGACGTTGTTTTCTGTCTCCATCTTGGCTTTGCTCATATGCTCACCATGTGCTCATCTTTAGAAATGGAAAGACCAGTTCTACGCAAACCACAGTAGACTGTACGGTCTATGTACAGGCAGGGTAGAGGCGGGCCATCACGATGGGTTCAGAAAAGGTCAGCCTAGGGGCTGTCAGATAAAAACTGCATGTGTCCACTAAAATTATTTTTCAAAAGCATGTATCTCCTAAGAGCTCTGAGTATCTCGCCCTGAAGTAAAGTTCATTCTTTGGCTTGAGAACACTGGATTTATTCCAGAAGGGAACTAACATTTATCTACCACCTACTATTTCAGTCTTTGAGATAATCTTTGGTAGACATTATTAAACCCCATTTTACAGATGAAGAAACTGAGGCTCAGGGAGATGACAGGTGGTACTTACAAAATAATAACTACAATAGCAATTCCATTTCCACTTACCAGAACCAGGTTGGGAAGTAAACTGAGTTTGGGGAGAAAATGCAAACTCATCAGTGGAGGAAGAGGACAGAACAGATCCGAGGCACTTGGGCAGTCAGAGCAGGCCTGCCAGAAAGTTAGCCTCCTGGGGACACATTTCCTCTCTTGCTCCGCACCAGAATGTTCTCATGGGTCCATACTCGACCTGCCCCCAAATGCATGAAGTTCCTTAAGAGTTAAGTAGTCATTAATCATCTGGGTATCAGGATAGATTGAGTTAATCAGCTGTTTTCTCCTGACACCTGGATGTGATACGGCGCAGGGCCCTGTGGGGCTTCTGGGCACAAAGTCTTTCTCTGTCCCCCATTTATTTGATTACAGGCAACAGCCTTCATTCAGTCTCCACGACCTTCCCTGAGTTTCAATGGGCAGATTCAAGCAGTTGTTCATTAGGGAAGGGAAGGGATAGGTGAGACCAGGGAGAAACAGTCAAGAGCAGCCTTGGGGCAGGTCCTGTGTCCCCATCAACAATACACACAATAATATCTTTGGGCTGTTTTGCAGATGCTGAAACCCCACCCAGATAGAAGTTAATGATGAACGATGGGATGCTGCCCACAAGCATGTAGACCCCAGACCAGTTGGACTTGAAGGTTGATGATGTTGATTCCCACTTACCTCACCACCAACCCATCAGAAGAATGCCAGAAGGTACTACCTGATCCTTATCACATACTCCTGACCACGAGCCCCGACTATAAGACCTCTCCCTATTCCCCAGGGAGGGGTACACAGTTCTCCAGGTGCTAGCCTACTGTGTTCCCCCGTTGCCTGGCAAAACAATAAAGCTCTCTTTTTCTACTTCACCCAGAACTCCGTCTCTGAGATTTGATCCGGCACCGGTGTACAGAGAAGCTGAGCGTCCGGCATCAGATGAAACTAGTAGTTGCTGAGACAGGATCACTCCAGTGTGACGAGGAGTGTGGCTCCCTTTGGGGCAGGACAGGTCTGGGGGAGGGGCTGCTCTATGGGACTCAGGCTCTGGAGACTTGGGCGGGGGGGTGTGCAGGAGGACAGAGGCAGGTGGAAATCAACTCAGAAACAGAACTGGATCCCAATGATAAACTTCAGGGATTCTCACCTTTTGAGCAGAGTTGGCCCTGAAGTAGGAAACTGCACGGAGGTGGAAGTGTTCCAAAATTCTGTGACACCCCGTGTGCTGAAATTCCTCTCTTCTATCCTTTATTCACAGGCCCAACAACTTGAATGACAAGGCATAGTTCCCAGAAAATAAGGCACAAGCCATGTAGCTAGGCACTGACCACCACTTGCAGCGTGAGGCCCAGGAGTCCTGCTGATGCCTGGAAGGCAGCCTCTTCGTTCCTTGCTTCCTCTTGGGTTCCTTAACTCTCTCCTTGCTCCTCACAAAGCACTACCCTCTCCAGCACACCAGTGTGACCTGGTGAGCACAGGAGGTAAGATAGCGTTCAAGGTGACAGGACAGGTGGGAGAGGAGCAGAAAGCAGCCAGCTCGCTTCTGGGGGGACCTCAGCCCGTGTCTCACTGGTCAAATACCTCTTGGAGTCCATACTGGGCAAAAATGGTCCTTCGTATCCATCTATTTTACAAAAAAAACAAACTTCCCAGGTCTTGTGCTTTTCTGTGTTCACGTCCACTAGTATTCAGTCACACAGAGAATCCGGGAGGCTGGGACGGGAGCTCCACGCCGGAGGAGGTGATGTCTCCAAAGAGGCCAGTGAGTAAGTAAGTGGCCATGACTGGCCACCTAGAACCTCAGGGGTGGGGGTGGGAAGAGTTGTTGGAAAAATAGACCTTTGAGGCTAATTTTGGTGTAAAAAGAAAAATATATACCCACAAATCCCAAGAGCTGCTCCAATGAAACGAATCTTTTTCCTTTTTATACAGTTTCTGGTGGTCTCTGCTCTATTTTTATCATGTTATTTTACTTAATTGGTTATGTTAAAATAGTTCATAATACTTTTTGTCTAAATGCATTATTGTAAATGGTTTGCTGCATTCTTTTGTGGTCTTGGGACCAATTTCTTTCTCTTTTGTGGACCACTTTGTTGAAATTAAACATCAATTGAAAATTATCCAATTTACAACGATTTGTAATCAATTTCTTAAGAAATTTGCTTTGTGTAAAGTAAGGTGGCTGAGAGAAGGCTGGGCTTTCCCCCTCTGCCCTCCCCTCCCCCCACTCTCACACAGGCAGTGTGGGCGCCACCTGGTACCCGAGACAGATGGCGCCCCTGGGCAGCTTCTGCCCCTGGGCAGCCTGGCAGGTCTCCTAAGTGGTGTGAGGTGAGAGGCACTGGGATTCAGGGGTAACTCACGTGACCCTAATTCCTCCCCTACGGATACCCAATTCCTTGGAATTTCAGTCAGTCCTCTTAAAAAGAAAAAGAGAGAAAAATAACTAAATACGCATATATATTTGGGACATACGTGGACTCTGGTGTCATTGGACAAATATTGCTTGTGTTTCACTGTGTTTCAGATCCACTACTTTGCTGCAGAGATTTGGGCAGGTTGCCTAATCTCTCAGGGTCTCCCAGGAAACGAATTAAAGACTCAGGTTTAGATGGGACCCAGTGGTGGCTCTCACTAGGCTTTTGGTGAATAGCTGTAGCCTCCTCTAGATATGAAAGTACAGAAGTTTATCAGGCTCACTTTTCCCTGCCTTTATAGAAGCATACTATCCAGTGGAAGTTGGGAGAGAAGATGGAAAAAGGGAGAGTAGGACTGCAGCTGGTTGAAAGGCTATAAAAAAGGATTCAGAAAAAGGCTGCTAAGGCAAAACCTGAGCTGAAACGTCTACCAAAAGATAGGAATAGTAGCTAACTTTCCTGGAGCACCGACCATGCTGACACTTACTAGAGTAGTTTGCTGATTCCTCACTTCTAGACACCCTAGAAGACTGATGACATCACCACCATCCCAGCTTTCCTGATGGGGAGCTGACCTGCCTCAAACCAGCTGCTAAGTGATGAGGCTGCAGATTCACAGCAGACAATCAGAAGGCAGAGCTCCTGCGTGACCGCCATGCTGCACCATGACTGGCCACCACGAATGGCCTTGAGTCTCTCCATGACTGGTGGTCCAGTGGGAGGAGACATTTTTACCTGTTTCCAGTAGCATCTGTGAATGGACCTACCTACCGGTGTCAGGAAAGGGGAGGGGAAGTGGGGACAGGATAGGGCAGGCAGGGAGAGGAGGACAAGGCAAGAACTGCAGAAGGGAAAGCCTGCAGAGACCCGGGCCCAGCTGGAGCCCTGCAGAAGCAGGAGGGGCAGGCTCCAGAGAGGGGGAGGGGCGGGGGGAGGGGGTCACATCAGCTCCGTGGCCCAGATTCAGGCAGAGTTCCTGCAGTCTTGAACGAGGGAAGGAGGGGAACTTCCATTGATCAGAAGTCCTTCCACGGTGGAAATGTAAGCAACCTCAGATTTCCTCCTGGCCCCTCCAGTGTTTTCTCAGCACAGAAAGCCAATTTTAGCTGTTAAGGAAAATTTATTTTTTTATGGAAGGACTTAGATTCTTACTCTTTCTAAAAAGTTTTTGTTCATTTTCCCTGATGTTCCTGAACACGCTTAACCTTTGTTTCTTAACAAAACTCAGCATCTTGCATACATGTGAAATTAAAATCATTACAACAGATTCTATACAGATGTCTTATTTGTTTTTATATAAATTACAGAAAGCATTGGGATGGCACATTATTTATTATAATGTTATAAAAGTAATCAGATCATATAACAAAAATGTTAGAAAAATAAATGAAAACTGCACCCATATAATTTCAGGTTAGTAAAATAAAGACGGTTCTAATTCCGCTCTTTTCCTTCCAGTCTATTTTTCATATGCATGTCATCATAGTATTTGCATAATTTTACATCCTCCTTTTTTCACTTATTATTTTGAAGGTATGCTTCCATTTGGGCATGTAGTCCTCTTGTCATCATTTTAAACTGCTTAATATACCATTAAGGACAGCATATTCTTCTTAACTATTCTATTATTGGAAATTAAGTGGTGAAGCAAATTTTGATTCTTAAGACTTCTAGCACAAAAGAAGACGTAATGACCTTATGGCAGAAGGCAAACAATTCCTTGTTAGCTATACTACATAGCTGGCATAGAAATGCTTTTGAAAATAAAACTGTAGAATAGTTCTACAGTAACTACAGGTTCTCATTGCTATGCTACTAGAAATTACAGCAGCTAATATTTATTAATCACCTCCTATGTGCCAGGCAGCAGTCTAAGTGCTTTATGATATTAGCTAGTTGATTTCCTCCACACCGTATATGAGGAAGGGACTCTCTGTAGCCCCATTTCATCGATAACGCCACTGAGACACAGAAGGAGCCATGGTTGGTTGAATAAGCTGATGCAAAACCTGTGGATATGGAGGGCCGATTGCATTCACTGTACTTCACCATTTTATGTGAGGGACTCGAGCATCCGTGGAGTTTGGTGTCCTCGGGGGTCCTGGAACTCACTCCCCATGAAAGCACAAAGGGATGACTGAATCTGCCCAAGTTTATACAGCCAGTAAATGCAGGGTGGGGCTCAGGGCCATGCTGCCTGGATCCACACTTTGTGTTCTTACCACCATGATGAGTGCTTAGTGATGGACGGGCAGTGCATCAGTGCCAACAAGGCTGCATCTCAGACATCATAAGAGGTTTGCACTTCTGGCAGGCTGGCCTCAGGGAAAACTGTGAGTGGATGGAAGTTTGTGTTAACTCTGGAAAAAGTTCTGAATTCTCTCTCCCTTTTTGGCAGCTTGCCTTAGGTTTCCACAAGCTTCATGTTCCAAAACACCCCACTCTGACAGTCTTCACAGGCCTGCCAAGCCCTCCCTGCCCTCCCAGCCCAGCTGGGTTGGAGGCCTTGAATCTTCCCTTTTCTTTAACCCTTCACCACCAACCCCCTCTTCCCCTAGCAAAGCATACCTGTCCTGTAGCTCACTACGAAACCCCCCTCCTTCTGAGGTCCTGCTGGGTAACTGTATTGCCCAAATCAACCTTAATTTCTCTGGCTGATAACAGTGTGTTTCCTCCCAAGTGACATCTCAGTGCCTGGGCTTACAGGGGACAGTATTTGGGAGGTCTGACTCTTTTGTGCCACTTAGTGGGAAAGTCAGTCCATCTTTCAATGACTCACCTCTCTTGATGGAATTTCCAGCCACTTGTTCTGCTCCCTACAGCTGAAAAAGTTATGGAGAAAATAAAGACAGTTAGACAATTCCACAGAGAGCCCCAAGAAGGAGTTAAAAGGGCAGGGAACGGGGAACATGAATATTTATCTAGAGAAAATGAGAGTCACTTTAATATGCATTTCCGCTGTGTTCCAGTGAGCACAAGCAGAAGAGGCTTACACTGTGCCTTGTTTGCCACCCATTCCCGTGTCCCTTTAAAGCACCTGCTCTGTCTTCACAGCACTCAGTAGGCGGTTAAACTCTGATGGGAAGGAGGTTTCCTGGAAAAGGCTTAAACTACTAGAAGCCATTATTCAAGGAAAAGGTGAGCTTTTTTCCCCTAGAGCTTAAGACAATTCATTTCTCTAAAATGATTCCATAATGGTTGTTCAGATGGTGAGTGACTACCCGAGAAGTTTGCCTATCGCCTTTTCTGGTCCTGAGATCAGAAGAGTCTAGGTTTATAGGGGCAAAGATCTAGAAGAGCGCTTTCCCAGGAAGCCCTCAGGCATCACTCCCCTGGTGCTTTGATCTAGTGCTGAAGAGTGGGAGTCTCACAGGGACGGGTCCTCGCCCCAACAGCGTGCTGCGTGATAGACACTCACCTCCTTTATGTTCAGAGCCTTCACGCTTTCAAGCGTAGCTCTGTCCTTGTGATGGGCCAGTCTCTCCTTGGAACTGTCCATGTCATCATCCCGTTCCTTCTAATCAGGCCTCATGCTTCCATCACCGCATGACTATTTTCCACCTTCAACAGAGAAACAAAGTGTGTGAAATGTGATCATCGTCCATAACATGTAAACAAGCACAGGCGAAATCACCAGGGCTCCGCCTCCATTCCAGCCAATTGGCCTTTTTCTGGCTCCTTTCCTATGGTCTGTTGCTCAGGCTGGAATGTTTTTTCCCTGGCTGGTTCTTCAGAGGACTGGCTTCTTTCCCCTCGAGTCTAGGCTTAGCTATTGGAGCCCTGAAGCAGTGATCCCTGACTTCATGATCTAAAGCAGCACTGACGTCTGACAGCCTTTTCTTTTTATACCTCCCTCACTTAGAAACTAATGGACTAACTTTGTATATATACATACACACATACATACATTTGTACATACCTCGTACATGCATGTTTGCCAACTTATTATTGGTCTCCTGCACTAGACTGAAAGCAGAAAATACGTGTGTTTGTTTCATATCCAGAGATAAGCACCGAGTAGGAGCCCTCTGTGTGTTCACTGAATGAGTGGGTGAATATTCATATACCCTCACGGGGAGCAGGTGAACTCCATGGCCTATACCTGTGCTGTCCAAGGTGGCAGCCACCAGCCACAGGTGGCTCTTGGCCCCTGAGATGGGATCCTCCAAACTGAAACGTGCCCGTACGTGTAACATACCCCGTGGACTTCAAAGATTTCATACAAAAAAGTGTGTAAAGTAGCTCATTAATGATTTTTAGACCAACTGCATATTTAAATAACATCTTGGATATACTGAGTTAAATAAGATGAATAGAAAATAAAATGGAATATGGTGTTAAAATTAGTCTCACCTGTGCTTTTTACTTCCTTCCAAGTGGCTACTAGAAAACAAAAAGTCACGTGTGTGGCTTGTGCTGTATTTCTATCGGCTGGTGCTGGACTTTGCCTTTGTGAGAACGACCATGAAATCAGTGTGTTACCTCTAAAGGGTGTTTTAATCAAAAGACTAGCTGCTTCTCACATTGACCGGTGGAGGCTCTAGTCCTGAATCTGCCAATAACTTGCTGGGAGCTGGGCACTGAGTCTCCTTCCTGAGGGGCCCAGTTCCCTCGTGGCGATGCATCCTTTCAGCTCCCACGGAGCAGTCGATAACCGGGCCATTATTTGCCCATTTTGGTTTTTTTTTTTTTTTAATTAATTAAGTAATTTACTTACATGTTGGCCGCCGTGTGTCTGCATTGCTACACGTGGGCTTTCTCTTGTTGTGGCGAGTGGGGGCTACTCTTTTTTCAGTGTGCAGGCTCCTCGGTGCCGTGGCGTCTCTTCTTGAGGAGCACGGGCTCCTAGAGCTCAGACTTCAGTACTTGTGGCTTGTGGGCTCTAGAGTACAGGCTCAGTAGTTGTGGTGCACAGGCTTACTTGCTCCGAGGTATGTGGGATCTTTCTGGACCAGGGCTGGAACCCGTGTCCCTTGCATTGGCAGGCAGATTCTTAACTACTGCACCACCAGGAAAGTCCCTATTTGCCCATTTTGGATTATGACAGCGGGAAAATCTTCCTGTGGGATTGGTATATTTTATAAATGCCTGCTCCCTTTTCCTCTCCTTGTCCTTCAAATGCCCCCTGCAAGCTGTGCTGTAATCAAAGTCAGAGATAAATGTCAACAAAACCTCTGTTTTCCTGGACTTAATATAACCAAAATCCATGAAAGTAATAATTTGCTAATCAGACTCAAAGAGATCGGTATAGCTGAATTTCCAGAGCTGCCTTAGTGGAAGCTGCTGATTTTCCTGCACGTGTTGGCAGACAAAAGGCGTCTGGGACCCTGCATGTGGCATTCTGCCCCATCTGGCTGTGTGAGCTCTGCGGAGGAACAGGGTCCAGAGCAGCTCTGGCCTGGCGGAGGTATTACAGATCCCTGCCAGCATCCCTGCTGCATGGATTCAAACCGTTCTAAATTACACGGGACATTCAAGTTGGTGTTTTTTTTATTTTAGACTCAGTGCTTCTTTGGTAAAACCATGAAGATAGAGGTGAGGGGATTTTATAGCGATTCACATATACTCATAGAGTCCTTTGCCAGAATCATGTTTTTAAAATATAATTTTGATCATGTCCTTTGCCTGGTGAAAAAAGAGACTGTGACATCCTCTCCTCGTGTGGCGGTCAGCGGAGGATGCTGCCTTGACCCCAGCCTCCCTCCTTTGTCCCCTTGCCCATGTTTCTGTTTCTGCCTGGAGGTGCCTCCTGTTTCCGTCGGTGAAACCCCGTTCATCCTCCAGTGCCCAGTTCAAGTATCAGCCTCTCTTCTGAGTCTTCTTGATTCTCCAGGCAGGAAGTGAAATGCTGTCCGTCTGTGCTCTCGTGGGAAAAGCCAAGACTGAACAGGTATTGACTGTTGGTTAAATGTCAGGCACTATTTTCACTTTACAGCTATTATCGGATATAACTTCCAAAACAAGCCCATAAAGTAGGTAGCAAGTGAGGACACCGAGGCACAAAGAGATTAAATACGTTCTCTAGGTTACCCTGCTGGTAGGCGTCAGGCTCAGGATTAAAATCCAGGGAGTCTGTGCTCTTAACCGCCACTCTCCCTCAGGATGTCTTGATAATGTGTGTATCCTGCTTTCCTCCTAGATTATGGGATTTTTGACAGGCTGGGCTATGCCTTATTCATCTCTTTATTTCCCAAGAGTGTATAATAATGGCTGGCCTGTAACTGATGCTCAAGAAATGCTTCTTAAATGAATGCATGAATTAAAATTTAATCTAGGAAAAGCCTGTGTTTAAACTTAAAAATCACATGACATATTCAATGTTCATCTAAAGTTTGCCATTACTCAGGCTAACTCATTCCCTTTCTTTCCCAGGCATATTACCCCACTTCTGCGCAGAGAAGATATCTTAAGCCCAGATGATGTCAGGAAGCTCAAGGAAAGTAATATAATACCGGCACTAAGATGAAGCAACGGGGTGTGTCGCCCTGAGCTCTCTGAAGGACGGCAGGGACTTTGATTTGAGGAGGGTTCTTCCAACAGAGTCCTGATCACCCATCCACATCTCCCTTGGCATTTTCCTGTGGGCCCTGTGGACTTGGTTCGGCACACCACCCCCACCCCCACCCCAGGAGTAACTTCAGGATTCAGGACAAAAAGCATGAGACAAGACGTCACCAGACTTTACCCAACTCTTTCCCAGCAGAGGTCTCTGGTCAACCACAGGCTCTCTCCCCTGCTAACCTTTAACGTAACCACAGAATCTTTCTCAACAAAGCCACCAGTCATTGATTGGAGCCGACGCTCTAAATGAAGTATATTTGCCATCACTGGCTTGTATAAGCAAAGCCTTTGGAGGAATCCACTCATAAGTAAGCACCACAATGTTTGCAGCAGATCCCCCTATGCTCTGCCCATGTGTCCTTGACCTTACAATCTCAGTGGACACTTGCTGGACTTCCAGCGGCAAGCACCTGGATTTCTTTGCCTAAGGGTCTTCTATAACTAAAGGATGGCACTTTGCCACCTCCACACGAAAGGCTAGAAATGCTGGGAATTAACAATCAATGGCTGCAGGGCTGGTGGGAGTTGGTGTATAAATATCTCAGCTCCCCACCCCTACCTCCCAACCCCCCGCCCCCAGCCCCAGATGTAATTAAGCCTTCCTATGGGGTAATCTGGGAGCCACATCAAACAGTTGTCACATCCATGACTGTGGTATTACAATGGTAATTTGCTTGATAATGAAACTTGGTTTGCTTCTTTTCCTTTTCTGTCTTACTTCTCCACTCCTCTGCTGGTGTTTCCTGAATCAGTTCCCAAATGAACTATTTGCAGTCTAATGATGATCTTCTGGGAGGGTGGCTTCTGGGGGGACCAAAACTAAGACAATGGCTGTTTCACAAGTGTGAGGAATGAAGTCACTGTCATAGCCTGAGTTATGCTCAATGTTTACTGAGAGATTAAGTCCTTCTGATGGGATCTCACGAGTAGGGCTGGGTGGCATGGGAAGGTGAGAACAGAGTGGGGCTGAAGAAAAGGACAAGGAAAGGAGAAGGAGTTTGTTCAAGAAGCTAGTTCTGCTGGAGGTTCAGGAACGCAGGAAGCTGTTGGAGCTGTGCAGAAGAGAAATGCACGGAAAGATGGGAAGCCTGCAACAAACACATTGCCTCCTGGGAAACCATGAAATCTGATTGAAACAGACATCCATACGGGCTCTTTTTGTGCCATGCCCCTTTCTTCTTGGGGAATTTGCATATTCCCTGAGTAAAAAGGTAGGTATATACTGTCTAGAAAAATGTTAAGTAAACCATTGCATAATGCCTTTAGTTTCGAAAAGTAAGAACACTATTTTCTCATTTCCTTTGGAAATCTAATTGAATATTCCTTGTGAAAAATTGCTTGAGGTTAAGCACTTAAAATACATTGCTACCAGCCATGCTCCTAACGTTTTCTTGTCATTATTTACCTACGTGGAGAGCACATAGATCATGATGATGGTTCTGTAGCTGCCAAGTGAAAGGCATTAAGATTATTTTGATTCATTATATTGAATGTACTTTCATCTTTACTGTAAAAGAAATTACCTAGATCCAAATGATTACTCAAAAGTCACTTAATCTTTTGACATAAAAATGGTAAAATCTTTTGAAAATAGATGATATAGTAAGACCAAGGATAAAGTGAGTTCAACAAAAATCAATTGCCATAAGATTTAGTTTGTCTAGTTTGATCATCATGTCTTTTTTTAAAATAAATTTATTTATTTATTTTATTGACTGTGTTGGGTCTTTTTTTCTGTGCGCGGGCTTTCTTTAGTTGCAGTGAGAGCGGGCTACTCTTCGTTGTGGTGCGCGGGCGCCTCATTGCCCATGGATTCTCTTGTTATGGAGCACGGGCTCTAGGCACATGGGCTTCAGTAGTTGCAGCACATGGGCTCAATAGCTGTGGCGCACGGGCTTAGTTGGCATGTGGGATCTTCCTGGAGCAGGGATAGAACTTGTGTCCCTTGCATTGGCAGGCGGATTCTTAACCACTGCACCACCTAGGAAGCCCGATCATCGTATCATTTCTGCTGCGAAGAGAAGCAGATATTGTATCAGAACAAAGGAAGGGGAAGGCATTCTTTTGTCTTGAAGGATGTGGATGGAGGCACTGTGTGGAGAGAACTCCCCAGCAGGGAGTCATTCCCATGAGGGAAGTCACCATGGCTGCACCGCCTGGCATGCACCTCAGCAGGAATTTTAAAGTGAAGTATGGAGAAACTAGACCCAAAAGACCTTATCTGAGCAATAACTGGGGTGTCTTAGAACCGGCTCTGGCTCAGGGTTACTGAGTGCCCTCCCCTTCGGGCCATCCTCACGGGCCCAGAGGACAGGTGCTCCAGATCGCCCAGCCAACACTTGGTGGAGGAGAAACGCAAACCCAGGACTCTCTGCCCATATCTCACGCATTCTACTTCACTGTAGAAAGATAGAGAGAAGGCTGTAAAAATGCCACTCTAGATGGGCTCGGTGACAATGTGCTTGACCCCAAAGTACTGGCAAGGGTGTGCTTTGTGTCCCCAGAGCCGGCCCTGATTGTGCAGCCCTCCCAGCATGGAAGATGGTACAGAGAAGAGGGAAGGGGGAAGGATGCCTCCAGGATGCCGTCTGTGGACGATCTAGGAAGATGGTGGGGGGTGGGGGGGTGGGGGGGGAGGTGAGGAGGGGGAACAGTTGGATGCCAGCCTTGGTCCTCATGTTCTCTGGGCATCATTTCTCACACAGTGATGATCCAGCTGTAACAAGTGCACAATACATAGAACTTGTCAGGATAGCTCAATACATCCACCAGCTGTTTCTCGACGCCACGTCTTTCTTTATCATGATTCCCATGCTCTCCACCTGACTGGCTCCTTATTCATGACCCAGCTCAGGCATCTCCTCCTTCTGGAAGCCTTCCAGGTATTTGCCTGGAGTACCATTAAGCACTGGGAGGTGTTGTGCATTCCAACATCTGTCACCGTTCATAAATAGGCACAGGCAGTGTCCTCGCAGTGTTTCTTCCCTGGTGCTTTATTACAGAACAAGTGCTCAACACATGCTTTCTTCAAACGATGTCCAATGATATTACGTCTTTCTTTTTGTGGTTTCCATTTCTTCTTTGCTCCGAGGAAGAAAATCACTCTTCAAGATGCCTGTCATTTTCTTAAATAACACAGTCAACAAGGGTGGTGGTTTCCATGAGTATTGACAGAAGGGAACTGGGTAGAACACGTCGCTCAGTCACTGGTTATCTCTCCCGGTCTCCCAGACTGGCAGGTTGCCGCAAAGTTTGGCCCCCAAAAGTGGCTGTGACTTTCTGAATGTTCAGTGACACATGTGGCTTCAGGCTGGCATTTCCCAGTTACACAAGGCAGGTAACTGAGCCCTATAGGTGACGCACAGGCACCCGTATTTTTAAAACCTTTTCAAGTCGTAAGACGGGCAGCCGAGGTTTAGTGCCTCTGCTGAGATCTAGTCCCTTTGGTCTGCCCAGCGCTGTCTGTCAGACTGTGAAGCGAGCTTGTTTTCCTTCACTGAAGGATGGAGACCATGTCCGAAGGGAACTGCTGTGTCCTCGAGTTCCACATGCACTGGCGGTGAGTATTCTGCCTCAACCCCCACCAGATACAATATGACATCTGTTCTGGCCTTGCTGAGGCCACGTGGTGACGAGCCCCACTCCAATGCCCGTGGACAGACCAGCCCCGGGGCTCTGCAATGGGAAGGGCGGTATGGGGGCTGTGTCTCCGTCCCTCTGCAATGTGGGAGGCAGAGGACCCCACAGTGTGACCCAGCTCCCTGTGGAAACGTCGTGCTCTGCTTGGATTCTGACAAAAAGAGACGCTGGCTTACAGACGGTCCTCGATTTTGTCTTCTCCTTTTCTTGTTGAGCGTTGCTGGACGGAGGGTGGCTAAACCAGCTGAATTTAGATCTCTGTCTCTGATAAAGATGCTTAAGCTGGAATGAGTTTTTAGGCTCCTTTGGGCTAACTGTCCGCTCTCAGGACTGTATTTCTCTGCTAAGCGGTCCTGATCGCATGTTTTATTGCACATACATAGCAAATAACTCCGTGATCATCCCTGTGACGTCTAAAATGAATGGAAGAGCTTGTCCGATGTTTGAAATGAAATCCTATAAGCTTTTGGTTTGTATACTCTCATGTAGCTGTCCCAGAATGGTCAGATAAGGCTAAAATGACCAATCTCTGCTTCTCTTGGGGCTTTCAAAGGGAGCACGAGCTTTCAAATCACACAGACTTGGGGGTCAGGCGGGATCTTGCCACTTGCCACAGGCAAAAGGAAAGCATCCTTCAGCCCTTTAAAAAAATCTGTAGAAAAAAATGTGGTCTTACTAGTTCTCTTGGGTTTGCCCTTTCTGGAGTGCCTGCTTTAGCATGAGGGGTCCTGTTCCCCACCTTTAGAGTATTATACAGAATACTTTCACTGACCTGAAAATGCAGCGTGTTCTGTCTACTTCTCCTTTTCCTTGAAACTCAGGCCATCACTGACCTTTTTCACTGTCTCCATAGTTTTGCCTTTTCCAAAGTGTCATACAGTTGGACTCATACAGTATGTAGCCTTTTCTTAATTGCCTCACCTAGCAAAATGAATTTAAGCTCTCCAAGTTTTTTCATAGCTTAATATCTCATTTCCTTTTATCACTGAATAATATCTCACGGTATGGATGTACCACAATTTGTTTGTCTATTCACCTATGGAAGGTCTTCTTGGTTTCTCCCAATTTTGAGAAATTAATAAAGCTGCTCTGAACATTTGTGTGCAGGTGTGTGTGTGACATGATTTTTCAGCTTAATTGGATAAACACCTACAGGCACAATTGCTGAATCATATGGTAAGATGATGTTTTGTTTTGTAAGAAACCACCAAGCTGTCTTCCAAAATGGCTCTATCATTTTGCCTTCCCACCAGCAATGAATGAGAGTTCCTGTTGCTCCACGTTCTCCTCAATATTCGGTGTTATCAGTGTTCTGGACTTTTGCCATTCTAATAGTTGTGTGGTGGTATCTCATTGTTGTTTTAATTTGCATTTCCTTGACATGTGATGTGGAGCATCTTTTCATATGCTTACTTGCCACCTGTATATGTCCTTTGGTGAGACAGCTTAAGGTCTTTGCCCATTTTCTAGTTTTTTTTGGTTAAGTTTTAAGAGTTCTTTGTATATTTTGGATACATATCGTTTGTCTTCTCATGCTGTTAACAGTGTCTTTCACAGGGCAGTTTTTAATTTTAATGAAGTCCAGCTTCTCAGTTCTTTCTTTCAGGAGTTGGGCTTTTGGTATTGTATTTAATACCTTAAAAAGTTATCACCAAACCCAAGATCACCTAAATTTTTCCTATGTTATCCTGTACAAGTTTTACAGTTTTGTGTTTTATATTTAGGTCTATGATCCATTTTGAGTTAATTTTTGGAAAAGGTGTAAGATCTGTGTCTGTATTCTCACTCCCCCCTTTCTTTTCTGGTACATGGATGTCCAGCTGTTTCAGCATCATTTGTTGAAAAAACTGTTCTTTCTCCATTGAATTGCCTTTTCTTTTTTGTCAAAGATCAGCTGACATTTGTATGGGTCTGTTTCTGCACTATGTTGAACCCCCTTCTCTTGTCATGTAGAGAAATGACAATTTGTCAAGATTCCATATCTTTTCACCAGTTTTCATTTTTTAAAATGATCTTTGCTCAGCAGATATTTAATTCTGTTTTTGTTTGTTTTAAAGTCATTCTCCCCCTACACCACCACCCCCCCACCCCCCACTGCACTGGGTTTTAGGCCTTGGAAAAGAACATAGTTTATTTTATTTTATACTTGTTTCCTCATCTACAGAATGAGAATGATTGTTCAGGCCTCATAGGGTTATCTTGGGGGTTAAATGACATAATACATTTAAATTTCCTGCAAAATTGATGTTGGATAAACAATAGTAATTTATTTATTTATTTATTTATTTATTTATTTTTATATAGGAAGAAGTTAAACTATCTTTTTTTTTAAGCTCTTTATTTGAATATAATTGCTTTACACTGTTGTGCCAGTTTCTGCTGTCCAACAAAGTGAATCAGCTGTATTTATACATATGTCCCCTTATCCCCTCCCTCTCACGACTCCTTCCCACCCTCCCTATCCCACTGCTCTAGGTCATCACCAATCATCGAGTTGATCTCCTTGTGTTATGCAGCAGCTTCCCACTAGCTATCTATTTTACATTTGGTAGTGTATATATGTCAATGCTTCTCTCTCACTTCGTCTCAGCTTCCGCCTCACTCCCCACCTGGTGTCCTCAAGTCCATTCTTAACAGTAGTAATTTAAATTCACATTATGATAGAGAATGAGTCAGCCTACATTCTACTCATACTGACATTTCACATTTAACTTGGGGATAAAATGGCATGTATCAAATCACATCACAACACTCAAATTGTATTTGAGAGTCTCAGCAGATGTTTATTAAATTTAAATTGAATTGTGGCCAAACATTTTATCCAGGTAGTTCCTGTCCCATCACAATGCCAAGGAACTCCCTGCAGCAAACTTGCTTAGTGTGGTTAGTGACCATGAATGCTTGTGTTAGGCCTGTAAATGCGTTAGAGAGAGCCGGGTGCAGGTTTTCATGCTATTCCTGACATCTCATGTCCCATCACTATGGAGATGGCTGTTCCAAATGGAGATCTGAAGTCACATGTTAGTGCCAGGCCTGCTCGACCCATTCACTCTCCTGTAATAGGGAGGAACAAATCTGTTGCCTGTGCTTAGTCATGCTGGCTCTGCACCTTTTGTACAAGAATGTTCCCTATAGCCTGAAATATACAGCATAGCCCAGTTCTCAAGGCTCTGACCTTTAAGGATATAACACTTTTCCATTCATTTAGAGATAAAAGTTGCAGAAGAGAATAATGCTTGTCTTGTTGGAGGTTAACAGGAACATCATGACTTGACCTACATAGACAGCTGCAAGAAAAAAAGATTCCAACACCAAGAAGTTTGCAATAACTAAGCACACTCCACCCTCACCTGGCCTTTAGAAATGCTTTGCTGAAACCCTTTAGGGAGTTGGGGTTTGAGGGCACAAACCACCCATTCTCCTCGCGTGGCCCTGCAGTAAACCTTTCTCTGCTCCAAACTCCGACGTTTCAGTATTGCTTGGCCTCACTGAGTGTTGGGCACACGAACTTGCATTCAGCAACACTCCTAATGGTAAGATTTCACATGTCAGCACTCTGCTAATCTCTAATTCTATCTTCTCTTGGTTTCTCATTCCAGCTCCTAGGAAGTGTTTTTAGGCCCCCTATTAGTGAACTTTCTTTGTCCTTTCTCCTTATCTCTGTTTCAGAGCAAAGCTTCTTATTGCACAGGGAACTCACATCCATCCCTGGGTGCTTGTGGGGAACTCAGGGAAACGTTATAAAGTGATGGTCAAGAACAGAGCTCCGGGGTCTGACCGCCTCCATCTCCACCTCAGCTCTGCCTCTGTGGCTGTGTGACCTTGGGCGAGTGAGCTGACAGCTCCAGGTCTCTGCATCTTCCTTTGCAAATTGAAGATAATAGTCACAGCGCCTTTCCCATGGGGTCGTTGAGGATTCGAGGTGTTTCCTGTGAGCAGAGTGCTTGGTGCAGCTCCTGTCTCACAGTGAGATCTCAGGAACAATTACTGCCCTTAAGAAAAAGCAAGGAAAGGGCCAGTGACACTGTGACCCTTTCAGACCACGTCCCCCACCCCCACCAGCCACACAAATGTCTACAGTATTTGCACATACCAAACAGATGGAAATAGTTTTATGAAATTGTAACATTTTTAGCTAAAAGGGGTTAAAGGATTTCAGTGTCCAATGCTTCCATTTTGAAAAAGAGAATGGAGGCCGAGATGTTAAGGGCCAGGAAGTTCACACAGTGGCTGGGACTCACCTGACACCCACATTAAAGCACAGCTGCCCCACCTCCCACCCCAGGACAGCTGAGTCCACACCCAGCCAGCAGCAGCCTCCCCATCGTTGCTCAAGGCCCCATGAAGTTCAAGGCACAATTATACCCGTTCTCCCTGTGATTCTAAGTGCTTATTGTTTACTCGGCCCTTATTGTTTACTCACCTCTGGTGTCAGTTTCGCCACTAGAATCTTCTTCAAGACAGGATGATTCCTCAATCTTTTGTGTCACTAGGCCAGTGCAGGTATAAGGAAAAAAGTTAACACATAGTTGTGAAACAAATGGCAATATACCCACAATTTGTTTAAAATCTGACCGGTGGGGTGGAGGTAAGACAGGAATCTGTTCCCCAACAAGTAACTCAAAAGAACCAGCAGCCCAGGGCCATCAGGAGTTGTCTGCTGAATTCCCATTTCCACGGAGGCCTTAGCTATCCACAGATCGTGGTTCTTCTGCTCCCCTTTCTTTGTTGTGCCTGCTTTGGCACTGAGCCCTCGGGAACTGCTGTCCCTGTCACCTCTGGATGTGGCGGAAACAAGCGCGTCTGCTTAAGCCCTCAGCTGTCAGGTGGCCGAGCAGCTGCCGCACAGGAGATCGGCCAGGAAGCGCCTGGGCCCCACAGGAATGCTGTGTATTTAAGTGGCCTTCTCCTGGACAGCTTTTCTCATGGTCTGCAAAAGAATATGATGCCGCTTGTTGCTGATTCTGTTGGTGATCATTTTGGGGAGGGTTCAGGACATCTCAATTACCCAACCGGGCAAGGCAGTGGGGGTCTTCTGGCAGTGACATTCCTGGGCCAGTGGAAGGAATACCGGTCCCTGCCATGGCCCCATCCCAGCGGGGCTGCCTCCTCTCACCCGCACAACTGTTCTGGTTAATGTTTCAGTCTTGTATTTACTTCCCTTTCCAACCCCATCCCCTCAGTTGTTTGATCAGAGGAAACCACTGCAACATCATCAAAATATTTTTAAAGGCCTCATAAAAGAACAACTTTGGTTTGTCCTCAGTGACTCTGAGGTAACAGAATCTTCTTGAGAGAAACCAATATCATGTCTCAGTAGATAGGAAGAGAAAACAGTCCTGGAGGAAAAACATTGATTAGAAACCAAGCAGTTGCAGTAATTCTGGAAAATAATGGGGGTATTGTTAACATAACAAGCAGTTAAAATGTAAATGTCGAGTTGCCTACTAATCCTTTTGCCTAGCCTCGGTTGAACAAACAAAATTGAAAAGTCGAAATTATTTTCCCCTTTGAAATCAGAGCTTGAAAGGTAGGCAACAGAAAAGTCCAGAATTTGTGGAGACGTGTGTTGAGTATCTCCATTTATCAACCAGATCTGCTGTCTAAAATAGAGATTGGGCCATATCTACAGTAACTTCAGAAGCTGTTTTCTTTCCTCTGTAGTATGTGGATAAAAAGCTTTTGATGGTGCCACTTTTAGGGCTCTGGCTTTCCCAAGCTTCCACACTGGGCAGGTGGTGCGGATCAATTTGAGAATGTTCATATGCTGTATATTCAGGCATGGGGAAAGTTATCAAGTTTTTTGTTTTCCCCCCCGTACTGTAGCAAATTCCAAATGGTCCTGTGCTTTGATCTATAGATATATTTGTTCTTTCAATTTCTTGTTTCTTTTGGATTCTCTAAAGAACCTAATAGGCTCAAATTAAGTACTCACTACATGTCAGCAGTCTTTCTATGCCCTGGATGCCTTTGGACATGGTTATAATTATCAGAATAAGGCTGAGGCTCACTCAGAGGTGCCTCGCTGCAGTGCAGAAGAGCTGTTGCAATCTCTTGGCCTCTTCAGGGACTGAGCCTCATCTATTATTTAGACCCTGATGCCTAACACAATGTCTGGTCCTGAGGAGGTGCTCACTGACCGCAAAGATGCAGAGATTTCTCTTCCCTGCTGACATGGGATGGCAGAATGGGCTACACTCCTGAGTAATTAACAAGAGGTAAATCCTCAGACCTAGGAGCTCACCTGGCTGTGGGAGTAACTTTGCACAACTCATTCAATCTTTCTGAGCTGGAGTTTCCCAATCTGTAAGCTGAGAAGACTAAAGCCCAGCTTATAGGGTTATTATGAGCGGTAAAGAAAGGCAAGGTTTACAAAGCTGCTGGTACACAGTAAGTGCTCAATAAATACTCTTTCTCTTCCTTGCATTCTATCTGCTGATTCCTTTCCATCCTCAGTTTCACTTGGTTTTGATGAGTGTCACTTTTCCTGTTAGAGCTTTAAAATGCCAGCTGCCCCAATGACTACGGCTGTTCTGCAGTACATGGATTGATGAGACTTTGGGTGGCTCAGAGGGAAGTTTTTGCAGCCAAGAGATCCAGTTACTCAGATTTTACTATGCCAAGTTTACAAAGCTTTTACATCTTTACGTTAGCTTGTTGTTCAGAAATGCCTTTTTAATAGGAAGACAAGATTCTGGCCAATTCAAACTACCATGTTATGATTTCTACATGCCAAATCTATTTTTTTAAGCTTTTTATTGGAATATAATTGCTTTACACTCTTGTACCAGCTTTTGAGGTACACCAAAGTGTATTTATACATATATCCCCATATACCCTCCCTCCTGCCACACCCTCCCACCCTCCCTTTGTTATACAGAAACTTCCCACTAGCTATCTAATTTACAATTGGTAGTATATATATGTCTATACTACTCTCTCACTTCATCCCAGCTTCCCCTTCGCTCCCCGCTCCCCACCAACCCCATGTCCTCCAGTCCATTCTCTGCATCTGCATCCTTATTCTTGCCCTGTCACTGGGTTCATCACTACCTTTTTTTTTTTTAGGTTCCATATATATGAGTTAGAATACAGTATTTATTTTTCTCTTTCTGTCTTACTTCACTCTGTATGACAGACTCTAGGTCTATCCACCTCATTACATATAGCGCCATTTCGTTCCTTTTTATGGCTGAGTAATATTCCATTGTATATATGTGCCACATCTTCTTTATCCATTCATCTGTTGATGGGCATTTAGGTTGCTTCCATGTCCTGGCTATTGTAGATAGTGCTGCAATGAACATTATGGTACATGTTTCTTTTGGGATTATGGTTTTCTCTAGGTATATGCCCAGGAGTGGGATTATTGGATCATATGGTAGTTCTATTTTTAGTTTTTTAAGGAACCTCCAAACTGTTTTCCATAGTGGCTGTACCAACTTGCATTCCCACCAACAGTGCAGGAGAGTGCCTTTTTCTCCACACCCTCTCCAACATTTATTGTTTCTAGATTTTTTGATGATGGCCATTCTGACTGGTGTGAGGTGATACCTCATTGTGGCTTTGACTTGCATTTCTCTAATGATTAGTGATGTTGAGCATCTTTTCATGTGTTTGTTGGCCATCTGTATGTCTTTGGAGAAATGTCTGTTTAGGTCTTCTGCCCATTTGTGGATTGGGTTATTTGCTTTTTTGGTATTAAGCTGCACAAGCTGCTTGTATATTCTGGAGATTAATCCTCTGTCCATTGCTTCGTTGGCAAGTATTTTCTGCCTTTCTGAGAGTTGTTTTCTTGTCTTGTTTATGGTTTCTTTTGCTGTGCAAAAGCTTTTAAGTTTCATGAGGTCCCATTTGTTTATTCTTGATTTGATTTCCATGATTCTAGGAGGTGGGTCAAAAAGGATCTTGCTTTGATGTATGTCATAGAGTGTTCTGCCTCTGCTTTCCTCGAGGAGTTTCAGTGTGTCTGGCCTTACATGTAGGCCTTTAATCCATTTTGAGTTTATTTTTGTGTATGGTGTTAGGAAGTATTCTAATTTCATTCTTTTACATGTTGCTGTCCAATTTTCCCAGCACCACTTATTGAAGAGGCTGTCTTTTTTCCATTGTATATTCGTGCCTCCTTTGTCAAAGATAAGGCACCCATATGTGCTTGGGTTTACCTCTGATTTCTCTATTCTGTTCCATTGATCTTCCTTTCTATTTTTGTGCCAGTACCATACTGTCTTGATCACTACAGCCTTGTAGTATAGAAGTCAGGAAGCCTAATTCCACCAACTCCATCTTTCCTTCTCAAGATTGCTTTGGCTATTTGGGGTCTTTTGCATTTCCATACAAATCATAAGATATCTTGTTCTAGTTCTGTGAAAAATGGCATTAGTAATTTGATAGGGATTGCATTGAATCTGTAAATTGTTTTGGGTAGTATAGTCATTTTTACAATGTTGATTCTTCCAATCCAAGAACATGGAATATCTCTCCAAATGTTTGTGGTCATCTTTGATTTCTTTCATCTGTGTCTTATAGTTTTCTGCATACAGGTCTTTTGCCTCCTTGAGCAGGTTTATTCCTAGGTATTTTATTCTTTCGGTTGCAATGGTAAATGGGAGAGTTTCCTTAATTTCTCTTTCTGCTCTTTCATTGTTATCATATAGGAATGCAAGAAATTTCTGTGCATTAATTTTGTATCCTGCTACTTTACTAAATTCATTGATTAGTGCTAGCAGTTTTCTGGTAGAGTCTTCCGGGTTTTCTATGTATAATATCATGTCACCTGCAAAGAGTGACAATTTTACTTCTTCTTTTCCAATTTGGATTCCTTTTATTTCTTTTTCTTCTCTGATTGCTGTGGCTAAAACTTCCAAAACCATGTTGAATAATAATGGTGAGAGTGGGTACCCTTGCCTTGTTCCTGTTCTTAGAGGGAATTCTTTCAGTTTTTCACCATTTAGAATAATGTTGGCTATTGGTTTCTCATATATGGCTTTTATTATGTTGTGGTAATTTCCTTCTATGCCCATTTTCTGGAGAGTTTTTATCATAAATAGATGTTGAATTTTGTCAAAAGCTTTTCCTGCATCTATTGAGATTATCATATGGTTTTTATCCTTCAGTTTGTTAATATGATGTATCACATTGATTGATATGCGTATATTGAAGAATCCTTGCATCCCAGGGACAAACCCCACTTGATCATGGTGTATAATCTTTTTAATGTGCTGTTGGATTCTGATAGCTAGTATTTTGTTGAGGATTTTTGCATCTATATTCATTAGTGATATTGGTCTGCAATTTTCTTTTTTTGTGACATATTTGCCTGGTTTTGGTATCAGAGCAATGGTGGCCTCATAGAATGAGTTTGGGAGTGTTCCTCCTTCTGCTATATTTTGGAAGAGTTTGAGAAGGATAGGTGTTAGCTCTTCTCTAAATGTTTGATAGAATTCAGCTGGGAATCCATCTGGCCCTGGGCTTTTGTTTGTTGGGAGATTTTTATTCACAGTCTCAGTTTCCGTACTTGTGATTGGTCTGTTCATATTTTCTATTTCTTCCTGGTTCAGTCTTGGAAGATTGTACTTTTCTAAGTATTTATCCTTTTCTTCCAGGTTATCCAATTTATTGGCATATAGTTGCTTGTAGTAGTCTCTCGTGATCTTTTGTATTTCTGTGGTGTCAGTTGTTACTTCTTTTTCATTTCTAATTCTCTTGATTTGCGTCTTCTCCCTTTGTTTCCTAATAAGTTTGGCTAATGGTTTATCAATTTTGTTTATCTTCTCAAAGAATCAGCTTTTAGTTGTATTGATCTCTGCTATTGTTTCCTTCATTTCTTTTTCATTTATTTCTGATCTGATCTTTATGATTTCTTTCCTTCTGCTCACTTTGCGGTTTCTTTGTTCTTCTTTCTCTAATTGTTTTAGGTGTAAAGTTAAGTTGTTTATTCGATATTTTTCTTGTTTCTTGTGGTTGGACTGTATTGCTATAAACTTTCTTCTTAGAACTGCTTTTGCTGCATCCCACAGGTTTTGGGTTGTTGTGTTTTCATTGTCATTTGTTTCTAGATATTTTTTGATTTCCTCTTTGATTTCTTTAGTGATTTGTTGGTTTTTTAATAGTGTATTGTTTAGCCTCCATGTGTTTGTATTTTTTACAGTTTTTTTTCCTGTAATTGATATCTAGTCTCATGGCATTGTGGTCAGAGAAGATGCTTGATATGATTTCAGTTTTCTTGAGTTTACTGAGGCTTGATTTGTGACCCAAGATGTGATCTATCCTGGAAAACGTCCCGTGTGTACTTGAGAAGAAAGTGTATTCTGTAGCTTTTGGATGGAATGTCCTATAAATATCAATTAAGTTGAGATGGTCTAATGTGTCATTTAAAGCTTGTGTGTCCTTTTTTATTTTCTGTTTGGATGATCTGTCCATTGATGTAAGTGGGGTATTCAAGTCTCCTACTATTATTGTGTTACTGTCAATTTCTCCTTTTATGGCTGTTAGCATTTGCCTTATGTATTGAGGTGCTCCTATGTTGGGTGCATAGATATTTACAATTGTTATATGTTCTTCTTGGATTGGTCCCTTGATCATTATGTAGTGCCCTTCCTTGTCTCTTTTAATAGTCTTTACTTTCAAGTCTAATTTTTCTGATATAAGAATTGCTACTCCAGCTTTCTTTTGACTTCCATTTGCATGGAATATCTTTTTCCACCCCTTTACTTTCAGTCTATATGTGTCCCTTGGTCTGAAGTGGGTTTCTTGTAGGCAGCATATAGAAGGGTCTTGTTTTTGTATCCATTCAGCCTGTCTGATATGAGTATTGCTACTTCAGCTTTCTTTTGACTTCCATTTGCATGGAATATCTTTTTCCATCCCTTCACTTTCAGTCTATATGTGTCCCTTGGTCTGAAGTGGGTTTCTTGTAAGCAGCATATAGAGGGGTCTTGTTTTTGTATCCATTCAGCCAGTCTGTGTCTTTTGGTTGGAGCATTTAATCCATTTACATTTAAGGTGATTATTGACATGTGTGTTCCTGTTACCATTTTCTTAATTGTTTTGGGTTTGTTTTTGTAGGTCTTTTCCTTCTCTTGTGTTTCCTACTTAGAAAAGTTTCTTAAGCAATTGTTGTTAGGCTGGTTTGGTGGTGCTGAATTCTCTTAACTTTTGCTTGTCTATAAAGCTTTTGATTTCTCCATCAAATCTGAATGAGATTCTTGCTGGGTAGAGTATTCTTGGCTGTAGGTTTTTCTCTTTCAAGACTTTAAGTATATCCTGCCATTCCCTTCTGGCCTGCAGAGTTTATGCAGAAAGGTCAGCTGTTATCTTTATGGGTTTTCCCTTATATGTTATTTGTTGCTTTTCTCTTGCTGCTTTTAATAATTTTTCTTTGTGTTTAATTTTTGTTCGTTTGATTAATACATGCCTCGGTGTATTTCTCCTTGGGTTTATTCTGTATGGGACTCTCTGTGCTTCATGGACTTGGTTAATTATTTCCTTTCCCATGTTGGGGAAGTTTTCCACTATAACCTTTTCAAATATTTTCTCAGACCCTTTCATTTTTTCTTCTTCTTCTGGGATGCCTATGATTCGAATGTTGGTGCGCTTAATGTTGACACCAAGGTCTCTGAGACTGTCTTCCATTCTTTTTATTCTTTTTTCTCTTTCCTGCTCTGCAGCAGTTATTTCTCCCACCCATTCTATCTTCCAACTCACTTATTCGTTCTTCTGCCTCAGTTATTCTGTTGTTTATACCATCTAGAGTATTTTAAATTTTGGTTATTTTGTTGTCCATTAGTGTTTGTTTGCTCTTTAGTTCGTCTGAGTCCTTATTAACTGTTCCTCGTATTTTCTCTATTTTGTTGTTGAGATTTTGAATCTCCTTTACTATCATTACTCTGAAATATTTTTCAGGCAATTTTCCTATTTCCTCTTCATTTATTTGGTCTTGTGGGATTTTTTCCTGCTCTTTGCCTGCATGGTGTTTCTTTATTTTCTCATTTTGTCTAACTTATAGGATTTGCTGTCTCCTTTCTCTATGCTGCCTAGTAGTAATTCCTCTTGTCTCTGCTCTCTGCCCCCCGTGGTGGGGTTTGTCCAGTGTCTTGAGTAGGCTTCCTTATGGGGGGGTCTGGTGCCTGCTTTCCAGTGTGTGGCTCTGTGCTCATCTCCCTGATGAACAAGGTCATGTCAGGTGGTGTGTTTTAGGGTATCTGTGAGGTTAATATGGCTTTAGGTAGTCTGTGTGTTGATGGGTGCATTTGTGTTCCTGCCTTGCTTGTAGTTTGGTGTGAGGTGTCTAGCACTGGCAGTTGCAGACATTCAGATGGAGTTGGGTCTTAGACTCTGATACAGGGCTCTGTGAGAGTTCTCTGCAGTTAATTTTCCCTGTGTCTGAGGACTCCCTAGTAGTCTAGCACCCTGGATTCAGTGCTCCCTCCCCAGAGCCTCCTACTTAACTTCTGATGGAGTAGTCCAGACTTCAGAGGTTGCTTGTCCCAGCAATAAAGGGGTTTAAAGAAGACTGTCCAAGCCCCAGGCTAATGGCAGAGTGTTGAGTCAAACAAATACTAAATCAAGGAAACACATACATGTATAAGACACACAAATACTGAATCCAATAGAACATAAGGCACTAGAAAGACCTGACAGAAGAACCCCAGTATGCCATCAGGCAATCAAAGAGAAAACCAAAAGAAATTCAAAACCAAAAAAAAACACAACACCCCCCACACACAAACACAAAGCCAGGGAGATTTTGAAAGCTAGGATCAAATATAATAAAGAGCAAGATTCTCAGAATGAAATCAGACAATTATACTTAGAACTAAGATAAAGACAAAACCTAATAATAAAAACCAAAGCAGTGTGTCATCTGGAGAATAAAGCAAGGAAACAGAGCAGACTGATAATATTACTTATAAGTATATTAAGATAAAATAAACTAAAAAAGGATAGAAGACAGGGCAGCAGAAGAGCGTAGCGTGACTGGAAATATGAAAAGAAAAAGAAAAGAGAGAAAAAATAGAAATATATAAAAGATAGAGAAGGAAAGAATGTAGGAGAGATAAAGTTAGCACTACAAAAAACAGCTAGAAACAGAAATATGTAAAAAGTCTAAAAATAAAAATAGAAGAAAAAAATAGAATAAAAAAAATGTTATGATATGTGTAGATCCCTTAGGACTAAGATCATTATTAATTAAAAAAAAATCTAGAAGTGACCTCAGAATGGACCAGATCAATAGAATTAATAATAATATTTCTTTTCCCTTGGGGTCTCAGCTGTAAGTGTCCTTCTACCTGCCTTGGGCTTTTGGTATTACTCTGAGACCAGCAGAGCTTCCTTTATTGTTCGTCTGTAAGCGCTGGTGTGTGGGGAGAAAGAGGGTACAATTGTGGCCCCTTCCCCTGGGGGTGAGTGAGCAGTGGCACCTGCCTGGGTCATGGCGGCTCAGTTGGCCATGGCAGTGCCTATTGCTGAGGGATGCCAGTGGCTCAGGTGTAAACAGAATGTCTCCAGAGCTTGGCCACTCTGCAGGCTTTTGGCTCTTGGCTGCAAGCACTCTAGGCCAGCCCCACCCAGGGGTCTTTTTTATCCCTGAGTGTGTTAGCCAGGCCCAGAGGGGTCCTTCCTTTGTCCGTAGTAGGCACAGAGAGAGAGAGAGAGGCTATACCCGTAGCTCCTCCCCCTGCTTGTGAGTCAGCAATACTGAGCCGCTGCCATGGCCGCCCAGCTTTCTGCGGTAGGCATTCTCCACTGTGGACTTCTTCCCTCCTGTCCTCTCAGTTCATCTCTCCACTGCCAACAGTGTTTCTCACCAGTTCTCTGGTTCCCACGTTCCAGCTGCCAGACCCCCTGTTCAGCTGTGAACCCACGTCTCAGTCCGGACTGGCTGAGCCGTAGTGTGGACCCTCCGCGTGTTTCTCACTCCCTCCCATTTGCCACAGCTCAGCCGCTTCACCCTCTTAGAGCAGTCTCAAATGCCTCCCTTCTGACCCAGGGAAATTCCCCGCTGGAGAAGGGGTTTCCCTGTCAGATGAGGGACATTTCCCCGAATTCGGCAATCGCCCCTCTGTTTCAGATCCCCCCGCCCAGGGTGTGGGACCTGTCCTTTTCCTTTCTTCTCCTCCTCTTTCTCCTTTTTTTTTTCCTCTGTCCTACCAAGTTATGTTAGGATCTTTGCAGTCCTTTCTGGTGTCCGAGGTCATCTGCTGGTGTTCAGCTGGCTCTCTGTGGGAATTATTGCGTCTTTTGATGTATTCCTGATGCATTTGTGGAGAGGGATGCATTCCACGTCCTTCTACTTTGCCACCATCTTTCTTCTCTCAACTCTATTTTCTAACTACAGTTCTGATATTTTAAAAATAAATCTTATAAAAAAAACAAAAAAAAATAAATCTTGCTCTCGGGAAACTTGTACATTGGAGATTTCAAAGAACTGGAAAATGCAGATGAAGTGTGAGTGAGGACTGCAAACCCAGCAGCATCGCCCCGCCCCGTCTGTGATGCTGGATGGACGTCCCCTGAGGTGTCGACCAGGTGACCATCAAGCTGTCACCCTCAGAGGTATTAGCTAATTTCAAGGAAGTGTCTTTAATTCCCAACCTTCAGCTGGAAAATATTGCAAGCAGCTTCCGGAGACTCCTCATTATATTTTATAAATTATGTTATTATTCAGTTATTCAAAATTCCTTAGAAACCTCAACCAATATGATAGCAACCATCTAACAGAAAATTTGATGGGTTGAAAAATAACTAATGAATTTTTTCTTGCCTTAAGGGAGTGTTGAGCTGAGCTGCAGGCAGTGGAGATTTGTGCAGACTTCCAGAGTTTTCCTTTTTAGTGCTTCTCCGAGGAAATGTTTGTGTGGAGAAGAAAGGTGTCAGTATGCCATGCCTAGTAGCCATCTCTAAGGATGGACAGGAAACTAGCCTGTCCCCTCACTGTGTTCTGAAGGCACCTGTCATTGTTCGCAGGTATGATCCTATTTTATTTATTGTGTATGTTTGACATTTAAAAGTATATAGAGCCTTTTGTTTGACTCCTTCTTCTTTAAAGGACTATTGTTACTCTTACATATTATCTGGTGGTATCAGCTCTAAAAATAAAATCCTTGAAAACTCTTTCTTTTTTTTTCTTTTTGAAAACTCTTTCTTAAGTGACATTGACAAACCGACACTTGAAGTTTTCAGGATCATCCCAGAATTCTGGCTGAGGGTATTTCACGGCTTTACTTTCAACTGTTACACAGTATATGTTATAGTTCTACTTTTCTGGCATTTCAGATGTTGATAAAAAAGATGAAGGTCTCACAGAGCTTGCTGAGTTTTACATGTTGTGCAAACGGGCTGCATTATTTTCACGCTGAATGCCAAAACGTTCAGGAGGAAAGTCCAATAAAGTTTGTTTTATGGGGGACTCACATGTCTCAAATTCATCAGTCTTGGGAGTTTGTCAGCACACATCATAAAATATTCCCCAGTGGGTGCTAATGTCCATCTAACGGTGCCGACGGTCCATGAAGTGGGAATGTTCACGGTATTAGAATGATGTGCAGTGAACAGCTAGATGCATAAAGTTTAATTAGTCAGAGAACAAACTTTCCAAGCTCTAAACAACTTAATTATTTGCTGGCTATCTGTGCAATCACTGCTTTCCAAGCAATAACTCCCCCTCCCTGCTCCCCCCCCCCCCACCCCTGGGAGAGTGTGCAGGTAATGACAGTGTCAATAAACATAGCACTTCAGAATTTCTGGAACATTAAACATCCCACCCTGAGCAATGGCTCCCTGCCCCTTGCTCCCACCCCTCCCACTCCTGCCCTTGGCTGTATCTTGTGGAGCTGCACCCAGTCCAGCCACCATTCCCTCCACCACCCCTTTCACTCCACAAATATTTATGTAGCATCTTCCCTGTGCCACTGCCGCGTCCATGACGAGGTCTGAAGGATGCCACAGGCCCGCAGTGGTCAAGCGGAAAATGGATGACCTTGCATTGCTGCTTTGAGCCCAAAACCCCTTGCACTGCATGCTTCTGTCCCCTGCCAGCTTCCCAACCGACAGACCAGGCAGGAGCCGAGAGGTTGCCATGGCCTCCTGTCCCAGGGAGCCTGGCTGCCTCCCCCTTTCCAGCTCAGGCCCAGCTTCCTCTACTCTACCCCTGAGCTGCCCTGGATGCAAGGCCCCATCCATCCAAGATAGGTCGGCTCACTGAGGACCTTTGCTGCCTCAGTTACAGCAGCTTAGTGAGTTGCTTCTTTCATACAGTTCTCAGTACAATTGTTTGCAGCTCTCGGAGGAAATATTCTGCAGTGCACTGAAAGGCCAATGACATGTAACTTGGTTCTCCCAGCCTGTAAACATTTTACACCAATTAGAACAAGCAAAAGGCACCCCTCCAAGTAGACAAATTAGAAACATGTGCCCCATCTGGGGCCAATGCCACCTCAAGGACACTCAGCCAGGCTAGCATCCCTGGGCTGGGCTTTGCCCCCACTTTCCCAGCACAGGACCTGCACCCAAGGCTGGCAGCGCTGGCTTCTCTTACTGGACAGACTGGGCTCGCTCATCCTCAGCAAGTCCCTCTTCATCAGGCCCACGCTCACCTCCACAAGGCTGCTCCCATTCGGTCTCAGCTCCCATACCACACACCACCCTTCCTGGGGGCTCTGCCCAACGTGCCCATCCTGGCTCTAGCAAGCTCCCCCACCCACGGTGTCCTGTGCTTTCCACAGCCACAGCCCTCAGCACATTCTCCTGCCACCGCAGTCTGTTTGCCGGTTTGCCTAACACTTGCAACAGTGACCTTGTGAAAACTTAATTTGGGTCCTGTTTCCTGGCTGTGCCTCCATTTCAGCTGATGAGCTTTTCTTCTGATTTGAAAACGTGGAAGGAATTAGAGCAGAACGTCTGCGTGCTTCTAGGACCAAATCCATCACCCAGCTGCATCTGGATCGGGCTCTCTGCCTTCTCTCCCGACAGATGATGGAAGGGTCCCTGTGTTTACCTGGGTCCCCGCCCTCTCAGCTACTCCAGGATAATCATTCCCAAACTGCCCCCATCTCATGAACGTCATTTTTTCTTTCTATCCCACATATCCCCAGCAGAATAAGAGTGTGCTGTAACACTTCATTCATCTTAATAAAAAATATCTCTCTCCGACTACCGCCAAATTTCTCGGTTCCATTTTACAGCAAAATTGCTTTAAAGTATTGTCACTATTCCGCCTACACATCTACCCTTTCCATCCTTTCTTGAACCAGTTCTAATCAGGACCCACCCCTCCACTGACACTGCTCTTATCCAGGCCACTCGTGGCCTCCACGGTGCCAAATCCAACAGTCCATTCTCAGTCCTCATTTATTGATCTTCCAGCAGGAGTGGCTGGAAGTTGATGAACCACCTTCTTGAAACACTTTGTTCACCAGAATTCCAGAATACGTGCTCATCTCCTGTCCTCCCTGACCGGACACGACTTCTCAGATACCTGCTGGATCCTCCCAACTTCCAAACACAGGAGCCCCGGAGCTCAGTCTGCAGTGTCTCCTCTGGCTGTTCTCATGCCCTCGGTGACCTTGTGCAGCCTCGGGAATTTAAATCTAAGCTATAAGCTGGTTTGATTCTCAAATTTTTATCTCAAGCCCAGACCTTGCCTCTGAATTCTGGAATTATATTCCCAAAGGCTTACTCACTACCTTTACTGGGATTTCTAACAGTCATCTCTAATGTAACATGTTCAAAATTAAACTCGTGTGTGTGTGTGTGTGTGTGTGTTTTAACCCCAAACCAATTCTTCCTGAGTTCTCCCATCTCCGTAACTGGTACCTCTCTCTGTGTCTCCAGGGTTTGGTCCCAAAACACCATAGGCTCGTCTCACACCTCACCTTGAATTCATCAACAATCCTGTTGACTCTTTCTTCAAAGGATATCCAGAATCTGGAGATTTCTCATCAATTTCACCACTACCTATCACAAGCCACTGTTCTATTTCACTGAGACCCTGTGTGCTTAGGGTGTGCTGTGTGGACCAGCAGCACCAGCTCACCTGGGTGCTTGTAAGAAATGCAAGGTCCCAGCCTCAACTCAGGCAAAACAAACCCAAACTGCATTTTATCTGATGCCTAAGGAGTCCGTTTGCACATTAAAGTTTGAGATGCTCTGATCTAGACTATTGCAATAATCTAATTGTCTCTTTTCTTCTATCCTTGCCCCTTTAATCCTATGTTTCATCTAGCAGTCAGAACAATCTTTTAAAAATATGTCATTGGATGTTACTTGTTTGCCCCAAGCCCTGCAGTGGCTTTCCCTCTCCCTCGGAGCTAGAAGCAAATGTCCTCACTATGGTCCAGAAGCTTACTTTGGTCTGAGCTTCCCTCCCCCGATTCTCTTCTGACCTCATCTCCTCCTACGCTCTCTGACCACTGCAGCTACAGTGGCCTGCGTGCTGTTCCACTGCTGCCTGGACCCTCTTCCCCCGGATCTGGGCAACTCGTTCCTTCATCCAGATCTCTGCCACCTGATTGGCGAGGCCATCCATGTTCATTCTCCATCATCCTTCATCCCTTTCCCTGCCTTATTTTCTTGCTCATTTCTTCATGTCATATACTTATTTGCCCATTGTCTGTCTCTCTGCAGTAGAACATAAGTCCCAGGAGGCCAGGAATTCTCACTATGGTATCACCTGCTGTTGGAGTTGCACAGAGCACAGAGTAGGTGCTCCTTAAACAGGCACTGGATGAACAGACGGGTCTCCAGTTTCTTGTCAGATATTGGGTTCACCTTATAAGACTAGCAACATTTGGTGAGTGCCTGGGTTTCTTAGCTAAAGTGCCCGAGAAGGCCCGGGCTCAGGGAAACCTTAGAAAGGAAGAATTTCCTTGGCACTTCCAGTTCATCAGTTAATACACTGACCGCGTGCCCTTCCTCAATGGTTTGAGGGCTGGAGTCAGAGAACAGAGACCAGTGCTGCTTGGGGGTGGGGGGTAGGGGTGGAGGCTGGGACACTCACACCACGTGACATTGGCCAACCTGGCTGGAGGCTCTACTCCTGGAAATGTGGTAAAAACCCAGCCCAGATCCGGTCCTGGATTTCTCAAGCGCTGACCTCACCTCTTGGCTGACTTTCCTTTCCATTTAAGCTCACCTGCAGGTTTGCATTCAAAGCCTCCAGCTGAGCTGTTGTGATCAACAGTGAAGGTGAAAGTCTGAGCAAACCTGCAGTGAAAGCAGAAGGTGGGCTATAGCACCAGGCTATAGCACAGGACTGCCTGAGGTCGCTGGTAACCGGAGGAGACAGCTGGACAGTAAATAGCCCCCAGGTCTGTGGCATCCAGAGAGCCGGGCACAACCTCTTTGCCTTGCAGTCACACAAAGGACCAAAGTCAAAGATGCCCTTAAGAAGCTTAATACGGAACCGTATCATAAAAGCATCGTAATCTTCGATGTTTATTAACACAGGGGGAGTAAATGCTGAGAAGGATTGCATTTAACCAGGCAGAGATATTTGGCAGACTTACCAAGCAGGAGTTGAGTTCCTCTTTGGAAGGAATTTGCTTTTTTTTTTTTTTTAACATAAAATTTTCCCCTAGTGCTTGTAACAAGCACATTACTATTGTAATGTGGTTTCAACAGCACATTACTATTCTCAATTACCGTCTAAGTGTTTCAGAGTCTCACAGCACTTCTGCTGGAAAAGACCTGAGAAGTATTCTTGCCCAAATCCACTGTAGTTTCATAGATAAGGTGAGAGAAGTTCAGAGAAATGAAGCAATTTGCCCTGGGGCTGTAAGCAGCATGTTGGGAATGGCTCTCCCATTGATTCACCAGCCCACCTGCCACCCCAGCGATGAAGCCACAGCTAGACACCCACTCAGCCTCCTTGCACCAGAGCCAAGGCCAGAGGCGAGTCTTCCACACCTGCCACCCCCCCTCACCACGCCCACGCCCTGACACTCAGAGCCCTTCCCTGGCTCCTTGTCTGAGAACATAGCCTGGAGTTCAATCCCGTCTTTCCCAAGCTTTGCCCCGAGAAAACAACTGCATGTGCCTGTTTCCTCCCCTGAAAACTGGGGACTAATGCTCCCCACTTTGTAGGGTTGCTCTGACGTCCATAAGAAACCAAGTAAGAGGATTTCCTGTAACTCTGTAGATAAATACCAAGTAAGTACTCCCCTTCCCCATCAATCCCACTTCTTCACTGTCCTGCCTTTGGCCTATGTTAAGTAGGAAGTATCTCTGATAAAAGAACTCACAGCCCCCGTTTGACCTTGAGCAAGGTGCAAGTAAGTGATAAAGCTTAATGTGTTCAAATAGCCAGAGGCTGTCTGGACCCTTTAGCAAGAGAGAATTGGGTCTTAATCGTAAAGCTCAAAAGGGAGAGGTCCTGAGTTCCCTCTGCCCTCCCCCCCATCTAACTGGCCAACTCCACTTCTGACTCGGTGTCCATGGTGACAAATGGCATATAAGTGTCTCTCCTCCACACCTCCCTGTCCATTCCTTCCTGCACGGCAGTCAGGGAAAACGTTCAGACTTTAAAATGGGTAAAAAAGATGACTGGGTGTATGAGTCATTTTCTGCAGAGAAATAGAACCAATATATGATACAAACACACACACACTGATGTGCAGTTGAAGTCTGATGGCGGGAAGAGGCTGTCCCAGCTCAGGGCAGTCAGACAGGAGGCGTGTTCTCTGACTCAGTTTTTCTGTTCTATGGATTCTGCACTGGGCCCCACAAATCCCGTAGGTGGCACTGGCTACGGAATTTGCCTTATCAGTGGAGGAGGGTCGTTTCTGGGTGGTCTCTCAGATCCCAGACTCTTCTGTCCCTACAAGCGCACTTGAGGGTTCTAGACGTTTCTGAATCTGTGCTCCGAAGCAGGACAATCTCGGGCTGTGCTGGGATCCCAGGCTGAAGATGAAGATTTCATACAGTGAAGGGAGAGGTATAAGTGGCCGTCCACTACATTGTGAAGCTGGAACCAGGCCCCTGAGCTCAGAACCTGGACTCTTGCTGTTTACCATCTGGGTGACCTTGGGCAACTTTCTGAGACTCTCTGTACATAGAACAGAAGGTAAAATCATACCTCAAAGAGCTTTGCCTGCAGCGTAAGAAGCCTTCCATAACTATCAGCTAGTTTTAGGAACTTATTGAGTGTTTGTAAGTGCTGGGCCAGAGAATTTAGATGTATGTGTGAATCTTCATGGATTAAACGGACTGGAAGTGGAGGAACCTTTGCGGGGATGGAGAAAACCTGACCAGCCTAAAGGCGTTTGTACCCAATATTTCATATGAAAACACCATGAGGCCAAAAAACAAATATACAGAATGTTGTGGGCCATATTTTGTCCATAGGTCGCGATGTAAACGAGCATGATTATTTTTTGGAAAAATTGGTTTCCTGTTAGTGTTTCTTAGCATGTTATATCAAAATGATAATGTCCTAAGGTACAGCCCCTGAAATGATCACTTTCTATCGAAAAGGCAATACACCCAATAGCATCCTGAGAAAGTTTCCAGGGCTCGAGGAAAATAAATCTATGATATTTAGACTCTTTAATAATGCATAATACATATTTTTTAATTTCGAGCATGAATTCTTTTAAAGGGAGTTCTTATTTTGAAACTCATGGCCTCTAGTGAATGATATTGTGTAGCTAACAGTGATAAACACCAGACACAAGACAGAGGAAAATGCTCCACATCCAGAATCTTGGGGCTGTCTGTCTGTCATCTGTCTGTCTGCCTCCCTGAGCTCCCCACCCCAACTCCACCCCAGCCAGGTGCACATCCACAAACTGCGCAGAGAGCTTCTGCTCTGATTAACCCCATTCTCTCTGCTCCTTGTTTATATCAACCCTACTTCCTTCTCCTGACTTCCCAGCCTTGTATGGTCGTAGCAGGGGGGTTCTGCCCTTTTTCTATTCCTTCGTCCACTCTCGGTTCACTAATATTTGCCATCCCCGTATCAACATCCCCAAAGCCACACTTATAACACATACATGAGATCTGTCTTGTCAATGCGAAAGAGCGAAACTCAGATGAACACAGGATGGGGGAGTGGTGTCAATCATTGCCCTGACATATCAAATCAGACACACTGGCCATTAGGTTCTGCACCCAGCCATCTAATAACCATATATTCACAACCTTATCACAAGTCCAAACAGATGTTATGAAACATCAGGGGTTTTCTGGCTACAAATATTTTAAATTGAGAGGGTTTGTCAACTGATTCCAGATAGTTGATTTTCGAACAATACCATTTTAAATAAAGATCTCTTTCTTAACAAGCATATGCATAAGGAATGTATGGTAGATAAGATAGAGGATGAAGCACAAAACACATTATCTTTGAAGGATGTTTCAACTCCCACAGGATATCATGGAAATTCCTGAAACTTCTAGGGAAAGAGATAAAACAATGTGTTCTCTACTTTGATGGATAGGATGCTAATGTTTTCTCTTCTGGAACACACATCCCTAAGGAAACAGAAGCACATGGTAATTGGTTGAATTTTTACCTAAGTTGCTGCCTCCCATTTTAGGCACATGGAGCGCTGGGAGTTCAGATTTGTTTTGGTTACCTATTTGTAGAGGAAATCCCCTTTCCTGAAGATAGGAGTTTAAATGGCCTTGAGAACTCTCTTTAGTTGCTCCAAAGCTGTATCATCACACCCCTGTCTCTGCCTATACCGCACACACACCCCTGCACACACTCACACGCGCACACCCAGAGGCACGGAGAAGCAGGGGCTACCTTGGACTTAGGCTGGGAGACTGTAAAAGGTATTTCCAATACCTGCTTGTTAAACAAATGAAGGAATGCAGGGTTCAGTTATGTAAACTGCTGGGCATGGGACAATACAGGTGAGGGGTGTGTGGACTGCTTCATTGCTTCTAGCCAGTTCTCCCCAAAGCCTTCATGTTGTGAATTCCCATGAAACACTCCTAGAGTCTTAAAGGCAGACGAGTCTGAAAGTTTAAACAGGCTTCGTCTCCTTCTCATCTGGACACACCAAGCCGCATGCGTGGGGCTTTTGTTTTGAAATCATACTGTTTCTTAAGGGTAAGAAAATAAATAAAAGAGTGGTTTTCCCAGTGCATTTCAAAGGCATTTATGAGAACCTCTGCAATACATCTTCTTTTATTTGAAGTGATATCGACTGACGATCATTCTTCTGAAATAGAGTATCCTGAGAGCCAGAAAGCCAAATGAATCCGCACAGTAAATTTTAAACCTGGCCTTTCCTGTGTTAACATTTTCCTCTCTGTCCATTCATTGAATGTGAATTTAATGGTCTGGAAATGCCAGCAGGTTTTCTAAATTTTTCTCTGCATAGTATTAAACCGACTCATTTATTCGGGTCCTAAACTATATTATAAGCTTCTTAGCGGTGAATTGCTCTAATTATGATCAGATGACTAACCATTTCCTGTTAAATAGATTTGATAGTCCAACAGATTGGGAGGAAATTATTCTTTAGTTTGTTCTATCCACCCCCCCTCCTTTACTCGAGAATTTTCCCCTGACATTTGAGGTAAGTGTTCCTACAGTTTATAATTCATATTATTTTAGCCCCGATCCCAATTCAGAACTTCTAAAACTGCATAACCTTACTCTCACTTGGGGTGAAATTGCAGATTTCCTTCCTGCTTGGTACTGGAAACAAGGTTCACAATATCTGGCCTTCGGACACTGAGCCATCTTTGAAAAAAATTTATTTTTAATTAAAGAGCCAGTCTTATACATCTATTTTCATATACTTCCGCTTTGGACAGAAATCTTTTACTAAAAAAAAAAATCATCTTCAGATTTTCTTATTTAAATGGAAAACTAAGGATCAAGTAAGGATTTTTATTCAATAATTTCTGCCTTTGGTAATACAACTTCAGGCAAATTAAGTGACTGCCTAAAAGGAAAGGAATGCGTAAGTGGCTAAGAGTCTGCATCTTAGGGGAGAATAACTGATATGCCAATTAACTAGTTTTCCAATCAACCATTTCTAAAGACAACGGGACAACACTGCACCAAGGACATCCTATCCAGTTCGCTTCATCCTATTCTGCATTGCCACAGGGGGTCCTCCCAGCCTCCCTCCCCCCACACAAGGTGTGATTAGAAGTCAGTCCTCTGAAGCCGTCCTGGAAAGTGAATCTGGAGTTTTCATTGCCTTAGGATTCCTCAGAAGGTGTCACCACCTTCTCCTCATGTCAAATAGAGATCAAGAGCTTCAAAATTATTATAACAAAAGGATTTGGTTTTTCAAGTTCATTTATTCCCCTCGCAATCATGTTCTGCAGTGTAATGATAATATGGGAGATTTTCTGGAAAGATTAAGCTTGGGAATTTTCATAAAGAGAATGGTACTCAAAGTAAAGATTTGCTTTTCCCATAGATAATCTGCTGAAATTTTCTAAGGACAACTTCCTTCTTCTTTTCAAGGAATTAAATTGCAGCAGAATCACCTTTTGGAAGAACCGAAATTGGGTGGGTTGCCATTTTCTTGCCTAAAGTTTCCTCATTTCTCCAAATCCCCAGGACCCCTGACCCCCTGCTTCTGCCAGTCACATGATCTCCTCACCATATGTCACAGAGCTTCCACTTGCTAGGGTCTACACTCTGCCCAAGCCTGTGGGGGGAAAACATACACATCACATCTAGCCAGTCAAAACCATCTGACTTTCTCTGGCTGACCACTAGCTTCTCATACATCCTTTATTCCTTAAAACCAGTTTTTTTCTTTTTTTCTTTTTTAATTGGGGGTGCACCCCACTGGTAAAAATGTTTTGAGCATCTCCAATACGTGTGTATTTATGTATAAGCTATAAATATGTATTACTCTCTGAATTTATCATTTGTATTTTAAGTATACACAAAAATTGAACTTAAAAGGTATTTAAATCACAACATTGTTAATCAACTATATTCTGATACAAAATAAAAAGTTACAATAATAACAATAATAATATTAATAAATTTTTAAAAGGCTTTACAGAAAAAAAAAGTATTAAAGTAACCATAAATAAAAGTCCTAAGATTTTCTTTCTTGCACTCTTGCTGGGCTTTGGGCAGCTGACTCTGCAGACCGCTGGATAGTGGGTGGTGATCCCAGAACCCGGAAGTAATGGAGAGGATGCGGAAGTTGGCGGAGACACGGCACCACACGACTGCAGACTGAAAGGAGGCAGAAGCGTGCTGAGTGAGACTGGGTTTTGTGACTTGCCAGCATCCAGATTCACTCTGAGTCACTTTGGTTAATCCCAGCTCCCACTAAGCTCAGCAGTGTCATGCATCAGGATGACTAACAGCTGAATTAATGATAAACCTACCGAATTACGCATTCCTCAGGATTGTTTCCACAAAACCAGAAGAAGTTGGGAGAATATGACAGTCCTCAACTCTGTCTGCCAGAAACACACAGCTCCCCCAGCTTTTCCTAAGATACGATGTAAAATGAAGCTATTAGCACATGGCGTGGTCGTTACTGGGAACTGCAGATCACACCACACGAATCATCCCCACCTCACTGAAGAAGCACCCTAACCCTGCGATAGATGAAGATTGTGAACTTCCAGAAATTCATCCGTGTTTTAAACAAAACATTTGAAGAGATCTATTCTGTTTTCATTAACATTATGAAAAAAATCATTAAAATCTCAGTTGGGTTTTTTTTGTTTGTTTTAAATCTTCCAGGGCTTTACTAGTTAAATGTTGAGGAGTTTGCAGTTGGTTAGAAAGAAGATATGATCACAGATCTCCTTGTCTTTATTCCCTTTAATATCACCTCTGATCTCTACAAGATGAGGCAGAGATGTGCTTGGGCAAAGGCTTACATCAAAGAGAAACGCAGAAGGAACCCCTGGCTGCACAGAAAGATCAGACAGAGAGAGCTGTTTCATTTAGCAGACATTGGTGTGTTCCCTCACTCGTCAGGTGTCTACAGAATTCCTAACTGTGTTAGGTGGTCAGGATGCGGAGCACAGAGATGCCCGCCCATCCTCAGTGAATGCACAGGCCAGTGCGAGAGGCAGGTAAACAAGCAGGAGCTTAGTTCCCTGTGAGAGGACCTTACTCACAGGAATGCCCGGGGCACCGTGATGGCCCAGAGTGCCCTGGGAGTCCCACAGCACTTGGGTGGTCCTCCACTCTTGCTGCCCGGGTTGAATTCTAAAAAGTATAATCAAGTTTGACAGAAGAAGATAATAAGAAACGTTTACCCAGCACGTGCTGTGTGCCAAAGACTCTGCCACCAATTTGACGAATACAGTTTCATGACAGGAATGTAATGAGGGAAACCATGAGGGAAGGCCTGAGAGCCAGGCTTCCTGAATTCACCCAGCTGCAGTGTTTAGCAGCTGGCTGCATTAGGGTAAGTCAGCTCACCTCTCTAAATGTCAATTTCTCTGTGTGTTGAAGGGGATAATAATAGCCTTTATCTCAGAGGTAAATGCTATAGTTATGAGGAATAAACCAGATAATCTAGGGAAAGCAATAGGACTATGTCTGACACAGCAGATGTTCAGTGGATGTTAGCTGTTGTGTAACTGTTAATCCCAATGACCTATGAACTAGCTGTTGTTGCTATTTTGTGTCCATTTTATAGACAGCCTTAGTAACTTGCAATGTTGCTACCATGGTGTGGAACCCAGGCCCTGTGGGGACTGGCCAGCAGAGACCCTGACCCAGGAAAGGGAGCAAAGATGTTAAGAACTTGGTGATTCGGGGAAGAAGCAAGGAGAGGATGTTTCAGAGGAACGGCGAGGGTGATTATTTCAGAAAGAGGAAGTCAGCATTGCAGAGTGTCCAAAAGAAGTAGATTGGAGATATTTTTCATTATGTGAATGTTAATAGATTATTATATGAGTAGATGATCCACATGAGTAGATAAGAGGCACTATCTTGGAATTTCAGAATTTTAAGCGGATTTTGGTTTTATCCACAAATCAGATAGAAACGGGGGAAGGGGGAGAGACTTAAGATGTGAAGAGACTTAAGATGTGCAGCTGAGAGAGGCCAAAGTTGCAAGGTGTTAGGATTGAAAAATTAACACATGGTATATACAGAGGTTTCATTTTGCTTTTCCCATTGGTTCCATATTTTGTTGCCATTTGACATTTAATTGTAAAGAGTGTATGGCACACTACTTTGCTTTGCCATACCAAAACATGTTCTTTTTTGTTTACAAAACACTGGTTCCTAGAATTTCTTCCCATCTAGTCCTAAGGCTCAGTTTTCTACACTTGGATGCTATACCCCAAACTGCAGTTTCAATTCAGTACTGGTGACCAGGAAAAGGACATAACCTGAGAGAACTGAACACCTGTAACCCCTTTTACAAGTTGCCTCTAACGGAAGGAGACACCTACAGGAGCTGCTTCAGGAATGAGTACCACCTTCTCCGTGAAAGGCCCTTCTCCATCCCTTCTAGAAGGGCTTCTGCTATGGAAACTTTCCTGCTTACTGTTTCAATCCTACTAGTTCATTTATCAAACATGAAAAACAAGACAAGCATCTAATGAAACACTAAATGGTAGTCGTCCTCTGTTTTCAATGATGGAAATAGCAACAGTAAATCATCACTTCCCTTCACATCTTCACTAACTCATGTTTCCTACTAAGGTGCAGAGTGAGAAACACCAAGGTCTGGCAAACAATGCTGAAGTGTGACGTCATTGTGTGGTCCTAACCGTTTTCTCTAAGGAAGCAGACTTTAGGCACTATTTTAATTCCATTAATGACCACTCAAGATAAGGAGCTTTTTCCAAATGTTTCGGGTGCCTCCTTTCCATGCTCAGAGGACTTTTAAAGCTGGGAGAGGCTTGGCAAACAAATGAGTGGCTTCTAGGCCCCAAGGCATAACCTCAAATGAATAATAAATAGAGAAATTCTGCTCACAGTTTTCCCCACACAGATGAAATAGAATGAGTCTTTCTTGGGCCTGTAATTGCAACAGCTCAAACTACAAATAGTTTCTGCCAGATTTCAAAGGTGTTCAGGAAAGTGCTCGCTTCGGCAGCACATATACAAAGGTGTTCAGGAAAAAGTTTATTATGTCATAAGCAACGTGCCTATCACTTATTTTTATGAATATTGTAAACAAAACCACAAAACATAACAATTAGTTGAACAGAAAGTGCATGCAAACTGGAAGATAAGCTAATGGATAACACTTCTCTTTGTATTAAGAATGTATCTAGGCTTCTCTTGGTGGTGCAGTGGTTAAGAATCCGCCTGCCAATGTAGGGGGCACGGGTTTGATTGGGTTTGATCCCTGGTCCAGGAAGATCCCACATGCCGTGAGCAACTAAGCCCATGTGCCACAACTACGGAGCCTGTGCCCTAGAGCCGTGAGCCACAACTATTGAGCCCAAGTGCCAGAACTACTGAAGCCCAGGGACCTAGAGCCCATGATCCACAATGAGAGAAGCCACCGCACTGAGAAGCCCGCGCACCGCAAAGAAGAGTAGCCCTTGCTTGCCACAGCTAGAGAAAGCCCATGCGCGACAATAAAGACCCAATGCAGCCAAAAAATAAATAAAATTAAAAAAAAAAAGGAAACAAATAGTTCGATTTAAAAATGGGCAAAGGACCTGAATAGACAGTTTTCCAAAGAAAATATACAAATGGCCAATAGGTACATGAAAAGGTGTTCAAGATCACTAATCATCAAGGAAATGCAAATTAAAGCAACAAATGAGATATCATCTAACACCCTTGAGAATGGCTATAATAAAGACACACACACAAACAAACAAACAAAAAGCAAAAGATAGCAGTATTGGTGAGGACCTTAAAAAAAAGGGAACCCTTGTATGCTGTTGGTGGGAATGTAAACTGGTGCAGCCATTATGGAAAACATAGGGGAGGTTCCTCAAAAAACTAAAAATAGTGTTACCATATGATCCAGCAATCCTACTTCCAGGTATATAATTGAAAGAAACAAAATCAGTATCTCAAAGAAATATCTGTACTCCCACATTCACTGTAGCATTATTCATAATAGCTAAGATATGGAAACAACCTACGTCTGTCAGTGGAGGAATGGATAAAGAAAATATAATGGAACATTATTCAGCCATAAAAAAGAAGGAAATCCTGCCATTCACAATAACAGGGATGAAACTGGAAGGCATTATGCTAAGTGAAATAAGCCAGGCAGAGAAAGACAAATACCTTATGGTATCACTTGAATGTAAAATCTACCAAAAAAAAAAAAAAAAAATCAAGCTCACAGAAACCAAGAGTAAAATGGTGGTTGCCAAGGGCTGGGGGATGAAGGGGTAGATGCCGGTCAAAGGGTACAAACTTACAGTTTTAAGATGAATAAGCTCTGAGAATCTAATGTACAGCGTGGAGACGGTAGTTAATGATAATATTTAAGTACTTGAAATTTGGTAAGAGAGTAGATCTTAAGCATTCTCACCAAACAGAAAATGGCAACTATGTGAGGTGATGGACGTGTTAATTTACTTGATTGCGGTAATCATGTCGCATTGTGTACATGCATCAAATCATTGCATTGTATACCTTAAATATATACAGTTTTGTCAGTTATATCTCAACAAAGCTGGGAAAGGTGGGGAAGGGATTATGTATGTGGTCTTAAGATCTGAAAATAAATAAATAAAAGGTAAGACCATTTAAAGTCCTTTTGGCCTGCCTCCAGCTCAAATAACCATGAACTCTGTGGATGCCCAGTGGGCTCCTCGTGGTCTCTTTTTCCATTCTGGCCTCTTGGGGAGAAAATGCTGGGTGGGATGGAGTGTTCCAACACCCCATTGTGTGCAGTGTGTGTGATGTGCTCCTTAAGGCAGGAATTAAAGCCTTTAGGGGAATCACGGGGAGATTTTAGAGAGACTAACAATGACATTGAACGCTGCACCTGCATCACCTCCCCTGGTGCAGGCAGTGTTGTTTCTGTTCCTCCTTCTCTCTCTCCCTCCACCATCCAGGCAGAACGACTTAGCATTTGCACGATGGCTTGTACTTCTGTCAACTTTTATCGGAAGAAGGAAGTGAGAAAAATCAGTTTGCTGCCCCTAAAGCTCCAATGGACGTTCTGATCATTGTAGGTATTTGCCCAGATTCACGTGAAACAACAACAACCTGAAGTGAAAGCCCCTGGGAGATTAGGAGATAAAGGAGAAGATGGCTTAAACTGTTCGGGAAACAAGGAGGATCTAAGGAAGGAAATAGCCAAATAACCACAGGAAGTATCAATATGTAAAGAACCGAGTCGATAGGCATTTCAGAGACCCTATTTGATCAAATCCTCAAGGCCTCCTTCATCTGGTTTTACCTCTTGTCTTGGGAGAGCAGGGCAGGGAACAAGGGTGGGTCTGTCCCTGGACTGACCTGGAACGTGGGATCACACACAGCTCCCGGCTGCCGCCCCTCCTCACACAGCTCATTGCTGGCAGGAGCTGGTCTTTCCCCCACTTCTCTTGTCCTGTCAGTGTATTGAGTTGGCCAAAAGATTCATTAGGGTTTTTCTGTACGATGTTATGAAAAAACCCGAGTGAACTTTTTGGCTAACCCAACAGCTTCATCTCTACCCTCACTTCAAACTTCTCTTGAGCCACTTTGATCCTCCAGGGACACACATGAGGGTAACACATGGGCAAAAAAAGATAAAAATGCTGAGACAGCTACCGTTTGGGGAGAGGGATAGTGGGCTGTGGGGAGAGAGGCACGTTACATACGACCTTGCAATGAACAGGGAATCTGGGTTTTTGCCCAGAAGCCAAAACTTGAACTTGCTAAAGTCTGCAGAGGTTCTGGGGCTCATGTGTGGATTTACAAGGTAACGTTTACATTTGCCATATACGTGTCCTGAGTAAATGTCACCTAGGAAGTAGTCCCATTTTGCTGGGAGAGTCCCAGATAGCACAGCCTGGCTCTATGCCTCGAGGCTGACATTTACTCGGGAAGTGATCCCGGGCAGTGGAGGTGAGGGGCAGGGGGTGAACATGGGAAGGAGGGAAAAGCCAATTCGGGTGTCTGTAGGGCTTAGCTCACAGGACTTTCTGAGGAGCCTGCTAAGTCAAGCCATAGAGCTGTCCCCCAGAGGACAAACGGGAAGCGACGACCCTCAGCTCCCATCCCCCACTGGCCAAATGTGGCCCCCTGGCTGTTAACTCCCCTGCACTGCCTAGCAGGTGCCCATAAGCATCTGCAGAGGAACCCCAGGGCAGGAAGCAAGAGGCATAGGCAGTGGGCCCTTGGCCCGGAGATGGAAGCTTCCATTTGCTCCAAGCTGGTCAGCGCCTCTGTGGAGCTGACCATTTCAGCGGTGGCTGCAGTAGAAGGCGGGGTGGGAGGGCCCAGAGGATCGCAGGGCCCACAGGAGGGGCCCACAGGGCAGGAAAGACCGTTGTTATAGGGCAAGAATGAAAGGGCAGCATACACGTTCTTAGTTCCACTTGCAGCCTAGAGTTGCTGGTAACTGCCTTCACTTTCCCTTTCACAGCCAAAAAATATGCATAATATATAATGTTTTTAAGTATTTGTTTGATACATGAAATTTTGACTGAGATTTCATGAATGTACATGGCATTGAGACGGCAGATGAGGTAAAGCTTTACAGGCAGGTCCCCGAGGTCAGGCATGGCTGTCTCTGCTTCGGAGGATTATACTGTTGAAAGCCCTTCTGTGGCATTGCGTCCCCAGACTGACTCATTCCCTGCAGTCCCCGGCACATCCATCAGAAGTGGAGCGAGGGCCCTTTCTGTGTGACAGCTACGAGGGCGACGAACCTATTACCTGTTTAAATGTCCGTGGCAAGAAAAATTCCCAATCTGTCAAACGTGCAGACAAGGTTGTTGTCTGGCCTTCCCGCTGCTGTCTAAGTGGCTGAGTGAAATATGACGTCTGACTTCACATCTTTGTGTGATGATTTGCTGGGTAATTCAAAGGCACCTCTGCCTCTGACTCAGAAAACCTAATGAAGTGGGATGCGTTGCTGCCAGTTTTCTGAAACTCACAAAAGAAGGGTTATAAATATTCACTTTCCATCAATTCATATTTAATGTCGCATCTAAATTAAAACCAATTTATTACAAGGGCCTAAAAAGCCCTTTCAAATTATACATTCTGATCTGATCCTCTTATGGCCTACTGCATGAATGCATCTTGACTGTCACAAATACATGATTTGTTATTTAAAAAAGATCCTAAACTTTTTAGATACAACACCAAAGGCATGAGCTATGAAAGGAATAATTGATAAGCTGGATTTTATTAAAATTTGAAACTTCTACTCTGTGAAAGACACTGTCAAGAGAATGAGAAGATAAACCACAGACTGGAGGAAAATATTTGCAAAGATACATCTGATAAAGGCTTATTATCCAAAATATACAGAGAACTCATAAAATGCAACAATAAGGAAATGAACAGCCTGATGGGAAAATGGGCAAAAGACCTGAACAGACATCTCAGCAAAGATACACAGGAGGCAGATGATCATATGAAAAGATGCTCCACTCATATGTCGTCAGGGAAATACAAATTAAAACAACAGTGAGATACCCCTCCAAGCCTACTACAGTGGCCAAAATCCAGAACACTGACGCTACCAAATGCCGGCGAGGATGTGGAGCAACAGGAACTCTCTTTCATTGCTGATAGGAATGTAAAATGGTACTCCGGAATACAAGTTAGCATTTTCTAACAAAACTAAGATCCAGCAAGCTGGCTCCTTGGTATCTACCCAAATGAGTTGAAAATTATGTCCAAACAAAAACCTGTATGTGGATATTTATAGCAACTTCATTCATAATTGCCAAAACTAGGAAGCAACTAAGATGTCCTGTAGTAGGTGAATGGGTAAATAACCCTTAGTACGTCCTTATTATTCAGCACTAAAAATAAATGAGCCATCAAGCCATGAAAAGCCATGGAGGAACTTGCAATACATATTGCTAGTAGAAGAAATCAGTCCGAAAAGGCTGAAAACTATATGATTCTAACTGTGCAACATTCTGGAAAAGGTAGAACTATGGAGATAATTAAAAGATCAGCGGTTGCCAGGGGTAAGGGCAGGTGGGGAGGAATGAACAGGTGGAGCACAGAGGATTTTCAGGGCAGTGAAAATACTCTGTGTGATGCTATAACTGCAGATACATGTCCTTTCACATTTGTCCAAACTCGTTGAGTGTACAACACTGAGAATGAACCCTAATGCAAACTATGGACTTTGGTTGGTAATGATGTGTCAGTGTAGGCTCACTGACTGTAACTGATGCACCAGTCTGGTGGGGAATGTTGATACAGGGCTGGGGGTGGGCTGGGGTGCATGAGTGGTGGGGGTAGATATGAGAAATCTCTCTATCCTCCCCTCAATCTTGTTGTGAACCTAAAACTGCTCTAAAAATAAAGTCTATTTAAAAGGAAAAAGAAAGATCCTAGGTCTAAAGCAAGTGTATAAGGCACCAATGCTCTCCCACGTAGTCAATTTATTATTTTACTTTTTTCAGAGAAAAAAGGAAAAAAAAAAGTAGATGACTAGGGATCCAACCAAAGACTAGAGATTTTAAGGGTTTTGTTTTCACTGGAATCAGTAGCATTATTACGCCAAAATAACAAGTGATAATTTTTGAGGATATGTTAAGGTGTCCAACAAACATGAGTTTTAAAGAACATTTACTCCCCTGTATCTCTGGGGTGTAGGAATGCCAGCCCTGGCTGTGAGTCAGCACCAGGTCTCAGCTTGTGCCCGGAATCACAGTGACGAGGGCAAGTGAGTCATCTGCTCTGAGCCTCTGAGCCTTTCTTTACTTAGGAAATGAAGATGATAATACCCTGAAGATTGCTGCAGGAATTAACTGAGATAATAGTAAATGTTAATTCCCTTTCCCACTTCCCATCTCTTACAAACACTTCAAAAGAAAGAAAACAGGTTTCTTGATTGTCAAGGTTTCTTGCTCTTCTTGCATGCCCTTACATCACGTCCTCCCGGCAAGCGGTGATCCACAGACAGAGGGTTATTGCAGAATAATAAACCACCAGCTGGGTTGACTTGATTTTGAGATGTTTTCTGAGACAATCAACCGGCTGCCCAAATTAGGCACGTGTAGACAGAACCTTGTGTTTTGCAAACAAGGATGCCTGGAGACTAAACAGGATATGGGAGGATTGCATTTCTTAGTCTTGAATGTATTTCTTTTAACATTTTATCATTACAGAGACCTTTTTAAAAAAAAGTTTTGTCACCATCCAACTATATAACTTGTAAATTTTAAAGTGTCCTAAAAATCTTTTTAAAGAAAAGGCCAGAACATGTTGCTTGAAATAATGATCAGATATTGGGCTAGAACTACTGTTTCTATGTCCTCTCCTCTTTTCAGGCACTAGCTCACACTCTTGGCTTTGCTCAAATTGAGTTTCACCTTGGGTGTTTTTGTGACTTTGTCTGGAGACAGCATGAAACAGGCATATCAGCAGAGGAGTCAAAGCCTTCTTCTGACTTTTATGAGTCACCTATCAGGAGATTGTGATCCTTGGTACCAACGCCAATAGGCCAAGTATTTAAGACCATACCATCTGAGTCAGATGCAAAGCCTCCAGTGGTTTGGAGCAGGTTACCTAAACTTTCCAGAAAATTGGGCTAATAATATTGCTTAATTCACCATGTCATTATGGGGACTAAGCAAAGAAATGTACATGAAATGCCTGATACATTGGCTAGGACATGAACAGGCCTTAATACCTGTCAGTCTATGACTATATATAGTTGGAGATATTGCCTGTCTGTTGGGTGCCTAGGGTGGATTTATGACAATCAAGCTGGAGCTGCAGTTGTAGAAGATTCCAAGCTGAGTTCTTTGCTAGCTGTTCTCTCTTGGAGTCAATACCCCTTACAGACAGAAACTTCAGAAGCTTGTTGGAGAAATATTCTGTCTGTTCTGGGCTATGTTCAGAGATCATTTGGGAGTCTTGGAAACTGGGCAGACTTGCAAAAGCAAAGGTTTGAAAACAATACAGGGTGACCTGGAGGAGAAAGTGTGTGGGCTTCTTCCATGTGGGCGAAATAAGACAGCGATGAGAGTCTCAAGTCAGATTTAAACAAGTCTTTAGATCCATCAGATTTTGATGTTTTTATGACAATTTCTTCTTTTTCTTTTCTTTTCTTTTTTTTCTTTTTTGGCCACACTGCGTGGCATACGGGATCTTAGTTCCCTGACCAGGGATGGAATCTGTGCCCCCTGCAGTGGAAGCACAGATTCTTAACCACTGGACCGCCAGGGAAGTCCCTATGACAATTTCTAATTCTGAACTTTGGAAAAGAATAGCCTGAGTTCCAGGAAGGAGCCTCCTTCTTCCAGTTCAAATGGGCCTTTCCTTGAGTGTTTCCCACTCAGAAACAAGAGAGATCCCTGATGAGATAAGACCAAGTCACCTGACAAGATCTGAGAAGGTGCCTCTTTGTGAAGCAGGTTGGTGCAAGTTCCATTGTTCCGACTGTGTGAGCAGAAGAAAGCACTGAGATACAGTGGTGTTTATTTTCACTCTTGCCAAACAGGATCCCAACGATATCCTGCAATGTCAGTACTTGATCCTTCTTGTGGGTTAAGGGGAAGGTGACTTTCACTTCCTTTCTCAGTCTCTTTGAAGCCTCAGTTTCCTTCTCCTACCAGAGATACCAAATGTTGGTAAATTGTAGTCTGGAAAGACTGCCATTGCCTTCAGTGCATCATGGTAGATGGTGTTAATGGGAGTGTTTAGACTTAATCAATAAAGGAAAAGTGTTTACGTTTTGATGGCTTTCCTGCCTCTACAGAAAATCCATTTTTAGGTACTCAAATTCAATGCACTCTTCCAGCCCATACAGCAGTCCTTTCACATGACAAAATTGTCTTCACCAAACAAAGGAGTTTAGTGAGCTACTGGTTTTCTGAATGGTAGGTGGTGATAAAGGAACAGCGTTGAATGCGGGTCAAGTGAGTCAGGATTCAGTTTCCCGAGCCACTTAGTTTTAGATGCTCTCCTCACTCAGGTCAACTCCATCTCTATGGTTCACAGTTACTCCTTTGCAAAATCAAGAGTAGAATAAATTGAATTCTAGAATTATATGATTTTTATGGACTCTAGATAAACAAGCTTTTAAAAATTGACTTCTAGACTTAGCAATGCATTTTGCATTTATTGAAATTCATAATCCAAGCAATAAAAGCATTACGGAAAAGGACTTTTCTAAGACAGAAGTGATCTGTTTTCATTTCCTTTTTATATTTGCAACTGGTTGGGGCAGAAATTTCTGTGTATTCTTGTGTGGGCATACAGCTGGTGATGGATTTGAGATGAAAAAATCAATCTCTTTTAAGAAAACTCTCCTTATAACATTTTATGTACATCTATACCCTCTTTCATTCGAGATCCAACTTTGAATAAACACTGTGCTCTTAGCCAAGGGCGAGCAAAGCCAGCATTAGTCACCACTGCCTTATTTCGCCCACATGGAAGAAGCGCACACCCATTCTCCTCCATGTTGCCCTATAGTGTTTTCAAACTTTTCCTCTAGGGAGATTCTGCCCAGCTTCCAAGGCTTCCAAACAATCTCTGAGTACAGCCCAGAACAGGGAGAGAGAATATTTCTTCAATAAGCTTCTGAAGTTTCTGCCTGTAAGGGGTATTGACTCCAAGAGCAATTAGGTAGAAAAGAACTCTGCTTAGACTTTCCTATAGCTCCAACCCAGCCTGATGGTCATAAATCCACCCTAGGCACCCGACATATGCCAAACCTCCATCCATATGTAGTCATAGACTGACACATATTGAGGCCTCTTCATGTTCTAGTCAATGTATCAGGCATTTCACGTACGTTTTCTTACTTAGGAGAATTTTGGACTCTTAGGTCCCATTAAGAGTCCTTGGGGGTGGGGGTGGGGGCAGGGATGGATTGGGAGTTTGGAATTTACAGATGTAAACTATTATATATACAATGTGTAAACAACAAGGTCCTACTATACAGCACAAGGAAATATATTCAATATCCTGTGATAAGCCATAATAGAAAAGAATATGAAAAAGAATTATATATGTGTATGACTAAATCACTGTGCTGTACAGCAGAAAGTAACACAACATTGTAAATCAACTATACTTCAATTTAAAAAGAGAGTCCTTGGTCATTCACTCACACACACACACATGTATTAGACTTTATCTCTGAGTTAGAATGCTGACCTTAATCCTCTCTTGCATTTTTACCACCTGAATTTCATTGAGCTGACTTTTTGCCTCTGTTCCCTATGCCAGAAAAATTTTTGAGCAATGAAGATGATTTTAGGTAACAATAAAGAGCCTCGTATGTCTGTCATTTCAAAAATGTCAAAGCTCTTTCTTCCATCCGGGAAAACTATCCCCAGAAATATATTTCCAAAATTTCTTTTTAATGTCACCTTAAGTACCCCTGTGGATGGACTTTCTGCTGCTTCTCTGTAGAAACGTGCTCAATCTGTTACCTATTTTTTTTCTAATGATGGGAAGGGAAGATACCAGGACTATGGAGCAATAGATTAGCTGTTTAGAGCACAATGCAACCCTGTTGATGGTACACAACTTCTGATAAGCTATGCAAAGGTTTAAACCAAACACTCCCTTATGTCTGTCTAACAGTATTTATTATCTCTGGAACTTCTTTCTCAAGTTAAAGGTTGTTGCCTTATGTAGGAGAAAGGCTAAATTTTCAGCATACTTGGAAACATTTTGCTTGCCTTGTTTGTTTACATGACTAAGTTGAGTATTGGACTTTGCATGACATTCTCTTGATTGAAAATAACTAGTTCAACTGGTTGCATTGCGAGGATGAAACTTGTAAACACCATGCATCAATTCATGAGAAACGTGCAGACTTTCATGTGAAACTTAAACAAAATAAAGCTTTAAAATATTTTAGGGCTGATTTTCTTTTTACGAAATTAAGAAACAGCCTGCCCTTCAGCAGAGTTTGAAATTTAAACGCCCCCTCAAAATGAAATGCCCCCTCAACGGGATAAAAAGCTGATTTGCTTATCAAATGGGACAGAACTTATTTGAGGTGGGGGGACATGGTTCTTAGTTCATCACTTAGTTTTGGAATCAGAAACAATTACCAACCACATGAGCACTTTAACCCTCAAGAAACTGGTGATGTACATATGGTGTCTGTACAACCTTGAGGAGATGAAATAAGACTGAGGACACCATTTGACCAAAGGATGGATTTGTAACACGCATCTGGTTCTGCCCCAGCCGGCCTTCACTCTCACTGGCTTTTTATTCTCACATTAGAAGCGGGGCAGTTCACACCCCCCACCCCAAATCTATTCTTCTTTTTTTTTTTTTTAATTTATAACCATCAAATTTTTATTAAACAGCAGCAAAGAACTCGAAACTAGGTCACAAATAAAATCAAATCTATTCTTGAGGGACTTCACAAAACCCCAACATTTCCATTCCAACAAGGCACATGTCTTTTTTGCTTCTCTCTGTAGGAAAGGAGGTTAAAATATTTTTCCGGACACATTAAATGGTGTGACTTGCGAATGGTTCCATTGTTTCATTTACATAATCTATGAAATATTCATAGTATTTGTATCTCAAGGGAAAACAGAAATTCAATGACACTAAAATTTCCATGAGGGCATTATATAATAAGCTAATGATTTTCTTATTGCTTTTTACTTATTAGTAGAAAAAATGTGTCAGAAAAGGCAACTCTGGGAACAGGCAACAAAATAATTGTCACAACTGGAATGCTTCATAAATATGGTGTCTTATGCTTTAATGCAGTTATCAAAACTTGAATTAACTCCATAATTTTGATGAGCTTATAGGTGATATTTTGAATGACTTTTGTAAACCAACAGATACCAAAAATTGTAACTTAAAGCACACAAAATCTTTGGAAGAGCATTTTCTATGTAACCTTTTGTTTCATACCATGACTTACAAGAGCTTTGCTCTAGGTCTCTTTCCCCGGCAAGATTCTCTCCAGTTTGTGTGCTGGAAATTTGTTGAGAAGAGTCCCCAAGATCAACATTGTGGGCAAGTGAAGGAAGGTTTGGGCAGAGGAAGGAGTTGAACTGTGATGTTAGTGCAAAAAAGGCAGAAGATGTGTCTCTCCTACAGGAAGCCCTGGAGCTGAGATAGCATTGTCCTACCTTGAAGCAAGGACACCAGAACGTTATGTACCCCCTCTCCTGCCCCCTCCCCTCCCAGCCTGCCCCATAGGCCTATAGAGGGGGCCTTGTCTTTGGATAGGTGGCAATCTTCAGCCTGGCAATTTGTGAGAGAGACTCAGATGTGGGCCTTTAGCTGCTAATACCTCCAATAGTGGGGAAATGAGAAAAGTGTTTAATGGAAGGTACTAAATAGATCTAACCTCTCCAATGAACAAATCTGGTCAATTTTTTTTTTTAACAGTACCTTGTTGAGTGGCTGGCTGCAGGAAAGAAGAAATTAACGCACCCCTTCCGGAGTCTGGCCAGAACCAGGAAATATTTGCAACAACTTACCGCCTTTTTTTACTTTACCTCCTCACCTCCCCACTCTTTGTCTATAAAAGAAACCAGCATCCAAATCTGGGTAAGATGGTTCTTTGGGACATTAGTCCACCATCTTCTCAGTCTTCTGGCTTTCTGAATAAAATCTCTATTCTGGACCCTAACACCTCATCTCATGCTTTATTGGCCTGTCGTGTGGTGAGCAGTACAAGCTTGGACTCAGTAACAAAAGGACAGTTTATTTTTCACAGCACTACATTAGCTGGAGTACCAGCATTTTGGGGGGCTCTCCAAGCCCCAGTTCCCACAGGGCCATGCAAAGAGGGCCAGAGATACTTGCAGACACAGGAGGTTGTGATGCAGCCATGAAACTTTGAGCGTGGGGAACTCAAATCTTTTCTTTTCTTTCTTTTCTTTTTAATAAGTTTATTTATTCACTTATTTATTGGCTGCATTGGGTCTTCATTGCTGTGTGCGGGCTTTCTCTAGTTGTGGTGAGTGGGGGCTACTCTTTGTTGTGATGCGTGGGCTTCTCAGTGTGGTGGCTTCTCTTGTTGTGGAGCATGGGCTCTAGGTGTGCAGACTTCAGTAGTTGTGGCATGTGGGCTCAGTAGTTGTTGCTCATGGGCTCTAGAGCACAGGCTCAGTAGTTGTGGCGGACGGGCTTTGTTGCTTCGCGGCATGTGGGATCTTCCTGGACCAGGGATCGAACCCGTGTCCCCTGCATAGGCAGGCGAATTCTTAACCACTGAGCCACCAGGGAAGTCCCTCTAATCTTTCCTATGAGGCACTAAGCAAGCCTGCCCTTCCCTCTGGACAGAGACACTACCTCTATCTTACAAGACTGCAATGCAAACATCCTTGAAAACATCTGGAACAAAGGCAGTTAGTGTCTTTGCTGGAAAGACATGCAAGATTGTTGGAGGCCCAAGAAGAATTGTCCCCTGGCAATGCCCATCTCGTTAGCTGACGTGGAGAAAAAGCAAATACCATTGTAGTTAAGAGTGTGAGGTCTAAGGTAGACTGCTTGAGTTTAATTCCTGCCTCTACCACTTAAAAGAATGGGACTTGAGGAAATTCCTCAATGTCTGTAAACCTCAGTTTACTCATCTGTGAAATGGAAATAAAAATGGTACCTCTGACCTCTGCCAATATAGGATACATTGACATAAGCCCCATGGAAGGGCTGAGTGGGGTAAGCAGACGCGCAATAGGTGGTGATCCTATTACAGCGTCCTGGACACTGACCAACTGCCTGGTTATTCTACGCAAGCAGCACCAGAAAAAGGCAAAAAGATTTTCCTCGAGTCTTTGGCTAAGAGAAGCGGTTGATCACACGTAATGGCTAAGAGAAGCGGTTGATCACACGTAATATCCTCAGAAAACACCCCCTCCTCTTGCACATGTTCAGCCCCTACTGCTACACTACCCGCCCTCAGATCTTCACTCAGATTTGGCCTGAGGAAAGGAGATGGCCATCTGCCCTTGATGTGCTGTGACATGAGAAGCTCCCCAGGGCTTGATGAGTCCTTCCACTGCAGGGGTCCTCCTCCTCCCAGCAAGTAGCCATGTGGGCCTGACTCTCTTGTCCAGCCTCCTTTTGACTCCCCAGCCCTGGCCACCGAGCTGACATATTCCTCATCTGTGGGCTCAGCTGCACCGCAGCGACTCAGGCTGGTCCTAACCTTGCAAAGGAGGAACACCAAGAGCTCCATGAAAATCACTCAGGGACTCAGAACCACTAGCCTTATAAGCAGTGTGAATCTGCCCTCTGGGAAGAGGTTACCCTCTGGGTTGCATCTATAACGTGGGGCATGAAAGGGCTGATTGACCTACAGGGTTCTGGCCAGCCTTCACAAAAAGGGGAGATGTCCCCAAGAAGGAGGTTGGCCTCAGGTGGCAGAGTATAAAGAGAAGAAATGTGCCCACAGAAACCAGGACAGTCAAAACCATAGGGTTGAACTCAATCTTCCCTGACCGACAAAAGTACAGACCTGACCATGTCCCCCTTCTCCTGCAGGAGGTTAAAGAACCTCTTTCACATCCAGATGGTCTGTAGCCCCACAAACAACAGCATCACCAGAGAGCTTATTAGAGACTCAGAACCCTGGGCCCTCCGGAGACTGAATCAACCTGCATTTGAACAAGCTCCTGAGGGATTTAAAAGCACCTCCATTCCACTGGTTCTCAAACTGCTTGCACACTGGACTTACCTGTTGTAGTTCTAAAAAATATAGCTGCCTAGGTTCCACCTTGCAAAGGTTCTGATTCAATTGTCACTGAAGGAAGCCCTGTGCATCAGAATTTTAAAATTCCCTCCAGGTGGTTCTCCTGTACACTCAAGCTTAAGAACAACTGCTCTAGTATCTCTTATCCCTTAAAAAAACAAACAAAAAAAACTGACCTGAAATGATTTCTTCCTCCAGTTATTTAATTTTCCATTTGCTCTTTCTCTGCTTTCTTTGTTTTATAGGCAAAAGACACTTTCTTCACTACCTTATCTGGTGCTGAACCACGGTGAGCTCCATTTGCCTAAGGGGACACTTTGCGTTCAGGCCCCTGTAAGTGTTCCTGTTCCGTCGCCTACACAGTGGACTCGCCTTCTCTCTAGTTTCCTCTTTGACCCAGACTTCCCTCCTCATTTCTCTTCCAGCTTTGTACTTATGCCTCCACTGGGATGTCTCTTGGGCATCTCAAACTCAGCATGCTCAAAGCTGAATTCTGAGGACTTCCCTGGTGGTCCACTGCTTAAGACTCGGCGCTTCCACTGCAGGGGGTGCTGGTTCGATCCCTGGTCAGGGAACTTAGATCCCCACATGCCGCGTGATGCGGCAAAACACAAACGAAAAACAAAACAAATAAAAACAAACATACAAACCTGAACTCTGATTTTTCCCACCCTAATGAGTCTCTCTTTTTGTCTTCGTCTCAGTCAATGCTACCTCGTTTTTTTACCTCATTAATGGCACTTAAATCTACCAGGTCATGCACACAAGAAACCCAGAGATACTTTCCAACATCACCTTCTATCATTCTATCACCATATCTAAGAGTTTTGACCACCGAAATCTGTTCCAAACTTGTCCAACTTTCTTCCCCCATCTCCGTTGGTATCACGTCAACCCAGCCCACATCTCTCACCTGGACCACTGCGACTGCTTCCAAAATGAGGTCCCTGCTTATTCTCCTGCCCCTTCCATCCATTATAAATACAATCCAGAGCATTCCATCATCTGCTGCTTGAAACCCTTCAAGGTTTACCACTGCACTCATGTGAAGTGCGCCCTTTCTTACCTCCTCAACCCTGCCCTTCCTTTCTAGTAAGAGTTCTTTCCACTCAATACCGTCAAGTGCCACGTTCTCTCTGATTGAGGAACCAGGCCATCATGTGCAGAGCCACTGTCACCTGGGACAGCTTCTAAGAGGCCAATCTAAGGCTTGTAAGAGGCCAGCTGGATGGAAACAAGACCAAATTTTCTGCTCCAAGCTGTTGTCTTAAGGAAAATACTTCATTTTAAATGGAAACACTTTTCTTTCAACACCATTGCTTTCTCCAGACCTTGCAAAATAGCACATCAGAACCAAATCTCATGTTCAGGTTGTCCGTATAGCTTTGTTGTGCTGTAGTAGGGATTTAATATATCTCCAAGTCTTTGACAAGCTGTTAGGTAGTAAAATATCTTTCATAGGGGATTTAATTATTCCTTTTCTATGAAGTCTGATCTCTAAAAATGTTGCTACAAATAATCTGTCTCCCAGCTTTATAATGACATAAACAAATGTCAGAAAATATCTAAAGCAATTTGCTTTTTACTATATGATGGCCTGTGATCAATTTTTTTTTTTTTAAAGCAGGGAACAAGCGAAAGGTAGGAAGAGCAAGAGTGAGGAAAGAAAAAGCCCCTGAACCTGTAAAACTGGAATCAAACTTTAGAAATAGCTAATGCAAGCTGTAGGGTGTGTTTTTTGGAAAGTACCCGTATGTTAGTAGTTAGTTCAATAACCTTCAAACTATAGTTTTGTTAGCTTTAAAAAGCATCATTTGCCAATAAGGTCCGTGGAATGTATCACTGTCCATTTCAAGGTTTTGATATTGTTCTATGTTAATACAAGATGCTATCCCTAGGGGAAACTGAGGGAAGGGTAGAGGGGATCTCTCTGTATTATTTCTTTCGAATGCATCTTATGCAATAATATATATGTGTATATACATATATGTACATATACACACATATGTAATTCACTTATCTCAAAATAAAAACGTTTTAAAGTATCATCTAAATAAGTTGATAAGCATTTGACAGATCTATAGAGACTTGGCTTTTTACCACCTCTCATCCACTGCAATAGCTAACATGGTTAGTTGGTTAAATGTGTGACTCTTGTCCTTTCATTTCAAACACACATTTTATTCTAAAGCATTAACAATTATTCTTAGAACTGCCTCTCATCCTTGAAAAGCAAACATACTGCTTTTGTACTGGCAAAGGGTTTTTTAAACAGACATTAAGGCAAGTGGGTTTATCTAATTCCAACAGTTTTTCCATCTAAAGTTACAGAACTTTCAGTTCTACCTAGATGTTGTCCATGAGGGTACAATGCATTGAGCTACACAAAAATAAGTAAAAATTTACCTTTATATCTCTCATTAGAATTAGTTTGTTGGTTTAATCAACCAAAAATATTTTAAGCTCTGAACTAACAAATTGAAGTATACTGTGTCTGTTTCTTTCATTTTTTAGGTGCTACAACAAGTAATTTATAAAGTAAATATTTTTAAAGAGACCATTTTGTCTTTTAAATGCTTTTCATTAAATTAGTTTCAAAATAAAAATGTTGAGTATCTTTTTATTTTTAAAGTAATATATAGTTTTTTTCTTGTTACTTTTCTAAATTTTTAGCAATTAGTGAAACTTTTAACTTTGAGATATAGATTCACATGCAATTATAAGAAATAATACAGAAGGGTCCCATGTAATTATTACTGTTTCCCCTAATGGTAACATTTTGTAAAACTATGGCACAGTATCACAGCCAGGAAATTGAAACTGATGTGATCCGCTGATGTTATTCAGGTTTCCTCAGTTTTACTTGTATTCATTTGTTTGTGTGTTACTTGTTCATTTCCATGCACAAGTGTTATAATATTTTTTTATTCCATTAAGTTTTCAACCAGAAGGACATGGGACTTCATTTGTGTTTCTGCTTCTGGAAAGAGGAGATAGAGATTTTAGCCACAGAAAACAGCATCCACCCTGGAGTGTGCTGTTTCCCTGTGATAGCATGAAAATGTTCCACAAAGAACAGTCAGCAACCGCAGAAAACACATGATGGTTTTGGTGGTTTTTCTGCCTTCGTCTTTTATTTCAGAATTCTACGTGCCGAAAGGGCTGGCATCTCTCAACTTCTCTCTCACCTAGCCCACTCCCAATCCCTCTGCCTATTTTCTTTCTCTTTATTTTTAACAGATAAACTAAAAACAGCCTTTGGAAAATCACAACTTAAGTAAGTAAATTCACTTTTCAGAGAGTTATGAGAAAATGATTCACTTTAGAGAAAAATGTTTAATGGCAGATACTAAATAGATCTAACCTTTCCAATAAACAAATCCGATCAATTTTTTTAAAATAGTAGGTTGTTGATACTTTATTATTTATTTATTTTTATTGGCATATAGTTGTTTTACAATGTTGTGTTAGTTTCAGGTGTACAGCAAAGTGATTCAGTTATACATATAATATATACATACACATATACACATATATATATTCTTTTTCAGATTCTTTTCCATTATAGGTTATTATAAGATATTGAGTAGAGTTCCCTGTGCTATATAGTAAGTCCTTGTTGGTTATCTATTTTACATATAGTAGTGTGTATCTGTTAGTCCCAAACTCCTAATTTGTCCCCCCGCTCCGACTTTCCCCTTTGGTAACCATAAGTTTGTTTTCCATGTCTGTGGGTCTATTTCTCTTTTATATAGAAGTTCATTTGTATCATTTTTTTTAGATTCCACATGTAACTGATATCACACGATATTTGTCTGTAATGAAAAACAAAAAATTATGAAATATCTGGAGGATAAAAGGAAGAACTCATTCCCTGTAAACAGTTTTGACAATTTCTTACATCTCTGATAGTGTCCTTGCCTTAAATTAACACACACACAACACATACAAACACACACATACTTACATGTGTACACATCTCTCACATACACAAGGACAAGGGCCAAAGGCAAAATCAAACAAACACCCCAGCTATAGTGGTGGTTTTCCCAAGTTGCAGACATTGTAACTCCTATAATAAGTGGGAAAAAAAAAGAATTTTTATTGGCAAAGCATGGAGGGTCATAATAATTTTCTCAGGAAAGAAGGGTTAGATGTCATATTTCCCCTGTTTTCACACAAATGAAAGAGCATTTAGAAAAACAAGATGCTTAAATCTTGTTAGGATAGGTAATCTCATGTTAGCTTAACAGTTAGACCCCAAATCTGTTTGCCCCAGAACTTTTCCCACCAGGACGTGTCATTATCACTTGATTCGATTTTCCCACCAGCCACTTTTCTCTCCATGCTTCCTGAAGTAGATATGCTTGAGAGGAAAAAATAGGAAGAAATACTAAAAAAAGAAGCGATCTCGAACGAACCATTCACATAAGGCAGCCCAAATGAACTTTTCATTCGTCTTGGAAACATCTGAGAATTTATGCCACTTAGTCAGCAAATATGAACCACGGAAAACGGACCAACCAATGGGCTCTCAGAGACCTGCAAAATGATGGGATTTCAGGACAGATTCATGACACATATCGACTCCTGGTGCCAGGTCCTGATCCTTCTCTCTGTGAGCCTCTGTTGTTTTGTGTTTGAGCTTTTAGTTGAAAGCAGAATGAGAGAAGTCCTCAGGTTTTATGAATTCCAGATATCTGTGAAGTGGGACTGGGAACTTTTCTTCCCCCGTCGTGCAAGAGTTCTCTAGCCAGGGAAGGTGTTCTGAACCTTCTCTGTTCAGACCCAGGTATTCTGAAACCTATAGAGAGGTTCACAGGACGGAAGCAAAAGAATTCAGAGGATTCTCTCTTTGCACTCAGAGGTGGACACCCTGCTAGCAGCCGGGTCGTGGAGGCCATGCGCTACACTTGAGCGCTGATGGCAGAGAAGGACGGTGTCAGCCCAGCAACCTCATAAAAATCTGAATTTGTCAGCAGGAAGTCATTCCGCATTAATCATGAAAGAGAAGAACCTTTAAAAACCATCCATTCAACACATCACAGAGACAGCAATTCATAAGCCAACAGAATCTTTTTTCAGTAACTCAGACTCAGAGGCTTTCCCAGTGATGGCCAAACTAAGCCTCGTCTGACCGTTGCCAGGCAGTGTGTGGGAGCCTGAGGTCAGGGCTTTCCTCCTGGCCTCAATGGAAGCAGCTGGCAGAAGAGGTGGACCTGTTTGTGATTAGCCCAGTTAACCTAGTTCCAAAGAGGAGTCTGGCTCTTGCTCAGTCTGGCAACACAATTTTTTAGAAACATGGAGTTTGGGCAGCGTCCCGGAGCGGCACTCAGAAGGAAGGTCTTCCTGTGCAGAGGACAGAGGGGAGAAAGCCCCACTTCCTGTGCACACAGCACCTCCTGGTGAGGATTCAGCCTCTGGCCTGAAAGACAAGGATTCGTGGCTTACCTCTCAGTTAGAAAGTTCCCTCTGTCTTTTACATTCACTTACAGGGACACTTCAACCAAATTGATCTGATTCATAAATCAAAGCAGGAGTCTCCTAGTTCTCTAGCCACTGCAGCTGAAAATTATGTCTCTTCAACCCACAGAAGCCTCTGCTAGTGTCCGGAATCAAAGGCTGCATTTAGGCTTATCTCTGCCCTGCAGGCTGGACAGGCTTTCGTGATGCCAGGCCAGGAGAAGTGTTCCCAGGGATGGGGCTGTTTAATGTCAGTGTGGGGTCCAGAGGGCAGGGCTCGCAGGCTGCGACACTGACAGCTAAGCCACTGGTCTCGTCTCTCCTTGGGTTTCCTTTCAGTGCCTGGACAACCTCATCTTTACTCCTGCTGGGGAGCCGGCCTCTCTCTTTGAAGTTTGCATGAGCGAATGCACACACACGCACACACACACCACAAAATTTTCTGTTATTCTGTAACCTTCAAAGCTAATATCTGATCCTTCCTCATAGTGACTTGCTGACGACGTTGTTTCCACAAAAATGTGCCAAAAAAGTACATGTTTTCTTCCCTGATTATTCTCAAATAAACATTTAATTGTCAAAGATATTTAATGCTACAGGAAACTTTATAAATGTTCAGACGCACTAATATAAAATGCTGATTTCTGCCTTAAATAGGGATATAGTATAGTAGTTAAGCATTCAGGCACAAGAACCAGACTTTCTGGGTTCCAACCTAATTCTGTCACTTACTAGAGATGGAATTTTGGTGAAGTTACTTGTTACCAAGTTTCCTTGTTCCTTGATTTCCTCATTTGTACAAGTGGCCCACTATCACCCGTATATATATACCTCTAGGGCTATCATGAAGACCAATACAGGCTGAGGGCTTTGAACCCTGCCTGGCCTGTAGCCAATGAATGCCCTGTTACTACTTATTGACTATTATTGACTAGAGCTCTACAAGCAGGCTCCTGTGGAAACACTTAAGTAACAGTTCACTGTTGATAGCATTTCACTGTTTCAAACTACAACCACTTCCATTATATTATTATCCAGTCCTCATAGCCAGCCTCCAGCTGGTGTGCTGTCCATCATTACCTTCATTTACTGGCTGCAAAAGTGCACCTTGGAAGAGCTGTTCCAGATGCAAAGTTCAGAGTCAGAATTAACCCTGGCTTTCTAACCTTTGGACCAGCACTCTTCCAATAACATTGAGATATTCAACATACTTTGCTGATAATATAAATTTTCTTTGCTGTATAGTAAGATGTCTTCTAGTACTCATAAAAGGAAATCATTCCTATTTTTCATGCAAATACAAAAAAGCCCCTAGAAACAACTGTGCATCCAAACTGAGCAATGATTTTGAAACAGGGAATCACGACCCTTTATTGGATAATGAAATCAGTTTAGTGAGTGGAAACCAGAATTTTTTAAGAAAAATAAAATAGGATAAATTATACTGTGATAGAATAGAAAATATCAGGTACTGTATTATTTTGCGAAGCTTTTATTTCAGTTATTTTTTCTTTGTGTGTGAGATTACTAGGTTGTAATGTAAAATATACATAATTTTTCAGTGTATTTTTCATACCCATTAGGATGGCTATATTTGAAAAAAACTATGGAAAATTACAAGTTTGGGCAAGGATGTGAAGAAATTGGAACATTTGTACATAACTGGTGAGAATGTAAAATGATGCTGTTGTTGTGAAAAACAGTTTGGCACTTTCTCAAAAGCTAAACATTGAATTATCGTATGACCCAGCAATTCCACTCTTCAGAAGGATTCAAAATAGGTATTCAAACTAATACTTGTGCACAAATATTCACAGCCCCACTCTTTGCAACAGCCAAAAGGTAGAAACAAACCCAAAGCCATCAACGGATGGATGGATAAACAAGATGTGATCCCTCCACACACTGAATTATTACTCAGCCACACAAAGGAGTAAAGTATTGTCTGATGAGACAACATAGATGAACCTCAAAAACATTATGCTAAGTGAAAGAGGCCAGACGTAGAAGCTCTATAATGTATGATCCCATTTACATGGAATACCCAGAACAGGGAAATGCACAGAGACAGGAAGCAGATCAGAGTCATCAGAGGCTAGAAGGCTGAGGGCGTGGGGAGTGACTGTTTAATTGGTGCAGCGTGTCCTTGGGGGTGATGACAATGTTTTGAAGCCAGAGAAAGGTGATGGTTGCACAACACTGTGAATGTACGAGATACCACTGAATAATACACTTTGGTTAATTTTATGCTATCTGAATTTCACCTCAATTTTGAAAAAATGAAAACAATGTATTTCCAGTCTTGGGTCATAGACAAAAAAGTCTGAAAGCCACTGACATGGAGGGTTGCATTTGGCCAGGGGTAACCGTCCTCCTGGGGCAGGGCCATGACGTCTCTGTATGTTCTGACCCCACATGGCAGAAGGGAAGCACCTTCCCTCCTCAGCTTCCACACCAAACCTGCTCCTTTGTGCTCAAGGAAGGGGACCTGGATTTGGAGAAAGAGGCTGCTCACCACGTTGGAGTTTCTCAAGAACTGGGAGGAATCATGGACTCCTTCCACCTTGGGAGCCACATGGAGGGAGAGAGGGCAGCTTGACCTAGAGAAACGAGTACGAGGTTTAAACTTTAGAGCCAGATTCACATCCCAGTGCTGCCACACACTTAATCCATGAGCCGGGGAAACGCTGTATCCTTCTGTTTCTTCACGTGCCAACTCTGCACTTTGCTGTAAGGATTAAATGAGGTAATACATGTAGTGCCTGTAGAACACTGCTTAACAGTACCCGCTATTGTTATAACTGGCATTTTTCATCAGTTCTCAGCGCCCCATCTTTTCATGTTTCAGCATCTCCAAAATAAAGATGTGTCTTGCAACTGAAAACAATTTCATCATTTAACCGGCCTCACTTTTTTTTAAATCTTTCTTACAATTGATAGCCTCTTGGATTTGATGAAATACAGTGCTTTACAACAGTGAGTCTCAGCCCGGTAAGACCTACTGCTTCCTGGTAATAACAAATATTTTGTAATTACCCTTTTAACCCAAAGTAAAATTTATAGTTAACATAACCAACCAACCTACACACATAAGTTTGAAACAGTCAGTATACTGTTCTGACAGTCATATAAATAAGAAATTAAAAAGTAATTTGTACTAGATAATTACGTGTCTATATGTAAAAGCTTAATAATGATCACACCAGAAGATACAGCAAAATGGAGAGATACTTTACTTATATGTAAAATCACTCTGAATGCAACGACTTCAAAAATCAGACTGAATCTGAGTATCCTATTGACGACCCACAGACAAACACACGAGCAATGTTGGTTGATGCGATTTTCTGAAATAGTAGATAACTCTTGGTAAATTCTGAACAAGGTAATTTTCCCTTCATCCTCATGGTAATTGCATTTCTGAAATTTTTAGTGTGTATTTAAATGGTACAAAAATACTTTGTAATTATACATAAAATGAAGTTAAGTTCTAGGTTTAGAACATTAAATATAGGTTTCGCATCTACACATGAACGTCCAGGACTATATCCAAATCATGGGTACATGGGAAAATTCACAGCACATGGGACTTTCTGGTGCATTGCTAGGTGCCTACCACTCTATCCCATAAAAGCTGCTGAGTCCCCCAATTGTGACAACTAAAAACAACCCCCTTCAGATTTGCAAAATGGCTCCCAGGGCAGTGTAGCTGCTGCTGTCCTCAGACTGGTGTCCTGCCCCCATGGGACTCTACAGTCCTTTAAATATGAAGGGGCCTCTTCTGTGCTGATGTGTGAAGAGGGCACAGATTAAGTTTGTGATGTATGAAATGATAAGACCTCGCCAACCCGCAACTTTAGACCACACCTCACTGTACCACCCTGCACGTGCCTGTATGCTGGGAAGACCAGGCTGTGAGTTGGGCCATTGGAGAGCTCTCAACACTGCTTTACCCTCCTTGGGATTCAATACCCTTACCTGACATATGGGATGACAAGGCCTTCTTTATTTACCCAGCTACCTCATAAGGCTAAGGTGTTGTAAAGATAAAATATGACAACTACTTAAAGCAGTAAAAAAAAACCCAAAACCTACAACACTCTACAAATGTTAAGTAGTGTTTTCATCACGAATCAAAATGTGAGTAGGGAAGAGATTTTTTTTAATAAATTTATTTATTTATTTATTGGCTGCACTGGGTCTTCGTTGCTGCACACAGGCTTTCTCCAGTTGTGGCGGGCGGGGCTTACTCTTCGTTGTGGCTCACAGGCTTTTCATTGCCAGTGCCTTCTCTTGTTGCAGAGCACAGGCTCTAGGCTTCAGTAGTTGTGGCACATGGGCTCAATAGTTGTGGCTCATGGGCTTTAGAGTGAAGGCTCAGTAGTTGTGGCTCATGGGCTTCGTTGCTCTGCAGCATGTGGGATCTTCCCAGACCAGGTATCAAATCAGTGTCTCCTGCATTGGCAGGTGGATTCTTAACCACTGTGCCACTAAGGAAGTCCTGGGAAGAAATTTTAAATAGGACAAAAAGGTAGTGTACGATGTGCCATCCTGATGCCATGGCAATGGAACACCTATCAATCTTATCCTCAAATAGTTGCTGTGGTCCTGAGACAATATATCTTTGGTCTGCTGAAAACTACCTGAGGTTGCTTACATGTAGCCAACCTCACCAATTAAAAAGTTAAGCCTGGTTGAAAATTATTGAAGTGGAAGTTACAAAGATAGGTTTGACTAAGAAAACAGCATCCCACAGAATCCTGGAAATGGTACTTTCTTCAGTCAGTAGGAGAAAAATATGTCTGTGACTAGCATGATAGAGAAAACAATTTAGCAGCTTTTCTTTAAATCCAGTAACTCTTAAGTCTGGTAGCTCTTACTTAATCCTCAATAATATGGAGACACAAGTACCAGATGCTTCCACTGGTTTCACTTTTGCTGTGAAGAAACATTTGTTCCATCAGAAGGAAATGGTATGATGATTGCAGGTGGATAAGTGGACAGTCAACAGGATGGATATATTATTTCAGAGAAGCATACAGTAATCCTACAATAATTAGTAATTACTAATACATCTGCCATGAGACTCAAAGGAAATTGTTTTGTTCAAAATTTATCCACAGCAAAAATAAAGACTAAAGGTAAGAGATAACCATTTTAAGAATGCACATCTGGGACTTCCATGGTGGTCCAGTGGTTAAGATTCTGCACTTCCACTACGGGGGCATGGGTTTGATTCCTGGTCAGGGAAGTTCCACGTGCTGTGTGATGCAGCCCCAAACAAACAGCAAACAACAACAACAACAACAACAAAATTCACATCTTTCTAAATATCAAGAGACATCAAAGAGAAAAAGCAAATAAAACATGGACATATTTACGTTTGACAAAAAAAATGAAATATAAAGTGTTTGCTTATATTTAAAAAACAGTAAAGGAATTACCTGGTTGCCTAGTGGTTAGGACTCAGCACTTTCACTGCCAGGGGCCCAGGTTCAATCCCTGGTCAGGGAACTAAGGTCCCACAAGCTGCATGGTGTGGCCAAAAACCAAATAAATAATAAATAAAAAACAATAAAAAATAAACAAATACAAATAGAAAAACAGTTGAAATGGTTATTTATAGGAGGAAACAGGATGGAGGGGACAAAGATTGATGCTAGATTTCTTTAAATATGCCTTGGAACCATGTAGATATTTTATATGCAATTAAAAAAATTTAGCTCAAAGCAAAAAATGTAATTTCTGAAATCATATGTAACATTAAACAATGAAATTAAGTATCTAGTTGGTGGCATAACCCCACTACTTTGAGCAACTCTAGTAGGCTATACCTCAAGTAAAAGAAGAAAAGCTCATAATCATGTTCAAAGCGTCATCATAATAGTATAATTTTAAAACTTTTATAGTAATCTTAATGTTGGTGGGAGTAGTGGTATTGTTATTCTGAAATGATTGCGTGTGTAATGTGAAATAAGGTAAATGAGTAATTATGTTTCTCTCTTTTAATACTGAGGTTTTTAATGTGGGAGAAAGGAGATAAAGGTATAGGATTGATTCATTTGAATCTAAAGTGAAAATATCAGTATAAACTCCTGATATATTTTATCTTAGAAAAGCAATACATATTTCCTAGCTCTGTTTACTGAAAGGCCTAGAAATAGTAACCAACCCAGTAGCAATGAGTACCCACAGAACCCAGATTGTAGTCTCTAAATATCACGTCTCACCAAAAAGAAACAGGGCTTTGCAACATCTTTTCAAACTAGATATCAAAACAAACAAACAAACAAACAAAAAAACCTTATCAAATATAACTAGCATCATATCAAAAGGACTCAGTATCCTAATTAAATAAGCTCCCGTTGGCTAAGAATAGGACAATTAGAGCGTCAATAAGAATATTAATGCAGGGCATTGAAACATATCAACTATGCTTCGTGTTTGGTTGTGTTTGAGGGCATTAGCAAACCAATTCATTGTACTAACAATCGAAAGGAAAGAATCAGGCATTTATCCTGTCCTTCCAAGAGTCCAAGCAACGATGATTAAAGCAGTAAACACTAAATAAAGAGAGTCAACAAGACAGTATCTATCTCCTGGTGGAAGTAAGTAGTACTACCTGTGAAGAACTCTTGGGTGGGGAGAGGGGGGGTGGGGGTGGGGGAGAGAAAGAAAATAACTGAAATCTAATCAAACACCTAGATAAAACTACCATTTTACTGGAGGTACAGGCGATGGAGGAACAAACGTGTGAAATGACACCACGTGGATATCATCAGCAAATCCACACTGTGAGAAACCGAGCAGGACAAACAATCCTGTTAACAAGATAAAGGATGGGGGTAGGGAAGAGTGGGAGAGCCTATAAATAGAGATTTCAATAACTGCTAAATCAATTGCTATGTATGAACCTTAGCTGGATCCTGATTCCAAGAAACAAACTACAAAAACCATAAATAGTACAATCAAAGAAATATGGATACTAACCCCATATTTGATAATACTGTGGAATTACTCTTTGGCAGGGTGCGGGAAGTTGGTGGCTATTGATATTGTAATTATGTTTAAAAAGGGAAGTCCTTGTTTTTTTAAAAATACATAGAGAAATATTCACAGATGATATGACATGACATCTGAAATTTGCTTCAAAATAATTCAGAGGGGATAGGTATTGGGTGGGAGTACAGAGGAAAAAAAGATTGGCCACAAGCTGATAATTACTGAAGCCAGATGATTAGTGAGTGATGGCTCATGGGCTCTCCTTTTGAACATATCTGGAATTTTCCATTATAAAAAAACATTAAATGTGTGAAAACAAAAATATTGTAAATAAAACATTCAAGAAAGAAACCACTAATAGTAGTTAGTTAAAAGATAAAAGACCTTTGAATAATCATAGGAAAATATTAAGGATTTTCAGAATAATAGCTTTGAGAATGATAAACCATATGGTGAACAAAATTCATCTGTCTAAGAAACACAATGAAGCCTATGTTTATGTTAACTGTGCCTGTTGGCTGACTTTTTGAAAAAGTCATTTTGAAAAATCCTTGAAAGAACTAGAGAATTGAGTATGGCAAAAATTTTGACAAACTACGAAGTTGGACTTTTACCAAGTTAGACATAGATGTGTAATCTTCACTGTAGCCAAGCTCGGGCGGAAAATTAACCTAATCACTCAAAGGGATGAGAAATGTGATATCTTCAGTTATATTTGCACAATCAAAAATTTTTAAACAGATATATTTATTTGTACAGTTTCCTTTGAAATTGATGGGAAAAACACAGAAGAACTGAAGTATGCACGCAGACATAAATGTTTTCTCAGAGCCGAGGGACGCTCTTGCGTTTCTGCACATACAAGGAAGTCATTCATTCACTGGTCCTCAGTCAGCCAATCTCTTGAAACATGGCCATTAGGACTGCATGAATCTCGTAAAGCAAAACCTCTGAAACAGTCCATCCCTACTGAGTTTAGTTTAGCAAACTAAACTTCCTTTAATAATTCTTTCATATGCCTAAATAATTTCCTCTAGAATATTAACTTACCCAGTTGAGAGACAGAAAGGCAAGCATGCCATATTTTATATTTGTCCAGAGTCACTTGGAAAACCATTAAGTGGTACCACATGGGGATGCTGACATGCTACAGTGAAGTGGTCTTTGTGCCTTTACATTTGTAGGAGGCAGAGCCGCGGAAATCACTAGGTCAGCAGTCAGATACTCTACTACTTAGCTCCGTGAGCTTGAGCTGGTCCCACTTTCCTCATCTGTAAATTAGGATTCCAAGAGTAGAAGAGGGAGGTTCTTGTACTTTAAACATTCATCACAGGTTGTATGCTAGTGAGTTGGACCATGCTTGAGTCAACTTTTTAGCAATAACAGCAAACACATGGTCAATGTCCATGAATTTCCAAGTACTGTGTTCAATACTAGGATGGAAAGACAAGTAAAAACACTCTTTTCCCTCAAATCCATTAGGGTTCACACATGAGCAGGCAAGTAATCTAGAACAATGATTTTAAATAATATGTGCCTTGGGCAGCCCAGAGGTCTCTTGGGGTAGTGTTTGTTTGCTCCAAATCTTGAAGAATGAGTAGACAATTACTAGCAGAGAAGAGGGGAGAGGCATGGGGTGGGCAGAAGGACATTTGAGGCAAAGGAAAGGCTCAGAGACAGAGTTTAAGAAAATCCAAGGACACTGAGTAAATATCCCAAAGTGGCTTACAAACGGGGAGAAGATGCTGAGAAGGAGTGGGTTGAGAACGTTGTGAAGGGCCATGACTGCCCAATAAGGAATGTGGGGTTTATGCTGTGGGCTCTTATGGACCAACGGAGGTTTTTCACCCAGGGAAGCCCAGGATCAGTTTCTTGTTCCTCTCACTGTAGTCGATCTCCACTGAAGGAGTCCTACTCTTCCCAGCATCAGTGCCAATAGGACCCGGCTTTTCTTATTCAGAAACGTCCAGGGAGCTCTATACAGAGCACTGTGGGCACAGCTCCCCATGCTACTAATCTTGATAAAACGTAGCTGAAATTGCTCAATTTATGCAACTGTTATTTAGGGCTGGTTTTCATTTTAGAGCACATACACAAAATACTGGAGAATTCTTTCTTCAGACTATATTTGTTCATTGTATAAGCGCTTATTCCAGCTCTTTCAAACCATTAAGGTCAATTTCTTTCCCTGGGCTATATACGATAGTTGTTTTCTGAAAGAGTTAATGTGACTCCCAAATGTGTCCCTGAGAATATCTAAATTATGAGGGAAGACTCTTTCCTATTTAGAGCTGAGAAAGCCAGCATTTATCTAACATCTTCAAACACAGTACTAAGTAAGTTACAAGCTTCCCAGGCATTATAAAAAAAGAAAGACAAGAGAAAGGTTGGTTTCTGTCCTTGGGGTGTGACAGTCTAAGAGGAGAGGCTGTATAAGCACAAATGAAATGATCGAAAATACTTTGGTAAAAACATATTATGGTGACATTTAAATGTGACATAATACTTAGACGATCTCCCCAAAACAAGATTTTCATATCTTTTAGGTGGTATCTTCCCTAGACTATGCTATTATGCCTCTATCAAAGCTTTTAAAATAAAGCTTGCCAGGAAGATAAATGTAAAATATAACTTTACTTGGTAAAAGCTAGCATTCTTATTTTGAGCTCTTAATGCCTGCTCTAACATAGGCCTTTTACTTCACGAAGAGTTCTCATGCTTAGGTACAGAAAATTATGTATTATTTTTCCTGTCTTTTATGTCTTCATTTTGTTAGCTGCAAGTTCTGAAAAGAAGATCTTTTTTTCTTTTTTTTTTTTATTGAAGTGTAGTTGATTTACAATGTTGTTTCAGGTGTAGAGCAATACATATATATATCCTTTTTTCAGATTCTTTACCCTTAGAGGTTATTACAAGGTCCTGAGTATACTTATAGAGAGTAGTTGGCATAATAGTTTACCCAGAATGATGGCGACTCCAATGGAAATAAGAGGGATCAGCTCCACACTCTCACCACCCCCCAGCTTAGCGCGTTCATGCCAGTGACTCTGTAGCATGCTAACGGACCATCAGAAATGCTTTTTAAATGGATAGTTCAGACCCTCAGCCCCTTTTCTAAAATTTCAAAACCCCCAAAATCAAGCCTTTTTCCAACTCATTGGTGACAAAACCTGCCCTGCACAGGTAATTGGGCATATTAATTATTCCATTTAGTATGAACATATTTTCCTACAAAAAACATAGATGTTTGATTGTGTCGTAGAATGCTGCCCACCCCCCACTGAGTACAGATATATAACGTATGCTTTATCATTTAATACTTTGAAAATTGTGAATTCTGAAACAATCATGGCCCTGAAATAGCAGGGATTGGTTAAGCCCCTTTCACGTACAAGGTACTGTACACAGATCATCTCGTTTGAGCCTCACCGTGCCCAGTGAATGAGGTATTAATGTCACTGTTCTAATGATGGAGAGACTGAGGTCCAGCAAAGTTAAGCAATGCATTCAAGATCCCATATCTCAGAAGTGATAAAGCAAAGACTCAAACCCGGGTCTCTGGATTCTAAAGCCCATGTTCATTTCACTCCGAGGCTTCTCTGCAGCTCTTTCTCATCACATCCCTATTCACCAGCCCCATCAACCACCCCCCGATGGTGGCCATGGATTCTAGGATCCTTGCAGGCTGTGTAGATGCCAAGGGAGACAAAGTCCGAAGCATCAATGAAGAGCTCATTTCTCTTCTTGCCCCTTTGAATTAACTATGGGTATCTTCCTGCAAGACCTACATTTTTATGCCGATTCATTGCCATCTAGTGGTTATTTTAAAGATGAGTTTTACATAAAATGTTAGGATGACGTGCATCTTTTTTAACAGGTGGGGGAGTCGGTCGTCGGATGCTGTTGAAAAAAATAACAAGATTTGCAGTAAAAAGGAAACTAATCTAACAAAATACCTATAAAATGAAATACATTTTCATTTTTACATCCTTCAGGTGAACAACTAGCAAGATGGATGGGTTTTGCTAAGGCTTCATAGAATCTCATCTTTTAAAAACTGACTTAAATAATCAGATTAAATCTCTGTGTACGCTGCTTAGGAAAATAAAAGCTTTCTCTAAAATTGTTTCTTCAGCCTTTCTCTAAAGATCACCAGGGATCGTCTCTGTTTTAATTATAATATTTACAATGCAAATTAATTGTTGCAATGTACTCCTCTTCATGAAATTAAAACAGTCATTCATAGCTTCATTTACATACATTCCTCTCCAAAACAGATGAACTGTCACTCATCTTTGGTAACAATGAGATAATTTATAAACTTGAAGGTGGGGTCAAGGAAGTCACAACATTGCCTGTCAAAAGAAAAGTTTTTAGGTATCGTAAACACTTATTTAGAGTATTTCAGGTTAATATTTATTGAGCTTCTGGAAAGTGCTGTAATAGATTCAGATAGGAACTCAGCAGTTTCTTGGCTTCAAGTTGCATAGAATCTAGAGGAGGATGATTAGCAAGTACACGTTAAGAAGAAATACAGAATGTGATGCAAGAGAATCTGTGCGATATATTGGGAGATGGGACCAGTCCAAGATTAAAGTCCTGAAGACACCCTCTAGCTCACGACTTTCAGAGGCCAGGCCCTGAGAACTTCATGACACCAAAGAATTCTCAGATAAATTGAGATCAAGTTTACCTAATTAATGGACCACTGAGAGAATTAAAGTTGCTTTGGGGTTAAAAATGGGTACCTTTGGTGACCAAGGCACAGCCATCCACCTGTTCTTTCTGCCTAAACCCTCTGAAGGAAAGTCATGCAAATGTCAGAAGCAGGGGAGTCTTCCCTTAACCGTTGCCTGCAAGTTAAACAGTGACATGTGCGAGGAGGGAACATGATACAATGAAGCAGATTCCCCAAATTTGCTTTATTTCACATTATGTGGCTTGAAATAAAGAAAGAAAAGGAAGTTTTCTACTTGCCATAAGCATAGGGATAGACTGAGGGGCCACTAGCCTGGCACCCAAGGTCCCTTCTTTTTGAAACCTCACGAGCCTTATCACAACTTAGAAGTGGCCCAGCGCCGCTGGTCCCTGCTTTTTCCCTTTGGCATGTTTCTCTCATGCTCCCTGGTCTTTTAATTCTGAGTTGTGACACTGTCTTGTTTTGGTACAAACGTTTATTCATGGGGTCCTGTTCACAGATTTCACTTCATCCAAGTAAAAACGCAGTTGTTTTGTGCTTTGCTTATTTTTGCTGCCGGGTGTCTTAATAAGAACAAAGGCAAGACTCAATACAGACAGAAGAGCCAGATGATTTGCAACAGAGAAGAGGGAAGGTGCGAGTCACACCAGAGAGGGGCTTCTGAACCACAGCGCAGAGGCAGCTGCTGCTGCTGAGAGCAGAGAGGGCCCTGGGCAGCATTCAGTTGCTCTGCTCTTAATGAAGACTCACTACAGCTCCCGTTTATTCCTGAAATTGATCCACGTCCTCATTAGGGAAACCAAAGGTTCTCTTTTAGGGAAGGCCAGCATGGAATGCACCCCTTTGTCCATTTGGGAAATTAAAGTGATAAAATTACTAAAACGATTTCCAGAGCTCTTAATATGTGTATAAATGTCATCTGAGCCTTTAAAAAAAAGCAAGGCTTTTGGTGAAGTATAAAACTCCCCAGCGTGGGTATTCACAGCACATGCTCTATTGGAAAGCAGTAACAGAATCATGTGTGTAAGGGCATTGGACCCAAACCTAGACTACTCAGGTTCAAACCCAACCAGCTACCATGACCCTGGGCAAGTTCCTTAGTCCTTCTGTGTCTATATTCCATTATCTGTAAAGAGGGAAAAGTAACAGAACTTACCTCGTAGGGTTATTCCAAGAATTGAGTAAGTGAATACACATAAGGCACTTAGCATGCTGCTTGGAACAGACAAATCTCTCCATAAACATTAGCTGTTATTATTACTTATTTACAGTGAAGTTTTGAATGGGCTTTAAATAATTCAGTGTAAAAGTGTTTGTCAAGTGACTATTACTTGCAGCAAATATTACATGTAAGAAGAAAAGGTCGATATCTATATGGAAAGAGAAATTAACAATAATCAGTTAAGGACCATGGAAATGCTTTACATATTTTAACTAATTTAGGAGGGAAATACTTTATACCCATTTCACAGGCAAGACAACAGAGACTTAGAAAAGTTAAATGTCACATAATAAGCCGTGGATTGGAATTTAAGATCAGATATACCCGATTCCGAAGTATGGGTTCTTTATACTACATCCCAAAGTTGGGCTTAATTATTAAAATACAACAAGGCATTAATTTTCCTCTTAGTTACTTGGAATCCAAGATAAAAATAGAAGCAGAATTGAGGGATGTCTTTCTTTGACAGAATCAGACTATCATAAAAACAGTAGCAATGAGGCGGCCAAACCTAAAAGGAATTCATAAGTATATATTGAACATTTTAATGCGCAATATTCTCAAATGGAGTATTTTGAAAATACAAACAAAGAACTTTCTTTGAGTAACTGATTTTTTTTTTTTATAAATATCCTTGCTGAAATCCACCTTACCCAAGATATTTCTGGGAGCAGTACTGTATGATGACATATGGTATAGCTGTCATGTGATCTAGCTTGTTTCAAGAAGTTTGGAAAACTCAAAGGAATGAATTTAAGCACATCCTTTGGAAAACTTCTCCTCATATATCAATTTCTTGACTGGGGTTTCTTCCAGTCAGCAATCAATCTAGCATTGAGCTCTACAGAAAGTGGCCAAAGTATCAGGCAACTAGGGACATAACCGTATCCAGTGTAACTTTTTCCATATTTTTTATTAAAAAGTATTTTTAAAATGCCAGCACTCACCAACTGTGCAAGGAAAAATTCATAAAAATAAAACTCGCAACCCCCAGTGTGTACAGGAAATGGAGAGGAAAAAATTCAATAAAAAAAATCAATTTCAGCTTTTGGCTGCCATGGAGTTCCAATACATCGTATGTACTTGGAAATCTTTTAAAATGATGAAATCAGCAATGTGTGCGAGATTCCTAATAGTTCTCTGACTTATTGGAAATCCAGGACAGTACACAAGCAGTGGAAGAATTGTCACAGTGAGAATGTGAAGCTAGAGTTAATGTTTGTAAAATGTTTAGAACTTTGGTGAAGGCTAGAAAAATGACAGAAACTAAGTATTAGTGCTCTGCTCAATTTTGTGTTTGTTTTCGTTGTTTTAGCTCCTCTCCATTCTTGGAAAAAATGTTCACACGCACATACTCCCACACATGTATAAAGCCCCATTTCATATCTCCTGAACTCATGTATTCAACTACTGCTTGACATCACTTCCAAGTTTAACATGCTAAGGACTGAGCAACCTACTTTTGTCACAGTCTCACCCATCACAGTAAAAGGCAACTTTCCGCTTCCAATTCTAATTCATGCCGAAACAGCTTTGGAACCGTCCTTGGTTCCTTTCTTCCTCTCAAATCCACCTCTATTAAGTCAGACCTCCTCAGTTCTGCCTTCAGATTCTATCCAACCCCCGACCATTCCTTACCAGCTTCACAGCCAGCCTGGTTTGCATCCCATCACCTCTGTCCCAGCTCACTACAACGGCTTCCGACTGCTCTCCAAGATGCCTCACTTGTTGCCTTTGGTTTGCTTTCAAAACAGCAGTTGGAGTGATGCTGTTACAGTGTTAAGACAGATCATGTCAATCTGTTGTCTGAAACCTTGCAATGATTTTCTTTCCCACTCGGTAACAGTCAGCCTCCCTGTGATGGTGAAAGACTCTGCGCTGTGTATAGGTCCTTGCCCTTCGGCTGTGACTCCATTTCTTCTGCTTTATTCCCACCCACCCCACCCCACCCCCCACCCCCGCTCCTGAACTCTGAACTGGAACCCACCAGTTTACTCTTCAGAGTCTCTTTCGACCTTTCCCTTCGACTGTCACCCACATTTCCCAGTGGCCCACCTGCCCCTTCCTTTCTTGGTGGCATGTGCCTTCTTAGAGAAGTCTTCCCTCTTGGAATGGAAAGTTGCAAAACCCACCCTCCATACCCTTTCATTCCCTTTCCCTGCTTTACTTTTCTTCTGAGCATTCATCAGCATCCGACTTACTGTACATTTTATTTACTGAGTCATCGAACAGCTGATGCTGTCAGAATGTAGTTCCAGAAGGGGGGGAATTTTGTTTTCCCAGAGTCTGTCACAGGTCCCTAGAGAGGGATCTGCCGGGCTAGATCTAAGTTTACGGGGCTTGAAGCTTCTATATGCAATCTGAAGAAAACCCTTTTTTAAAAAAAGGTACAAAATTATCAATATAAAATTAAGTATAAAAGTAAATACAGGACTTCCTAGGTGACACAATGGTAAAGAATCCGCCTGCCAATGCAGGGTACTCAGGTTTGAGCCCTGCCCCAGGAAGATCCCACATGCTGCAGAGCAACTAAGCCCATGCGTCACAGCTATTGAGCCTGTGCTCTAGAGACTGTGAGCCACAACTACTGAGCCCATGTGCCACAACTATTAAAGCCCACGTGCCTAGGGCCCGTGCTCCACAGCAGGGGAAGCCACTACAATGAGGAGCCTGCGCGCCGCAATGAAGAGTAGCCCCTGCTCGCAGCAACTAGAGAAAGCCCATGTGCAGCAATGAAGACCCAATGCAGCCAGTAAATAAATAAAATAAATAAATAAATTAAAAAAAAAAGTAAATACATGCTTAGAATTAGAAATCACAATAAACTATCTTTTTAATAGTCAAAAACTAGCATAAAAATCACCAAGTTCAGAAACATGGCATTAACTGCCTAGTCATGTCTACAATACTTTTTGTCTCCATTTTTGGCTATATCCTCTTTAGTACCTCCTTTTAGGACAATAATTTTATAATATTTTCTATCGAGAAAATTGAAAGATGTTTTGGCCTTTGGCATAACTGATTAATGTTTTATCTTGCTTTGTTTTGCTTTTTTTACATTGATTTCTTGCTTGATTTATTGTTTAGCTTGTATTGACAGTTCAGATTTACAACTTAAGTTATTGGTAGTGTCATGTAAGTTATTAAGATTCTTGTCTGATTTGGAAAAACATCTATCAAGTTTCTTTGTTGTTGTTGTTTTTGGCTGGGAGTTGCAGCTTGTGGGATCTTAGTTCTCCAGCCAGGGACTGAATCCAGGCCCCCAGCAGTGGAAGGGCGGAGTCTTAACCATTGGACCATCAGGGAAGTCCCTCTATCTGGTTTCTTTCACACAGAGTTGTAAGATTTCCAGTTCTTGTGCAGTGACCATTCTTAAATAGTCTTTGAACTGATGACACTCAACAGACTGTTGTTGATGTCCTTTTTGTAATGGCCTAATAGGAGTGTCATGTCATCTCTGTTGATGTCGATATTTCATGGGGATAAAACATGCAACTTTACACATACATTCACTGTTTTTAATACGCAGGTTTGTACCCAACAAAAGTAGGAAGTCTGATAAGATCTAGTACATGCAATTCTCATCAAAAAGAAAACATTGGCTGGTGCATTTATAATTGTACCTGCTGCATTTTTAAGTATATTCCTGAAGAGAGAGAACTTTTGTTTTGACCAGGAATTGACAAGAACCACATGTTCTACTTTGTTTTACATACCTAGTGATTGGAAGAATTTTCCAAAGCTAGCTCTGGCTAGTTTCTCCTCTACTATCCACATGCTTACGGTGTCAAGCACCATAGGACACCTTCACACGGCCCTGCACGTTCATGCCAAAACCTTGGAAGGGTTGACATTGAGAGCAGTAGGTATATTTATGACAACCCTTCCTACCCCAGAATACCCAGAATAGCAACAGTCTTACTGCACATGGAAGTAACTGTGAAACACACACCTACATCCATGAAACTCAAACTCAATGCATCCTCAATCAGCCAGACCCCTAAAAATGCCTGCATTTTTGCCTCCATTCCCAGAAAATATAAGGGCAAGTCTGCGTGAAAAGTGACAGGAGTCATGATTGATTATGGTGAGAATATCTTATCACTGCAAATTCTACAAAAGCATATGGCCAAGTGAATGCATTGACAGACAGAGCCTGTGTAAGCGAGGAGCCCTGAAGGTCAAGTTTTACTAGCTTCATCATAAGTTAGCTTTTGACACTCAATAAATATTTGTTGAATAAAGTAAGGAAGAAGCAATATTCAAGACTCAAATCCAGATCTCCAGAATCTAAACACCATGATAGTTCTATGACACTGTTGAATGTGGTCCACTCTTCTGTGATGGGAGAGTCAAGCTACACACCCACTGAGCCATTATGGATGCTCTCAATGACCTCGAGGTGAAGAGGACATGTTGTGAGGATTGTGTGGTGATGGAGAGGTAGCAAGAAGAAACACTGAAGATATGGTGGGAATAGTATTTTAAAAATGGGAAGCATTCTATTCATGGCTCTGGCACTGGCCTGGAGTCAGAGAGGCCAGGAGATGAATGACTCGATGTTGGGCATTACTTTACCTCTCAAAGCCCGAGTGTCACCATTCAAAAATGTCTGGCCCATAGTGGGTTGTCTCCACGGTGATTGTTGTAATGAGAAGGCTGCTCGGATACACGAATTGATTCCTCAGCTTCCTCTAACCACTTTTCTAGATCCCTCCACCCCTCTGCTTTATTTTTTTATTTATTTATTTTTTAAAAGCCTTCATGTTCCTTTTTCTAAAATTAATTAATTAATTAATTTTATTGGCTGTGTTGGGTCTTTTTTGCTGTGCATGGGCTTTCTTTAGTTGTGGCAAGTGGGGGCTACTCTTCATTGTGGTGCGCGGGCTCCTCATTGCGGTGGCTTCTCTTGTTGTGGAGAACAGGCTTTAGGCACATGGGCTTCAGTAGCTGCAGCACATGGGCTCAATAGCTGTAGCTCATGGGCTGTAAAGTGCAGGCTCAATAGTTGTGGCGCACGGGCTTAGCTGCTCCGCAGCATTTGGGATCTTCCTGGGGCAGGGATCGAACCCATGTCCCCTGCATTGGCAGGTGGATTCTTAACCACTGTGCCACCTAGGAAGCCCCTCCATCCCTCTTCTTTAAACCAAAGCAAGCAAGATGGGAGGCCCACACCTGGCTCTTCCCTGGGCCTGATACACCTGGGCCTTGAGAGTAGGTAGGGCCCCTCACAAGTCGGAAAGTCAATCTATTTCCTCCTTCACATTCTGTTTGGTTTTGCTGTGTAGCTAAGAGCTTTTTCTGAAGCCAGCCTCCCACCTGGCTGCCTTAGCTTAGTCCACTTTTGTCCTCTTTAAGAAATTAGACTGATACTAGAGGAGGAAGAAAATATTTAGAGCAATATATTTTTTCTGTGCGCTATGTTCAAAAGAATTTTAAAAACTGCAGGATTAATGAGTTATTGCTAAATGTGGCGCAACCTGTGGGCCTCTAGCTGAGCAGTCCCTGCTGAAAAAGGAAGAGATACTGAAGACTCACCTGATCAGTAATCATGGACGAAATATTACAGCAAAGAACAACAATGAAAATAGATGCCCCTCTTACCGTCAATGATGTTCTTTGGGAATCACATTTGAAAGCTGCAAATCTATTTTAAACTAAGTGCATTCAAAGTTCTTTATTCGTTTCTTTCTTGTGGTGGGACAATCCCAAGTTTATACAAATGGGGCCTTGTTCAGCGGCCACTGCAATGAGAAAGAAGGTAAATGACCCTCCAGGGGGCAAACATGGAGCCGTGACCAGCAGCAACTACAGATGGGCGACTCCACTCTGTCATGGTTATGCTGAAGCTTTTCCCAGCCCATGGAGAGCTTTGCTGTCACAGGCTGTAAATGGACACAAACCCCTCAGGAAAGAGATTTGGGGGTCCTATCTTGGTGATAAAAGTAAATGCCATTAAATGAGTACATCAGACGGGCAGAAGGGATGTGATGATTTAATAAGGCAAATTTTTTTGGAAAGTAGAAATGTGTACTCTTGAAATTGTCTCTGGAATTTATATGGATTTTGAAGTAGATATTGAAATCTATTTCAATCCATGTCAATTGTGTCAACCAGGAATTTTGTTTATTTATTTATTTATTTATAATTAATTAATTTGTTTATTGGCTGCATTGGGTCTTGGTTGCTGCGTGTGGGCTCTCTCTAGTTGTGGCGAGTGGGGGCTGCTCTTCGTGCACAGCGCAGGTTTCTCACTGTGGTGGCTTCTCTTGTTGTGCAGCTCTAGGCGCACGGGCTTCAGTAGTTGTGGCTCACAGGCTCTACAGTACAGGCTTAGTAGTTGTGGCACATGGGCTTAGCTGCTCTGTGGCATGTGAGATCTTCTTGGCCCAGAGCTCGAACCTGTGTCCCCTGCATTGGCAGGCAGATTCTTAACCACTGTGCCACCAGGGAAGCCCCTCAACCAGGAATTTTAAATTGAAATAATCCTTTCCTTTAGCACATTTGACATTCATGCATTAACTCTCTAATGTCCTTATCCATTTTTGTGCCCACTTGTTGGCCTATAACTATGCAGTCACTTGACCTTGACAGTTGCCCGTGTTCTTCTCAAGTGCTTTCTTTCCAGGTCCATTTTTTTGTTTGTTTGTTTTATTTCTAGACAACTTCATGATCAACTTTGACCTCAATTACACACTTTCCAAAATCAGTGAGAAGGACTTATTGCTCACTTCCCCAGATACAGACACACGGATTAGTGAGACAATACTCCTGTCTAATTTTATATAAATGTTTTCTTTCTAGTCATATCAATCACCCCATTTTTCTCACCTTTCTCTGTGAAAGCCCAGGGGGTTGGGGGTGGGGGACAGCTCATCTGTTAAAGGAGCCCCATGGCAGGTGAAATTAGTTCACACTTCTTTCCAGAGGCTTTCTCTGCCAGGGCTAAAGTCATTCTTCATAGCAAAGCACCACAAATGCCAATAATGTAATTTAGATAAAATGAGTCCCATGGCCAAGAAAGACAGCACTTACAATGGGCTTGCCTGTGATTCTGTACAATTATTTATCCATTGGTACCTCTTGTTCTAAAGAAAGACTCAAAACATGTCTCATCAACATTCAGAAAATATTATGCATCTATTCAACATCAATACAGGAGAAGCAAACCCACATAGTGCTGACATATGGAAGGGGCATTCTAGTTCAGTTCCAGCATGCCACATGAGCAGTTCCTAAAAGATCTAGGTCTTGAGCCAATATTACACATTCCTTTTGAACAGTTACAGCAGACACTGAGGACTGACCACCCACAAACCATTCACAAGTGCTTGTATCCTTGCCTTCCTCTGTGACAGCGGTTGGGAAGATAAAATTCTCACTTTCTCAGATCACCTATAGCACGGGTGGCCGTATGATCCAGTTCTAGAGGGTGAAAGGCAAGTTGGAGGCCCTGGGTGAGGCTTCCAGGAAAGCTTTCACGAAAGGCTCTGCTTTGCTGGCTGGAAAGTTGTCACTTGGGACTTGAGAATTGTTCTAAAGTTAGATCATGGTTGAGTCCAATCATAATCCCTCCTATTCCTTGCTGCCCAACCTTGCCTTCCAACCTGCCAGGGCTGGCTTTCATCCCAGCTACTGTCCTACATGTTCAGGAGAAATCAGATTAGTTTCCCAAATTAGCTTCGCTGATGGCAGGTTGGTGCTCATGGAGATTATTTAGTGCATTTCATGCCACTTTGGTCCTTTCGTTTCATTTGACACCATATCCACAAGCTGGACTCCTTCCTTTAGCCAACCATGTCACAAATGCATGTTTTCCTTTCCAAATCCTCCTTAAACACAGGAGGAAATCCACCCTGCACATCCTATCAGCCCTCAATGCATCCTACTGCATTCTCACAGGAAGTAAGAATTTTCGTGGTGCTTATTTGTGTACTTGATATCAAAGCAAAATCATCTTGATGTCTGAACACGAGGAGGAAAGAGACCAAAGATGATGGTGTTGATGCAAATTTGAATAACCCAGTCTACTCAAGTTTAACCTCTCTGCCGTTCCAAAGTCAACCCCATTTGAATAAGAATGCTTTACTTTTCTCTAAGATGAGAATTGATGCACAATGCTCTTATCACAGGCCAAGCTTACTGGATGGCTTGGGGCCAAGCAGAAAGGTAGCCAAGTAGCATTACCATTTTAAAAACCTTATTCTTTTTTAAAGTTCATAGTAATTTGTTTTAATATATAGTCACATCACATCCTCATTTGAGATTGGTAAAAATTCTTTTCTCTAAATAGATTTGGGGGGCGAAAAAGGAAGAAAACCTAAGGTGAAAAAATTAAGTCAAACCTCATACCCTGGTAAGTTAGGTAGGCTTCATTTATTCACTCACCCATTTGTTTCTTCATCTATTTCTTCATTCATTCATCTAGTGACTATTTGTTGGGTGCCTCCAATATTTGAGCCAGGCTCTAGTTATGAAATAATTTGCTTGGGGGGGGGGGGCGTGTGTGTGTGTGTGTGTGTATCTAAGTAGGTTGTCCTCTAAAGATGCTTTTAATTGTGAATGTATCTGTTACCTTATAGTCTCATGTATACATTATTTTCATCATTTTACCATTAAGAATACCTGGCTTAACATTCCCACATATATGAAATGAAGAAAATCTCATGTCTTAGAAAAGAAGCTTCACCCAACCACTCATTTTAAAATGTCAATTGAATGTTTTAAAATGCTAAAGATTCATATTAGGAGGGTGAAAGCAAACATCAAGGTGGCACAGAACAAGCAATATTACAAACTGATTAATATTTCATCATTTCTCATTGTTCCTTTAGGCTGGCCGGTGCCTGTGTATGTGGCTGACTTCAGACGAATGGATGCAGTGGAGGGGATGTTAGCCCTTGAATCAACTGAAAAATCTCACTTGAGTAACTTAGGCTCCTGGGTCTCAGGCTCTCAGCCTAGTCAGTCTGTAAAACAAAATATTCTTGAGTTTCTCAAGTGTGTGTAAACTGTCCTAGCCTGACTTTTCTGAGCAAAAGCTTCCCCATGGTGAACATGGTCACAGAAAGACAATTCTCAGCAAGAATAGGGAACTTAAATTAGGGACCGTGGTGGGATACAGCACAACTCAAGTTGTGAAATCAGTTCAGTATGGCCTGACCAGCATGGAAGGGACCAGAACAGAACAGACTGAAAAGGAATAGAAAGTATCAGAATGGATCGTATGGCATGTCATAAGGCTAAGTGTTGTTTGGGGAAAACCTTTTCCTTAATGTAGCATCGGTTATGTTTCTTTATATCATCAGTTTTTCTCTCTCTACCAAACCTTTCCATGATTCTAAACATACAATTATTTCATTCTTAAAACCAAACCAAACCTCTCCCGACCCCACTATTCACCCTGGCTCTTGCCCCAGTTTATTCCTTCCCTTTAAAGCAATTTCCTGCTAGTAGTATCTATACTTTCTCATCTTCTCCTTCTGCTGTATATTGACTGCCCTTCCCCCAGCCTTGTGAGTCCACCTCCACAGCAAGACTACGATAGTCAGAGTCACCTGTGATGGGCATGTTTCCAAATCTAATGGTAAATTCTTAGCCCTCCTCCTGCTTGGCCGACCATCAGCACCGGACGTGGTGGTTCGTTCTCTCCTCTTTGAACACCTCCTCACTTCCCTGCACCGCCACCAGGCTGGTCCAAGTCACCTTCCTTCTCTCCTGTCCTTTTGTGCTAGTGTCCAGACTGATCTTGTCCATGCTCTCATCCACTCCCCACTCCCCCATGGTCTGTTCTCAATATAACAGTTAAATCATGTCATTTCTTGGCTTTAGAGCCTCACTGACTTCACAGGTCACTCAAAGTTAAGGTCAACAACTCTATAGCAGCCTAAGAGACCCTGAACAACTGCCTTCCCCATGGCCCCGCCCAACCTCACTGCCCACTACTCTCATCCAGCTCCATCTCTGCCCACACTCTTCCCAAGCCCACCAGGCTGCTCCTCTTGCCGGACTTTGCCCTTGGTAGCCCTCTGCCTGGAATATCCTCCCCCAGATCCGTGCCCATCTTACTCCTTCACTGGTTCCAGGTATTGGCTCAAATCTGCCATCTCAGTGATGCCTTCCCTGGACACCCCATCTCAGCTTTACACACACACACACACACCCCCCCCCACACACAAAACACCTCAGACTCATTAGGATGGCTACTATAAAAAAAAAACCCAGAAAATATCAAGTATTGGTGAGGATGTGGAGCAGTTGGAACCCCTGAGCATGCACTGTTGGTAGGATTGTAAAATGGTGCAACTGCTGTGGAAAACACTCTGGAGGGTCCTCAAAAATTAACAATAAAAATGACATATGAGACGGCAATCCCACACCTGGGTATGCGTGCAAAGACTTGAAAGCAAGGACTTGAACAGATAGTTGCACACCCATGTTCAAAACAACACTGTTCGCAAAAGCCAAGAGGTGGAAGCCACCCAAATGTCCATCAGCAGATGATCAGATACACAAAATATGGCCTACTACCGACACTACAATGGAATATTATTCAGCCTTGAAGAGGAAGACAGTTCTGTCACCTGCTACAGCATGGATGAACCTTGAAAACACTATGCTAAGTGAAACAAGCCAGACACAAAAACTCGAGTATAGCGTGATTGCACTTACATGAGAGGCTAGAGGACTCCAAGTCATAGAGAGGGGAAGGAGAGTGGTTGTGGCAGGGACTAGGAGTCTGGGGGAAAACAAAGAGTCCTTGTTTAAACAGTACAGAGCTTCAGTTTCACAAGATAAACACACTCTGGAAATCTGTTTCACAACAGTGTGAATGGACTTAACACTACTAAACGGTACACATAAAAATGGGTAAGATGGTAAATATCATGTAATTTTTACCACAATAAAAAAAAGTCCTAAAGGAACTGTATATCTTCAAGAAACTAATGCCAGTTTATAATTTCTCTTTTGAAAGCAAACAGGGAAGAGTGGCAGATGTTCTCTGAAACAACGACATGTCTAACTCTAATTTACCAGCCCCTGGGGGCTTTTTAGTCACCCTCATACAGTTTCTGTAACTTTTGGGGTCACTGACGTATCTTATCAGCTTCCACAATCCAGCTCACAGGCTTCAGCCACCTCACGATTTTGTGTCAATTTCTGGGAGCTCGTGAAGAAGCATGATGTTAATTCTGGATGTCTTCTGTGCATAAAGAAAACAAAAGCAGAGGTTACATCGGAGGGAAAGCAAGTATCACCTGGACCGCTTGCATCAGGTGACTATTTCCACAGGACCATGGGGGCCCAGCGCTGTCTGAAGCAGCAGAATGAGCATCTCAGGGACCGTCCCTCAGCTCCTGGAGGGTGGGTGGCTGCCTGTCATTTCTCTCTGCAGCGACCGTCGCTATAACTCTGACTGCTGCTAAGGCTACTTCAGGGAAGCCAAGGCAAACACCAAGCTCTTTGCCAAAGATGTAAAACGAATCCCTCTATTTCTGAAGATCCGACTGCAGACTTCTTCCTAGAGTGGGGAGGCTGATGCCTGGTGGAAACGGCTGTTTTATTCATCTTTTCTCCTCTGGGGAAGGGCAGCTTTGCCAAGAAGGCTACCTCCTGAGCAGATTAAATTAGTTTGCACCGAAGGCAGTCAATTTCTGGGTAATTTGTTCAGGCACCGGTGTGTGCCACTTGGATTACGTCCCCAATTATGCAGGACAGTCTTAGAGGTCCTTAGGGGCTGGGGTGCAACATCCTCAGCCTCCTAATGACACCATGCTGTGGTGGATTGGTCCCTCCAAAGGAAATGCTGCTTTAGCAGATTTTTGGATGAGCTCCTGCTGGTTAGAAAGTTTAAGTGTTGAGTAAACTCTTCCTTATTACAAAGGCATATATATAACACCTCCTATTTAGAGTCTAATCACCACAGATTTGTGTGGGTTTCTGCTACTTTCAGAGCATGCTTACAAAATATTTTCACCTAATAATTCTTTATCACTTGTATTAATCATTTATGGGTTTTTTTTCAGACCTTTATTGGAGTGTAATTGCTTTACAACGTTGTGTTAGTTTCCACTGCACAACAAAGTGAATCGGCTATGTGTATACCTATACCCCCATATCCCCTTCCTCTTGAGCCTCCCTCCCACCCTCCCCATCCCACTCCTCTATGTAATCACCAAGCATCAAGTTTAATCACTTACCTTTCTTCATATCCAACCACACCAAAAACATAGGGTTGATCTTCAAGTTACTGCCTCCACCCATCAGCTGCCCTTAACTTCTCAGCTTCACAACCAGTTATATTCCAGTCAGGAGACGCAAAGGTCCTGATGTGAAGAACAAGCTGTATGTCTTACTCCTGTGCTCCCATCCCCCCTCCTGAGGGGTGCAGTCCCTCGGGTATCCCATTCCTGACCCTCCAACACGAAGACCAGGAGGGACCTCTCCCCCGGCACTGGCCATATGGACGTAAAAATGTCCTCGTACGCTCCTGCCTTGGTTGGAAGCTTACTGCTCAGGGGGTAGAGATGAGGGCAGGAGCAGGGCCCTCATGCTAATAGGAAGCTGAAGAAAGATGGAGCTTTAAGATTTAGAACAGAGAAAACGGGAGAGTGTCAGGAGTGAGCGATTGCAGGGTGGGGGATGATAGGAGGAGGAGGGACAGAAGTTATAAGACACAGACGAAATAGGAAACCCAGAACCTTCCTGTGTGCAGCTGGTCCTCCAGCCAGGGTGATGAGGTGGAGGGTTCATGCGCCCCTCTCCTTGCTGCCCTTTCACCATCCATCCTCCAGGCTTCCCCCCACTTCATGGTCCGCAGAGGAAGATGGTGTTCACAGTAAGACAGAGAGAGAGAGCGGGTCAGACAAATCCCCCTCCCCAGATGGCCCTGGACCTGCACTGTTGGCAGCTGTAGTTCAGAGGGTGCACACCCAGGTGTCTCAAGGCCAGGTCAGAGCTGGTTCCCTCCCAGCTTAAGCACTGTGAGCAGTGCAGGCACCGGGACACTGCTCAGCATACAGTGGGCTCCCAGAGAAGGACCCGTGGGATCTGAACGTCTTCACCAGGTGTAGCTCTGCAGTGGCAGGTCTCTCCCTGAAAATGCCTGAGCTTAAGGTGGCCCATCCATTGGTGTGAAAAATGCTAATTGGTCTTGGTCCAGGGATCCCACGGTCAGATCCCTTAGTTACACTAAGTTTCCCAAGATCCTGAAGAAGAAAGGCCCCATCATGGGCCTGCGTGTCAGTGTGATGTCCACAGCTATTACAGGACGAGCAGGTGCTGCCCATCTGGAGGGCTTGGACAACTCTGAAATAGTCACCATGGCAGCAGTTGGGCAGGTTGAACTGAGTCACAGCTTTATCCCTGAGTTAAACGTGGTAAGAAAGCAGAAGAAAAAGCTGAGTCATATCAGCTTATATAAAAGTCAATTCTTCACTCACTTATTTGTTCAACATCTTGGTTTGAACTCCCAAGTGCCAGGCATGGTCAAGGTGCTGGTTGGGTGGTACAAACAGGACAAGCAGAGGTGACTGAGGGGGAAGAAGAAATCTCATGGAGCATCGTTTTGTCACCTGGCCAGTGACCTGCACTATCTGATCAGTAACCATACGTAGCACTGTGGTCGGTGCCCCATCCCTACCCCTGCCCCTCATTGCTACTTGGCAAACAATTGTGATGATGCCCGAGAGAATTTTTTTTCCCAACTACAGGGACCACATGGCTCTTAGCTCTCTCTCAGGGTAAGTCAGAGTGCTGGGAAGATAAACTCCCAGAAGCAGCCCTCAACCAATGAAGATGAGCAGCTGGTGGATCAACACCCCCACTGTCTTGCCCCTCAGCTGGGAGAGCTCCAGGTGGGCTCTCTGCTGCCCCCTAGTGGCTTGAGAATTTTATGGGCTTCCATCCTCTCCTTGTCTCCCTTCCCCCATCCCCACCAGTGTTTCCTGACTTCACCTTCCAAATAAACTCTTTCTATTCAAATCATTGTCTCTGGGTCTGCCTCTGAGAACCCCAAAAGACTGTATTACTTAGATATTTCCAGATAGTTTCAGTTTCAACAATCCGATCCCGCCAGTGTATGTCACATCTGGTTTAGAAAACTTGTTTGCCATCTTTATGGGCCACATAGGATATCTATCAAAGAGTGGTCTCTGGAACCAATAAAGCTCCCCTACCCCCACTGTCTCATCTCCATCCATGGATGCTAGAAATGAAAATAGGATAAAGAGAGAAGATTGTTTTAAATTTCCTTTTCATTAAGATGTTTTGTTTATATTTTAATTTCAAAAAATGGAGTCTGGTTTATTTTTCTCAACACCGAGGACTGTAGGAAATTTTCTAATATAAAGTTCGAGGCTCACCTCCAGCCATGTGAAGAGCGCTGGGTGAATCAGCCCCATCTCGCTGTCTGGGCACAGCCCTCCCTCCTGTCAGGGTGCCCCTCACTCTCTAGGGTGACTGTTGCCTGCAAACATCGTGATTACAGAACATCCTTGAAGGCAAAAAAAATGATCAGCATGATTGTAGAGAGTCTAGAAAGAAGTACACATCTGGGATCCAAAATGGAAAAAAGATAAACAGTGAGCTTCAGAATTTGTCTAGTGTCATGTCACTTGACTCCTCAAAGTCTTGATTTTGGCTAGAGTTGCCTCAGGCCAGTTTGAAATAAGGACATTTTGAACTGTTGAATCATAACCAAGCTGCATAAAAAGGCTGATGATTTGCTATTTCTATATTTTATTCAAGGAACAGTGGAGGGGAAAGCATTTTTTAGCAGCTCTATGTAACTGTAGCTCAAAGAAATCACAAAACTTTATGAAAAACCTGTTAAAGGTATTTGGCTAATTGCCTTGTCCTGTAAGAATTCTATATATCAGAGAAATCACAGACACACACACCCACCCGCACACACAGATATGTTCTCATCAAACACCCCAGCAGGCTTAATATTTTCTCAGATGCATTTATCAACTAGTAGTACTTTGCATGTTTGTCTCACAAAAGACTTGTTAATTTCCAACAGTCATGTACTTGGAACCCAGATTTGCTGAAGGATCCAAACTGGATTTTGCCTTCACAGGTGATGTGAGGCCCTATCTCATGGGGTTACAGACAGAAGTGACAGAAGCATACAATTTTAACAACAGTGACTTAGCAATCTCAGCCCCTGGGAAAAAGAAAAGAAAGAAGAGTTTACAGAGAAAGCACTAACAGTTCTTCTTAAAATAAAATTATCATCTAACACAAGATGGAATAAAATTAGAATATGGAAAAGCAAAAGTGAAATTTTATTATTAATCATGGTAAACCAAAACTATTAGAAATATAGTAAAACATGAGAAATAGTCAAATACGTAGCACGAGTTCTTTTTAGTATTGTTTTGAAATCATCCTGTGCCGGCCTTCAGAAAAACATTGTGGAAAAGACCTTAATTTCTGAAACAAAAAATCAAAATAGGAATATCTTTTTTATGTGTGTCAAAATCAGATTAAGACATATCACTGAGATATTTCGAAAGGGTACTATTCAATTCAGTCTAGCAAATAGTTACCAAAAACTTACCAGGAGCTGGATACTGCATTTATCCTCTCCCTACCTAAGCTTCCTTACCTGTATATAATAGGATAATCATAGCACCACCTCAAAAGGTTGTCGTGAGGATTAAATAAGTTAATAAACGTAAAACACTTAGAACGATACCTGGTAAATGGTGAGCACTGTGTGTGTTAGCTCTTATCACCATCATTACCACCACCATCATCATCACCACCACTGTCATCACCACCATCATCATCACCACCACCATCAGCACCATCATCAACAGCACCATCATCACCACCACCATCATTACCACCACCACCAGCATCAGCAGCAGCATCATCAACAGCACCATCATCACCACCACCACCAGCATCACCACCACCACCAGCATCAGCAGCAGCATCATCAACAGCACCATCATCACCACCACCACCAGCATCAGCAGCAGCATCACCACCACAACCAGCATCACCACCACCACCAGCATCAGCAGCAGCATCATCAACAGCACCATCAGCAGCAGCAGCATCACCACCACAACCAGCATCACCACCACCACCAGCATCAGCAGCAGCATCATCAACAGCACCATCATCATCACCACCACCATCATCAGCACCATCATCACCACCACCACCAGCGTCACCACCACCATCATCACCAGCAGCAGCAGCAGCAGCAGCAGCATCACCACCATCTGGGTTCGTCAGTGCCATTTTGTTAGATTCCATATATATGAGTTAGCATACGATATTTGTTTTTCTCTTTCTGGCTTATTTCAAGGGGGACGTCTTTAAATCCCCAGAGGAAGATCTGCTTCTAACTTGGAGCTGGAACTGGACCTGTATCCCTCATTTGTGCCATGCCACAAAACTTCCTGTTAATGCCCCTAAAATATTCCCCAGGCTTGGGCACTGCTGTGACTCTTTTGGGGCTTGGTATCGGGTGGGTTGTGATGTGAGAGCCATAGCTAAGCTGTCGGTGTCAGAGGTGAGAGAGACCAGGTGGGTGGGCTGGTAGATGGGACAGGAGATTGGAACACAGATCAGGGAAGGTGGGTTTTGATTAGGTCTTGGAAAAATGGGTCTGAGCATGGAGAAGAGGTGATGGGGGAAGGAGAGAACATTCTACACACGGGAGCAGCGCCCTTCCCCACTGTCCACTGAGTGCCTTGCACAGGGCCTGGCGCATCGTAGGTGCTCAATAAACCTTTAGTGAATGAATGAATGAATGAATGAGGTAACGGGAGAGCAGGTGCACCGTACAAAGGTGAATAACGATAAGGCAGATTTTCACTACACCCTAATTATTCTATTTTGATTCTAATATGAAACCTAAGCTGGAGAGCAATGAGAAACAAAAAGCTTAAGTGCTGTTGAATAGCGATGCATCAGTACACAAAAATCGTTTACTATTTTAAAGTCTAGGCTTCAGTGTTAAATTTAATGGGAATGTCTTATTTCCTCTTCCATCTCCATCCTTCCTTCCTTCCCCTCCCTTTTTGTTCCTTTTCCCTTTCTTTCTCTCCCTTTCATTCTTAAAACACCTGCTGTATATTACTTCATTTCTAAAGTGCACATCATTTATGACATAAAAAATTAAAAACAGAACCTATGAAGTAATATATTAGTCTTTGTAATTTCATAACAGATGCGACTGTTCCAAACCACGAGACAAAGCTGACTCTCTGCTGGCCTTCCAATCACTGTCTTAAAGTCAGCCAAACGGAACAGGGCCCCTAGGATAGATGATCTTCAAGGTTAGAAACCTGCTATGGTGGTTACAAATCTGTGTGTCATAAATAATAGTGCATTTACAAATAGACTTGAAAAAGGTCAGTGCATTTTCTCTGCTCTTTTAGAACTGTTCTCTTTATTTATTAAAGGGTTTGGGTTACAGATGAGCTTTCTGCCTTTATTAATGTCTCTCCTGCCTTGAAACCAAAACTGTGCTCAGAAAGAAACAATGAATGACCAGCCTATCTTATTGCATTTTTACACAGCTTTAAAAATCATTTCATTTGTGAATTTGATTACTGTCTTGGGAGGAAAACATTTACCAGCCAAGAGAGGAATCGAGAAGAGACAGAACCAAATGTTCAGCAAGAAGTAGTCTTGTCCTAGGAAAATATTAGATACAATTTTAACCTCACCTCTTGGAAAAATAGAATTCATTTTTTGAAGGACTCATTGTTATAAAAAAAGTTATACTATGAATAATTAATAACAGAAGTTGAAGTTGCCACCTTTTTTTTTTTAGCCATAATTTATTAGCATACTTTTGAAGAAACACCTTGAAAGCAAAAAGAGGTGGCTCTTCTGAATACCTAGCCGCAGGTTTTTCCTTTCCTGGGACGAGCTGACTCACCCAGCATCTGAGTCACTCAAATCCTGCCTCTCCCACCCCGCCCAGAAGCAGAGACGTTCAGGGCTCCAAGAGGTGACAGGAGCTTCCTCCCCAGGGAGGCCCTGGACACAGAGCTGTGACTTGAATGTGGCGGGGGTGGGGGAGTTGGAGGGGATGGAGGGCAGCTGCCCCTGAACTTCTCCTCCCTTCACCAGACCTGTCTTCTGAGCTCTCCCAGAGCTGCTTTTTTCCTGCTCATCTTTCTTCTTTTCTTCCTTCCATCTCTCTTTTTCCCTCTGTCCTTCCTTCCCTCCCTCTTCTTCTTTTCTTTCAAATTCTCTTCAGTGTTCTATCATGAATTTTAATTATACAATTTTTATAAAAATATATTCTCAATGAAGAAACGACAAAAGCAAAACGATATCCAATTTTGACTTAACTCCCGTCCACATCGCAGTGCTTTCAGGGTGCGGATGGCTTTTCTGACACTCACAGGTGATGCTCTTTTGTCTGTGTGGCTGTGATAACATAAAGGTGTTATATTGTGGATTATATTCAGCAATTTGATTTTTTAAAAATATTTTAACATTGTATTAAACCTCAAAAAAATGTAAGTTAATTTGTAATATGTGTAGGGTTTACAGAACAACAGGACAGCAAACACCTATGCGTCTTTTCTTTTTTTTCTTCTTTAAGAACTTTTATTGACATACAGTTGACATACAATAAATTGCATATATTTAAAGTGTATAATTGATATTCTTTTTCTTATTAGTAACATATATATGGCAATCCCAATCTCCCAATTCATCCCCTCCCAATCACCCAGCTTTCCCCACTTGGTGTCCATATGTTTGTTCTCTATATCTGTGTCTCTATTTCTGCCTTGCAAACTGGTTGATTTGTACCATTTTTCTATATTCTGCATATATGTGTTATTATACGATATTTGTTTTTCTCATTCTGACTCACTTCACCCTGTATGACAGTTTCTAGGTCCATCCATGTCTCTACAAATGTCCCAATTTCATTCCTTTTTTACAGCTGAGTAATAGGTAAAATCATTCTCTATTTCTAGTTTCAAAAATAACACTTCTGCATATACATATGTCTATAAAAGAGAACAAGAAACCAATACACATATAATAATTTTGCAACTGCTAGAGTTAAAATAAAGCTAGGAATAAAATTGACATAAGCACATGTCACTCAGTTAAAAAAAATTACCAAAGCCTTGCATGAAATTGTATTTAGGATATATATTTTATTGTATTATCTTGTCTTAAGGTTTTAGTTACTTTACTATATTCAACATTTCCAATAAATTTTCATGTTGTAACTCGCATTACTTAAATTAACATTATCTTTAAAATAAATTTACCAAGGATTAGACCATCATTGATGCATACATTCCATTGTTGTCTGCAGTTGAGATCACTGTTAATTTTTTTGCTGTAGATTTCTGTGTACATACCCCCTGATGCACATGTACAAGAGTTTATCAAGGACATTTACCCAGGGCTGGCCCGGGTGTGCACATTTTCAACTTAGCAGGAAATGCCAAATGGTTTTCCAGGTTGGTTGTTGCAAGTCCCACTCCTACAAAGAATGTGGAAGTGTTCTGGTAGCTCCACATCCTGCCCAAATGCTGCGTCATTACTGGAGTTTTAAATTTGGGGATTTTTAAGTCAGGTGGCTGTGAAATGGGACCTCACTGCTTTCATTTTTACTTTCCTGATTACTAACGTGGTTGATCATCTTTTCCTCTTCTATGACAGGTTTATTCATATTTTGGGTCCATTTTTCTAGTTGGTTATTTGTTTTTTGGGGGGATTGTAAGAGTTCTTTTTATAACCATCACATTAACCCTTTGTTCGTTGTATGTACTGCAACTCTTTTCTCCCTTTGTCTCCCTTCTCCTTTGGCTTTCCCTTTTACTTTGTTTTGCTGTCTTGGAATCAAAAGAAGTTCTTAATTTTAATGTAGCCCAATGTATCAATATTTCCCTTTTAAATTTATATTTTGCCAATTTTATTTTCTTTCCCCTGAGATTATAAAAAGAGTCTCTTTTTTGACTTCTACGAATTTATGGTTTTGCCTTTCACATTTAAGTTTTTAGTCTACCTGGAATCGCTTCTGTCTGATGAAAAATAAGATCCAATTTTCCTTGTTTCCATACGGATACTCACTTGACATGGCTCTATTTATTGAAAAGTCCATTCTTTGCCTGTTGATTTGCAAAGGCAGCTCTGCCATAACTCAAGTTTTCATCTGCAGTTTCCTGGGCTTGAGATTTTTTTCCATTTGATGATTTTTCCTATGCAAATACCACTCAGTCTTAATTGTTATAGATTTATTTTAAGTGCTGATATTTAGTAGGTCAATCCTTTACCTTATTCTTTGCTCTCATAGGTGTTTTGTAATTTTCTTTATTCTTTAGTTTAGAATCATCTTGTCAAGTTCCAGCAAGAGAACTAGTCCCCCCCCCCCAAAACAAAACCATTGTGATTTTTATTAAGATGCATTGAATCTATAGATCATGTAGATGAGAACTGATGTGCTTATGTTATTAGTTATGCCAATTTATGAACATGGGCTGTAGCCCTACTTATTTTGGTCTGCTTTAACATGTCTCCATAATGTTTTATGTTGTTTTAGTAAAGTTCTTTCACATCTTTTGTTAGCTTTATTTCTATATAGTTGATGTTTTAATGATTTTTAAATGGCATCTTTATTATATTTTATATCTGTCACTAACGTATAGATATATCATTTTTAAAAATTGTGGTATAATTGATATACATTATATTAGTTTCAAGTGTATAATGTAATGGTTTGATATTTATATATATATATTGAAATGATCACCAAAATAAGTCTAATTAACATTCATCTATACAAATCATTGTTATAAATATATATAAATATATATATGTAAAATATGTGTGTATATATGTATACATATTTGCCAATAATCCCATTATACCCACCAATTGTTAAACTATTGATTCTTTTGAGTTCTCTATGTAGAGGATAGTGTCATTTGAAAGTAATGAGCACTTTCTCCTTTTTTTTTTTTTGTATAGTCCTTGTAAACTCTATTTTTTTCTGGCCTTACATCAGTTAAGACCTCTAGTACAATGTTGAACAAAATGGTGATAAGAGGCATCTTGTTTGTGGTTTTAAAGAAAACGTATTCATGGTAATGTTTTCTGTAACCCCTGCAAATAAATAAAGAATTAACGTGCACCAGGCTATGGGGAGAATCAAAACGCAAGCAGAAAGTTGACCCTAATACACAATAACACAAATGAATAACAGCCGCACTGAAAGGGGTGGAGAGAAAAAGAACTAACCTAATCACTCTAGAAACAGAATCTTGTCTGCATAATGTAAGTGTAGCGTTAAGAATGAATTGTCCACATATCTTGAAATCGAGATGGGACATTTGTTTCTTCTCAGGGGTGTGGGATTCTGAAGCTGAAGAGGTTCTGAAGCTGTTTTAAGCGTACACTTGGACTGAGAAAACGCGTAAGTAGGATCTGAATTACGAGAGCCAGACTTCTCACTGTCAGAGAAAGGTAACGAATAAGGAAGGCGGAGGAAGGAAGGATGAACTTGGTGTGTTGGATTGGAATCCAAAGTATCGTCATGGACTCCTATGTTTTTAAATTATATACAGGTGGGCAGATATAGACAGATCGATGTACCCCTTACACATTTTAAACCCTTCTTTTATATTTTATCATATTCAATACATATTC